>NC_053390.1:328760293-329960293 GCF_905171765.1 Bufo bufo
ATACAAGGCTCTTACTGATGTATTGTTATTATCCATATTGCCTCCTTGCTGGCTGGATTCATTTCTCCATCACATAATACACTGCTCTTATCCAGGGGTTACGACCACCCTGCAATCCATCAGTGGGGGTCGTTCTTGCACACTATAGGAAAAAGAGTCAGCCTCTCTTGTGGACGGGAGCATGGGCGTGCATTTAGGCTAGTGTTTTTTCCTGTAGTGTGCAAGCACAGTCACCACTGATGGATTGCAGAATGGTCTGTAACCATGGAAACGAGGAGTGTATAATGTGATGGAAAAATGAATCCAGCCAGCAAAGGAGGCAATATGGACAATCACAATACATTAGAATGACTCTCTGTACATGATAAATGCCACTTACTTAAGTGAGACAACCCCTTTAAAGTATCCTTGTGGGACTAGTTAATGATAAAAAAAAGAAAAAAAAAAAGAAAACAAAAGTTTTATTAAATGACCAAAAATTACACAAAAAAAAGACCTTAAAAAAAATAAAAAATAAAATTGTCTATTTATTTTTCATATTTTATTGGTCTGCAGCATAATTCCATCTTTCACTCTTTGTCTGCACACCAATTATTACTTACAGAGGTGCTATGCGTTTGACTGGTATCCCACTTGGTACCTTATTGCTCTAGTACTTAGTACATGGGTTAGATCATCGATTCAGCATTGACTCCCATGTATATATATACTGTACCATGCTCTTTTGATCCGTGTGCTTTTTCTCCCAGGGTGGCGTTTCTTTTTCTGTCCTCCGCTCCTATTTTCATCTTGTTTATGGCACCATTTATTTATTGTTTCTACCCATGTCATTTTTTAACCATGTCTCAATAAAATATACTTTTTTGGTACCATGAGCTCCTTTTCCTTCGTTTCTGCAATGATTGGCGAAACTGCGGCTCTCCAGCTGTTGTAAAACTACAAATCCCATCATGCCCTGCTGTAGGCTAATAGCTGTAGGCAGACTGGGCATAATGGGAGTTGTAGTTTTGCAACAGCTGGAGAGCCGCAGTTTGCCCATCCCTGGTCTAAACTAAATAAAATCTGATTTAACTTAAAAAAAAAAAAAAACAACAAGCCCTACATCGATGGAAAAAAAATGTTTTTTTATAGCTCTTGGAAGACGATGATGAAAAAAAGAAAAAAATCTCATTAAAGGTTCTGTCACCAGGTTTCACCCCTGTCAGCTAAACATATGCTGATGTTCAGGGCCTCATCAGGATTTCTAATGTGGGCTTCTAAATGTGATTCGTAGACTTATTTTGCTAAAAAAACAGGTTTTACTAACCTGTCACTCAAAGAAATAAGGTGCCCAAGGGGATGTCAAGGGATGCAAGGTACCCACCGCCGTTCGTGCCCAGCGCCGCCTTTCCAGACTTCTGCACCGCCTCCTAATCCTCTGTGCCGCCTCTTGCTCTCCCTCCCCCTCCTCCTGCTGTAAGATATTGCGCGTGCGCACAGGGCTCAGAGGCTGGCGCCAGAGTGCAGGTCATACCTGGGTTGAGCGAAGTGCCAGCGCATGCGCACTTCGCTTCAAGAAGCCAAATCGAGAAGTCCGCACGGGCGCATCAGGCAGAGCCCTGTGCGCACGCGCGAGATCTTACAGCAGGAGGAGGGGGGAGGGAGGGAGAGCGAGAGGCGGCACAGAGGACTAGGAGGCGGCGCAGAAGTCTGGAAAGGCAGCGCTGGGCACGAACGGCGGTGGGTGCGGCCGGCACCTTGCATCCCTTGACATCCCCCTTGGGCACCTTATTTCTTTGAGTGACAGGTTAGTAAAACCAGTTTTTTTTTAACAAAATAGGGCTACGGATCACATTTAGAAGCCCACATTGGGAATCCTGATGAGGCCCTGAACATCAGCATATGTTTAGCTGACAGGGGTGAAACCTGGTGACAGAATCCCTTTAAGGCCAAAAACAGGCTGGTAACTAAGGGGTTAATCTTTTCCCATACACCTATACGGTATAACAATCTGCTCAGCTACTCAACAGGCTTCCTGCAGATTGCACTGCATTTTCATGGTGATAGGTTCCCTATAAAAAGGTAGTCCGGTTAAAATGATCTTCTGATATGAGCGAAGGTCACAGTGGTCTTAGTGGTGTAGTCTGTGGGACCACCAGTGATTCAAAAATGCAAGGGCTCTATACAGTGCTGATATTGGGGCTGGCCAAAATTCAGAGCGCCATGACAAATAGAAAATTGTCGCTGGTGGCCAGATTCTTGGCATTTAGCAGGTGTTGTAGGAGACTAGAATGGGAGGAGGGAACCCCTACTTTTACTCCCTGCTGTGATCACTAGTGGAATAAGGGAGCTGCTGTTATTACTGGGGAAGTGGGGGGTACTTTTGACTGTTTTTGAAGTGGTAGAAGCATTCTAGGACTTTAGTGGAAGCGGGGTAAACCTGCCGTGACAATTGGAAAAGTAGAAGAGAGAGGTGGACACTACCATTTAAATAGAGCACTATTTTGAGGCAAAAACCACAAGTGACCTGTAAGGCCAGGCTTGCATTATTCATGGTTACAGATCAGTTTCTGGATACTATTTGAATGTGCAGCAGTTGTTCCTCAACTGATGTTTGGGGACCCTGCTTTACAGTATATGGCTCCAGGCTCTTAGACCTGTGTGATACCTGTCCTTGCCTCGCTCATACCTCTTTGGCACTTACTTTTTGTACTGGCTTCCCTCTTTTAATTCTGCGAGTAGCAAGTTCTTTAATTATTTTATAAGTATGTGACAGAGGGACTTTGTTGGATATATAATTTTCCTGGCTTGCTACCATAAAACATAATTTTTGTATAATTTATGATTTCTATTTTGGTGACATTTTTTGCAGCATGAGTTTGTCTTGTTGAGGACACCTAAAACAGGCCAACCAAAGAAAATGACTTGTAAGAGTGTTCTCATAGTGTGGACTGTCAACATGCATTTTTTATGAGTAGTTGATATTGAATATCCATTGTTTATTGTGCAGCCTATCCAACAATTCCCGGATTATGAGTCTTCTGTCACAGCTGGAGAAGATCAACACAGAGTCATCAGCCGTGGATATGGATAATGCAAGATTTGTCACTGCAAAAATCCTCCACTTGACACAGACCCAAGGTATGGCTCTATTTTTATTAATGTGTGTTTTGAAGGTGATAATAATACTGTGGCACCTCCAGAAATCGCTTGCTTTTAGATTTCATAGAGCTATTCTTTGAGGACCCCCCCTTCCAATTGCAGTTATGAATTTCCCATCATTGAAATTGCAACACCAAGATGGACAAGCGGTGATTATAAAAATCTAGGAAGCAGTAGGTGTCACTAAAATCTGCCTGTGATGACATTTTCAAGCATCTAGCTCCAATCTGTGGCATTTGGGAGAGGTTTTTGGCCACATGAAACCTCAAAAATCAGATCAAGTTATTTGGGTTGATTGTCCAATGCCCCCATTCATCGATGCCAGTTATCATTACTTGCCGTAAATTGAGAAGGACAGAATCCTTGAACTGAAATACATTGGTTTATCACTCCAGCAGATCTACACACCTAGGCTTAGAGGTCAGCACTGTTCAACATATTCAATACTGAAGAAATCAACATGTTTTGAATATTATGATCACTAGAATAGGGGCCCTCTACCCCCTGAAATGAACGGAGCAGCTGGTTGGGCATGCGCGTGGCCATTCCATTTATTTCTCTAGGAATTCTGGAAATAGCTGATCGCTGTGCTAGTTGGTTGACCAGGCTCTCAAGGCCTGCTAAAGTGCCTGTTAAGCACTGCCTGCAGCAGGGCTTAATGGGAAGCTTGGAGGAATTTCATAGACTGCAATAGTATTGTTTTGCAGTCTATAGTATTAGCTATCAAAATATTGCATGTTCGAGTCCCCTCAAAGGGGACTAAAAGTTACAGAAAAAAAAGAAGCAAAAATATTAAAATTCACCCCCTTTCCCAATGTTACATGTAAAAAAATGTATTAGTTATGAGTGTCAGTATATGGCAGCTGTGTCTAAGGACTGGCTGGCTCTGGTAGGAACTGTTGCAGCTTTGCTTCCTCCCTCCTAGTCCTGAAGGTGCCAAAAGAAGACTGGGGGAAGAGCTGCGCGATATTAAAGGTGTGTTGGTCCAGGTGGGAGGAGCCCAGCTCTACACATCATACAGAGAGGGGAGGGCCTGCCTTTACATTATACAATAGACCACGGCAGGCTACAGCCCGGAAGCTCCTCCCCTCTCCCTCCCCCCAGATCCTGCTCACAGCTTGTCACCCCCCCGCAACCTGTCCGTGGCCTACTGCCCCCCTCGGGCTGTCCTCACCAGGCCGAAGCCCCTCTGCCGCATTTGCAGCTACCACCATGCTTATAGCTACCCAGGGCAGTAGGGTGGCTGGCGCTGCCACGCTCTGAATCCTCCCTCTGCAGATGGCAGGGGGAGGATCTGGCGCGTCTCCTCTCCTACATAGAGCGCGCCTGTTGTCCGGCTGCCACATAGTGATCCCTGCGCAGTTTTAAAATCACATGGGTGCACCAAGCCTTTCTTCTACCTGAGGCGAAAATTTAAACAGCTCCTCCACCCACTAATCCCCCTGCCAAATTCTCAACCTAACCCCTTCCCTCCTAACATTACATACATCATTACAAAATATAGAGGATAATACAGCCCCACACATCTGTTACATTCAGTGACGTCTCCTTTGACTTCTCCATTCAGACCAGACCGCCATGATGATTTTTCAGCCGTCCCTTCTCTCTGCAGAGTTTGACAAACAGACCTCTTAGTTTCTTACTTTTCCATCATCCTCACACCTTTTCTACACCCCATCCTGTCACCCCCAATACTGTGCCCGCTGTGCTCCCCAATGCTATACTGCAGAAACGTTCCCCCTGAAAATACTAGTACCACTCAGATAGTGCCCCCTTCAATAATTATTACTGCACCCAGCAAATACTGCCCCTGACACTAATAGTGTAAACATAATGTTCCCCAAAAATGATTGTGGTAAGCTGATACTGTGCCAGGGCGCCCCCACACTAATAGTGCTCCCCAAAGTCCCACCAATAGTAATAGTTATCTGCCAGAACTCACTTAGTAGAAATAGTGCCCCCAATAGTAATAATGTCGCCACTGTGCTCCAAAAGCAATAATGCCCAAGGTGCTCAAACTAGTAACCATATTCCCCATAGTCCCCCAGTAGTAATACGTTTCTTCACAATGCCCCCTAGTAGCAATAATTCTCTTTATAATGTGACAGTAGCAAAATGCCCCTAATGTGTGCCAGTACAAAAAATGCCCCCTAATAATGTGAACTAGTACAAAAATGCCCCTGTTCTTTGTACCAATACAAAAAATACCCCTCTTAGTGCCCCAGTTGAGTTAGTGTCCCCATAATGTGTGCCAGTATAAAATACCCCTATATAGTGCACCAGTAAATGCCCACATAGTGCTCCTCTCTCCCTTCACCATAATGCCCCCATAACGTGTGCCAGTATAAAATGCCCCTATATAGATTCCCCAGTAAATGCCCCCATAGTGCTCCCCCATCCCCATAGGGTCCACCATAATGTTATGCCAGTATAAAATGCCCCTATATCGTGTCCCAAATAGATGCCTCCATAGTGCTCCTCCTTTACCCTTCCCCAAAGTACCCCCCATAATGTGTGCCAGTATAAAATGCCCCTATATAGTGCCCCCAGTAGATGCCCTCATACTGTCCCCTATAATGTGCCAGTATAAAATACCCCTTCTTAAGTGCCCCAGTAGATGCCCCTGTAATTTGCTATTAAAAAATGCCCCTATATAGTGCCCCCATAGTGTTCCTCTCCCACCCATAGTGCACCCAACAGCATTGTGCCAAATAAAATAAAAAAGCACTAATTCTTACCTCCATTGACACTACAGCCCTGTAACAGCAGGCAGCAGCACCTGGGTCAATAAAAAAAAAATGGACGGCTTCTAAGGGGGAATGGGGGGTCCAGACTCATTGAATGTGGCCCTGATTGGTGCCCATACACGGTCTGGTGTTTATTGCTGTGAATACCCATACCGATACGATACCGGGATTTGCCATTTACCGATACTGGGCTGCGCTACTGCTGTAAATACTTATATATCGGTGCCTATACACTGTCTGGTGTATATTGCTACGAATACTCATATATTGCTGCCCATACACAATCTGGTGTACATTGCTGTGAATACCCCTCGATCTGGTGCCCATACGTGGTTTGGTGTATATTGCTGTGACTACCCATATATTGGCACCCATGCAAGTTCTGGTGTATATTGCTGTGAATACTCATATATTGCTGCCAATACTAGGGTTGCACTAGGTATCAAATTATTGATACCCAATCAATACTTTTGTACCCGGATTGATACGATACCAGGATTTGCCATTTACCGATGGTAGGCTGCGCTACTGCTGGTGTATATTGCTGCTATGGGTATCGGTGCCTATACACTGTCTGGTGTACATTGCTGTGAGTACCCATATATTGCTGCCCATACACAGTCTGGTGTACATTGCTGTGAGTACCCATATATTGCTGCCCATACACAGTCTGGTGTATATTGCTGTGAGTACCCATATATTGGCGCCAATACACAGTCTGGTGTATATTGCTGTGAGTACCCATATATTGCTGCCCATACACAGTCTGGTGTGTATTGCTGTGAGTACCCATATATTGGCGCCCATACACAGTCTGGTGTATATTGCTGTGAGTACCCATATATTGCTGCCTGTACACTGTCTGGTGTATATTGCTGTGAATACCCATATATTGGCGCCCGTACACTGTCTGGTGTATAATTCTGTGAATACCCATATATTACTGCCCATACACAATCTGGTGTACATTGCTGTGAGTACCCATATTTTGGCGCCCATACACAGTCTGGTGTATATTGCTGTGAACACCCATATATTGCTGCCCATACACAGTCTGGTGTATATTGCTGTGAATACCCATATATTGGCGCCCATACACAGTCTGGTGTATATTGCTGTGAATATCCCTCGATCTGGTGTATATTGCTGTGAATACCCATATATTGGCGCCCATACACAGTCTCTTGTATATTGCTGTGAATACCCATATACTGCTGCCCATACACAGTCTGGTGTATATTGCTGTGAGTACCCATATATTGCTGCCCATACACAATCTGGTGTATATTGCTGCGAGTACCCATATATTGCTGCCCATACACAATCTGGTGTATATTGCTGCGAGTACCCATATATTGCTGCCCATACACAGTCTGGTGTATATTGCTGCGAGTACCCATATATTGCTGCCCATACACAGTCTGGTGTATATTGCTGTGAATACCTCTCGATCTGGTGTATATTGCTGTGAATACCCATATATTGGCGCCCGTACACTGTCTGGTGTATATTGCTGTGAATACCCATATATTGCTGCCCATACACAGTCTGGTGTATATTGCTGCGAGTACCCATATATTGCTGCCCATACACAGTTTGGTGTATATTGCTGTGAATACCCCTCGATCTGGTGTATATTGCTGTGAATACCCATATATTGGCGCCCATACACAGTCTGGTGTATATTGCTGTGAATACCTCTCGATCTGGTGTATATTGCTGTGAATACCCATATATTGGCGCCCGTACACTGTCTGGTGTATATTGCTGTGAATACCCATATATTGCTGCCCATACACAGTCTGGTGTATATTGCTGTGAATACCCATATATTGCTGCCCATACACAATCTGGTGTATATTGCTGCGAGTACCCATATATTGCTGCCCATACACAGTCTGGTGTATATTGCTGTGAATACCTCTCGATCTGGTGTATATTGCTGTGAATACCCATATATTGGCGCCCGTACACTGTCTGGTGTATATTGCTGTGAATACCCATATATTGCTGCCCATACACAATCTGGTGTATATTGCTGTAAATACCCATATATTGCTGCCCATACACAATCTGGTGTATATTGCTGTGAATATCCCTCGATCTGGTGTATATTGCTGTGAATACCCATATATTGGCGCCCATACACAGTCTCTTGTATATTGCTGTGAATACCCATATATTGCTGCCCATACACAGTCTGGTGTATATTGCTGTGAGTACCCATATATTGCTGCCCATACACAATCTGGTGTATATTGCTGTGAATATCCCTCGATCTGGTGTATATTGCTGTAAATACCCATATATTGGCGCCCATACACAGTCTCTTGTATATTGCTGTGAATACCCATATATTGCTGCCCATACACAATCTGGTGTATATTGCTGCGAGTACCCATATATTGCTGCCCATACACAGTTTGGTGTATATTGCTGTGAATACCCCTCGATCTGGTGTATATTGCTGTGAATACCCATATATTGGCGCCCATACACAGTCTGGTGTATATTGCTGTGAATACCTCTCGATCTGGTGTATATTGCTGTGAATACCCATATATTGGCGCCCGTACACTGTCTGGTGTATATTGCTGTGAATACCCATATATTGCTGCCCATACACAGTCTGGTGTATATTGCTGTGAATACCCATATATTGCTGCCCATACACAATCTGGAGTATATTGCTGCGAGTACCCATATATTGCTGCCCATACACAGTCTGGTGTATATTGCTGTGAATACCTCTCGATCTGGTGTATATTGCTGTGAATACCCATATATTGGCGCCCGTACACTGTCTGGTGTATATTGCTGTGAATACCCATATATTGCTGCCCATACACAGTCTGGTGTATATTGCTGTAAATACCCATATATTGCTGCCCATACACAATCTGGTGTATATTGCTGTGAATATCCCTCGATCTGGTGTATATTGCTGTGAATACCCATATATTGGCGCCCATACACAGTCTCTTGTATATTGCTGTGAATACCCATATATTGCTGCCTATACACAGTCTGGTGTATATTGCTGTGAATACCCATATATTGCTGCCTATACACAGTCTGGTGTATATTGCTGTGAGTACCCATATATTGCTGCCCATACACAATCTGGTGTATATTGCTGCGAGTACCCATATATTGCTGCCCATACACAGTCTGGTGTATATTGCTGTGAATACCTCTCGATCTGGTGTATATTGCTGTGAATACCCATATATTGGCGCCCGTACACTGTCTGGTGTATATTGCTGTGAATACCCATATATTGCTGCCCATACACAGTCTGGTGTATATTGCTGCGAGTACCCATATATTGCTGCCCATACACAGTTTGGTGTATATTGCTGTGAATACCCCTCGATCTGGTGTATATTGCTGTGAATACCCATATATTGGCGCCCATACACAGTCTGGTGTATATTGCTGTGAATACCTCTCGATCTGGTGTATATTGCTGTGAATACCCATATATTGGCGCCCGTACACTGTCTGGTGTATATTGCTGTGAATACCCATATATTGCTGCCCATACACAGTCTGGTGTATATTGCTGTGAATACCCATATATTGCTGCCCATACACAATCTGGAGTATATTGCTGCGAGTACCCATATATTGCTGCCCATACACAGTCTGGTGTATATTGCTGTGAATACCTCTCGATCTGGTGTATATTGCTGTGAATACCCATATATTGGCGCCCGTACACTGTCTGGTGTATATTGCTGTGAATACCCATATATTGCTGCCCATACACAGTCTGGTGTATATTGCTGTGAGTACCCATATATTGCTGCCCATACACAATCTGGTGTATATTGCTGTGAATATCCCTCGATCTGGTGTATATTGCTGTGAATACCCATATATTGGCGCCCATACACAGTCTCTTGTATATTGCTGTGAATACCCATATATTGCTGCCCATACACAGTCTGGTGTATATTGCTGTGAGTACCCATATATTGCTGCCCATACACAATCTGGTGTATATTGCTGTGAATATCCCTCGATCTGGTGTATATTGCTGTAAATACCCATATATTGGCGCCCATACACAGTCTCTTGTATATTGCTGTGAATACCCATATATTGCTGCCCATACACAATCTGGTGTATATTGCTGCGAGTACCCATATATTGCTGCCCATACACAGTTTGGTGTATATTGCTGTGAATACCCCTCGATCTGGTGTATATTGCTGTGAATACCCATATATTGGCGCCCATACACAGTCTGGTGTATATTGCTGTGAATACCTCTCGATCTGGTGTATATTGCTGTGAATACCCATATATTGGCGCCCGTACACTGTCTGGTGTATATTGCTGTGAATACCCATATATTGCTGCCCATACACAGTCTGGTGTATATTGCTGTGAGTACCCATATATTGCTGCCCATACACAATCTGGAGTATATTGCTGCGAGTACCCATATATTGCTGCCCATACACAGTCTGGTGTATATTGCTGTGAATACCTCTCGATCTGGTGTATATTGCTGTGAATACCCATATATTGGCGCCCGTACACTGTCTGGTGTATATTGCTGTGAATACCCATATATTGCTGCCCATACACAGTCTGGTGTATATTGCTGTAAATACCCATATATTGCTGCCCATACACAATCTGGTGTATATTGCTGTGAATATCCCTCGATCTGGTGTATATTGCTGTGAATACCCATATATTGGCGCCCATACACAGTCTCTTGTATATTGCTGTGAATACCCATATATTGCTGCCCATACACAGTCTGGTGTATATTGCTGTGAGTACCCATATATTGCTGCCCATACACAATCTGGTGTATATTGCTGCGAGTACCCATATATTGCTGCCCATACACAGTCTGGTGTATATTGCTGTGAATACCTCTCGATCTGGTGTATATTGCTGTGAATACCCATATATTGGCGCCCGTACACTGTCTGGTGTATATTGCTGTGAATACCCATATATTGCTGCCCATACACAGTCTGGTGTATATTGCTGTGAATACCCATATATTGCTGCCCATACACAGTCTGGTGTATATTGCTGCGAGTACCCATATATTGCTGCCCATACACAGTCTGGTGTATATTGCTGTGAATATCCCTCAATCTGGTGTATATTGCTGTAAATACCCATATATTGGCGCCCATACACAGTCTCTTGTATATTGCTGTGAATACCCATATATTGCTGCCCATACACAATCTGGTATATATTGCTGCGAGTACCCATATATTGCTGCCCATACACAGTCTGGTGTATATTGCTGTGAATACCTCTCGATCTGGTGTATATTGCTGTGAATACCCATATATTGGCGCCCGTACACTGTCTGGTGTATATTGCTGTGAATACCCATATATTGCTGCCCATACACAGTCTGGTGTATATTGCTGTAAATACCCATATATTGCTGCCCATACACAATCTGGTGTATATTGCTGTGAATATCCCTCGATCTGGTGTATATTGCTGTGAATACCCATATATTGGCGCCCATACACAGTCTCTTGTATATTGCTGTGAATACCCATATATTGCTGCCCATACACAGTCTGGTGTATATTGCTGTGAGTACCCATATATTGCTGCCCATACACAATCTGGTGTATTTTGCTGTGAATATCCCTCGATCTGGTGTATATTGCTGTAAATACCCATATATTGGCGCCCATACACAGTCTCTTGTATATTGCTGTGAATACCCATATATTGCTGCCCATACACAATCTGGTGTATATTGCTGCGAGTACCCATATATTGCTGCCCATACACAGTTTGGTGTATATTGCTGTGAATACCCCTCGATCTGGTGTATATTGCTGTGAATACCCATATATTGGCGCCCATACACAGTCTGGTGTATATTGCTGTGAATACCTCTCGATCTGGTGTATATTGCTGTGAATACCCATATATTGGCGCCCGTACACTGTCTGGTGTATATTGCTGTGAATACCCATATATTGCTGCCCATACACAGTCTGGTGTATATTGCTGTGAATACCCATATATTGCTGCCCATACACAATCTGGAGTATATTGCTGCGAGTACCCATATATTGCTGCCCATACACAGTCTGGTGTATATTGCTGTGAATACCTCTCGATCTGGTGTATATTGCTGTGAATACCCATATATTGGCGCCCGTACACTGTCTGGTGTATATTGCTGTGAATACCCATATATTGCTGCCCATACACAGTCTGGTGTATATTGCTGTAAATACCCATATATTGCTGCCCATACACAATCTGGTGTATATTGCTGTGAATATCCCTCGATCTGGTGTATATTGCTGTGAATACCCATATATTGGCGCCCATACACAGTCTCTTGTATATTGCTGTGAATACCCATATATTGCTGCCTATACACAGTCTGGTGTATATTGCTGTGAGTACCCATATATTGCTGCCCATACACAATCTGGTGTATATTGCTGCGAGTACCCATATATTGCTGCCCATACACAGTCTGGTGTATATTGCTGTGAATACCTCTCGATCTGGTGTATATTGCTGTGAATACCCATATATTGGCGCCCGTACACTGTCTGGTGTATATTGCTGTGAATACCCATATATTGCTGCCCATACACAGTCTGGTGTATATTGCTGTGAATACCCATATATTGCTGCCCATACACAGTCTGGTGTATATTGCTGTGAGTACCCATATATTGCTGCCCATACACAATCTGGTGTATATTGCTGTGAATATCCCTCGATCTGGTGTATATTGCTGTAAATACCCATATATTGGCGCCCATACACAGTCTCTTGTATATTGCTGTGAATACCCATATATTGCTGCCCATACACAATCTGGTATATATTGCTGCGAGTACCCATATATTGCTGCCCATACACAGTCTGGTGTATATTGCTGTGAATACCCCTCGATCTGGTGTATATTGCTGTGAATACCCATATATTGGCGCCCATACACAGTCTGGTGTATATTGCTGTGAATACCTCTCGATCTGGTGTATATTGCTGTGAATACCCATATATTGGCGCCCGTACACTGTCTGGTGTATATTGCTGTGAATACCCATATATTGCTGCCCATACACAATCTGGTGTATATTGCTGTGAATATCCCTCGATCTGGTGTATATTGCTGTAAATACCCATATATTGGCGCCCATACACAGTCTCTTGTATATTGCTGTGAATACCCATTATATTGGCGCCCGTACACTGTCTGGTGTATATTGCTGCGAGTACCCATATATTGCTGCCCATAAACAGTCTGGTGTATATTGCTGTGAATACCCCTCGATCTGGTGTATATTGCTGTGAATACCCATATATTGGCGCCCGTACACTGTCTGGTGTATAATTCTGTGAATACCCATATATTGGCGCCCGTACATGTTCTGGTGTATATTGCTGTGAATACCCATATATTGACGCCCGTACACTGTCTGGTGTATAATTCTGTGAATACCCATATATTGGCGCCTGTACACTGTCTGGTGTATAATTCTGTGAATACCCATATATTGCTGCCCATAAACAGTCTGGTGTATATTGCTGTGAATACCCCTCGATCTGGTGTATATTGCTGTGAATACCCATATATTGGCGCCCGTACACTGTCTGGTGTATAATTCTGTGAATACCCATATATTGGCGCCCGTACACTGTCTGGTGTATAATTCTGTGAATACCCATATATTGGCGCCCGTACATGTTCTGGTGTATATTGCTGTGAATACCACTATATTATATACCTGGTGCGGCTCAGCTTCTGGAATCACTTGTGGATTACTGCTGGCCGTGCACTTACCAGTAAAACAATAGCACTTCCAGGTGCACCTCAGCAATTAGCGGTAATCTGCACGTGGCCCCCGTGGCCGGGCTGCACCATTTTCAGGCACAGTCGGGGCACTTTTAGTCCCAGTTGACACATCTCTAATTAAACTGTTATTAATTGCTTATTACTTGCCTGTTATTAGCCTTTAACCCTTGCCTCTGAGCTCTGCTGGATTACAAGGAAAGCATTTCTAGTGAATTCCTTCATTTGTCTTCAAGCCAAAGAAAATAAAGATCACATGTAGTGGAAAAAATCATGATGGCTAAAAATAATGTGCGTTGGTCGGAGGGACGGCTCAGTGCCGTTCTCAGGAGGGGTGGCTTGGCATCTGTCAGCATTCGTCAGCATGTCAGAGGTGCTGTACGGGAACCGCACTGTCCACGGCACCTTGCTGGGATAATAGCAATGAGTGATATCTGGAAACCACTTGTTGTGGATGGTAAGTGTAGACGGCAGTGTGCATAGGTGGACGTGGTCGTGCCTGGGGTGAATATCTTTCATTTATGGCAAAGCTGTTACCGTGCATGTATTGTATGTAACATCATGGACCTTAGTACTTTATGTCTGTTCCTTTACAGTTTACGGGTTTCAGATCCGTATGAAACCTCTGAAAAAACTGAGCGCTGAATACCAATCTCTGACAGCGCCATATGGTTCTTTCTTCTTTTTAGATTCTTTTGTAGTGTGAAGCGCTGCAGCAGCTGGGGCAATAAGCATAATGAAAACCCTACAAATCTTCTTTGTGAACCAGTAGTGCGTGATATCTTGCTCTGCGTTAGGCCTCTTTCACACGACAGCTTTTTTTAAAATTCCGTTTACAGGCCGTTTTTTGCGTTCCGTATACGGAACCATTCATTTCAGTGGTTGCGCAAAAAAAAAAAACTGAATGTACTCGGTATGCATTTTGTTTCCATATTTCCGTTTTTTCCGTTCCGTTGAAAGATAGAACATGTCCTATTATTGCCTGCAAATCACGTTCTGTGGCTCCATTCAAGTCAATGGGTCCGGAAAAAAAAAAAAAACGGAACACATACGGAAATGCATCCGTATGTCTCCCGTATCCATTCCGTTTTTGCGGAACCATCTATTCAAAATTTTATGCTCAGCCTAATTTTTCTATGTAATTACTGTATACTGTATATGCCATACGGAAAAACGGAACAGAAACGGAAACACAACAGAAACAAAAAAATGGAACAACGGATCTGTGAAAAACGGACCGCAAAACACTGAAAAAGGCCTCATGCACAAAGCCGTTATTTGGGTCCGCATCCGAGCAGAATGCACACGGGCGGCATCTGTGTTTTATGGATCCGCAATTTGCAGACTGCAAAACACAGCGAGGTCGTGTGCATGAGGCCTAAAAGTCTATGGAGAACATGGCCAGCACATGTATGTGATTCCCTGACATGTGCATAATGCCTTATGCCGCATGCACACGTCTGTGGTGTGTTTTGCGGTCCGCAAATCGCGGATCCGCAAAACATGGATGGCGTCCATGCGCGTTCCGCGCGGACAGCCTTTACATATAACTGCCTATTCTTGTCCGCAAAGCGCAGACAAGAATAGGACATGTTATATTTTTTTTTGCGGGGCCACGGAACGGAGCAACGGATGCGGACAGCGCACGGAGTGCTGTCCGCATCTTTTGCGGCCCCATTGAAGTGAATGGATCCGCATCCGAGCCGCAAAAACTGCGGCTCGGATGCGGACCAGAACAACGGCCGTGTGCATGAAGCCTTAGGCCGTGGACAGGCTTATGTTATTAGGATATCAACAGTTGTCGGCTGCCGTCTCTCCAACTCCCCCATAAATATGCCGGTGACGTTTAGCCGAGCATATGAGTTTATTGCTATAGGCAGAGGGACAGGTGGCTGTCAGACACCCATGACATTGCTTATCTCAGAAAGAACACAACACTGGACATGTTCAAATCCAACATGCCTGACCCTTGTTTAAGTAAGGCTACTTTCACACTGACGGATCAGTTTAGCCCCAATGCATTCTGAATGGATAAGGATCCGCTCAGAATGCATTAGTTTGGCTCCGTTCCGCCTCCATTCCGCTTTGGAGGCGAACACCAAAACGCTGCTTGCAGCATTGAAACTGAGCGAAACGGACACAATCTGGCGCAATAGAAAACTGATCCGTCCCCCTTTGACTTTCAATGGTGCTCAAGACGGATCCGTTTTGGCTATGTTAAAGATAATACAAACGAATCCGTTCTGAACGGATGCATGCAGTTGTATTTGAACTGATGCGTTTGTGCAGATCCATGACGGATCCGCACCAAACGCGAGTGTGAAAGTAGCCTAAGGCTACATGCACACGACCGTATGTGTTTTGCGGTCTGCAAATTGCGGATCCGCCCAAAAAAATAAAACGGATGACATCCGTATGCCATCTGTTATTTTTTATTTTTTTTGCAGATCCATTGTAACAATGCCTAAAACGGACAAGAATAGGACATGTTCTATTTTTTTTACGGGGCTACGGAACGGACATACCGTGTGCCGTCCACATTTTTTGCGGACCCATTGAAATAAATGGGTCCGCATCCTATCCGCAAAAAAAACGGAACGGACACGGAAACAATAAACGTTTGTGTGTTCACAACAACTGATGCGGATGGAACGGACACAGAGAAAAACAACTGTCGTGTGCATGTAGCCTTAATGGAAAGATTTCCACCTGTTCTCTGTTTTTGACCCAGATCTGGTTTGGGCTCACAATAACTGATGGAAATAACTGACCAAATAACTGAAGTGTGAACTCAGTCTAAGGCCTCATGCACACGACCGTTCCGTTTTTTGTGGTCTGCAAATTGCGGATCCGCAAAACACGGAAGCCGCCCGTGTGCCTTCCGCAATTTGCGGAACGGAACAGGCGGCCCATTGTAGAAATGCCTATTCTTGTCCGCAAAACGGAAAGAATAGGACATGCTATATTTTTTTTGCGGGGCCATGGAACGGTGCAACGGATGGAGTGCTGTCCGCATCTTTTGCGGCCCCATTGAAGTGAATGGGTCCGCACCCGAGCCACAAAAACTGCGGCTCGGCTGCGGACCAGAACAACGGTCGTGTGCATGAGGCTTAAGTCAGGCTGCCCTATACATTTGATATTTAATTTTTAGGAGGTAAGAAATAATGAATGCATTGCAAACTGGTAGTGAGTTTATAACGCTTATGTGGTATCTTCTGGTACGTCGGTATACTAAATTGGTGTTTTATAACTCTTTTCTCCTCTTGTAGAAAAAACAAGAAAGGAAATGACTGCCAAAGGGTCCACTGGAGTGGAAGTTATCCTGTGTACACTGGAGGTGAGGGGACATACTTAGTGT
Source organism: Bufo bufo (assembly GCF_905171765.1). Lineage (NCBI taxonomy): Eukaryota > Metazoa > Chordata > Amphibia > Anura > Bufonidae > Bufo > Bufo bufo. The sequence continues at coordinate 328,777,365 of NC_053390.1, forward strand.
GCATTCTTTCTCTTCACTCTTAGGCCCCTTTCACACGGGCGAGTTTTCCACGCGGGTGCCATGCGTGAGGTGAACGCATTGCACCCGCACTGAATCCGGACCCATTCAGTTCTATGGGGCTGTGCAGACGAGCCGTGATTTTCACGCATCGCTTGTGCGTTGCGTGAACATCGCAGCATGCTCTATATTCTGCGTTTTTCACGCAATGCTGGCCCCATAGAAGTGAATGGGGCTGCGTGAAAATGGCAAGCAAGTGCAGATGCAGTGTGATTTTCACGCATGGTTGCTAGGATGAAAGTCTATTCACTGTATTATTTTCCCTTATAACATGGTTATAAAGGAAAATAATAGCATCCTTTAATACAGAATGCTTAGTAGAAGGTCAATTGAGGGTTAAAAAAAAACTCACCTCCTCCAATTGATCGTGTAGCAGCCGGTCTCCTGTTCTTTCTTCAGGACCTGTGGTGACATCACATGATACATCACATGGTCCATCACCATGGTGATGGACCATGTGATGAGCTCAGTGATGTCACCACAGGTCCTGAAGAAAGAACAGGAGACCGGCTGCTACGGGATCAATTGGAGGAGGTGAGTTAATTATTATTTTTTTTTAACCCTCAATTGACCTACTAAGCATTCTGTATTAAAGGATGCTATTTATTTTCCTTTATAACCATGTTATAAGGGAAAATAATAAAAGCTACAGAACACCTAACCCAAACCTGAACTTCTGTGAAGAAGTCTGGGTTCGGGTCTGGGTACCAAACATGCCGATTTTTCTCATGCGCGTGCAAAATGCATTAAAACGCTTTGCACTCGCGGGGAAAAAATCGTGCATGTTACCGCAACGCACCCGCAACGCCCATGTGAACCCAGCCTTAGGCTACTTTTACACTAACGTTAACATTTTCCGGTATTGAGATCCATTATAGGGTGTCAATACCGGAAAAAAACGCTTCCATTTTGTCCCCATTCATTGTCAATAGGGACAAAACGTAACTGAACAGAATGGAGTGCTCCAAAATGCATTCTGTTCTCATACCGGAGTGTAAACCGCAGTATGCTGCATCCTGGGATGCGGAGTAGATCATGACCCACAATGCAAGTCAATGGGGATGGATCCGTTTTCTCTGAAACAATAAAAGACGTATCCGTCCCCCATAGACTTTCAATGTAGTTCATGACGGATCCGTCTTGGCTATGTTAAAAATAATACAACCGGATCCGTTCATAACGGATGGAGATGGTTGTATTATCAGTAACGGAGGCGTTTTTGCTGAACCCTGCCAGATCCAGTAAAAACGCTAGTATGAAAGTAGCCTCATTCATCTAAATCTTCTTTTTTGTTTTTCCAGTAAATTATCAAACTACTGAATTTTACCGTACTTTGAATGGTTCCGAGATTAAAACAAATCTTGAAAGTGCTGCTAAATGTGCCCGTAATAAAATACCCTTTTAAAAACTACTGTGGCTCCCATCTCTGTTGGAATCCTAACGGCGGGCATGGAGTAGGGAACAGTAATGTAATGTTGCTGGCCCAAGATAACTTAAAGAGGTGATCCCACAAAAAGTATCAGCAAGTAATGAAGAGTGCATTTCATATGAAATATTATTGTAATATACATACAATAAAAATACTGTAAGATTACGTTTTTCTCTCTGGTAACGCCCCCTGCTGTTTATCCTGTGGCTGGAATTCTGGTCCACCTTCTCCTGCGTTCAGTGGTGGACCGACATGCTCAGTAGCTTCCCTGCTCCCTTCCTCCAGGGATCTCAGAGTGAAGCAGGTGAAGTGCCTTTCGTTGATTCATCCCTACTTTTGAATTTCTAGAAATATATGGCTATATCTCTCTGGACAGTGGAGAAGGAACTTGGGAGGACATTACATAACCTAGTGCTGTTTATTAGAGGAATAGCTGGGGGAGGAAAACAGGAGAAGGGTTAAAAGTCGCTAATTCCAGTGAACTCCTGGGAGATGCAGCTGCTTGAAGCTCCTGGCCACCCATAGAAATTGAAGGGACCAGAACTGCCGAGTGAGCAAAAAACCTGCAAAAGTTCACCCTGACAGGAGAGCAGCACTTTCTTCCATTGATATAATTCAAATAATGGTGTGCATGATTGTTTGAATCTGTGGGATAACGCTATACACCTGCAATAGCATGTATATGTTTTCAATGGCAAGAGAACAAAAGGATCAGGAATGAACATTCAGCGTATCTAATCCATCATTTGGTAGGCCCACATACACTGTAGATAGCTGACTATAATCTTATGTGGATTTGGGTCGGAAAATGTTTGATATGTTGGTTTTGATTGGTGGGAGTCTGAGTGCTGACGCCAGTGGCGATCACTATGATGAGGAGAGAGAAGTGCTCACATAGTGCGCTCTCTCTCCTCACTGCAGGGGACGGAAACAATAGAAAGTCTTTGGGCCTGGTTTGGATCAGTCTCCTGCAGCAAGGAGAGAGTACAAGGTATATGAGCGACCTCAGCACCCGGATCCCACCAACCACAACTTGTCATATGGCGTTAGGACATATCGAGACTTTTCCCAAAGTACAGTGCCACTTAAGCAAGTAATTGCTGTAGCTCTGTCATCTCGTTCATGGGTAGAGCAGTAGAAGAGCGAGTTGTATGATGTTCTTCTGTGGACTCATTACTATTTTACAGTAGTTTCCTGCCAAGATATCAGACAACTCAATACATTATTAAATAAAAAACTAAAAGTCAGCAAATTAGTGCTGTTATTTTCAGTTGTATTTGGTTGTGACACTCTCTTCCATCTCCAGAACATTGCTTGTCCATGTTGTCGTTGTAATGCCGGAGTTTTTAAGACCTTTTCATTGTTTCTCCAGAATACCAGGGACCATCAGACAATATTAAACATTGTAAATATCCTCAATGAACTGATGTCAGCTGGTAAGTTTCTGTATCTTCATGGCTTCAAATGGGATGCAAATGTTTTGTAATTTTCCAATCAAATGTTTACTGTGGTATTTCCATGGGTTTCGAGGTCAGCTGGCCGCTTTGAGATGCTTCGGAATATGGATTCCAGATTTCTATTCTGCATATTACGTAGACTGCTGGAAAAAGCTTTGAGCGTTCCCTGCTATAGCCATCTCTGAGCGCAATGCTCTTTCCATTTGGCCTCCTCCCGTGAAGATGTATGTTTAGCATCAAGCACATTGGAATCCAGTGCAGTCGCTCCATGTCACTGCATTGTGTGCAGATTTATCTGGAGGCCCATCGTTTTATATTTCAAAGTGCTCTTGAATCCCTCCTTGTGTTTGGTGTCTTAAGATGGCCATACACATTAGTCTAAAGTTGATCAAAACGGATGATTTCAACCTAACACAAAAGTTTGTCAGGTGAAACTTAACAATAAACAATTGTTTTAGGCTACTTTGACATTAGCGGTAGCCTTCTCCGGCAGGCTGTTCACCTGCCAGATCCGTGCTGCCGCTAGTGCACGTGTGCCGCCGGAAGTCCCCTCTGGCCCCACTCACTATAATGGGGGCGGGCCGGAGGTCCGGCCGCTGCACGGCAAACATGCCGAGAGGCGGCCGGAATAAAACTAAATGTCGTAGTTTTAGGGTACTATCACACTTGCGGCATAGTTATCCGGCAAGCAGTCTGCATGCAAACGGAAAGCATTTGTAGACTGATCCGGATGCGGATCCGTCTTACAAACACATTGCAAGAACGGTTCCGTCTCTCCATTTGTCATCCAGAGAAACGGATCCGTTATATATTTTTTCCACATTTTTACTGGTCTGCGCATTCGCAGACCAGAAGGACGGATCTGGCATTGCAGTATTTTGAATGCCGGATCCGGCACTAATACATTCCTATGGCATTCAGGCAAGTGTTCTGTTTTTTTGGCCGAAGATAAAACCGTGCTGCGGTATTATCTCCGTCCTGAACAGTCAAAAAGATTGAACTGAAGACATCCTGATGCATCCTGAACGGATTGCTCTTCATTCAGAATGCATGGGGATAAAACTGATCAGTTCTTTTCCGGTATAGAGCCCCTAGGACGGAACTCTATGCCGGAAAAGAAAAACGCTAGTGTGAAAGTACCCTTAGGCCCCTTTCACATGAGCGAGTTTTCCGCGCAGGTGCAATGCGTGATGTGAACGCTGTGCACCCGCACTGAATCTGGACCCATTCATTTCTATGGGGCTGTGCACACGAGCGGTGATTTTCACACATCACTTGTGCGTTGCGTGAAAATCGCAGCATGTTCTATATTCTGCGTTTTTCACGCAATGCAGGCCCTATGGAAGTGAATGTGGCTGCGTGAAAATCGCAAGCATCTGCAAGCAAGTGCGGATGCGGTGGGATTTTCACGCACGGTTGCTAGGAGACGATCGGGATGGGGACCCGATCATTATTATTTTCCCTTAGAACATGGTTATAAGGGAAAATAATAGCATTCTTAATACAGAATGCATATTACAATAGGGCTGGAGGGGTTAAAATAAAAATAATATAACTCCCCTTAATCCACTTGATCGCGCAGCCCGGCTTTTCTTCTGTCGTCTTCTTTGCTGTGCACAGGAAAAGGACCTTTGATGACGTCACTGCGCTCATCACATGGTCTGTCACATGATCCATCACCATGGTAAAAGATCATGTTGTCAATTCACAATGAATCACAGCACTCGGCAGAAGACTGGCAAGTGAGTGGGTGCTCGTCCCTTCTTATCCCTGACTCCACCTCAGGGATTCTTCAAACCATCAATCAAAATGTGAGACAGCACGCCAGTAGAGATTTTTTCAATGCACTTAGTGTTTTTATTCAGCTGGACGCCATTCCTAGGTTTCATGAAATACTGCCAGATGAAGGGCGCAATATGTAAAGCCCGAAACGTTGCCCTTTTTTTCAAAAAAGATGTAAAGTCCGGCTGAAAAAAACGCAAACATGGAACGCAATCGCAGTGAAAACGGACTTGTTTTAGTGTCAAAATTGCACCATTTTCCCTGAACGCATCCGGCCCCAATCTGCAACGCCCGTGTGAAAGGGGCCTTATTCTGGCCGCCTCTCAGCATGTTTGCCGTGCTGCGGCCAGACCTTCGGCCCGCCTCCATTTATAGCGAATGGGGCCGGAGCGGACTTCCGGTAGCATGGTTCCGGTGGGGGAACAGCCTGCCGGAGAAGGCTGCCGCTAGTGTGAAACTAGCCTTAGCCGAAAGATGATAGACTATTATCGTTTAAAACCAAGTCAGTCTTGTTTAATATTTTCCTCCGATAGTCGGATGAAATAACCTTCATTCAAAGAAAGATCATTAGTGAATAAAAGATCTTTGAAAGAACTTTCCCAGAAAGATATTTCATCCAGCGCTCTGTTTTACTCAACATGTATGGGCTTGGTGAACAACTGTAGAGGCCAGTATGGCCTAAAGTGTGTATGGCCTTGTGTGTGGGAAACAGCCGTTCACCAGATGTTTGTTCAACTTCTGTTCAACAATCAGCAAACTTCTATCTAATGTGTATGGCCAGCTTTAGAGATCAGGAGTATTCTCCTGCCTTCAGTTTCTTACACAAGAGGCTTCTTCCTATCAGCCATGTTAGGAGGCTAATATCAGTCTCCAGGCCAATCACAGAGCTCCCAAATCTAAACTTGTGACTCATGAATCTGAATTTGTAAGGAATCCCCATGTTGTTGTTTTTTTTTTTTTTTTTTATCATCAACACTTCAAAAGTTGAAAAATATCTTTATATCCTTTAGGAGTCAGGGTTGTTAGGGCTACCTCCATCTAGTGAACATTACTTATGTTATTTAGTTAAAAAAAAAGTTATGGTCATGGATTGAGGATTTGGGGGGGATTAAAGGTTCAACAAGATATTGCCCTTTATGGAATAATTATCATCTTACAGAGTTTTTAAAAATAAAGGGATAGCTGGTGTAGAGAAAATATAAAATGCATATATCAGATATTTGATGGAGGTAATTTGAGGTGTTTTGAATGCATTAGATCAGAGTTTAAAAAGATTTTCCAGGATTAGAAAAACATGTCCGTCCTCTTCCAGAAACAGTGCCACACCTGTCCATGGGTTGTGTCTGATATTGCAGCTGAGCTGCGTTGAAATGAATCTGACTGACCTGCATTACCACATACAACCCATGGACAGGAGCAATGTTTTTCTGAATATGGAGAACCCCTTTAATTTATCTGATTTTTTTTATAGACTTTATTATCAAATATATCACTCTTAGGTTACATTCACACGACCGTATGTGTTTTGCCATCCGCAAAAAAAATGGATGACGTTCCGTATGGTTTTTTTGCGAATCCATTGCAACAATGCCTATCCTTGTCCGCAAAACGGACAAGAATAGGACATGTTCTATTTTTTTATTGTGGTTTTACGGAACGGACATACAGATGTGGATACCACACGGTGTGCTGTCCATATTTTTTGCGAACCCATTGAAATGAATAGGTCTGAATCCTATCCGCAAAAAAACCGAAATGGACACGGAAACTAAATACGTTTGTGTGAATGTAGCCTTAGGCCTCTTTCCATCAGGGTGCGTGAAGCAAATGCATAGCATCCGGACTGAATCCTGACCCATTTGTTTTTCATGCGTCATTTCTAGGTTCAGGGAAAAATCACAAAAATTTTCTATATTCTGCGTTTTTTCACGCAGCTCTGGTTCCATAGAAGTGAATCGGGCTTCAGAGAAAAACGGATTGCATCCGGATGCAATGTGTTTTTTCACTGATGGTTGCTAAGAGATGTAGATTGTAATTTTATTCCACACGCCTGAAAAACGCATCTAAAACTAATTGCACCCATGCGGAACCAAAACTTAAAAACACACAACGCAATCGCAGACAAAACTGACTGAACCTGCGTGCAAAACCATCCGGTTTTTTTCCTGAACAGACCCTGAGAGAATCTCAGATGGCAGTACATATCTAGATGAAATACTATACAATCTGAATCTCATATAGAGTGTAGAATATAGTATTTTTTTGTGATCCTGGAGTAGATTATATTGTTCTTAGTAGGGTATATAAAGGATCTATAGTACTTTTAGTAGGTTCTGTCCAGTAATAAAAACTACCCTGGTGGGTAGACAGCATGGGGTGCTATGTTACTGTTGGAGTAGTCAGCAGGAGGTAACCGAAAATCATTTTATAATTGTCCTCCCCCATTTATGGTGCACATATCTATTCTTCTCAAGGAAACTATATCAAGGAAACTAAGGTTACAATGACATGTAAAAGCCGAAAATCTTGTTCCGTCTTAAGGGGATTCATAGGTTGGGGTGTGAAGACGGCATTGTTTGAATCATTTATTTTCTTTCTAGGTGGTGGAAGAAGAATAAATGTATTGATTTCTAAAGGAGGTACTCAGATCTTGCTACAATTGCTGCTTAGTGCCAGTAAGGACTCTTCTCCGAATGAAGAGTTAATGGTACTTCTTCACAGCTTACTGGCAAAGATAGGACCAAAAGGTTTGTCTGAAGAACATTCAAATTTTAAATGGTTGCCCACATTATGTCCCTGTTTTCTCCATGTTCCCATAATTTCCTTCTGATCTATTCCATATTCCTCTGGTAAAAAGATGTAGCGGGAGGCTCCTGCTGCAGCCAGTTGTCTTACAGCCATTCACAGAATTGTGAGGAGGAATAGGAAGGAAATGACCCGAGTTCATTGAACATACATATATTTTTTTCTTTTAATATACTGCTCAATTTTAATGTATTAAAAGACAAAATAGGATCAAAGGAAAGGATGGGATTAACTAAAGAATTGTTGGGATTTTTTTGTGTGTGTTCGGTTTTCTTCTTAAGCAATGTTCACCCATTGAAGTCGAATCACAGTTTGTAATGTTGTAGTGTTTTCACTGCAACATGAGAAAACAGCCCAAGTTTGCCCTAATAGATGTTCCTATTATTATGTGGAAACACTTTTTCTCTTTTTCCTTTAAAATAAATATATAAACTAAACAGTAGCGTACTTAAAATACACCAAAATGATGGCGAAAGCAAGACTTTGTGAGTGAAAAAACTAAAACTAGCTGCTGATATATGCCAAAAAAAAAAAAGATACTTTGAAACCTGATGTCCAAAATTGGCTTGTGATGCTAAAGAAGTAAATAATTCACCCAACAGAGTTCTGCTCCAGAATTGATTATGGTTTTTATTATTCTTTCTCTTCGTAGACAAGAAGTTTGGAATAAAAGCACGAGTCAGTGGAGCTCTGAACATCTCTCTCAACCTGGTCAAACAAAACCTTCAATGTCCAAAGCTGTTGCTTCCATGTCTTCAGGTGCTACGTGTGTACTGTATGAATGGTGAGTACTGGGAGTCTCGAGGGGTTTTGTGCTGTTTTTAATTAACAAGACCACGTTTTTACTTGGAGAATTGTACAGGTGAAAAACATGGCTTCAACATAGCTCTAACCAAAGCTGTATTTCAAAAACACAGTTCGGGTTTAGGCAGGCGACCGTGTTTTTCGTCCGTATCCAATCCACATTTATTGCAGTTTGGATGCGGATCCGTTCACTTCAATGGGGCCGCAAAAGATGTGGACAGCACACTGTGTGCTGTCCGCAGCCATATGTCCGTTCCAGCAAAAAATAGAACATGTCCTATTCTTGTCCGCATTACAGACAAGGATGAGACTGCTCTATTATGGCCTGGATGTTCCGTTCTGCAAATTGCAATGCGGACCCCAAAACAGGCTATGTTCATGTGAAAAAGCTTTTAGGGCTCATTCACACGACCAAATGGCCGCTGTGCCCGTGCTGTGGACCGCAATGCACAGGCACTGGCCGTGTGAACTCTATGCTTCGGACCCACTGACTTGCATGGGTCCGCGATCGGCAAAATATGGCAAAAGGTAGGACATGTCCCATCTTTTGCGGTGTAGAGGCACGGACCTGAAAGCCCACAGAAGGGTTTCCGTGGGCTTACGATCCATGCTTCCACACCGTAAAAGATACATGTCCTATCTTTTGCGGATTGCGTAACTATTCAAGTCCATAGCACAAAGTTTACATTTTTAGAGCCCATGTATTGCAGACCCGCTGTTTGCGGTCTGCAACACGGGCACAACAACCATACAGTCGTGTGAATGATCCTCTAGAGGTACTCCATCTCGCCATATCCGCAGTGAGATGGGACTAAGCAATGGCCCCAGGTGGCTGGGCTGATGAATGCTGCCTACTGATCCAGTACTCCACTGTTTCTGTATTTTCCAGTGCAGTGAATGGAAGCCATGTAAATAGCATAGCAAGCTATACTGTCGTGTTATGGAAGCAGTCTAGCTTGTTCTGCTACTCTGTTCATGTAGCTGCCTTTCACTGCTATGGAAACAGTGTAGAACCAGCTCGCTTGGCAGTTTCCATAAGCCCAGTCACTGGGCCAGCGTTTAGTCCTATCTCACAGTGGAAACCATGAAATGGGACAACCGCTATAAACAGTGTGGCACCCTAGAACTGAGAACCATAAGGCTTCATGCATTTGACTTATTATAGCTTTGTTTATCTTTTGCTGCTACCTAGGCGTGTAAAACCTTTACTTTACCTCTGTATCCCCCTATGTTCAATTGCTCAATGCTTCATCATGTAACGTATGTATGAAGCTTATAGGAAGAAATAGCTCCATACTTGTGGTACTGGACTAAGCATTGTACTGTGGGGTACACATTGTAGTATGCAGTAGCATGCATGAGGCCTATTGCAGGTGCTTCACCACCAACCTGCATTAGAATTGCTTTTGCTAGGAAATAAAAGTACTGTAAGTGACCACATAGAAGCACTGTAAGTGACCATATAGAAGCACTGTAAGTGACCATATAGAAGCACTGTGAGTGACCACATAGAAGCACTGTAAGTGACCACATAGAAGCACTGTAAGTGACCATATAGAAGCACTGTAAGTGACCACATAGAAGCACTGTAAGTGACCATATAGAAGCACTGTAAGTGACCACATAGAAGCACTGTAAGTGACCACACAGAAGCACTGTAAGTGACCACACAGAAGCACTGTAAGTGACCACATACAAGCACTGTAGGTGACCACATAGAAGCACTGTCAGTGACCATATTGAAGCACTGTCAGTGACCACATAGAAGCACTGTAAGTGACCACACGTATAGAAGTACTGTAAGTGACCATATAGAAGCACTGTGAGTGACCACATAGAAGCACTGTAAGTGACCACATAGAAGCACTGTAAGTGACCACACGTATAGAAGTACTGTAAGTGACCATATAGAAGCACTGTGAGTGACCACATAGAAGCACTGTAAGTGACCATATAGAAGCACTGTAAGTGACCACATAGAAGCACTGTAAGTGACCACATAGAAGCACTGTAGGTGACCACATAGAAGCACTGTGAGTGACCACATAGAAGCACTGTAGGTGACCACATAGAAGCACTGTAAGTGACCACATAGAAGTACTGTAAGTGACCACATAGAAGCACTGTAAGTGACCACATAGAAGCACTGTGAGTGACCACATAGAAGCACTGTAAGTGACCATATAGAAGCACTGTGAGTGACCACATAGAAGCACTGTCAGTGACCACATAGAAGCACTGTCAGTGACCACATAGAAGCACTGTAAGTGACCACACAGAAGCACTGTAAGTGACCACATAGAAGCACTGTAAGTGACCACATAGAAGCACTGTCAGTGACCACATAGAAGCACTGTGAGTGACCACATAGAAGCACTGTAGGTGACCACATAGAAGCACTGTAGGTGACCACATAGAAGCACTGTAAGTGACCACATAGAAGCACTGTAAGTGACCATATAGAAGCACTGTGAGTGACCACATAGAAGCACTGTAAGTGACCACATAGAAGCACTGTAAGTGACCACATAGAAGCACTGTAAGTGACCACATAGAAGCACTGTAAGTGACCATATAGAAGCACTGTAAGTGACCACATAGAAGCACTGTAAGTGACCACATAGAAGCACTGTAAGTGACCACATATGACCACATAGAAGCACTGTAAGTGACCATACGTATAGAAGCACTGTAAGTGACCACATAGAAGCACTGTAAGTGACCATATAGAAGCACTGTAAGTGACCACATAGAAGCACTGTAAGTGACCATATAGAAGCACTGTCAGTGACCACATAGAAGCACTGTCAGTGACCACATAGAAGCACTGTCAGTGACCACATAGAAGCACTGTCAGTGACCATATAGAAGCACTGTCAGTGACCATATAGAAGCACTGTAAGTGACCACACGTATAGAAGTACTGTAAGTGACCATATAGAAGCACTGTAAGTGACCATATAGAAGCACTGTAAGTGACCACATAGAAGCACTGTAAGTGACCATATAGAAGTACTGTAAGTGACCATATAGAAGTACTGTAAGTGACCACATAGAAGCACTGTAAGTGACCATATAGAAGCACTGTAAGTGACCACACGTATAGAAGTACTGTAAGTGACCATATAGAAGCACTGTAAGTGACCATATAGAAGCACTGTAAGTGACCACATAGAAGCACTGTAAGTGACCACATAGAAGCACTGTAAGTGACCACATAGAAGCACTGTAAGTGACCATATAGAAGCACTGTAAGTGACCACATAGAAGCACTGTAAGTGACCACATAGAAGCACTGTAAGTGACCACATAGAAGCACTGTAGGTGACCACATAGAAGCACTGTGAGTGACCACATATAAGCACTGTAGGTGACCACATAGAAGCACTGTAAGTGACCACATAGAAGTACTGTAAGTGACCACATAGAAGCACTGTAAGTGACCACATAGAAGCACTGTAAGTGACCACATAGAAGCACTGTAAGTGACCACATAGAAGCACTGTGAGTGACCACATAGAAGCACTGTAAGTGACCATATAGAAGCACTGTGAGTGACCACATAGAAGCACTGTCAGTGACCACATAGAAGCACTGTAAGTGACCACATAGAAGCACTGTAAGTGACCACATAGAAGCACTGTCAGTGACCACATAGAAGCACTGTGAGTGACCACATAGAAGCACTGTAGGTGACCACATAGAAGCACTGTAGGTGACCACATAGAAGCACTGTAAGTGACCACATAGAAGCACTGTAAGTGACCACATAGAAGCACTGTAAGTGACCATATAGAAGCACTGTGAGTGACCACATAGAAGCACTGTAAGTGACCACATAGAAGCACTGTAAGTGACCATATAGAAGCACTGTAAGTGACCACATAGAAGCACTGTAAGTGACCACATAGAAGCACTGTAAGTGACCACATATGACCACATAGAAGCACTGTAAGTGACCATACGTATAGAAGCACTGTAAGTGACCACATAGAAGCACTGTAAGTGACCATATAGAAGCACTGTAAGTGACCATATAGAAGCACTGTAAGTGACCACATAGAAGCACTGTAAGTGACCACATAGAAGCACTGTAAGTGACCATATAGAAGCACTGTAAGTGACCACATAGAAGCACTGTAAGTGACCACATAGAAGCACTGTAAGTGACCACATATGACCACATAGAAGCACTGTAAGTGACCATACGTATAGAAGCACTGTAAGTGACCACATAGAAGCACTGTAAGTGACCATATAGAAGCACTGTAAGTGACCACATAGAAGCACTGTAAGTGACCATATAGAAGCACTGTCAGTGACCACATAGAAGCACTGTCAGTGACCACATAGAAGCACTGTAAGTGACCACACGTATAGAAGTACTGTAAGTGACCATATAGAAGCACTGTAAGTGACCATATAGAAGCACTGTAAGTGACCACATAGAAGCACTGTAAGTGACCATATAGAAGTACTGTAAGTGACCATATAGAAGTACTGTAAGTGACCATATAGAAGCACTGTAAGTGACCACATAGAAGCACTGTAAGTGACCATATAGAAGCACTGTAAGTGACCACACGTATAGAAGTACTGTAAGTGACCATATAGAAGCACTGTAAGTGACCATATAGAAGCACTGTAAGTGACCACATAGAAGCACTGTAAGTGACCACATAGAAGCACTGTAAGTGACCATATAGAAGCACTGTAAGTGACCATATAGAAGCACTGTAAGTGACCACATAGAAGCACTGTAAGTGACCACATAGAAGCACTGTAAGTGACCACATAGAAGCACTGTAAGTGACCACACAGAAGCACTGTAAGTGACCACATAGAAGCACTGTAAGTGACCACATAGAAGCACTGTGAGTGACCACATAGAAGCACTGTAGGTGACCACATAGAAGCACTGTAGGTGACCACATAGAAGCACTGTAGGTGACCACATAGAAGCACTGTAAGTGACCACATAGAAGCACTGTAAGTGACCATATAGAAGCACTGTGAGTGACCACATAGAAGCACTGTAAGTGACCACATAGAAGCACTGTAAGTGACCACATAGAAGCACTGTAAGTGACCACATAGAAGCACTGTAAGTGACCATATAGAAGCACTGTAAGTGACCACATAGAAGCACTGTAAGTGACCACATAGAAGCACTGTAAGTGACCACATATGACCACATAGAAGCACTGTAAGTGACCATACGTATAGAAGCACTGTAAGTGACCACATAGAAGCACTGTAAGTGACCATATAGAAGCACTGTAAGTGACCACATAGAAGCACTGTAAGTGACCACATAGAAGCACTGTCAGTGACCACATAGAAGCACTGTCAGTGACCACATAGAAGCACTGTCAGTGACCACATAGAAGCACTGTCAGTGACCACATAGAAGCACTGTCAGTGACCATATAGAAGCACTGTCAGTGACCATATAGAAGCACTGTAAGTGACCACACGTATAGAAGTACTGTAAGTGACCATATAGAAGCACTGTAAGTGACCATATAGAAGCACTGTAAGTGACCACATAGAAGCACTGTAAGTGACCATATAGAAGTACTGTAAGTGACCATATAGAAGTACTGTAAGTGACCATATAGAAGCACTGTAAGTGACCACATAGAAGCACTGTAAGTGACCATATAGAAGCACTGTAAGTGACCACACGTATAGAAGTACTGTAAGTGACCATATAGAAGCACTGTAAGTGACCATATAGAAGCACTGTAAGTGACCACATAGAAGCACTGTAAGTGACCACATAGAAGCACTGTAAGTGACCACATAGAAGCACTGTAAGTGACCATATAGAAGCACTGTAAGTGACCACATAGAAGCACTGTAAGTGACCACATAGAAGCACTGTAAGTGACCACATAGAAGCACTGTAGGTGACCACATAGAAGCACTGTGAGTGACCACATATAAGCACTGTAGGTGACCACATAGAAGCACTGTAAGTGACCACATAGAAGTACTGTAAGTGACCACATAGAAGCACTGTAAGTGACCACATAGAAGCACTGTAAGTGACCACATAGAAGCACTGTAAGTGACCACATAGAAGCACTGTGAGTGACCACATAGAAGCACTGTAAGTGACCATATAGAAGCACTGTGAGTGACCACATAGAAGCACTGTCAGTGACCACATAGAAGCACTGTAAGTGACCACATAGAAGCACTGTAAGTGACCACATAGAAGCACTGTCAGTGACCACATAGAAGCACTGTGAGTGACCACATAGAAGCACTGTAGGTGACCACATAGAAGCACTGTAGGTGACCACATAGAAGCACTGTAAGTGACCACATAGAAGCACTGTAAGTGACCACATAGAAGCACTGTAAGTGACCATATAGAAGCACTGTGAGTGACCACATAGAAGCACTGTAAGTGACCACATAGAAGCACTGTAAGTGACCATATAGAAGCACTGTAAGTGACCACATAGAAGCACTGTAAGTGACCACATAGAAGCACTGTAAGTGACCACATATGACCACATAGAAGCACTGTAAGTGACCATACGTATAGAAGCACTGTAAGTGACCACATAGAAGCACTGTAAGTGACCATATAGAAGCACTGTAAGTGACCATATAGAAGCACTGTAAGTGACCACATAGAAGCACTGTAAGTGACCACATAGAAGCACTGTAAGTGACCATATAGAAGCACTGTAAGTGACCACATAGAAGCACTGTAAGTGACCACATAGAAGCACTGTAAGTGACCACATATGACCACATAGAAGCACTGTAAGTGACCATACGTATAGAAGCACTGTAAGTGACCACATAGAAGCACTGTAAGTGACCATATAGAAGCACTGTAAGTGACCACATAGAAGCACTGTAAGTGACCATATAGAAGCACTGTCAGTGACCACATAGAAGCACTGTCAGTGACCACATAGAAGCACTGTAAGTGACCACACGTATAGAAGTACTGTAAGTGACCATATAGAAGCACTGTAAGTGACCATATAGAAGCACTGTAAGTGACCACATAGAAGCACTGTAAGTGACCATATAGAAGTACTGTAAGTGACCATATAGAAGTACTGTAAGTGACCATATAGAAGCACTGTAAGTGACCACATAGAAGCACTGTAAGTGACCATATAGAAGCACTGTAAGTGACCACACGTATAGAAGTACTGTAAGTGACCATATAGAAGCACTGTAAGTGACCATATAGAAGCACTGTAAGTGACCACATAGAAGCACTGTAAGTGACCACATAGAAGCACTGTAAGTGACCATATAGAAGCACTGTAAGTGACCATATAGAAGCACTGTAAGTGACCACATAGAAGCACTGTAAGTGACCACATAGAAGCACTGTAAGTGACCACATAGAAGCACTGTAAGTGACCACATAGAAGCACTGTAAGTGACCACATAGAAGCACTGTAAGTGACCATATAGAAGCACTGTAAGTGACCACATAGAAGCACTGTAAGTGACCACATAGAAGCACTGTAAGTGACCACATAGAAGCACTGTAAGTGACCACATAGAAGCACTGTAAGTGACCACATATGACCACATAGAAGCACTGTAAGTGACCATACGTATAGAAGCACTGTAAGTGACCACATAGAAGCACTGTAAGTGACCACATAGAAGCACTGTAAGTGACCACATAGAAGCACTGTAAGTGACCACATAGAAGCACTGTAAGTGACCACATAGAAGCACTGTAAGTGACCACATAGAAGCACTGTAGGTGACCACATAGAAGCACTGTAAGTGACCACATATGACCACATAGAAGCACTGTAAGTGACCATACGTATAGAAGCACTGTAAGTGACCACATAGAAGCACTGTAAGTGACCATATAGAAGCACTGTAAGTGACCATATAGAAGCACTGTAAGTGACCACATAGAAGCACTGTAAGTGACCACATACAAGCACTGTAAGTGACCACATAGAAGCACTGTAAGTGACCACATAGAAGCACTGTAAGTGACCACATAGAAGCACTGTAGGTGACCACATACAAGCACTGTAAGTGACCACATACAAGCACTGTAAGTGACCACATAGAAGCACTGTAAGTGACCACATAGAAGCACTGTAAGTGACCACATAGAAGCACTGTAAGTGACCACATAGAAGCACTGTAAGTGACCACATAGAAGCACTGTAGGTGACCACATAGAAGCACTGTAAGTGACCACATAGAAGCACTGTAGGTGACCACATAGAAGCACTGTAAATGACCACATAGAAGCACTGTAGGTGACCACATAGAAGCACTGTAAGTGACCACATAGAAGCACTGTAAGTGACCACATAGAAGCACTGTAAGTGACCACATAGAAGCACTGTAAGTGACCACATTTGTTTTGCCTCATGTGAGTGTTTTTGCATTTCAGCTGTAAATGCTGTGTACCTGGGCAAAAATGGGGCTGTGGATCTTCTTTTCAAGATCATAGGGCCATTCAGTAAAAAGAACACCAGCCTTATCAAGTAAGTGCAGTTATCTGTATACTGTGTGTCCCAGTTGTAATATGCATGGGGCTTTTTGTTTGTGTCTTTCTTTTACAGTTTTGAGTTGGCTAATATCTTCCAGGTGGTTGGTGTAAAGAGCTGGGGAGTATGTTTACTCATTTATATTGGGATGTATTCACCTTTTTTTCATTATTATTTTTTTTTTTTAAAGGGCTTCTGTCACCCCACTAAACTCTTTTTTTTTTTTGTGTACTTATAATCCCTATCCTGCGATATATCTATACATTATGTTATTAATCATTTTCGTTCAGTAGATATGTCAAAAAACATACTTTTATAATATGCTAATTACCTGTCTACCAGCAAGTATGGCGTCTACTTGCTGATAGCAGCCGCAAAAAACCGTCCCCTCCTCCTGTTGATTGACAGGGCCAGCAGCGATCTCCTCCTCCGACTGGCCCTGTCAGCATTTCAAAAATCGCGCGCCTGTGTTGATTCGGCGCAAGTGCTCTGAGATAAGGAGGCTCGCCTCCTCAGCACTCCCTCGGTGCGCCTGCGCCGATGACTTCTTCTCTTTCGGTGATGTCATCGGCGCAGGCGCACTGAGGGAGTGCTGAGGAGGAGAGCCTCCTTATCTCATAGCGCCTGCGCCGAATCAACACAGGCGCGCGATTTTTGAAATGCTGACAGGGCCAGTCGGAGGAGGAGATCGCTATGATTAATAACATAATGTATAGATATATCGCAGGATAGGGATTATAAGTACACAAAAAAATGAGTTTAGTGGGGTGACAGAAGCCCTTTAAGCTACTTTCACACCAACGTTTTTGCTGGATCCGTCATGGATCAGCAAAAACACTTCCGTCATGATAATACAACCGTCTGCATCCGTTATGAACGGATCCGGTTGTATTATCTTTAACATAGCCAAGACGGATCTGTCCCCATTGACTTACATTGTGTCGTGCTCCGCCCCACATCGCGGACAGAAAAACGCTGCTCGCATCCAAACCGAACGGAATGCATTCTGGTGCACTCGGTTTCGTTCAGTTAAGTTTTGTCCTCATTGACAATGAATGGGGACAAAACGGAAGCGTTTTCATCCAATATTGAGATCCTATGACGGATGGCAGATGTGAAAGTAGTCTTACCCATAATTTGTACCAAAATCTTGGCAAAAATTAAGTTTTGTAAAAATTTAGCAACTTCGGGTTCAAACATTGTGTATAGGTTGTAGTATTTCTTGGGAGATCACCCAACAATGTATGCATACAATGTATATTAGTGAGATGTTAAAAACAAACTAAAAAAACATTTACTAAACACTTTAAAAAAAATCTGGATTCTTGACATACTGAGGCTTTTTGAACCTGCAGCATGCCCTTTCTGTTGCAGATTATGTTTATTGTAGTGCAGTAAGTGACTGTCACGGTAGGTAAGATAAGGGAAGGAAACAGAACACGGCAAACCAAACAAAACAATTGACTACGCCCCAAAAGCTAGGGAACAAAGGGGTGACCTACTAGGAATACCTAAAACACTCGATGGTAGATATGCGCATGCCCACGTACCTAAGACTAAAACACACTGAACCAAACCCTCAGCTGTAGGGAAGAGGGAAAGAGACATTCAGCTCCTTCAACAACTGAAGGAGCTAGCGTCACTCTAGGGGCCTAGTAAAAACAGACATAGAAGGAAAAATGGAAAAGGACTTATCTAGAGATGTGTTGGAGAAGACAATCCACCAAACTTCCAGAGCTCACACAAGGCAGAACTATAACCCGCAAAGGCTATAGGGAGAGGGAAGAAAAAAATAGCCTCACCAATTACCTAAAGAACAACATCTGGGAGGAGGTGGGATTCTGTTCAAACCCGCAACAAAACAAACTGTCAGATCGAGTCACGTGCAGCAACCCTCCTCAGAACACCCACAGGTCCGGGCGTGACAGTGACCTTCTAGAGCCCTAGTTGCGACCAAATTTCCATGATTTTGCTGCAGATTTGTAAGCTGATTTAATAATGTAACATTTAGGCACCAGAGCTGTTACATATTGAGAGTTAAACAGACTTAAGTTATCCCATCAAGATGATCCCTGTACATTCGTAGTTTAGTTTGTCCCATGAAGACGATCCCTGTCGATATGTACATTCGGCATTGGCATGATATTGAGAGGGAGCCCCTGCTTGGCACCATGCTTTATTAGCCAGCGCAGAGAGCTCTATCTGGACCATCTACTATCAGGGTGCAGATAGGGGAGCTGTGTTTTTAAAGGATTGGGTGGGTCATTTGGGATAGGATTAGGCATGTCCCCATAGAAGTAAGGTAGGTGACTAGTTCTATTGAAATTGGAGGGTTTGGCCTACTTTGCACTTATATGTACAGGCACCTTTTAAAGTCAGTGCTAGGTCCAGAATAAGTAGAAACTTACTTTGTAGTAGTCTAGTTTTCCTATACGGACAGTGGAGCAGAATGATCTTTCAAGATGGCATCCTTTTAATGCCAGTTAACTCTGAAAATGCAGGTTGGAGTACGTTAGTCGTTCTCTACCTGAAATTGAGCATTAGCTTCGCTATGTAAGTGAAGTAGCTGTAGCTGTACGTGAAGAAGTGTTTCAACATTGTAGTTGTAGCTTTTACGTGATGAGAAGTTAGGAAAACAGAGAACTGCTAAGGACTGTGTAGCCTTCCTTAGTGATGGTAATGACTGACCTCAACCAAAGTAATCTGTACATTTTAGTAAGCGGCAGATCTGGAAATCACATTGATAGGGGAGCATTATGGTCCATCAATAGTTTTCAAAAACGAAGTGTATTAATTACTATGACAGGAACAACAAGGTATGCACAGCAGGTCGAAAGGTATCCACCCTGTCATTTTTTGTGTGTACATCTGTAGTGAATCCTTCTTGTTTCACATTGCACATAAAATCACAATACACCATCTTGTTTTCACTTCCGACCTTGTCCTTCTGTCACTCTGATTTCTGGATGACTTCTCTGATCGCTTCTAAACATGTATATGTCACTGTTTATGTCCAGCTGTCCTTCCTCTTTTATCTGGCAGACAGTGTTATACATTATTACTTTCTATCTTCTTTACAGATGCTATATACGGTAGATTTCCTACTCTGACCTTTTTGTCTCAAAATTTTAAACCTAATCTACTAACTTCACTTTCCTAGCAAATGAATTGCACCTATAATGCTAGTGTGAGCAAGACTGTGGTCAAGTGCTCTCATTAAGAGAAACAAAATAAGAGTATTGCAGGTTTGATACCTTTTAATGGCTAACAAAAATAGAAGTAATGATGTTACATAGCGAGCTTTGCATCAGGCGTACTACAAGAATATATGAAGAAACAGCAATATATATACAATAAGAACAGAAACATGGGGGAATGAATCGACATTTGAAAAAAACAGAACAACATATTAAAGATCTTGAGAATGAGTCCTTAATTATCTTACAGATAAGGGGTGTGAAAGTTTTATGGTCTCTAAATTAGAGTAAGAGAGTGTTTTACATAACATGTTCACGGTCTTGTAAGATAATGGTAAGAGAAGGGGAAATAGAAGTACAGAAATAGCCATTGGATTCTGATAACCAGTGACTCAAGTTATGCGATTTTGGGATGCAGCGCATTTCAGTATCAGTTCCTTTAACTCTTTTTTTTAGACATTTTGTTATGTTGCGAACTTGTGCATCATTCTGCATTCACTATCCCATAATAAGAAAGTGAAAACAGAATGTTTAAACTCTTTGCTTATTTATTAAAAAGGAAAAACTAAAATATTGCAATGATATTCAATACATATTTTGATGTGGCGGCTAGCTCTAGGAAGAGTCATGGCTATTCCAAATGTAATCCATTTAAGAATTATGGAGACCACTGTGCTCTTGGGAACTTTCAGAGCAGCAGAAATTAGTTGTACCATTCTCCAGATCTGTGCCTCCACACAATCCTCTCTCTGAGCCCTACAGGCAGTTCTTTTTTCCTTATGGCTTGGTATTTGCTCTTATATGAACTGTCAGCTGTGAGACCTTAGACAGAGGAGTATCTTTCCAAATCATGTCCGGTGAACTAAACAGTTGAACTCCAATCAAGGAGTTGAAACATCTCAAAGAAGATTAAGGCCTCATGCACACGACCGTTGTGTGCATCCGTGGCCGTTGTGCCGTTTTCTTTTTTTTTTTCGCGGACCCATTGACTTTCAATGGGTCCGTGGAAAAATCGGAAAATGCACCGTTTTGCAGCCGAGACCGTGATCCGTGTATCCTGTCCGTCAAAAAAATATGACCTGTCCTATTTTTTTGACGGACAACGGTTCACGGACCCATTCAAGTCAATGGGTCCGTGAAAGAACACGGATGCACACAAGATTGGCATCCGTGTCCGTGATCCGTGGCCGTAGGTTACTTTCATACAGACGGATCCGTCTGCATAAAAGCTTTTTCAGAGCTGAGTTTTCACTTCGTGAAAACTCAGATCCGACAGTATATTCTAACACAGAGGAGTTCCCATGGTGATGGGGACGCTTGAGGTTAGAATATACTAAAAGAACTGTGTACATGACTGCTGCCTGGCAGGTGCTGCCAGGCAGCAGGGGGCAGGCCCCCCCCCCTGTAGTTAACACATTGGTGGCCAGTGGGCCCCCCTCCCTCCCCTGTAGTTAACTCTTTGTTGTCCAGTGCGGCCGCCCCCCCCCCCTCCCTCCCCTGTAGTTAACTCGTTGGTGGCCAGTGGGCCCCCCCTCCCTCCCCTGTAGTTAACTCTTTGTTGTCCAGTGCGGCCGCCCCCCCCCTCCCCTGTAGTTAACTCTTTGTTGTCCAGTGCGGCCGGCCCCCCTCCCTCCCCTGTAGTTAACTCGTTGGTGGCCAGTGGGCCCCCCTCCCTCCAATGTAGTTAACTCTTTGTTGTCCAGTGCGGCTGGCCCCCCCCTCCCCTGTAGTTAACTCGTTGGTGGCCAGTGGGCCCCCCCTCCCTCCCCTGTAGTTAACTCATTGGTGGCCAGTGGGCCCTCCCCCCTCCCTCCCCCTCCTAATTAAAATCTCCCCCCCTATCATTGGTGGCAGCGGAGAGTACCGATCGGAGTCCCAGTTTAACCGATCGGTAACCATGGCAACCAGGACGCTACTGCAGTCCCGGTTGCCATGGTTACTTAGCAATTTATAGAAGCATTATACTTACCTGCGAGCTGCGATGTCTGTGTCCGGCCGGGAGCTCCTCCTACTGGTAAGTGACAGATCATTAAGCAATGCGCCGCACAGACCTGTCACTTACCAGTAGGAGGAGCTCCCGGCCGGACACAGACATCGCAGCTCGCAGGCAAGTATAATGCTTCTACAAATTGATAAGTAACCATGGCAACCGGAACTGCAGTAGCGTCCTGGTTGCCATGGTTACCGATCGGAGCCCCAGCGATTAAACTGGGACTCCGATCGGTACTCTCCGCTGCCACCAATGATAGGGGGGGGGAGATTTTAATTAGGAGGGGGAGGGAGGGGGGAGGGCCCACTGGCCACCAACGAGTTAACTACAGGGGAGGGAGGGGGGGGGGGGGCGGCCGCACTGGACAACAAAGAGTTAACTACAGGGGAGGGGGGGGGGCGGCCGCACTGGACAACAAAGAGTTAACTACAGGGGAGGGAGGGGGGGCCCACTGGCCACCAACGAGTTAACTACAGGGGAGGGAGGGGGGGCCCACTGGCCACCGACGAGTTAACTACAGGGGAGGGAGGGGGGGCCAACTGGCCACCAATGAGTTAAAAACAGGGGGGGGGGGTCTGCCTGTGTCTGGATTTTTTCTGGGGTGTCTGGATTTTCACACCACTTTTTGCCAGACCATAATTCAGACCAGGGAGAAGTGTAGGCTGGTCAGGGCTTCTCACATTACACTAATCAATAAACTGCTCCATGTGGACATGTTCATCTAGGCCTGTCAATTGGACAATAGGGCTGTCAATCCAGTCCTCCACCTATTATTCTACTGTCATGAGGATTACCTTGTAACTTTCCTGTACACCACAGTCAAAAACTGAGATAACTTTGCCCTCCTAATCAAATATTCGTGGTATATTCCAGTGGACTCTTACATTTGAATGTTGATTGTCAAAAAATTATCCCTTTCTGATGGCAGTGTTCCTTTGCAATTTCTCACTACTTTTTTGCCTTTTTTTTTTGCTTCCTGCTTCAATTCCATGCACCACAGCGCTTTCCTGTCTAAGATTTTTTTTATCCTGAGCGATACTAATTTTGCAAACAATTTAGAATAGCACTCCAGTTGAGTTCAGTGGGAAGCTGGATGACCATCTCAAAAATGACTGCCATCGAGGTTGTCACACTATGGGGACAGGGACTGATATGAGTGATGACAATCAATGTACAGAATAAAAATAAAAATTTGAAAAGATAATTAACAAAATGCAATAAAATAAGGACCACACAAGAGGAAAAGTCAAAGTGTTTTTCCCAACAGTTTCTACTGTAGCTGCACACATTTGTTTGCTTTGTTTGTACAGTGCATGGATGCTTGACATGTGCATTACCATTGGATGGAATCATTAATGAACGGCATAGATATTGCTAATTTGTATTACTTGAATGTGGTCAATACAGCTAATATTCTTGTCTTACTGTTGCAGAGTCTCTTTAGATACACTTGCCGCTTTGCTAAAATCAAGTAAGTACTCACATTATGTAGACCACCTTCGTCCTTTGTCATATTTACAAAAAACATATAAAGTTTTATGCTCACATGTGTGGCTGAAGGACCCCACCTACTTACAATGGAGTCCGTTGAGTCCTGTCATTGCGTCTTCCATTTTGACAGGAAAAATGTTGCTGTACAGTGCTATTCTTTGAGGGGTATAACAGGATTTTACAGGCCATAAATATCTGATTGGAGGGTGTCTGACATCCTGCACCCCTGCCAATGTGACTAGGAGAGTTTATCAACCTCTGGATGCAAAAACAACATCATACAGTATATAATCATGTACCATAACTGTATATAAAATATCTTGTTACCTTTGGTTTGCCACATGGTCTGACATCAGATGTAGAGCGACGCAGGCAGCACACTGGGTGGTGTAGTTGCTGAGGCAGCCGTACACCGCCTAAGGAGTCTTGTGCGCATGCCTTATTGATTAGAATTGGACCTACAGTATCCACAAGATAACTGTGCTACACATGGTACTACTTGCATGTCTGATGTAAGAAAAGGAGGGAGAGAGAAGATAAAATGACAAATTGGGGCAGATATACTAAGATTAGCGTAATATATGCCAGTCTTAGTAAAAAGTCAGTTGGCGCAAAATGCTCCAAATGTATTAAGAGGCACAGGTGCATCTTCCAGCAGGATATGTGCCAAAAATTCTAATCGACACCTGCTAAGAGCTGCCATAGATTGCAACTATATGCAGTTTGGTGGTGGCCAGACCTGGCACTGCTGGACATCACTTTGCCGGCATTGTTTTAGAGATAGGTGCTGGTCCCACCTCTGGCACTCTCACCTATCAGACAATCGGGGCATATCCGAGCGATATGCCCCCATTGTCTGAGATGGGAATACCCCTATAAATCTGACAGGCAGCAGGAGGCCCTGCCACCTCCCGCTAAGCACTGCCAACGTTTCTCACCACTTTTGAAAATGGGCAAAAGTGCCATAATTTGCAACTTTTTTTTTAATGCCACTTTGGTATCATAAACCCTTTGACAAATGTGTTCCTTTGACTTCTGTTGTCTTAATGTAATTTGACCGGTCTAAGTAAGAAATGTTATTATAGCAAACCTCAAACTAACACGATAGCAGGTAATCACCTTGTGTTTAAAGAAGCACTCCCACAAAAAATGTTACTCTCTGACCTACATGATGTAAACTGTAGTGAATGTAATTTTTTACCAGAGTCTGTATTTGTGAGTTCTAACCTCCCTTCTGATCCTGAGCTGTGTCATGTGACCAACACTCTGACTCCCCAAATAACACAGCATCTTATGTGTGGACAGGAACCCAGTTACTCTATGTATTCCAATGGGAGCCTCAATGTCAGTCTCATACTAATGGATAGAGAAGTAACTGACCTCCTGTCCTGTGTCAGAGTGTTGTTTATATGACAAGGCTGAGGATCAGAAGGGAGGTTATAACTCACAGATACAGTCATTGATAAGAAGATTACCTTCACTACAATTTACATCATGTACCTTTCTAACATGTCAGAGAATAAACATTTTTGTGAAAGTGTTGCTTTAACTAGATCATAAGATATGTTTCAAGCACTGCATACATTTGGAAGAAATGTCTATTCTGACCTCTATGGTGGCTTTGAAATGCTGGTCATGATTGTACAATTATTTTGGGTTTCGAGATTTCCACCATCGCTATATCTTTTACTTTCCGATATTTTACTGTTGGATACAGAATGATTTTTCTTTCCCCCTTTTAATGTTTAACTATAGAGACAAATTCCAGAAAAGCAGTGGACCGAGGATACGTTCAAGGGCTCTTAACAATATATTTGGACTGGCATCGTCATGACACTCGGCATCGGCACATGTTGATCCGGAAAGGCATTCTGCAGTGTCTTAAAAGCATTACAAACATCAAGTTGGGTAGAAAAGCTTTCATAGATGCTAATGGTATGAAGACTTTATATAACACCTCACAGGTAAGTATCTTTCAAAATGCAGATTTAATTTGCATATTTTTTTAATCAGATTTTTTTTATTATTTTTGTACAAAGCACATATACAACAGTATCAATGTACATGCTTAAAGATTCCAAATTGAATCCAATCCAAGCGGGACAGAAATTAAAAATGTCACATGCACATAAATAAAAGCATTACAATTTCCCCCTCCCCCCCCTAACTGCACCAAATCAAGTATAGTCCACTATCCTCTCCCTTCTCCAACATTCAATGCCGATGCATAGATCAATATACCAGCACCAATGGCGCCTATATTTTCTTCGTTCCCTATCCCAGGATATTCCTCCTCATGTTGGTAAGTAGAAGTCGCCCAGATGGTACACCCTGTGTTTGTATCCACGATGCCCAGATAGAATAAACATTTTTTAAAGTACCGCTTTTGATATACACTCCCCTTTCCATTTTAGTGATTACGTTCATGCGAGCAATAAATTCCCGCTTGGTAGGTACATCAGTGCTTATCCAATACTTGGCTATCAGTTTTCTGGCATTATACAATATTCTGCTAATACCTATAGTTGTGCCCTCTATAGAATCATCCTGTAAAAGACCCAATACGCATATAAAAGGATCTGCTGAAAGTCTAACCTTATAGACCTCATATATAACGTCTAAAACATCCCTCCAGAAGGGGCCCAGCGCCGTGCACTCCCAAAACATATGCATGATGTGTACATCTGCAATATCGCATTTCGGGCACTGAGACGTAGCTCGCAGGCCCAACTTAGGAAGGAACATGGGCGTTCTATACACTCTATGTATTAAGTACAATTGCGACACCCTTTGTGGTTCACATAATGATAGCATAGGACCCTTCTCTGGGAGTCGGACAGAGGCCCCAGATCTGCACTCCATTTATCTTTCACCTGCAATGTGAAATAATCTTGATAAAACGAGAGCAGAATCTTATAGAATGCCAATATCACCCCTTTAGTATCTCCACCTTTTCTAACCTGATCGGCTATCAATTATATCTTTATCGTGAGGTCCTTCGCTTGTCCTTGCGCTACTAAAGCGTGACGCAACTGTAGGTACTGATAGAAGTTAGAGCTTGCTAGATTAAATTCTGTTTTCAATTGATCGTAACTCTTAAAGATCCCATTAACATACAATTGTGATAGCCAGAGTATCCCCTTATCCTTCGAAATCCCAAGACCCACCAGCTTCTTTACCTCCGGCAGATCATTATGATCCCAGTGAGGAGTGACCGCGGTACAACCCGATGCTCCTGTAATTTCTTTCACTTTCTGCCACACTTTGCGGAATAGCGTGATGCTAGGAATAATATCTGGCGGACGTGTGTCAGAGCTGAGTTCCAAGATATAGGCCAGTGGTCTACCTCCTAAGAGACAAGACACCAAGGTTCCAACAGGGTTAATACCGCCGCCAGCCCCCCAGGATTGAAATTGCTGAGCTTGTGAAGCCAGGAAATACAGCCAAGGGTTAGGTATTGGTAACCCCCCATTATCTTTATTTCTCTGTAGAGTTTCCAGTCTAATTCTAGGGGATTTTTTATTCCAGATCAGAGATCTGAATAAGCCTTGAATTTTGTAAAAATATTTCATTGGAATCCAAATCGGGCTATTGTGTAGTACATATAAGAACTGGGGCATGAGTACGATTTTTACCAAGTTGGCTCTACTAATAAGTAAAAGCGGTAACTTGCACCAGCTGTTCACTTTCTGTATACTTTTATCTATTAACGGGAGTAGATTCAATGCAATATATTCCTGCACTCGGTAGGAGACTATTATCCCTAGGGATTTGAAGGAAGTATCTACGTGTAAGGGAGGTATCCTATCCCGTACTGCCCTTGATATGGGGTCAATGGGGAGCACAACCGACTTATCCCAGTTTATAGCAAGGCCTGAATAGCAGCCAAATGTTTCTATCAGCTTCATCGAGTGGGAAATATTATCTAAGAAGAGTAACATATCGTCGGCATAAAGTGCTATTTTTTCCTCTATGGTGCCATAACGGAGACCAGTCACCTGAGGGTCATCGCGTATCAGTTGATTTAGGGACTCTATGGCTAACGCAAAAAGCAACGGCGACAGGGGGCAGCCCTGCCTCGTACCCCTCTCTAAGGCGAACGGCTCTGACAACTGCCCATTAACCCATACCCGTGCTCAAGGTCGGTCATACAATAGTCTAACCCAAGACAAAAACTTAGGTCCAAAGCCTATTGTCTCCATTACTCCCCACAAGAACTTCCACTCAACGCTGTCGAAAGCTTTCGCAGCGTCGAATGAAAGAATTGCCCGTCGCCCTGTCACACTCCCTGACATCTGTAAATTAAGCTGCAGTCGTCTGATGTTGATGGCTGTTGACTTTCCCGGCATAAAGCCAGTCTGATCTTGATGAATTAAACAAAGAATAACAGTGCTCATCCTTTTGGCTAGCACTTTGGCCAGGATTTTAACATCTGTGCACAGGAGTGAAATGGGCCTATACGAGTCTGGGTTCGTGGGATCTTTACCCGATTTGGGCAGAACGATTATACTAGCCTCACCCATAGTATCTGGCAAAGTGCCTAAAATGGCGGCCTGCTCAAACACCATAAGAAGATGCGGCAGGACAAAGTCAGCATATTTTTTCATAAATTCCCCCGGAATCCTATCTATCCCAGGCGCTTTCTCGTTTGAGAGCCCTTGTACCGCCTCCGCAAGTTCCTCCACACTAAGAGGAGCCTCCAGACTATCTCTCTGCTCCGCTGTCAAAGCTGGCAAACCTAGGGAAGCAAGGAGACTTCCAATCTCGCTGTCACTACGCTGTAACCTGGAGGAATATAATGTTTTATAGTAGTCACTGAACACTCTTAGGATATCCTGACTATCAGAAACAGTAACTCCCACATAGGGGGTTCCCTCCTGGGCCCTAATAACTGTGGCCAGCATATGGCCCACACTCTCTCCCTCTTCAAAATATTTTTGCTTCCCAAAAAAACGTTTGCGATCTGCACATTCAAGTTGATGATCTTTATACTTCTGTTGCGCTTCAATCCACGCGGATTGGTTCTCTACATATGCGCATTCAGTGGTGGCAACTCTAGATTGTACTGCTTGTAACAGGTCTCTACTTTTCGATTTATGTAGCTGAATCCGCCCGATATATATTCCCCTAAGAAAAGCTTTAAAAGTGTCCCAGACCACAGCTGCGGACGCTGAGCCGATATTCACTGACATAAATTCCTGCATTTCCACCAGCAATCCCTCATCATCCCCCAGCAGAGTAATCCAAAAAGCGTTAAGCCTCCATAAAACTGTTTTTGACAGTATGAGGATCCAGGCTCAACTCCACTCTGATAGGATAATGATCGGAAATGCTTCTAGGCAAATACTCCACCCTCTGCACACGTTCCAACAGAGATTGTGTACCCAGCGCTAAGTCTATGCGAGACAGCGAGTTATGGGAAATTGAGTAACAAGAGAAATGTCTGGTATCAGGATTACGTATCCTCCAGATATCACTTAACCCTGCTTCTGCAAGTAATTTGGCCATATTAGAAGGCCTTGGTCTTCTAAGATCACAGTTCCCCCTATGCCTATCCAGGGTATAGTCTAATACCATATTAAAGTCTCCCAAAACAAGTGCAGGAGTATTCGGCGATGCCCCCAAGAACGACAATATTTGCCTCAAGACCTCATCCGTATATGGAGGGGAAATGTACACTGCTATCAGCAGCATCGTGACTTGATAGATCACACACTTCAGGCATATAAACCTACCATGTACATCCATACAAGATTCAATGCATGGATGGGATCTGCTTATGTATTGGCACACTAACCCCTCTGGCGTGGCTGGAATATACAGAATGGTACGCTTGGCCTATCCACGCCCGTTTCAGCATAGCCAATGTGTCTTTGGTCAAGTGAGTTTCTGAATGACAACAAATAGCAGGCTGAAACTGTCTCATTGAATTGAACACTGCGTATCTTTTGGAGGCATCTCCCAGACCCCTCACGTTCCACGCTAATACATTAACCCCCATTGGAAAAGTGCAAAAGAGCTAAGTTGCGGATAGCCAAAGCATCCCGTCTGGCATTGAATGTAGCAGTATACAAGTGCTGGTGCGCTTCCCCAAACTAACAGAAATAACATCACAGCATAAGCACATACCCCTTAATAACACGGGGATTAGAACAAGTAAGTCAAAACAATACCCAGCTATCGTGGGCAACGTGAATGGCGAAAACAGTGAAGCTATTGGCAAGTGCGTGCTAAATTCAGTAATTCTAACTTCAGCTTGTCTCCCTCCCAGCCTAATAAAAAATCAATAAGTAGCACGCATCCCCTACAGTATAACAGAATGCAATAGCCATTTAGAAGACATATCCCAGTTAGCCCCCAGTTATGCAATACACTGAACTGGAAAAGACTAATTGCAAAGTCTAAAACGTCTCTTCCCTACACTTCAGGCTAAAAACATTGAGTCCATGATATACTTATCCTCCCGGACTGTGGAGCGACGGACGGCGATTGGACCCCCACATACGATTATTGCATTACGGAGTCAGCCCGTAGATGGTTCAGGATTCGCCGTCAGATGTGAAGACTCCAGTGATTGAGCCGCCGCGGTGGGAGTATCAAAGATATGTACTTTGCCGCCGGGTACAACATGGAGTACACTAGCTGCTTCTCTCTCAGCCGACGTTTCACCTCAACATACTTTGCTCTCCTTTTCGGCACCTTGGCCGAAAAATCAGGGAAAATAAGTACTCTGTTGCCATCTATCAGGAGAGCCTCATGGGTTCTTGCTTTCCGCAGGATGGCGTCTCTGTCCTGAAAGTGTAGTAGTTTAAGGAGAAGTGGTCTCGGACGGACCCCTGGTGGAGGAGCTCTAAATGGCACCCGGTGAGCATGCTCTATGGCAAACATGGGGGATAAAGTATCAGTCCCAAACTTTTCGGTTAGCCATTTTTCTAAGAACAGCACAGCATTTGCGCCTTCAGACTTTTCCTGAACCACTATGTGCCGTGAATTGTTCCTCCTGAGTCTATTTTCCATGTCGTCCAACTTATCAAGCAGGTATGAAACATCGCGGGTAATTGTCCCCATAGCTTTCTTCAATGGAGAAAATGTATATTCCAGACCACTAACGCGGTCTTCTACTGCTTTGATTCTTTCAGACACCTTTTTCATGTCATGCCTGAGGAACTTAAAGGAGGAGATTAAAGTTGCACTGCAGTTATTTATTGCTTTAAATACATCAGACATTGTTGGCTCAGCAGGCGCCTGTGCAGGCATGGCAGATGCTGCCTCTTCGGTGTGGCTCTGGGGCTCCGTAGCCATGTTAGTGCGCTCTCTCCCCTCCACATGTGAAGATTCGTCTGTTAAGGGGAAGTACACCCATTGCGCAGCGTTGTCTCCCCAAGGAGAAGTCTCATCTGTAGCGGTGGACGGAGGGCGTACAGGATCTACTCGGGCATATTGTTCAAGCCGCGCTGCCACCTCAGCGGCCCGTATTCCCGCACCTCCGCCTTCTTGCTTACCGCGCGGTGCAGTCCCGCTCTCCTTTCTTAGTGTGGCGCGTCATATCGGATCCACCAAAGCTGCTGGGCTCCGAAGTGTATTAAAACCACTTTGGCTGACAGTGGCCGGTAATATTAAAGGGGATGCAGGAGAATTGCCAGGATTTCTGACCAGGAGATTGCGCTGCTGTGTCCACTCACATGCCGCGCTAGGCCACGCCCAGAGATTTTATTATTAATGGGTATTACTATTAAAGTATATTCAGATAAGGTCATACTAGTAGTTACTAGTGATTTTTAGTGATTTGTTGTTCCCTGCTTTCATTTATAACAGACATGGTGCTAGGAAGAGGACCAATGAACTTGAAAATAGGCAACCACAAAATTTTTTGTTGAAATGGTTTATATTGTAGGCATTATCATGACAAACCCTCCTCGGCAGCCTCTCCAGCTAGGTAATGTCTATAGGTCCAGCTCCTGCTACCCTTGACGAAGAAAGTTTTTAGACCAGCCACACATTTATGAATAAGGGTTTGTGTAATACTTGGCTGGGCCCAGTCTGCTAGAGTGGCATCTGCTCTTTCTTAGTGGCCCTCTGCTGCGGCTTATGACGGTTGCCTGGGATCCTTCTTTTTGACATCATGGTGGGGAATAACTATTGTATTATTTTTATTCTGTGCATCAATACAGTTACCACAGTACCAAATATGAATATTTTTATTTTATTTTTTTCCACACAATAATGACACATTTCATGAAACAATAGTTTTTTAGGTTGCCGCTGTACTAATTCATTTTTCCACCAGCCGTATATGACTTTGGCTTTTTATGGGATGAGATGTCATTTTGATTAGTACTATTGTGGGATACATGGGACTTATTGATTAACATTTATTTTTCCTTCTTTTTTTTTTTTGATGGGGGGTGTAGGATAGCAAAAACACAATTACATTAGTTTTTGCATTTGTTTATGTTGTTCACGGGCGGTTTAAATAACGCTATCATCATAGAACTGAGATATTGCTAAGAATTTATTAAGAAGATTGTACATTGCCTACCTTTTATAGGAATGCCAAGCTGTGAGAACTTTAGATCCTCTCGTCAATACATCTAGCTTGATAATGAGAAAATGCTTTCCCAAGAATCGTCTTCCTTTACCAACCATCAAAAGTGCTTTTCAGTTTCAACTGCCCATCATCCCCACCAGTGGGCCTGTGGCTCAGATCTTCAGCATGCCTCCTGAAGGTAAATGGTACAAGACAGCACTCTATCACATTAATGTAATAAAAAGGAAAACAGGTAGAATTCGCTCACTGCTTGTATCTCTGGTAGATAATGACCTGGGTGCACGGAGGAATCCTTAACTGGAGACAGGCACCGACGTCTAAATCCAAAGTAGAAAAAGTGACTTCTCCAGCACTTCATAAAATCTCAGTCCTTTATTATGAACATAGCATCTTGTACAAAAGGATGAAAAAGCAGACGCGTTTCGGGCACAGTAAGATTTGTCCTTACTCATGGCGCAGCGGTTTTCTCCTAGTCTGTTTTTTTTTTAGATCACTTTGTACAAGACAAGATCTTTCGAATACATTTATAATAAAGGATGAAGATTTTATGGAGTGGTGGTGAAGTCACTTTTTCTGTTGGACTCTTGCAGATTGACTGTTTGCTACAACATTTTCCATAAATTACAGATTCTCACTAAGGCTGCTTTCAAATGGCTGTGTGTGGTATAGGAAAAACCATCCATTTTCTGGACTGACCCCCGGCCGTGGGTATAATATCCTGTACTCAAATGATGCTGCAAGTCCTGGATAGTAGACTAATGGTCGGGCTGGAACTCAAAGCATCACGGATCAGTATCCTACATCGAGTTTGCAGGTGTCTCATAGAGTGTTTTTCTTGGATCACATATGGCCACGTGAAAGTAGATTTAATAGGCTTACTAGTAACTGAAGATTCAAAAGTACCAGAACCAGACCTGTGAAAGTATATCCCTACAACCATGAACATTTTATGATTTTAATAATTATCGTAAATTTTATGATAAAAATTGTCATGAAGCCAGCACGTGACCCATTGGTTTGGTTCGCTTTGGTTTCCTTTCTGGCCTTATACATCAGACTTGTGACATAACATAGGCCATATACTCTGTGTCACAATAGATTATACTACATATATCTTGCTCCTTTAAGCAAATACCTTTTATGTATTTAGTGGATGATGTAGTGGATGAAAGTGACGACAACGAGGATACTGAAGCAGACACAGAGGCAGAAGCTGAAAATGAAGATGATAGTGATCAACTGTTTAAGGTGTGTTACCAGGTTGTGTTCAGTGGTCATCATGTATAAACCT
This sequence comes from Bufo bufo, assembly GCF_905171765.1. Lineage (NCBI taxonomy): Eukaryota > Metazoa > Chordata > Amphibia > Anura > Bufonidae > Bufo > Bufo bufo. The sequence continues at coordinate 328,810,726 of NC_053390.1, forward strand.
TGAAGGGCTTCCAACACCTGGCACCCACGCAGGAAACAACACAGTGGACTGAGCTGGAAGCACACAAGTGAATGGGAACTGAGCTGCAGTATGCCAGCATGACCACTGTACAGTGGACAGAGCTATCTGATTGGTGGAGGTGTCAGACCCCCTCTGATCTGATATTGATGACCTATTCTGAGTGTAATACAAGAACAGACAATCAACTCAAAAAAGCAATTGTGCATACCTGGATATATAGCAAAAATATCACATATTTTATTAGGTCCTGATCAAAAGTTTAAGACCACTTGAAAAATGGCAAAAAATCCTATTTAGCATGGCTGGATCTTAACAAGGTTCCAAGTAGAGCTTCAACATGCAACAAGAAGAAATGGGAGTGAGACAAAACATTTTTTGAGCTTTCAATTTAATGAAAACAACGAATAAACTGAAACAGGCTGTTTTTCAGCTGATCAAAAGTTTAGGACCACACCTCCAAAAAAAAAATAAACCCCCCAAAACAGAAATCCAACTTCCAAACATGAACTCAGTAATGAGTATATCCGCCATTATTGTTGATCACTTCAAAAATTTGTTTCGGCATGCTTGATGCAAGCGTTTCCATGAGGTGAGTGGGAACATTTCTCCAGGTGGTAAAGACGGCCGCACGAAGGCCATCTACTGTCTGGAACTGTTGTCCATTTCATTAAACTTCCTTTGCCATCCATCCCCAAAGGTTCTCAATTGGATTTAGATCAGGGGAACACGCAGGATGGGCCAAAAGAGTGATGTTATTCTCCTGGAAGAAGTCCCTTGTCCTGCGGGCATTGTGTACTGTAGCGTTGTCCTGTAGAAAAACCCAGTCGTTAGCACACAGACGAGGGCCCTCAGTCATGAGGAATGCTCTCTGCAACATCTGGACATAGCCAGCAGCCGTTTGACGCCCCTGCACTTCCTGAAGCTCCATTGTTCCACTGAAGAAAAAAGCACCCCAGACCATTATGGCGCCCCCTCCACTGTGGCGCGTAGAAAACATCTCAGGTGGGATCTGCTTGTCATGCCATTAACGTTGGAAACCATCAGGACCATCAAGGTTAAAAAAAATTCTCTTCAGAGAATAAAACTTTCTTCCACCTTTGAATGTCCCATGTTTGGTGCTCTCTTGCAAAGTCCAAACGAGCAGTTCTGTGGCGTTCAAGGAGACGAGGTCTTTGAAGACGTTTTTTGTTTTTGAAGCCCTTCAGTCTCAGATGCGTCTGATGGTTATGGGGTTGCAGTCAGCACCAGTAAGGGCCTTAATTTGGGTCGAGGATCGTCCAGTGTCTTGACGGACAGCCAATTGGATCCTCCAGCTCAGTGCTGATGAAATTTTTTTGGGTCTTCCACTTGACTTTTTTCTTCCATAACCCTCAGGATCATTTAAGAAATTCCAAATGACTGTCTTACTGTGTCCCACCTCAGCAGCGATGGCGCGCTGTGAGAGACCCTGCTTATGCAGTTCAACAACCCGACCACGTTCAAAAAGGGAGAGTTTTTTTGCCTTTGCCATCATAACGTGTGACTACCTGACAGAAAATAACAATGTATCCACATCTTTGCACAGATTTGGCCTTTTAAAGGCGTGTGGTCCTAAACTTTTGATCAGCTGAAAAACAGCCTGTTTCAGTTTATTCATGGTTTTCATTAAATTGAATGCTCAAAAAATGTTTTGTCTCACTCCCATTTCTTCTTGTTGCATGTTGAAGCTCTACTTGGAACCTTGTTAAGATCGAACAATGTAAAATATGATTTTTAGCCATTTTTCAAGTGGTCTTAAACTTTTGATCAGGACTGTAGCATTTGCACTACACACTTATTACATTAGTTGCCATAGTTAGTGGGGAGTCTCATTGTACTCTGTGATATTGCTCATGTCTGTAAGTGTTTTAATGTCATTGTGCTGATGCTTTTACATTTTTTTTTACTGACCTAATAAAATATGTGAGGTGTGCACATCTGCTTTTTGCCTTCCTTATCTGTTTATGTATCATACATGGTGTTGACACATATGTAGCAGACTGAGGAATTTTTGGCAGTGCCCACCATTCCTTTATATTGATTCTGTTCTAAGGATAGGTCCTCAATATCTAAAGACCAGAGAACTCCTTAAAGGCCCCTTTTACACGGGTTCCCATTGGTGAACATGACAATAATCAGTTGACAAATGAGCATGTTTTTGCAGGCCTTAAAGTGATTTTTGTAGCCAGCACATCTTCCCATGTAAACAGAAGGTGTGCTTCCAACAAAATCCAAACTGGGAACCAAAAGATTGTATTAACAATTTTTTGTCCCCAATACAGTTTGTATCAATGGGTGTACTGGTCCTTTAAATGGCAGGAACCAAAATTGCATTCAGGCGGTATATGCTTCCCACTGGTCAGCTTGAACATAAAAGGAAAACATAGTGCACATCATGGGAACATTTAAAAACAGATTTATATTTCTCATACTCTTTAGAGTGAAGCTAGGGATGAGGGAATCGATTCTTTCATCTGAACGAATTCTCCGTCTGGGAGGAATTGTCCCTCCTACAGACATTCCTCACTGTACCGGCAGATTAACATGGTTGCACATCTTGTTCGGCCTTGATAATGTTGTGCACATGCAATTACTGCAAGTATCAGCACATATGCGGATGATATGCCTTCAAAAATAAATTAGCGGTTGTGCATGCTAAAATTAGGTCTACGAATCCTCATTAATGGATTAAACTATCATCTGCTCATGCGACGCTGCTCGCAGTCGAATCGGTTTCCAGAGTCCCCTGTCTGAATGGAGCTGTAATGCTCATGTCGGTCCACCTATCTGTTCACTTCTGCGCGGCTGACTGAGCACTGTCTACATTTGCACTACCTCTGTTTTCAGAGAAAGGACTTGTGGACCACGCATTCTTGGGATCGCAAGGGTTACTAGTGGTCAGTTCCTCCTTTAAACAATGTTTATCACCTATCCTGGGGATAGGTGATAAATAATTTTCTTGGGATAAGCCCTCTTAACCATAGTTGACATGAAATTGCAGAATCAAATAATAGAAAAAGTATCCAAAATCAACATCTGACCCTCTTTAGGAGAGCATATGAGACTTGACAGATCCACAAAATAATCGCCATTAAATATGAGACAAGAAGTGCGTTGGAGGCACCGGCCTCCTAATAAATACGGCGAATCTTCCGTGTGGAAGAAAAACTAATTTTATCTGTAATTTCTGCCAGTTTTTTAAAGTGGGCGAGCAGTGTGAAAAATGAAAAACAGTTGCACATTTTTACAAAATGACGCTTGTGCAAGAATTTGCAACTTTTGTACACTATTTGACCACCTTTGATATACCCCCTCCCCCCCTTCCTTGAGTTCTACTGTTCTGACATATTAAATGGGTTTTCCAGGAGTTTGATGTCAATGGTCTATCCTCAGGATAGCTCATTAATATCTGATTGGTGGGGGTTGACTCCCGTAAGCCACACAGATCAACTGGGGAGCAGCCTCCTTACAGTTTACCAAGTACAGTGTGCACATTGCATAGTGGGCTGTGCTTGCCATTGCAGCCCATGCCCATTCACTTGAATGGGACTGAGCTGCAAACCGGCAATGTTACTGATGAACGTGATGTCACTAGCCCAGGAAGAGGCCGCTCACAGGTGGGGGTGCAGGGAATTGGAACCCCTATGACCAGATATTGATGTCCTATCCTAATGATAGGCCATCATTATAGATGAGAGAAGTTATGAAAACTTTGATTCGTCTGCTTTGCCGAATTTCAGAAAGAAATTCGATTTGTGACGAATTACTTTCCTTTGTGTGTAGCGGGCGCAATGATGGGGAACTGAGATCACGCCGCAACCCACCCTCCCCCCCGTCATTGAACCCCTCAAGTGCTGTATTCATCACTGATCACGGCATCTGATGCTACATTTGTGGGCTTTCAGGGGTTAATCTGTAAAAAAAAAAACTCACGGTGACGTGATGACATCATAATGCTGGCCAGGCGTGGTGACATCATCACTGATGACATCACCACATACGGCCAGCACTCTGGTGTGGTGACGTCACACGTCACCCCCCGCGAGGTTTTGCACGGTATCTTCAATCAAGATGGCCGCGATGGCCTCTGAAATTCGAATCGAGGTTAGCTCGTTTGGCTTCGATTTGCTCAACACCAGCCATCATTATCGAAAACACATTTAATCGAAAATTTATTAAAATTTATTTTCTATATTTTTCCCCTTTTCCTGCAGAATGAGGACATAGAGACAGATATCAGTAAGCTCAAACCTGCACAAGAACTGGGAAGGCCTTTAGAAGATCTGAAGATGTATGAACGCTTTTTTCCTGAGCTTTCTGATGATTTTCAGGTAAGAAAAATGTATCATGATAACACTGGTGACCAGCTGGTGGCCCTCCATGCATCTGCTATATGGGGTTGGACATGACTAAGCATGGCATGTGTCAATCGATGTGAATCAGTCACACATTTGAGGCCCCTGTAATGTGATTGGTTTACAGTCACTGCTTTAGAAAGTGGTACCAGGTATTATTGAATGTGGTTTTCAGTATTCATTCCCACCACTAGAAGGAGCTTGGCAGCTTACTGTATACTGTGTTATTATTAAACTGTATATATAACTGCATACAGCATGCATCCTAAGCTCCCTCTAGTGGTGACTGCAGGTAGCCACTGTATACTGTTATTATTAAACTGTATATATAACTGCACACAGCATGCCTCCTAAGCTCCCTCTAGTGGTGACTGCAGGTAGCCACTGTATACTGTGTTATTATTAAGCTGTATATATAACTGCATACAGCATGCATCCTAAGCTCCCTCTAGTGGTGACTGCAGGTAGCCACTGTATACTGTGTTATTATTAAGCTGTATATATAACTGCATACAGCATGCATCCTAAGCTCCCTCTAGTGGTGACTGCAGGTAGCCATTGTATACTGTGTTATTATTAAGCTGTATATATAACTGCATACAGCATGCATCCTAAGCTCCCTCTAGTGGTGACTGCAGGTAGCCACTGTATACTGTTTTATTATTAAACTGTATATATAACTGCATACAGCATGCATCCTAAGCTCCCTCTAGTGGTGACTGCAGGTAGCCACTGTATAATGTGTTATTATTAAGCTGTATATATAACTGCATACAGCATGCATCCTAAGCTCCCTCTAGTGGTGACTGCAGGTAGCCACTGTATACTGTTTTATTATTAAACTGTATATATAACTGCATACAGCATGCATCCTAAGCTCCCTCTAGTGGTGACTGCAGGTAGCCACTGTATAATGTGTTATTATTAAACTGTATATATAACTGCATACAGCATGCATCCTAAGCTCCCTCTAGTGGTGACTGCAGGTAGCCACTGTATACTGTGTTATTATTAAACTGTATATATAACTGCATACAGCATGCATCCTAAGCTCCCTCTAGTGGTGACTGCAGGTAGCCACTGTATACTGTGTTATTATTAAACTGTATATATAACTGCATACAGCATGCATCCTAAGCTCCCTCTAGTGGTGACTGCAGGTAGCCACTGTATACTGTGTTATTATTAAACTGTATATATAACTGCATACAGCATGCATCCTAAGCTCCCTCTAGTGGTGACTGCAGGTAGCCACTGTATACTGTGTTATTATTAAACTGTATATATAACTGCACACAGCATGCATCCTAAGCTCCCTCTAGTGGTGACTGCAGGTAGCCACTGTATACTGTGTTATTATTAAGCTGTATATATAACTGCATACAGCATGCATCCTAAGCTCCCTCTAGTGGTGACTGCAGGTAGCCACTGTATACTGTGTCTATGAGAGGGATACAGAGTTCTGTTTCTAAGACACTAAAATCTATGTTTACAGATATTTTAAAACTAATCTGCATAGAATTACAGATCTATTTAGATAAAAAAAATATTCAAAAATATTCAAAGGTGACATTAACTTTAAAATGGAAATCCATTTTAAACATTTCACAGTTTAAAGGGAATCTGTCAGCAGTTTTATGGTGTCCTAACTAAAGGCAACATAAACTAATGACAGATCCCCTTAGTTAAATGGTGGGTCACTTTCTTTAATTGACTCCTGAATATTCATGAGCTCCTGGCTCTCTTCGCCCCCTGCTGCTAATTCAGTTGGAAAAAAACTATCAATCAGCGGCAGGGTGGAGAAAGCCAGAGGCTGATGAATATCAGGACTCGGCATGCGCTGGAGCTGTTAGAACCTAGCAGTAAAATACTGGTGACTGATTCCCTTTAAAGTGGTTTTTTGCTTTGATAACCCCCCTGTGATCAGTGTTAAAGGGAATCTGTCACCACGGATCTCACCCTTTCCTAAATGACTGTATGGCTGCATAACTCAAAATACACAGATTCAGAACATGTCATTTTATTTTTCTTCTGAATTGCAGTCTCCTACAGAAAGCTTGGAAAGGGTTAGTGTCCTGAAGCACTTATATTTCCATGCTTAGGAGTCCTCCGTATGCGTTACTATACATATTACATAATCCAAATCTGAGTATTTTATGCTATCCAGAAATGACAGTAGTTTAGGGGGTTTCTGTGGTGATGAATTCCCTTTAATATGTGGGCAGACCTGACAGGAAGTACCTAAATCCACTGCATTGCCCCCACAGGTGAAACAAAGTATTACACTGTTCCTTTTAAAAATAATGAGCTGTTCATTTACAGCATGGAAATACCAGGTTCTCCGGTGATGGAGAGCAAGACGCGCTTTGAAGCTGCAGTCTGCACTGGCAAGGCTTCCTCAATGACCTTCCCCTAATTACACAGACCATCCTAAGGGTTCAGCCACATAATCAGGTTTCTTCATGTAGTTTTGGAAGCCAAAACCAGGGGTGAATAAAAAAAATAAAAAAGAAGTCGTATCTGTTCTTAATACTTTCTCTCCTTTTATGAATCACTCCTCATTTGGCTTCCAAAAATGCATCTAGAAACCTGAATATGTGGATGTACCCTTAGGCCTATTGCACACGACCGTATAGCTTTTTCAGTATTTTGCGGTCCGCAAAAAAAACGGATCCGCAAAAAATATGGATGACGTCAGCTGGCCCCTGATAGAACAGTACTATTCTTGTCCGTTATGCGGACAATAATAGGGCATGTTCTATCTTTGTACGGAAATACGGAAACTGAGTACATTACGTTTTTTTTTTGCGGACCCATTGAAATGAATGGTTCCGTATACGGAACGCAAAAAAGGAACGTAAACGGGGAATTTTTTTTTAATGTGCAATCCCTTTAAATCTACTCAATAAGTTGAGTAATTTTGAAAATGTTTCTGCTTGTTGCATTTGAAAACAGACTGAGATATATTTGTATATCAGTGAGGTTGTCACAATAGCCATTATAGAGGAAGGTTGCTGGCAGAGAAAAACCAGCTGCTTGCTGGGGGTCTTAGGGGCGGGACCTTCAAGTATCGCTGTGGCTCACATATGGTTTTCTGTGCTGAGACAATCCCTTTAACTGTATCGGAGCTCAAACAATACTGGGATTATTAACACTGTGATAATGAAGACAATACATTGCATAACACCGATTTGGACATTGGAAGTTAGGGCTGTATTACACCTAGCAATGTAGCAGACGATTATCGGGAAGGAAGCACTCCTCCCCGGCAATCGCCTGCTCGTCCGCAGAGGAGACCGCTGCTATTACATGCTGTGATTTCTTCCACAGAGTGAGAGGAGCGATCTCTGAAAGTGATGGTTTTTACTTCTTAAGGCCTTATGCACATTTCAATGGGCAGCAAAAGATGCAGATCTGCACGTTCGTTCTGCGGCCACACACAAAAAAAATAATATAGACCATGTCCTATTCTTGTCCGTTTTGCAGACAAGTATAGAACATTTCTACAGACGTTAAAAAATAAATGGAGGCATCCACTTGCCCAGGACCCGTGTTTTGCGGATCCGCCATGTGCTTGAGCCCTTACAGTGTATTTACTTTGCAGAATTATTTATTGTTTCCGTTTTTTTTAAAAAGGATTTTGACTTAGTGTCAAATGAACCAGTGCCTGGAGCAAACCATGGTGGACCTATTATTGTTCCCACAGCAGGAGAGGAACCACCATATAAGCCAAGACATATCATGAAGGAACTATCAAGGAAAACTAGTAGCATTTCTTTGGAAGATGAATGTAATAAAAGACCGACATTTTTAGATGTGTCTAAGAAAGACAGTAGGAGAGACCGTAACAACTCCTTTCTACAGACTCGGGGGGAGATCGAGAGGTCCTCATGCTTGCACTTGAACAATGATACAGTCAAGGATCTTGACAAACTCTCCTTACAGAAGTCTTCATCCAACAACCATTTCAAAAATGGATGTGTACCCACTAAAGACAATCCCAATGCCTTATCTCACTCCTGTAGTAAGACTGCTCAGAATATTTCGTGTGGTAACAACTTGTTTGAGAAACATTCTGTGAATCTAGGACCTTTATGTTGCTCTGGAGTTTTTCCTGATGATGATGATGAAGATGCAAGTCCTTTGGATGCCCGAGGACTGCAAAATGTGCTAGACGAGGAAAGCTTATTGCCCCTCCATGATCCAGATCTTTACATTGAGATGGTGAAAAATACCAAATCAGTCCCTGAGTACTCTGACGTGGCATATCCAGATTATTTTGGTCATGTGCCACCATTTTTCAAAGAGCCTATATTAGAAAGGCCGTATGGAGTGCAAAGGTGAGTCAATAACATTCACAGGTGCTTTACAAAAAGGAACTATCTGGGTAAGGCTACATGCACACGAACGTTGTTTGTTTCCATGTTCGTTCCGTTTTAGTTTTTTTTGCGGATAGGATGCGGACCCATTCATTTCAATGGGTCCGCCAAATATGCGGACAGCACACCGGTCATGTGCATGTAGCCTAAAGAGTAACTTTGGTGAAATGAAGATTTCAAGGTGACTACTACAGCTAAAAAGGGTTGTTCAGCCTCTTGAAAGTTTTTACCAAAAGCTTAGAATGCTATAAAATAATAAACTGAGTAATACTCACCTTACCAATTCCAAGCTGCAATAACATTTCCGGATGAACTTGTGGCAGCTGCAGCTTGTAACTATGTTGTGCGATGATTTCTAAAGATAGTCAGAAACAAGGATGCAACACATCAGTAATTCGGTAAAAACCAAGTGACTGTACTAAAATTCATGCAAGTACAGCAAAATAATACAATGTGTGAAAAAGAATAAAAGATGTAATCAAGTGAATAATAATCAAGAATCAAGCAGGCATACCAAGTAAATTCAGCGGTAGTATTCAGTGATAATTTCAATGATAGTATTCAGTAACAGTTAAGGCCTCTTTCACACGGGCGCAATGCATAAGGTGAACGCATTGCACCCGCACTGAATCCGGACCCATTCATTTCTATGGGGCTGTGCACATGAGCGGTGATTTTCACGCATCACTTTTGAGTTGCATGAAAATCGCAGCATGCTTTTTTGTGCGTTTTTCACACAACGCAGGCCCCATAGAAGTGAATGGGTCTGCGTGAAAATCGCAAGCAAGTACAGATGCGGTGCGATTTTCACGCATGGTTGCTAGGTGACGATAGGGATGGAGGCCCGATCTTTAGTATTTTCCCTTTAACATTGTTATAAGGGAAAATAATAGCATTCTCAATACAGAATGCTTAGTAAAATGTGGATTGAGGGGTTAAAAATAAAAAAAAATTAACTCACCTCATCCTCTTGATCGCGTAGTTGCCGATCTCTTCTTACTTCTTTTATCATGAGCTGCCGGCTAAAGGACCTGCAGTGACGTCACATCACATGATCCAATCATATAGGCTATCACCGTGGTGATGGACCATGTGATTGGACCATGTGATGAGCTCAGTGACATCACCACAGGTCCTGAAGAAAGAGCAGATACCGGCAGCTATTTAGGAGGTGAGTAAATTTTTGTATTTTTTTTTAACCCTCAATTGACCTTCTACTAAGCATTCTGTATTAAAGAATGATATTATTTTCCCTTATAACCATGTTATAATGGAAAATAATAAAATCTACAGAACACCTAACCCAAACCCGAACTTCATTGAAGAAGTTCGGGTCTGGGTACCACATTCAATTTTTTCTCACGCGCATGCAAGACGCATTGCACTCGCGCGGAAAAAACTGAACAACGCAATCGCAGTCAAAACTGACTGAAATTGTGTGCTCACTCGCATGATTTCCCCGCCACGCACCCGCATCCTATCCGGCCCCAATCCGTAACGCCAGTGTGAAAGAGGCCTTAGGAATATGGTCTAGTGTTTGTCCATACTTGGCACAACAGACATAAATCTTGATATCTATTGACTTTGGTGAACAGTCTTAAAGGGTTTCTGTCACCCCACAAAACTCATATTTTTTTTTTGGGATAGTTAGATTCCTTATAGGGCGATATAGGAGAATATAATAGTCTTACTTTTATGCGGCCGATTCTTTATAAAACGAACTTTTATAACATGCAAATCAGGGCTCTACCAGCAAGTAGGGCGTCTACTTGCTGGTAGCCGCAGCAGCAATCCGCCCCCTCGCCGTGTTGATTGACAGGGCCAGCCGTGATCTCCTCCTCCGGCCGGCCCTGTCAGTAATTCAAAAATCACGCGCCTCTGGTCATTCGGCGCAGGCGCTCTGAGATGAGGAGGCTCGTCTCCTCAGCACTCCCTCAGTGCGCCTGCGCCGATGACGTCTTCTCTTTCGGTGATGTCATCGGCGCAGGCGCACTGAGGAGACGAGCCTCCTCATCTCAGAGCGCCTGCGCCGAATGACCAGAGGCGCGCGATTTTTGAATTACTGACAGGGCCGGCCGGAGGAGGAGATCACGGCTGGCCCTGTCAATCAACACGGCGAGGGGGCGGATTGCTGCTGCGGCTACCAGCAAGTAGACGCCCTACTTGCTGGTAGAGCCCTCATTTACATATTATAAAACTTCGTTTTATAAAGAATCGGCCGCATGAAAGTAAGTAAGAGCATTATATTCTGCTATATCGCACTATGAGCAATCTAACTATCCCAAAAAAAAAAAATGAGTTTTGTGGGGTGACAGAAACCCTTTAAAGTGGAGAAACCACACTAAATGAACCCTTCCATACACAAACTGCCTGTAGTGGTGCACTGTGGTCACCTCTGCAGCCAATCAAGTTTCTGTGTCGAAATGTCTTCGCTGTAGAGTGGAGGGGACCCGAGAAGATAAGTATTACTTAGTTTGCGTAGTCATACCTTTTTAAGGCTACTTTCACACCAGCATTTTTGCTGGATCTGTCATGGATCAGCAAAAACTATTCTGTCGCTATAATACAACCGTCTGCATCCGTTATGAACGGATCCGGTTCTATTATCTTTAACAGGGCCAAGACGGATCCGTCATGAACTCCATTGAAAGTTAATAGGGGACAGATCCGTGTTCTGTTGTGTCAGATTGTGTCCGAGAAAATGGATCCGTCCCTATTGACTTACATTGTGAGTCATGACGGATCTGTCTTGGTCCGCACCACGTTGCGGACAGAACAGCGCTATTCTGTCTGCGATGGGGATGCAACCAAACGGAAAGGAATGCATTCTGGTGCACTCTGTTTCGTTCAGTTCAGTTTTGTCCTCATTGACAATGAATGGGGACAAAACAGAAGCGTTTTCCCCTGCTATTGAGATCCTATGATGAATCTTAATAGAAATGGAAAGCGCAGATGTGAAAGTAGCATAAGCTTTTTAAACAAATCTTTTAAGGGTCTGGACAACCCCTTAAAGGGGTTCTCCAGGTCTACAAATTTTTATTTTTTAGCAAGTGCCCGCAGCCTGCCTCTGTAAACAGAAGATTCATACTTACCTGCTGCCCGCCGCTTCATTCCTCAGCTTGTTTTTTTGGGGCGTTGCATGGGCATGGTCAAATGCCCTGCTGCAGCCAATGACTGGCTTTAGAGGTGACATGGCCAGAAGCAGCACATCACTGCTGAAGCCAGTTTTTGGATGCAGCAAATCATCTATCCATGCCCATGCAGTGGTGGAAGAAAACATGTCGGGGTCTGAAACAATGACACAGCGGAGACATTGCAGAGCACTGAAGCGACTTGAAGCAGATAAGTATAAAGGCTGCAGGCGAAAATCCGTATTCCTGGAGAACCCCTTTAACCCCCAGAATAACGTAACTATATGTCATTTGTGTGTAAGTGATGTGTGGAGTGGGTTCACCATCTGAGCTCACCCCTTACATGGTGGGTTCCAGCATTGCAGTACAGTTGACACCCACTAGCAATGACTGGGGTTGAAGATCACTCTGATCCTGATCATTTAACCCCTCAGATACAACATTTAATAGGAACTGGGGCATCTGAGGGGTTAAGGCGAGTTCACATCACCGTTATTTTTCCATCCTTCGGATCCGTCAGATGTACAGAAAAAAAACAACAGGATCCTGTAAAAAAATAAAAATAAAATTCTGTCATCAATTATGCACATTTGGCATCTGTTTCAGACATTTTTTCTGAGATCCATTGCAGGACTTTTTTTCCATTTAAAAAAATGGATATCAGATGGAAATGGATCAAACACATTCCAAATATGCATAACTGATGCACAGGATTCATTGTTTTACAGGATCCTATTTTTTTCCTGTTTTTCTGACTGTTCAGAAGAATGGAAAAATAATGGTTATGTGAACTCTCCCTTAGGAAGAAGGTGGAGGCTGCAATTGGCTACATTGGCAGCCTGGGACCTTGTGAAGGCTCCTAAGTCTGCCATAGGAACCCGCTACCAGCAGCTGTATATTTCCATCTAAAATTTGCTAAATATAATTTATTGCCTAATAATAAATGTGCCATAAACTACAACTCCTTCAAGACTGCGCATACTTGTTTAGTTTGTAGTCCTGCCTTACTTTTTCCTTTTTAATATTTGCCACAGGACAAAAATAGCTCAAGATATTGAAAGAATGATTCATTCCAATGACATAATAGACCGAGTTATATATGACCTTGATAGTCCCAAGTAAGTTGCTGTATTACATTGTAATCTTGAATCCACACAATGATGTGCATTTAAAATGTATATTGTTAGTAGCATCTTGAGCAATCTAGAAATTAAAGGGGTTATCCGTCCGCTGAAATGCCCCCCCATATGCCCGGGCCCCTCACACACAATGTACTTACCTCGCTCACCGGCACCCTCGTAGCTTCTGAAGCCCGCATGGCTGCCACTGCACCTCCCCGGAGGCAGACAATAGCGGTAACAGGGACGAGCCTCCCTAACATTGCGGGTGACGCTAGGGAGGCTGTCCCCGTCACCACCTGCTATTGACTGCCACCCCTCTGGAGATGCAGCGGCGGCCATGCAGGCTTCAGAAGCTGCGCGGGTGACTGGGAGAGAGGTAAGTACATTGTGTGTGAGGGGCCAGGGCATATGGGGGCGGCAATTCAGGGGTCGATAACCTCTTCAACAAATTAATCAAAATGGTCACTAAAAATGATAATAACTGACTAAGGCCTCATGTACACGACCGTTGTTCTGGTCCGGATGCGGACACATTCACTTCAATAGGGCTGTCCGCATCCGTTGCTCCGTTCCGCGGCCCCGCAAAAAAAATATAACATGTCCTATTCTTGTCCATTTTGCGGACAAAAATAGACATTTCTACAATGGGCCGCCTGTTCCGTTCCGCAAATTGCGGAAGGCACACGGGCGGCTTCCGTGTTTTGCGGATCCGCAATTTGCGGACCGCAAGAAACGGAATGGTCGTGTGCATGAGGCCTAAAGCTTAGGTTTAACATCTATGGTGGAGGTTCAGTTGGGAGCCTCAGTTATAGGACAAAATATTGCAGCATACTGTGATATTTTGATCAGCAGAATGACCGATACCTTAATGGAAACCCAACAGACCCCATTATAGTTAGTGGGGTGCCCCCGGTCACAGTTGGTGCCCATCATATCACAGATCTAGCATTTCCATCTTACTTGGTTTTTTTTTGTCACTAGACCAGAATAGAGAAATGGAAAACTGCCCGAAATGTGAATCTAGCCCGGCTAAACAGCTGTACGAGAAGGCAGTGGCTCGGTCTTCTCTCTGCTTTACCTAGGCCATTGATGTCACATTCATCATTCATATGGTTTAGGAGCAGCAAGTGAATGGGGCTGAGCTTCGATACCAAGCACAGCCGCTAACAGCTGATTGGCGGGGGTCCCAGGTGTCGGACCCCCACTGATCACATACTGGTGACCTATCCTGAGGATAGGTCATCAGTAAAATAAATAAAAAAATCTCAGAAAACCTTTTTAATTTAAAAGCATGACAAAGCATACTCCATCTGCACTTGTGTATTCTCCTGGATACTGTGCTAGTATTAATGTAATTCCATTCATACTTTGAGTATCATACTACAGTAATGTCTCATTAAATATGGCTATTACAGCCAGTTTTTGCAGCATACTTTGAAGACTTGTGCTGGTGCTTAGGAAACTGGCTTAGTTGCCCATATCAACCAATCAGATTCCACCTTTTGTTTTCCAAAGGAGCTGTGAAAAATGAAACATGGAATCTAACTGGTTGCTATGAGCAACTAAGCCCATTGATAAATGTCCCTATGCTCTACTATGCTATCTCCGACACTGAAATGAATGGAGCCGGTGGCACACATTTCTGACCAGCCGCTCTATCCTTTTTAGAGGGCTCCATGGGGTATGGGGCCCCGTTCTAGTCATCAGTTGGGGTCCCAGTGGTAGGACCCACGGCGATCTAATAGTTCACCCTTAACCTATGGATAGAGGATACATTTCTCTAACCAGAATACCACTTTAAATAGGTTGTGCAAGAAATGGGGGGCTTGGCAAACCCCCTCTCCTCCTCCACTTTGCCGAACCTGTAAAGGGAAGCTTACTTACCTGCTTCCCGACACTGACTACCATCTGCTTCTCCTCCTGGCCTGTGATACTACGTTGGTCTCCCTCGCTGTAAACATCCAGTTTGACCACCGCAGCCAATCACTGGCCATGGCCGTGACTGGCTCCCCATGTGCCATGACAAATTGTCACATGATGCAAGAGGATCCAGTCTCCACTGCGGCCAGTGATTGGCTGCAGATGACGTCAGACTGGATGTTTACAGCGAAGGAGACCAGCGGAGCATCACAGGCTGAGAGGAGAAGAAGCGGGGAGCCAGTGCCAGGGAGCAGGTGAGTAAGCTTCCCTTTACAGGTCATCCAAATTGGGGGGGTTTGCCACCCCCACCCCCCTATTCTTGCACAAACCTAAGCATAGGCTTTACTTTATGAAGAGGTCTTGTTGCAGTTTTACAAATAGAATAGTCATTTGGGTAGAAATTTACATTGACAGATTATAGTGTTCACCTAATTCTCAATTTTTCTGGTTGAGGATAGATGTTACAGACTTTGTTTGCACACTTCACATTCGTCTCCTAGGGAATAAAGTAGCTTGCAGGAAAGGACATTCAGGACTACTGAGGATTAACATCTTTTTACTTCTTCTTAACGCAATGCAGCTGTTCCATACCGGATGAGAGTGAAGTTCTCAAGTTCAATTCTAAGTTTGAATCTGGAAACCTGCGGAAGGTTGTTCAGATAAGAAAGTAAGACATCTTCTTGATTCTCCCGCTTCAGTAATCATGTTTAAAAGGACAAAAACGGCACCTGTGATTTATTTTACAGACATGAATATGATCTCATCTTGAACTCTGATATAAATAGCAATCATTACCATCAGTGGTTTTACTTTGAAGTGAGTGGAATGAAGACCGGTACTGCTTATCGCTTTAACATCATCAATTGTGAAAAGTCCAACAGTCAGTTCAATTATGGTAAGGCCCAGAGTGAAAATCATTTAGGACTGGTGTAGAGCGTTCTGAGTACATGACTATTAAAAAGTATTGTCTTCCATAGTGTGTTACATCTGACCCTTGCTTTTAACCATGCTTTGGAGTCCTATGTGTAGATGGAGGGATGGCCATACAAGTCTTTCCATACAGTTCAATAACTGGAGTGTAATACAAGTGGTCAGCACTTTCCGAGGGGAATGTTCGCTAATACAGCACACCTTTAAGACTCTTTTACATGTTATTTGTGTGTAAAAAGTGTGGAGCTCAAAAAAGGGTTTTCTCTTCATAAGCATTTATGTCATATTGATTAGATATAGATTAGTCTTTATCAGAGGATATCTGGCCACTGGACACCTCCAGTGCCTAGAACAATATTTCCTTGGCATATTTAGCTCAGCGGCCATTTTAGTCTGCAGGGTTATACTGCAATTTCAACATTGTTGGGTTTAGTGCGCTTTTGTTTTTTGTTTTATGTAAAAAATTTGATGAAGGAGCCACCGCCACTTTGTTGTAGGTGTAACTGATGAGATTCTTACTGATGAGACATTACTGGTATATCTAATCTGTGTCATTTTTGCTTCCTATTTCTTTTCCATTTTTCTTTTGGGAATTTAGTAAGGCATACTATATGGAAAAAAGTATTGAGACACCTACATATTACACCTACAGGAGCTTTTATGACATCCCATTGTAAAGCCATAAGCATTATTCCACTGGTCTGAGAACAGTTTCTACAAGATTTAGGAGGGTTTCTGTGGGAATTTTTGTCAATTCATCCACACGATCATTTGTGAGGTCAGAAACTGATGTTGGATGAGAGGGCCTGACTCACAAACTCTGTTCTAGTTTATCGCAAAGGTGTTCATTGGGGTTCAGGTCAGGACTCTGCGCAGGCTATTCATGTTCTTTCACACCAAACTCCACACTAGACTGTTCTCACAATACTAAAAGCATACAAAACTCACAATTGTAAAAATTGTCTTGGTACGCTGAAGCATTAAGATTTCCCCGTCACTGGAAATAAGGGGCCTAGGCCATCCCCTCGAAAACAACCCCATAACATTATCCTCCACCACCAGACTTCAGTTGGCACAATGCGGTCAGGCAGGTAACTTTCTCCTTGCATTCGCCAAACCCAGACTCTTCCATCAGACTGTCAAATATTGAATTGTGATTCATCACTCCACAAAACACGTTTCTCTGTAACTTTACATGGTCTGCCACTGAGTTGCTGTGGTTCCTAAACGCTTCAACTTTGCAATAATACCACTCACTGTTGATCATGGAACATCTAAGAGGGAAGAAATTTCACAAATTGACTTATTGTGGCATCATATTATGGTACTACGCTCAAATTCAGTGAGCTTTTTAGAATGACCCATTCTTTCACAAATGTTCATAAAGGCAGACTGCATTCCTTTGGGGCATGGTTTTATATACCTGTGGCAAGGAAACTGAATTCAGTGATTAAGGGGTGTGTTCCAATCAGTGGCGTACATGGAGAAGTAAGGGCCCCATAGCACGGATCAAACCAGGCCCTCCACACAGAACAGAAGGGTTTCTAAACCAACTTTCCAGGACAGCACCACATGGAGGATGTCTCCCCGCCCACTATTGGGACAGGAACAAAGAGAGGTTAAAAGCTCCCCCCCCACACACCCACACCCACCCACCAGTGTTTTTTCCTGTTCCAATAACGGACGGGGACAGAGAAGGATATTTCAAAACTAAAACAATTAGGAGAAGTAGTTCAGGTCCTGAAACATCAGGAAGGCGAGGGGTTTTATTCGAGACTGTTTCTTATAAAAAATAAAAAAAAAGGACGGTTCATTCAGGACCATAATAAATTTAAAACTCTTGAACACATCAAAAAAATACAGACGCTTCAAAATGGAATCGATCAGATCTACTATACCCCTAATTCCTCCATGCGTGGTAATATGCACCCTGGGCCTGAAGGATGCATATTATCATGTGCCGATCCACCTAGACTACCAAAAATATTTAAGATTTGCAATAAGGGAGAATGTGAAAGTAAGGGCTCTTTCACACTTGCGTTGTCCGGATCCGGCGTGTACTCCATTTGCCGGAATTACACGTCGGATCCGGAAAAACGCAAGTGAACTGAAAGCATTTGAAGACGGATCAGTCTCTCGGTTTCATCTAAATCAGGAAATAGTATTACCTTCCTTCTGTGCAGATCCGAAAAATGACACGGAAAAGAGCTTCCACATGCTAGATGTCAGGCGGACTCTTCTGGAATATTTGGAGGTTACTAGCAGATTTAGGACGGATACAAATCTGTTCATAAAGTTTGCTGGCAGGAAAGCTTCCAATACAACATTGGCCAGATGGGTAAATAGGGCAATTATAGAATCCTATCTGCAGGGACTGGCTTGTTCACAAAACATTAGAGCCCATTCTAGAGCGGTGGCGGCATCTTGGGCAGAACATGCGGAAGCTTCAATCGATCAGATTTGCAAAGCAGCAACGTGGTCGAGTTCGCATACATTTTGTAAACACTATAGATTAGACATTGCAGGAAACCATGACCAGAGGTTCGGACGTAAGGTCCTCCAGGCCGTGGTCCCTCCCTAATTAGTGTACTAATCTGGTATTGCTCCATGTGGTGCTGTCATGGAGGACGTCCTGGAAAGTAGGAATTAGACCTACCGGTAATTGTATTTCCAGGAGTCCGACATAACAGCACCCGGATTTAACTCTCCTTAACTTCCTTTAGTTATGATTAATGTGATATGTTGAATAATTGATTAAAAAATAATTTAACATCCATCATTGAGTGAAAAATTGATTTATGTGGTTTTTAGTAAAAGAAAAATAATATTGCATGTTTTTGTTTTATACAAAAGGTATGCAGCCCCTTATGTATTCCGTACAGGAGGCTTTGGCTTCCCGGCCGTGGTGGATCCGTGTTGGAACAGATATATGTTATTATAAGTAAGTGAGTCCTTTTTACTTTGATATTTATCCCGATCCTCATCTGCTTCTATAAGTATTCTAAGTGTATAAATATGCAATGGTGCTTAAAAGTTTGTGAACCCTTCAAAATTTTCTATATTTCTCCATTTATGGAGGAAAATGATCCAGTATCACATGTCTTAGAGTGGCAAAATGATGTGAACCTTTATGACCTTTAGTCCTGTGTATCGGCTTTGAGGAATTTTATATAACTTATTTTTTATTGAACTTTAAAGGCGAGTACATACTAAAGACATTACAAAGGGATACCGATAAGATTTAATTTGCATCAGTAAATAAACTGGTGAGCGTAAAGTAGCACCAAAAAGAGAAACCGTTATTCCTGGGTCCATAAGCATGATAAAACATACAGTATTATGGGAGGTAGAAGAGGTCACAAATATAAGCATAAGAATTTCTTAAATTCATCCAATATAAATACAGACAATTCTCCATCCCACCCACTCCCCCTTCCCATATCCTGAAAATATGATTGGTTAGTGCACACGCTGGATGAGCTAACAGGATTGACCAATAAAGGAAAACTATTTTCCCCAGAGATTTGAATACAGATAGGGTATGCAGCCAACATGCAACTATAGGGATAGTGCATTGTATTTTAAAATTAAAATGTCTGTTATAGTCCACTTGTGGGACTTTTAAGTGGTTAAAAAAAAAAATATTAAATAAAAAAAAAATTCCAATTAAAAGTTTTTTTTTACATTGAAAATACTCTTTTAAATGGAAAAAAATAGCAAAAAAAATCCCCCCATAACTTTGGTATCGCCGTGTCCGTAATGACTACATAAATATCATGTAAATTATCCCCTATGGTGATCATCTGCCAAGTTATAAAAGGAGGCATAATAAGAGCCTAAGGTATTAGATATGCCAGAAGGGTCAAAGTATCATAACTAAGGCTACTTTCACACTTGCGTTAGGTGCGGATCCGTCTGGTATCTGCACAGACGGATCCGCACCTATAATGCAAACGCTTAGATCCGTTCAGAACGGATCCGTTTGCATTACCATGAAAAAAAAAATAAAACATTTTTTTTTTTATTTTTTTTTTTGTTCAGGATAATGCAAACGGATCCGTTTTGACTTTACATTGAAAGTCAATGGGGGACGGATCCGTTTGAAAATTGAGCCATACTGTGTCAACTTCAAACGGATCCGTCCCCATTGACTGCGTTCAGGTGTCCGCCTGCTGAGCGGAGCGGAGGACAAACTGTGCCAGACTGATGCATTCTGAGCGGATCCGCATCCATTCAGAATGCATTAGGGCTGGACGGATCCGTTCGGGGCCGCTTGTGAGAGCCTTCAAACGGAACTCACAAGCGGAGCCCCGAACGCTAGTGTGAAAGTAGCCTAAAGGGGATGTGAGCCCATGACGATGTAAACTTAAGGAGGTTATCCCACGAAAAATATTCTACAATTTTCAAACCAGCACCTGGATCTGAATACTTTTGTAACTGAATGTAATTAAAATTTTTGTATAGCCACTGAGTTATTCAATTAAATATAGCTGTATAGCGCCGCCTGCTGTTTGTTCTTTTTATTTCTTTGTCACGCTAATGCAGAAGACCGCACGTGCTCAGTTTGATCCTTCAGCTGCCTCCTGAGCTGTGATGGGGAGAGAGCTCCAGCAGAAAGGACACTCCTTCTGAGCTGCAGCAGAAAAGACACTCCACTTGACCTGTCAGCTTGATATAAATCTAGCAGAGCAATGAATGGGGAGATTTGTAGATCTATGTGAGATACAGGGCTGGTTCTAGCTTTGTTGGAAAGAGATTGTCATGTACTATATGATCTCTGATTTTCATTTTTTACATTAATCATGGGATAACCCCTTTAACCACCTCCCGACCGCCTAATGCACGGATGCGTCCGGAAGGTGGTTGATTCATTCCTCCTGGACGCATCCGTGCGTCATCTCGCGAGACGCGAGATTTCCTGTGAACGCGCGCACACAGTCGCGCGCGCTCACAGGAACGGAAGGTAAGAGAGTGGATCTCCAGCCTGCCAGCGCGATCGTTCGCTGACAGGCTGGAGATGTGATTTTTTTAACCCCTAACAGGTATATTAGACGCTGTTTTGATAACAGCGTCTAATATACCTGCTACCTGGTCCTCTGGTGGTCCCCTTTGTTTGGATCGACCACCAGAGGACACAGGTAGCTCAGTAAAGTAGCACCAACCACCACTACACTACACTACACCCCCCCCCCCCCGTCACTTATTAACCCCTTATTCACCCCTGATCACCCGATATAGACTCCCTGATCACCCCCTGTCATTGATAACCCCCTGTAAGGCTCCATTTAGAGGTCCGTATGAATTTTACGGATCCACCGATAGATGGATCGGATCCGCAAAACACATACGGACGTCTGAATGGAGCCTTACAGGGGGGTGATCACCCCATATAGACTCACTGATCACCCCCGTGTCATTGATCACCCCCCTGTCATTGATCACCCCCCTGTCAGGCTGCATTCAGATGTCCGTATGATTTTTACGGATCCACTGATACATGGATCGGATCCGCAAAACACATACGGACATCTGAATGGAGCCTTATAGGGGGGTGATCAATGACAAGGGGGTGATCAATGACAGGGGGGTGATCACCCCATATAGACTCCCTGATCACCCCCCTGTCATTGATCACCCCCCTGTCATTGATCACCCCCCTGTCAGGCTCCATTCAGACATTTTTTTGGCCCAAGTTAGCGGAAATTATTATTTTTTTTCTTACAAAGTCTCATATTCCACTAACTTGTGTCAAAAAATAAAATCTCACATGAACTCACCATACCCCTCACGGAATCCAAATGCGTAAATTTTTTTAGACATTTATATTCCAGACTTCTTCTCACGCTTTAGGGCCCCTAGAATGCCAGGGCAGTATAAATACCCCACATGTGACCCCATTTCGGAAAGAAGACACCCCCAGGTATTCCGTGTGGGGCATATTGAGTCCATGAAAGATTGAAATTTTTGTCCCAAGTTAGCGGAAAGGGAGACTTTGTGAGAAAAAAATAAAAAATATCAATTTCCGCTAACTTGTGCCAAAAAAAAAAAAAATTCTATGAACTCGCCATGCCCCTCATTGAATACCTTGGGGTGTCTTCTTTCCAAAATGGGGTCACATGTGGGGTATTTATACTGCCCTGGCATTCTAGGGTCCCTAAAGCGTGAGAAGAAGTCTGGGATCCAAATGTCTAAAAATGCTCTCATAAAATGAATATGGGCCCCTTTGCGCATCTAGGCTGAAAAAAAGTGTCACACATGTGGTATCGCCGTATTCAGGAGAAGTTGGGGAATGTGTTTTGGGGTGTCATTTTACATATACCCATGCTGGGTGAGAGAAATATCTTGGTCAAATGCCAACTTTGTATAAAAAAAATGGGAAAAGTTGTCTTTTGCCAAGATATTTCTCTCACCAAGCATGGGTATATGTAAAATGACACCCCAAAACACATTCCCCAACTTCTCCTGAATACGGAGATACCACATGTGTGACACTTTTTTGCAGCCTAGGTGGGCAAAGGGGCCCACATTCCAAAGAGCACCTTTAGGATTTCACAGGTCATTTACCTACTTACCACACATTAGGGCCCCTGGAAAATGCCAGGGCAGTATAACTACCCCACAAGTGACCCCATATTGGAAAGAAGACACCCCAAGGTATTCCGTGAGGGGCATGGCGAGTTCCTAGAATTTTTTATTTTTTGTCACAAGTTAGTGGAATATGAGACTTTGTAAGAAAAATAATATATAAAATCATCATTTTCCGCTAACTTGTGACAAAAAATAAAAAGTTCTATGAACTCACTATGCCCATCAGCGAATACCTTAGGGTGTCTACTTTCCGAAATGGGGTCATTTGTGGGGTGTTTGTACTGTCTGGGCATTGTAGAAGATCAGGAAACATGACAGGTGCTCAGAAAGTCAGAGCTGCTTCAAAAAGCGGAAATTCACATTTTTGTACCATAGTTTGTAAACGCTATAACTTTTACCCAAACCATTTTTTTTTTTACCCAAACATTTTTTTTTATCAAAGACATGTAGAACAATAAATTTATAGCAAAATTTATATATGGATCTGTTTTTTTTTGCAAAATTTTACAACTGAAAGTGAAAAATGACATTTTTTTGCAAAAAAATCGTTAAATTTCGATTAATAACAAAAAAAGTAAAAATGTCAGCAGCAATGAAATACCACCAAATGAAAGCTCTATTAGTGAGAAGAAAAGGAGGTAAAATTCATTTGGGTGGTAAGTTGCATGACCGAGCAATAAACAGTGAAAGTAGGGTAGGTCAGAAGTGTAAAAAGTGGCCTGGTCTTTCAGGGTGTTTAAGCTATGGGGGCTGAGGTGGTTAAGTTGTCTGGCCAGAAAAGAGCGTTTGGTTCGTTACCATACCAGTAGTAATTGAATTCCAACCATCAAAGAGCTAAGCTGACACTAACCAAGAGCACCAGGCATACCTGGAGGATTCCTCCATCTATAAGGGAATAAGAATCTGGGTTGGGGAACTGGAAACAGCCTTATTTGCCGATGACATGCTGCCATTTATGAGTGAACCCCATGTTTATCTGACCAAGGTTCTCAAGACCATAGAACAATTTGGAAACTTTTAAGGTTATCGAAGATAGGTTGTCCCAACCCATCCTCCTTCTGGAGGGGATTGGAGGATACGCTTTTTCCCATGCCGTCCCTGACCTACTTTGGTATTAAAATTGGGAGGTCATCAGATAGCTTGTATACCTTTTGAACTATTCACCTATTTTTGCACAACTTCAGAGGGACTTGACCAGGTGGTGGCGTCTTCCCTTATCTTTTTCTTTTTTGGGCAGATGTCATTTGGTCAGACTGATTGCCTTCCCTAAGCTTTTATATCCTTTGCAGACCCTACCTTTATTATTTAAGTATAAGGAAACAAAGAATGTGTAACAAAATTTATATGGGCAGGTGGAAAACCCAGAATAGCTTTGGAAAAACAAATGCTTTGCAGGCCAGAGGGAGGGATATATATGCCGAATATCCGAGGTTATAATATAATCTGCCTATTCTGCCATGCTATTGATTAACTGAATGCCTCCTCCTACTATTCAGCTCTTTCAATAGAATAGGAGTTAGCTGACCTTCACAGCTTGTTACATGCTTGTTACTCCCAACTGTGAAATGCTTCACTGTGTTGAAGTGTACTATAGTCTCCTGGAAAGAGGTGCGAAAGTGTTTTAAACTCCCTTTCTGCTATCAAAACATTTGCCATTTTGGAGACATCCAGAGTTTCTGGTGGGAGGGTCTGACAAATTTGTAAGGGAGTGGGAGAAAAAGGGGATACATACCCCACTGCAGATGATATGTCCAGATTAGAGACGCTGGTGTCGTTTCCAGGAACTCTCCAAACGGTATGGAGTATCTAGCAGACACTTTTTGCAATTTTACCAATTACAGTCTTTCTGTAAATCGTGCTTAGACAACCCGAACATGAAGCACATTGAAATACATTTGATGCAATGGTGGCTCCAAGAACCCGTGGACACACCATTTCCTCCCTTATCAGAGTGAAACCACTTCTTGTCAATTTACCCCAAAAAGTTCTTAAAAAATGGGAACAAATACTGCGAAGTCAGGACATTTATGAAAGGATATTAGAGGGCTAGGGAAGGGTGAAGAAAAGTGTGATTGGAGAGTGATAGAGGGAAACACGTTTTAAATTGAATCATAGGGTGGTTTATTTTTTTAATTTCCCTCCATTGCCAGCCAACCCAGATAGACTCACTGCCTGTCCGAGATGTAACACCCCCTTTACAGATCTGTGTCATGGCATTTGACAATGCCCACAGATTGATATCTACTGGGACATGGTCATACAATATATATCTTCCCTCTGGAACGTTTCTCTACCTAAAGATCGATTTATTTTGCTCTTTCACTCAATAAAGATAGAAAATTTACAAAACCCTGGAATTAGGGCTGTTCCCTTATTGCTTCATGCAATACTTTTGAGCGCCCTGCGGCTTCTGTTTATCCATTGGCTGGACCCTCTTCCCATCTGTTAAGGAACTGGTTGACCACTTATATAAGCTGATGAACTTGGGAAAAAAATTTGGTTGAGAGTCACAAAGATCCCCACTCTAAGAAATTCTTTGATCGGTGGAAGCCGTTTATACAGTAGTTCGACAGTTTTCAAGGGAAGAGATACGTGTGCGACAAAGAACTTGAAGGAAACTCTTGGATAGTTGGCGGTGGGGAGGTCAACAGGAAATATACCTGGGCCTCTCGGGTCTTATGTCTAAGTCTCAGTTTGCTTCTGAGAAGTTTGGGAGTGGTATATTGGTGTTACTTAAGGATATTGCTGCAAGGCACTTCAACAACTTCTCAGTTCTGTTTTTCTGACCTCTGGATGATGAATGACACATCATTTCATATAATGTTATATTTTATGATTGTTCCGCTCTCAAAACACTGACTATGTGTGGTTCTAAACTGACAGCTAAACACTTGTCAAGCCCACTGCTTGTGTTGTCTACCAAAGGAATCAAACTTTATTCCTTTTTATTTTTTTGTGAAACTGAAATACAATACAATAACAACATATCAGTATACATAGAATAAACTAGTATAGCATAACTAACAGAAAATGCACTTACAGGTGATGATGTCTCAAGCCCCTTGGGAGAGAAGCAGACAGGCTGCATCCATAGAGAATAGCAATCTAAAATGGCTGAAGACACTTCCTAGACCAATGGTCACTTCCTGCCTAAGTGATTTTCATAAGCTGGTTAAAGCTGCCACTCACTTTTGCCACTAGATGGCAGTGATAAACTACATGGCCTATATAGATAACTATAACTTAATTAGCCTGTAAAGGCAGCTCACTCCCTGCCTGATAATACATGATATCACTACCTATACATATCTACTGTACAGGAAAAAGACACTAATAAGAAAATACATTCCCGACTAGAACTGTTAACATAAACTATAACATGAGTCCACAATATCAGTGTCTCTTGACTGTGGTACTTCAAGCTGGTAGCCCACATGAAGAAATAGCTTTGTCCATAAACCCATCTTCGGATTGGAGAAGTCGCACTAGGCCAAACTAACTCCAATGCCAATTGTAATCCACAGGATGGAATTTAACTCATGGCGAATATCACGTCTGAAAGCTATCAGTGACAAGCTCTATGTTATGTATTGTGCCAGAAACATAATAGAAATACCTATTCAATGGAGAACAATGACATCTGAAACTGGTCTGGCGTACGCTTTAGCAGTCCCTTGTTTCGTCACTTTGACTTTAACCTTTCTGACATTACCATCTTTACTTGGCAATGTATTTGTGACAATTCCCTCAGGCTAGTTATTTCTGCTTTCTTGACTATCTTTCAACAACACAACCTCTCCAACTTTGACATTTGGACTGGTCTTAGTCCATTTCCTGCGACTTAGTTAGGTAAACAGGTATTCTCTCCTCCAGCTCTTCCAAAACGTAACAGCCAGGCACTGGACTTGTTTCCATTGCTTTACATGAAGTTCTGTTGTACTAAAGTCCCCACAAGGGTCCGATAAAGAGTCTACCTTTTTGGTCAAGAGCATATCAGGAGTAAGAACTGTTGGATTATCTGGATCTGTAGATAGTGGTACCAAAGGTCTCGCATTAATGATGGCCATAACTTCTGCCATGAAAGTACTTAAAGTCTCGAGTCAAACAAGTAGGTTTAGCTTGGAGTAACATTGCATCTAAAATGCGCCTAGCTACACCTATTAATCTCTCCCAAGCACCTCCCATGTGAGATGAGTGTGGAGTGTTAAAGATCCATGTGCATCCTTTGTCTTGAAGATAGTCTTGAAGTTCTGCATCATTTGAGCACATATGCAGCTCCTTGCATGCTCCTACAAAGTTAGTACCTCTATCTGAGCGAATCAACTTAGCTGGACCACGAACAGAAAAGAATCTTCTTAAAGCATTGATGAAACTGGATGCTGACAGGGACTCAATCAATTCTACATGCACTGCTCTTGTAGAAAGACATGTAAAAAGAACAGCCCAGCGTTTGCTGTCAGTGCTACCTCCTCTAGTGCGGCGTGTTACAACTGCCCAAGGACCAAACACATCAAGACCCACACTAGTAAATGGAGGCTTTGGATTGACTCTATCTTTTGGTAACTCTGCCATCTTTTGGCTTTCCAATCTCCCTCTGAGCTTACGGCACATGACACATGACATGACATTTGTGAATGATTGTAGACACTAGGCGTTCTCCACCAAGAATCCATAATCTGCAGCTCTGATTGCACCTTCGGTTATGTGGCGCCCTTGGTGAACTATTTGATTGTGATAATATCTTACAATCAATCATTTAGGCAATATGGTGATCATGAGGAATGATGACAGGCTGCATCTCCTCATCTGATAGTGTGGCAAAGGATAAGCGGCCACCTACTCTCAATAGTCCATCTTGATCTATAAAGGGACTGCGTTTTGTAAGACGGCTCTGTTTTGGAAGTGTCTTCAGTTGTTCAATACAGTCATATTCTTGCCTGAAATATGTTTGTTGTACAGAAGAAATTATAACTGTCTCGACTTGTGAAAGTTCTTCTAAACTGACCCTTTCATCGAAAACTCCCCAGCTTCCAGGTTGATCATCATTGGTTTTCTTCTGGAAGCTTTTGGCAACATGGATTAGTCTTGCTATAACCCTGCTTACTCTCTTCCAGTTAGAAAATCTTTCGAAACAACGTGGCCGCAGTCTAGTGTCAAGGGCTTTATTACTGAAGCTTACTACTTCTGACCTAATTTCAGGATCAGCTTCAGGTTCCACTAAAGGGTAAACATTGGTGTCATCAGGATTATCTACAGCTGTCTGATACAGAAAAGGTGGGCCTGAGAACCATATAGAGTTCTGGAGGCAAGCTATATGTGTAGGCCTGGTAGCATAATCTGCAGGATTTTGTTCTGAGGGCACATAGAACCATTGCTCTGGACAAGTTGTTTGGTTAGGTCTATCTCGTCTCTCACTAGCTCATACAGTTCAACCGCTAGTACAGCCGCACTGTCACGACTGCAGTTTTTACAATAGTGGATCGCAACTGCGGAGTAATATGATCAATCAGATATGAATCTCAGGCGTCACTCACAATCTCAACGGTGAGTTAGAGATTCTACCATCACGTGATCAAGCAACACAACCACAATTCAACACAGTTCTATTGCTTCATAGACGGTGGTTAGTAGATGAAACACTATTTATGCAGTGGCTGCGGCAAGGACAATGTTAGGGTACGCCACAGTACTATTGCTTCATAGACGGTGGGTTAGTATATGGAACACTATTATGCAGTGGATTTAGCCTGCAAGCAGGCAGAGGAGAGGTGCTCTCTCTCCTAAAGGGTACTTGCGATTGGCAGTAGCTGTGTGATGGGTGAGACTCCCGGATGACTGTAGTCTGAGGACTGCGCGGGTCCGATTTCCAGATGGTAGCTGTGGAAAGAGCAGGGTCCGGTTTGGTGGATAGTCCAACACAGGTTCGTGAGGCAGCAGGCGTTCTGACAATAATCACAGCACGCCATGCCGCCTCACGAGTGCCCTTAAGTAAGACCAGGAAGTGCGAAGGGATCGCAGACTGGTCGGGATGACTTCCGCGTTCCACCCTGGAACGCATCCGCCACGCCACTCCCCGGAGTTCGCGCGACTTCCGCGTTCCACAGTGAATCGCAGAAGATCGCGGCAGACGAACAAGAGGCCGCCCCGTCGGTGGTATTACAGTATCCCCCCCTCAAAGGAACACCTCCGGAGTTCCCCGTGGGAGTAGGCCGATCCGGATACCTACGATGGAACAAACGGGTCAACCTAGGAGCATGTACATCCCGTGAGTCTTCCCAAGAGTCATCTGCAGGAGCATAACCCTTCCATCGAATGAGATACTGTATAGATGATCCCCTTTTTCGGGAGTCGAGTATTTTGTCGACTTCGTACTCAACCTCACCCTGGACCTCAATTGGAGGGGCAGGAGGAGAGGCCCTAAGAGGGAGCCGGTTAGGTTTGTATGGTTTGAGTAAGGACACATGGAATGAGGGATGGATTCTCCAGTTGGGAGGAAGAGTTAGGCGTACCGCATTTTGATTCAGGATTTTCTCGATGGGGAATGGGCCTATGTACTGGCGACTGAGTTTTTTTGTGGGCACGTTAAGGCGGAGATTTCTCGTGGACAACCACACCTTGTCTCCCACACAGTATGTGGGGGGACTAGAGTGTCGAGTGTCATAATGTCTTTTTTGACGTTCTTTCGCGGTCTTTAGGTTGTCTTGTATTACGAGGGAAGTTTCTTTTAGACATTCGAGGTAGTCCTGAACTGCAGGAACATTACCAGGTAAGTAATCAGGTGGTAGGTTGGTCGGGTGGAACCCGTAGTTGGCATAGAAAGGAGAATATTGAGTGGAGGAATTCATTGAATTGTTGTATGCAAACTCGGCTAGAGGCAGTAGATCAAACCAGTCATCTTGGAGATGGCTGCAATAGCATCGAATGTACTGTTCTAAACACTGATTTACTCGCTCTGTCTGACCGTTAGTTTGTGGGTGATATGCGGTCGACATCCTGTGGTCAATTTGGAGGGCTGTGCATAGTGTCTTCCAAAATCTTGATATAAATTGACTGCCCCTGTCGGAGATAATCCCGGCGGGTAACCCGTGTAAGCGGAGGACTTGGCTGAGGAAGGTCTGGACGGTTTCTTTTGATGATGGTAATTTTTTAAGTGGGGAGAAGTGGGCCATCTTGGTTAGTAGGTCGACAGTAACCATGATGGTGTTGCAACCCTCTGAGCGAGGGAGGTCGACTATAAAATCGACAGAGACAATCTCCCAAGGTCTGGTGGGTGTGTCTAATGACATCAGTAACCCATAGGGAGGCTTTCTATCGGTTTTGGTGGAGGCACAGATATCACAGGTGGAGACATATTCGTGGATTGATTTGGACATGTTTGGCCACCAGAATTTTCTACGTACAAGCTCCAGCGTTTTGGTGATGCCCGGGTGGCCCGCTAGGGGTGTGTCATGCATGAGTCGAATGGCAGAAGGTTGCATTCTAGGAGGGATGTAAAGTTTGTCGTCTTTGAAAAAGAACCCATCGGTTGATGTCAATTTAGGAGGAATAGGAGGATCCCCTTGAGAGGGAGCGTGTTTTAAGAGCTCCTTAAAACCCGTGGCGAGTCCGACGAACCGGTTTGCCGGGAGCAATAAGGCAGGAGGCTCTGCGACAGCGCTCTCTTCGTATAACCGGGAGAGGGAGTCAGCTTTTGTGTTTTTGGAACCTGGTCTGTAGGATATGTGAAAGTCAAAACGATCAAAGAAAAGACTCCACCGTACTTGTCTTGCCGACATGGTTTTGCAAGTCCTGAGGAACTGTAAATTACGATGGTCAGTGAAAATCATAATGGGATGTTTGGCACCTTCCAGGAGATGTCTCCAGTTGCCCAGAGCATCCCTAATAGCCAACAGCTCTTTTTCCCCAATGGGGTAGTTCTTTTCAGCAGTATTAAGAGTTCGGGAGTAGTATGCAACTGGGTGCAGAGGTTCAGAAGAGGATGGTTGTTGAGATAAAACTGCCCCTATGGCGAGGTGGGAAGCATCAACCTCTAGAACAAAATGGAATTCGGGGTTGGGCAATTGGAGTATGGGAGCTGAGGTATATTTTTGTTTGAGTATTTCGAAAGCCTCTTGGGCCTCGGAGGACCATGTAAATGGTATTTTGGTACTGGTTAGTCTTGTCAAGGGTTTTACTATTGCCGAGAAATTTTTTATGAATTTCCGGTAATAGTTGGAAAAGCCCAAAAATCGTTGGAGTGCTTTGCGTGTGTGAGGCACAGGCCAAAGCTGGATGCATTCCACTTTGGAGTGATCCATCTGAATCCCTTGGGGGGAGATGTTATATCCCAGGAAGGAAATGGAAGGCTGTTCGAAAATGCATTTCTCTAATTTTGCATAAAGGGAGTGAACCCGAAGACGGGACAACACCCATCTCAGGTGCCTCCGGTGGTCGGTAGGACTGTCCGAGTACAGCAGAATGTCGTCCAGATAGATCACGACACAGACGTCCAGCAGATCACGAAAAATATCGTTAACGAAATGCTGGAACGTCGCGGGGGCATTGCACAACCCGAAAGGCATTACCATGTACTCGAACAGTCCGTACCTGGTTCTAAAAGCAGTCTTCCACTCATCCCCCTCTCGGATCCTGATCAAGTTATATGCGCTTCTGAGATCAAGTTTGGTGAAAATACGGGATGTTTGTAACCTCTCGATCAGTTCGGGGATAAGTGGAAGTGGATAGCGGTTTTTTACAGTAATTTTGTTGAGTCCCCTATAGTCAATTATTGGTCTTAATCCTCCATCTTTGTTTTTTACAAAGAACATCCCTGCGCTAGCAGGCGAGGTTGACGGCCTTATAAACCCCTTTTTTAAGTTCTCGTCTAAGTAAGCCTTCAAGTGGGCTAATTCAGGTTGGGAGAGCGGATAGATACGCCCCGTAGGAACAGGACTGCCCGGAATGAGATCAATAGGGCAGTCATAGGGTCTATGTGGGGGGAGTGTGGCAGCTCCACATTGGCTAAAAACGTCTTCAAATTCAACCAGATGGGGAGGTAGCCCCGTGGGTGCAATCTGCACGATTGCAGTGTTTGGATAACAAGTGGTGGTACAGTAGTGGGAATCCAATTGCACCTCCCCTTTAGGCCAGAGAAGAGAAGGTTGGTGAAGTCTGATCCATGGAAGCCCGAGCACTACTGGGAACATGGGGGAGGAGATGACATCAAACATAAGGTGTTCGATGTGACCCTCTCCACAGGCCACCAGCAGCGGTTGGGTGTGGTGAGAGATTGGGCCTGAAGGGGATGTGGACCCATCTAAAAAAGTAATTGTGACCGGTTTTTGCTTCAATGTGTGGGGTATTTTATTGGACTTAACCAGTTGTGAATCTATAAAGTTGCCACAGGCTCCGGTGTCTATCATGGCCTTAGTGATGATCCTCTCGGTATCCCACTGTAGATTGAGAGAAATATATATGTAAGAATTGCGGTGGCAAGGACTACGTGTCAATTTGCAGATATGCATTTTCCTACCTCCTGTCTTCTTTTTAACCGCCGGGCATTCGTCCACTACGTGGTCAGGGGAGGCACAGTAGAGACATAGGTTCAATGTGCGTCTCCTGGCTTTTTCAGTCGGCGTGAGAGGTCCCCGCATGGTTCCTAGCTCCATTGGCTCCTCCTTAGGGGGGGGTCTGGCTCCTCTTGGGGCTGGTGTGGGGGTGAATACCCTTTCCGCTCTCCGTTCACGGAGGCGGCGGTCAATCGTGATAGAGCGTTGGATTAGCTTATCTAAGGTAGAAGGTAAATCGTCACGGGCAATCTCATCTTTTAAGGGCTCTGAAAGGCCGAGGCGGAACTGGTTACGAAGACTGAGATCATTCCACTCCGTCTCCCTAGCCCAGCGTTTAAATTCAGCAATATAATCTTCAACTGGTCGTCGGCCTTGTTTGAGTCCTCTGATGGCCGTCTCTGCGGTCAATTGTTTACTAGAGTCATCATAGAGGAGTGCCATGGCCTCCATGAATCTGGGAAAAGAATCTAGGACCTCATCCTCTTCATCAAAGTAGGTCTCGGCCCAGGCTCGGGGTTCCCCTTTAAGGTAGGAGATGAGTGTGAGTACCTTTATACGGTCATTGTAATAAGTGCGAGGGCGTAGGTCAAACATGAGTCTACACGAACTTATAAATTGACGAAAAATCTTCCTATCCCCTGAAAAAGGTTCGGGGGCGCAGACCTTGGGTTCAGGGGCCTCTCTGGGAGTTGCAGCTCCTATGTTCTGATTAACCAAAGTACGCAGTCTTTGATTCTCTACCTGCAGGTCCTGCATAGAGGTGGATAGGGTCTCGACTCTCTGAGATAAAGTAACCATATGTCTAGTGAGTTCCGCTGGATCCATCTTTTTTATTTTTTATTTGGTGCTGTGATACTGTCACGACTGCAGTTTTTACAATAGTGGATCGCAACTGCGGAGTAATATGATCAATCAGATATGAATCTCAGGCGTCACTCACAATCTCAACGGTGAGTTAGAGATTCTACCATCACGTGATCAAGCAACACAACCACAATTCAACACAGTTCTATTGCTTCATAGACGGTGGTTAGTAGATGAAACACTATTTATGCAGTGGCTGCGGCAAGGACAATGTTAGGGTACGCCACAGTACTATTGCTTCATAGACGGTGGGTTAGTATATGGAACACTATTATGCAGTGGATTTAGCCTGCAAGCAGGCAGAGGAGAGGTGCTCTCTCTCCTAAAGGGTACTTGCGATTGGCAGTAGCTGTGTGATGGGTGAGACTCCCGGATGACTGTAGTCTGAGGACTGCGCGGGTCCGATTTCCAGATGGTAGCTGTGGAAAGAGCAGGGTCCGGTTTGGTGGATAGTCCAACACAGGTTCGTGAGGCAGCAGGCGTTCTGACAATAATCACAGCACGCCATGCCGCCTCACGAGTGCCCTTAAGTAAGACCAGGAAGTGCGAAGGGATCGCAGACTGGTCGGGATGACTTCCGCGTTCCACCCTGGAACGCATCCGCCACGCCACTCCCCGGAGTTCGCGCGACTTCCGCGTTCCACAGTGGAACGCAGAAGATCGCGGCAGACGAACAAGAGGCCGCCCCGTCGGTGGTATTACACGCACGTAACTCTAGACGTGGAATTGTATGTGCCGACTTAGGGCTCAGTTTGGATTTTCCCATAACAAATCCAACATGGTAGACATTTTCTGCATTGCTTACCTTCAAGTAAGCAACTGCAGCTATTGCTATAACAAATGATGAAAAGATGTACAGATTTTTTTTTTGCAGGCTTGTAACAATGAAACAGGAACATAACACCTGGATATTTGTAAACATTGTAAGGCTTGTAAAGACTCTGTCCATTGGACCCACTCATGGAGTCTCTCTTGTGGAAGTAAGGCATCCCACTCACTTTCTCCACTTGACGGTTCACGAACTAAGGCCTTAGCTTTT
The DNA here is from genome assembly GCF_905171765.1 of Bufo bufo. Classification (NCBI taxonomy): domain Eukaryota; kingdom Metazoa; phylum Chordata; class Amphibia; order Anura; family Bufonidae; genus Bufo; species Bufo bufo. Next base: position 328,844,640 of record NC_053390.1, read on the forward strand.
ATGGTGACGTGTGCTACAAACCCGAGAGGATCATAGAGACTTTTCACAGTGGATATGATCCCTCTTCTTGTGAATGGCTTTTCTGCTGAAGAAACACCAAAAAATGAGGATGCTATTTGTATAAAAATAATTAATTAAATTACATAGAACACTAAATATCAGTGTTAGTCAAAAGGGATAGGACATGAAAAAACGAGCCTCTAGAATAGGGCTCAACAATGCGGAGAATCGCACTTGAGGGAAATTGCACCCTGAGCAGCCACAGTTACAAAAGTGTTAAAGAGTTGGATGACAATAGAATGAGTAATAGGTAGTGATGACAATACCATATCCCCACAAACATTTTACATGACCATCCAAACTGTCCTGGCATCCTCCTCATTGAAACCCAGGTTGGTAGTAAGACTGCGGCTGTATGATGATATAGCTGATGGCTAATGACTACTAAATGATGACTAATACCGCCAGTCCAACCCACACTGAGTCTCACATTACATACCCATATTGCTGCTGCTCATGGTGTCAATGGATCCCCAAATGCCTCAACCTCGACACGTGTTTCGCCACGTAGGCTTCGCCAGGAGGTACATTCAACACTAAGACAAGTTGGGCATATATAGACGAAAGAGGAGGGATCAATCATTTACCTACCATGATCACCTGCATTGGGGGACGTTCTGGCGCGGTCCCACCCATGATGTGTGACTGCTTCCTTCAGCGCCTCCCCGTCGCCCAAACAAGCGACCTAATTGGAGCACATCAGGACAGCAGCCACACAGCGCATGCGCCGGCCGCGTCACCCCCAACCACGTGATCACGAGATGGTCACCTGATCACGACGTCACCGTCACATGATCGCCTCAAAGGTCCTTCAATCCCCGTACAGTCCCTCTGTAGAAGTATACTGTCCTCTTCAGTGTTAATTACTTTACACAGTTTAGTGTCATCTGCAGAAATTTATATTTTACTGTGCAAGCCTTCTACAAGACCATTAATATAATGAAGAGAATAGTGCCCAATACTGACCCCTGTGGTACCTCACTAGTGATAGTGACCCAATCTGAGTGTGTACTGTTAATAACCACCCTCTGCTTTCTATCATTGAGCCAGTTACTTACCCACATACAGACATTTTCCCCCATTCCAAGCGTTCTCATTTTATGTACTTTATCTACCTGATGTAGTTTTAGGTCAAATGTATACAGAAATATTGAAAATTCTAAATGGTTCACAAACTTTCAAGCACCACTGTATGATATGTCCAAGTATGGGGAATACACAATGGATAGATATTGGGTTTTGCATGACATTCAAGTCATTACTGTATACCATACAAGGTCACCTATATTTCTAGCTAGTCAGCAAAGTACAGAATCCATAAACCATGTGCAGCAACAAAGCTGTACAAAGTAGACTAATATAAAGAGAAAAACAAAAAGAAACATATCAAGCCTTCTCTGATATTAACTTTTTATGTCTTCCCTGACAGAAACCATTTCTCTAGAAGTTCAATAGCTACAGGGGGTCAGAAGGGAAAGTCCTACTATACCCTGACATTCACTGTCAGTTTTCTTCACAAAGATGACGTCTGCTATTTTGCATATCACTATCCTTACACGTATTCCACATTAAAGGTGAGATTATTCATTTGGATATGCAGTATTTTCAATAAAAGATTATATAACTGGAGACAGTATTGTGCCTCTTCTGGGAATGTCATTCAACAGAAATTTTACTTTCTTGTAATTAAAAGGGTTTCCCAGGTAAATGCATTATTTTGAATGGGGCGCACATGGTTGAAATAAAAACATACTGTAAGTCATACTCACTGTGACTGAACCTCAGATGACGTTCTGACGCTGGTCAGGGCTTTGCCGTTCTTCACTTCCTGGTGGTCCAGGAATACCTGGAAAGGCTGGCTTTAATGTTCACCTGTCTCAGTCACTGATTCGCTGAACTGGCCTTTCCTGGTGTTCCCACTGTGTCAAGCTGACACCAGTAAGTGAAGAACAGCCAGGACCGGACCAGCATTGGGGGACCAATGAGGGCGAGTCTGGTTTATTTTTTATTCTTTAAATACTAATAACTAATAACCAATTTAACTGTCGTGTTAAGACATTTTGATTTGAGAGTTAGAAAACTTTGGTTGCACTAGATTTTCTAAATGTTCTCAAAGTGTTTCTGGTCATTGGTTCTTTCACTAGTTTAAACAACTGTATCAGCATATTTGCACAAATACAGCACAAGGGGTAAAAAGGTAAAAAAAGATACTTGTGGAGTCTTTAGGGAAGTGCACTGATTGATAAATATAAAAAATAGCTCTGTTCTAGAAGAAAAGTTTCTTTGGTTCCATGTATAGATGACTACTTAGCCAATGTCTGAATCTTTAATGGGGTTTCTGAGTGTTTTTATACTAATGACCTATCCTCAGGATACTGTAGGCAGTGATGGTCAGTTCGCAGTGTTCGCCAGCGAACACATGCGGGCTGCCATCTTTAGTAAGGTAGACTCACCCGTCCAGCGATGCACAGGTAAGCCCTTACCTGTGCCTGTGCCGGGAGCCGGTCTGAAATCAAATGCGGTCACCACGAGCAGGCAGTTCCGAGAACAGCCCGATGAAGGCCCCCGGCGGCTGTTCTCGGAACTGCCTGCTCCCGGTGACTGCATTTGATTTCAGACCGGCTCCCGGCACAGGCAAAGGTAATGGCTTACCTGTGGATCGCCGGACTTGTGAGTCGAGATGGCAGCCCGCATGTGTTCGCTGGCGAACACTGCGAACTGACCATCACTGACTGTAGGTCAGGGATGCCCAACCTGCGGCCCTCCAGCTGTTGCAAAACTACAATTCCCAGCATGCCTGCTCAGGTTACAGCTATTAGAGCATGCTGGGAGTTGTAGTTTTGCAACAGCTGGAGGGCCGCAGGTTGAGCATCCCTGCTGTAGGTCATCAATATTTGATCTAATGGGGTCCGACTCCCAAGCTGTTCCTTGCAGCTTACCAAGTACAGTACTGCCCATTTGATATTTGCTGTGCTTGGTATTGCATCTGAGGCCCATTTACTTGAATGGGGGTGAGCTACACCTGGGCCGTGTGACCGATGAACGTGACGTCACTGGCCTAGGAAGAGGCCTTGACATTTAACAGAGCGCCGTAGCTTCTTCAAAAAGCTGATCATGGAGGTACAGGTAGTCAGAATTTCACAGATCAGATACTGATGACCTATCCCGAGGATGGAACACTTAGAAAACTGCAATAAAGAACCCTAAAATGTGACTTGGGTCCTAGCTGCATTTGTTTGACTAAAATACAGTGAGACAAAAGTTCTTCTCCTTAATCTATGTTTACAAAAATCTGATTCATACCATAATAGGGTGATAGCTAAACATCTAGTTTGAGTTCTTTCAGGCCTCCTGAGAACCTAAACTCAAATAACTCAAATAACTAACTGTTTAATGCATATTGTGACTGTACTGATGCCTGCGAAGCAGGCAAAGTAATTTGGCAATAGTCAAGCCATACCATTCCTAATTTCAGGCTGCAGTATTAAACAGATTTTTCTTAAAATCTAAAAGAATAGAATCCTTGATGCAATGGAATGTAAGATTCAATTTATGTTAATGGGATTTCGTTTAAAGATCATCTGTTGGCATGATCAACCCTATTAAACCAAGCACACTGTCTGTTAGAGTTGATCATGCTGATTTACGATTTACATAGTTACATAGTTGATACGGTTGAAAAAAGACATATGTCCATCAAGTTCAACCAGGGGGTTATGTGGGGACGCGAATGCCAGAAGGAAGTGAGACTCAGATTTCTACTTGTTTTCATAAGCATTAATGTAATTTACTTTCAAGAATTCATCTAATCCCTTTTTAAAACTGTCCACTGTTCCTGCTGTGACCACGTCCTGAGGAAGTCTATTCCACAGATTCACTGTTCTTACAGTAAAGAAGCTTTAACGCCTCTGCAGACTGAACTTTTTCTTCTCCAGTCGGAGGAAGTGCCCCCTTGTCTTTTGAGGGCATTTACCAACGCTTTGTAAAGTGGTAGTATTACATCCCTGTCCCGCGAGTCCATGCCTCGTTTAATGCATGACAATATCCTGGTCGCCTTAGAAGCAGCTGATTGACATTGTATGCTGTTGTTTAATCTACAATCTACAAGGACACCCAAGTCCTTCTCTATAAATGACTCCCCCAGTGTTACATCCCCTAGGACATATAAAGCACAGAGATTATTACTACCAAGATGCATAACTTTACATTTATCCCCATTGAACCTCATTTGCCAAGTTGATGCCTAATCACTCAGAGTGTTCAAGTCACTTGTATTTTATGGACATCTTCCATAGACTGCACAGCACTACAAAGCTTAGTGTCATCTGCAAAATTAGAAATAGTGCTATTAATCCCATCCTCGATATCATTAATAAATAAATTAAATAATAGAGAACCCAGCACTGAACCTTGGGGTACACCCTTTATAACCCGGGACCATTCTGAATAGGAATCATTGACCACAACTCTCTGGACACAGTCCTTCAGCCAGTTTTCAATCCAATTACAAACTATACTTTCCAAGCCTATAGACCTTACTTTACTTATTAAACATCTATAAGGGAAAGTATCAAAAGCCTTTGCAAAATCCAGAAACACTACATCCACCGCCGCCCTTCTGTCCAGGCTTCTACTCACCTCCTCATAAAAACTAATCAGGTTAGTCTGACAACTTCTGTCCTTAGTAAACCCATGTTGGTTATCACTTACAGTATAATATTATTTATAGTCACATACTCCTGTATATAGTCCCTAACTGGTCTATAATTACCTGTGTAGGACCTAGATCCTTTTTTGAATATGGCACCATGTTTGCCTTGCGCCAGTCACTTGACACTGTACCAGTACCTAGGTAATCTTTAAAAATTATAAAAACTGGCACATCAATGATTGAACTGAGCTCTTTAAGAACTCTTGGGTGTAATCCATGTAGACCCGGAGCCTTGTTCAGATTTACCTTATGTAACTTATCTTGGACCTTATCTACAGTTAGCCAGTTGAGTATATTACTGGATGTACTAACAGCCCCAGCACCACAGATATCAGCTCCTTTCTCTTCTTTTGTGTATACAGAGCTAGAAAAAACTATTTAGTAACTCTGCCTTTTCATTATCTTCAGTGACTAATCCCTCCTTTACCATTATTTAGGGGACCTACCTGCTGAGACCTTGGTTTTGTTTTTTTAGCATTTATATATTTAAAGATTTTTTGGTATTGGTTTTGCTCTCTTTTTCCACCTGCTGTTCATTTTGTATTTTTGCAAATTTTATCTCCTTTTTACAGATTTTATTAAGCTCCTTGTAAACTTCAAAGGCTACATCTGACCCCTCAGATTAGTATTTTTTAAATGCCCTTTTTTTTGTCATTTATTGCCCTTTTTACAGTAGCTGTAAGCCATGGGGGGTTTAATTTTAGCCATTTATACTTGTTACCTAAAGGAATAAATTTACCATTCCAGAGAAAATTGTGCTTTTATTAATGTGCTTATTGGCTAGTTGGATCAACAAGGGGCTAGTCATAGCCCGGGGAGCACCATTTTGTGAACACCCCTGCAGCCTTAGTCTTTCCGAACTCCCCTAGATTGACAGGGCTAGACATCGCGTGGGATCCCAACTGAGGTGGGGGAAGTGTCTAAGGCTGCAGGGGTGTTTACAAGGACTTTCGCAGCCCCTTGGTACTCCAACTAGCCAATTAGCATATTAAAGGGTTTCAGTCACCTGAAAAATGGGTATTAAGCTGGCTGACATTAGCGATGTGCCAATTTCAGCTGAACATAACTATATTAGTGCCGTCTCACTGCCTGAAGCCTTTATTGAGAAAAACAAACTTTTATAATATGCTAATTAGCCTCTAGGAGCAGGGGGGGGGGGTGTTGCACCTGCTCCTAGAGGCTCCGTTTGCCTGTGCCGTCCCGTTCATTATTCGGCGTAGGCGCAGTGAGGGAAGGACGCTCGGCGGCTGCTGGCTTCCTCACTGCGCCTGTGCTTAATACGTCACAGTGAGGAAGCTGGCTGCCGGAGAACGTCCTTCCCTCACTGCTCCTGCACAGAATACTGAACGGGACGGCGCAGGCGCGAGATTTTCGCAGTAGACACGGCCGGCGGAAGGAGAGCAGCGCTGCCCTGGCCCTGTCAATCAAGATAAGAAGGGTGTGAAAAGAGGTGGGCAAACGGAGCCTCTAGAAGCAGGTTCAACACCCCTCCCCCGCTCCTAGAGGCTAATTAGCATATTATAAAAGTTCATTTTTCTCAATAAAGTCTTTAGGCAGTGAGATGGCACTAATATGGTTATATTCAGCTGACATTAGCACATCGCTAATGTCAGCCAGCTTAATACCCATTTTTCAGGCGACAGAAATACTTTAATAAAAGAGCAGTTTTCTCTGAAGTGGTACCTCGTACAGACATAAATGAGGCATTGTTTTAATCAGTATTATCGACCCTACCAAGCAGTGTTCCTGGCTTAATAGGGTTGATCATGCCGACACATTTTCTATAAAAAGAATGGTCCAGGACATTTCAATAAGGTTGTTTTCATTTTATAATTGTAATTGCTGCTATTTTTTTTAGAAACTAATTTAAAAACAATATGATGTTTTTGTTTTTTCAAAGATGCACCTTCAAAAACTGGAGTCTCTACATAATCCCCAGCAGATCTATTTTCGCCATGATGCATTATGTGAAACTCTAGCTGGAAATGGATGCCCCGTGGTCACCATAACTGCTATGCCAGAGTCCAATTTCTACGAGCATGTCTATCAGTTTCGTGAGTTGAAATTGTCCTGCAATATCATTTATGAATAAATCATTCAAGAGACTAATTTTCAACTATGAAGAATATTCTGTAAGGTTACAAGCATTCTTAGGGCTCTTTCACACCTGCGTTGTTGTCTTCCGGCATAGAGTTCCGTCGTCGGGGCTCTATGCCGGAAGAATCCTGATCAGGATTATCCTAATGCATTCTGAATGGAGAGAAATCCGTTCAGGATGCATCAGGATGTCTTCAGTTCCGGAACGGAACGTTTTTTGGCCGGAGAAAATACCGCAGCATGCTGCGCTTTTTGCTCCGGCCAAAAATCCGGAACACTTGCCGCAAGGCCGGATCCGGAATTAATGCCCATTGAAAGGCATTGATCCGGATCCGGCCTTAAGCTAAACGTCGTTTCGGCGCATTGCCGCATCCGACATTTAGCTTTTTCAGAGTGGTTACCATGGCTGCCGGGACGCTAAAGTCCTGGCAGCCATGGTAAAGTGTAGTGGGGAGCGGGGAGCAGTGTACTTACCGTCCGTGCGGCTCCCCGGGCGCTCCAGAGTGACGTCAGGGCGCCCCAAGCGCATGGATCATGTGATCACATGGATCACGTCATCCATGCGCATGGGGCGCTCTGACGTCATTCTGGAGCGCCCGGGGAGCCGCACGGACTGTAAGTATACCGCTCCCCCGCTCCCCACTACTACTATGGCAACCAGGACTTTAATAGCGTCCTGGGTGCCATAGTAACACTGAAAGCATTTGGAAGACGGTTCCGTCTTCAAATGCTTTCAGTACACTTGCGTTTTTCCGGATCCGGAGTGTAATTCCGGCAAGTGGAGTACACGCCGGATCCGGACAACGCAAGTGTGAAAGAGGCCTAAGCTGGTGATTGGTACCATGTCAGACTGCTGATGATGGGTCTTACTGCTTCCTAAATCTTCTGGGGGAGGTTATCAACAAATTTCATTGATAGTATTGGCAAGTGGTGCGTTGTTGATGTCATTCACCCGCTTGCCTATACAGGCGCGCTCCCAATGCAGCTACTAGCTGTTTCTATTATTAGTGTTAGAGCAGGACTCCTACAGGGTATTCACAAACGTTCATGGTAAGAACGCTCATGGTAACCCCTGTAAGCGATAATTTAAGGGAAATAAGAATTAGGAATAGGGAGAGAAGGAGGACATAGCGAAAATAACGGCAAGTCTTAGGGTAAGTTTATTATTATGCTAAAAGGAACAAAATGAAAGAAACTTTGCAAGCTGGGAAACCTGTTTAAAGGACGGCGGAAACCCACTTTTGATGACACATCATCATATCTGATAGGAACCGACTTGTGATGTCACTGCGTCATACCAAAGAGAAACCCACTTGTGATATCACAGCATCATACCTGACAGGAACCCTCTTGTGATATCAAAGCATCATACCTGACAGGAACCCACTTGTGATATCACAGCATCATACCTGACAGAATACCACTTGTGGTGTCACAGCATCATACTTGACAGAATTCCGTTTGTGATGTTACAGCATCATACCTGACAGGAACCCACTTGTGATGTCACAGCATTATACCCGACATTAACCCACTTATGATGTCACAGCATCATACCTCACATTAACCTACTTGTGATGTCACAGCATCATACCTGACAGGAACCCACTTGTGATGTCACAAGATTATACCTAACAGGAACCCACCTGCTTGTTAAATCACAGCATCATGCCTGACAGAAACCCACTTGTGATGTCACAGCATCCTACCTGACAGAAACCCACTTGTGATGTCACAGCATCCTACCTGACAGAAACCCACTTGTGATGTCACAGCATCCTACCTGACAGGAACCCACTTGCGATGTTACAGCATCATACCTGACAGGAACCCTTTTGTGATGTCACAGCATCATACTTGACAGAATTCTACTTGTGATGTCATATCATCATACCTGACAGATACCCACTTGTGATGTCACAGAAGCAATAGGGATATACATGCAATGGGGAGAAATAATGATTGTGTACCTAATCAAACTTTATTTATAAGCCTAAAATATATTTTCTGCAGAGCCCATAAGAGCATGTATGTCAGGTTTCACAGGGTATCTCTTGGGCTAGTACTCCCGAACAGAGATTGCTAAATTCAAGGGATCCTATGTCACCTTATACTGTATACTGGCTAGTGTGACACAGTAAAGGGAGTTGTATGGGGAGGCAGGTATTTTCCCAGCACTGTGTGCTGCTGGACTGATTAGCGGCCAGGTGGGGTCAAACACCGGACTGGACTCATATGCCGGTCTGGGTTTTGACAACACCTAGCTGCCTTCAAAAGACAGCTGGGTTCAGCAGAAAGGATCTCTGTATTGGGATCTGAGGTTTGTGCCAGGCTTGGAGGGATAAGACCAGTGTGAGGGGAAACAGGCCGCCTTAAGCCTGTTCATGGACTCTTTGAGGCAGAACTGCCAGCAGGGTGTGAACTAACACCAAAACCAGAAGGTGACTTTTTGTGTTGAATGTGACTTTTTGTTTATGAACTTGCCAAGAGTGTGAATAAATACTGAACTGTTTGATTTAAGAACTGGTTGGTGCCTCTATACTGCATCTGCTTATCCTGTCTACAAAGAGCGAATCCCCACACTAGCTATAATTGGACATGCTGCCCAGTTGCTCCTTGACAAGCCATTCGCAATAACTGTTGAAATGTGTCAGAGTGGGACGCATGCAGTAAATCATTTAGAATGAGGGGCATTTATTCAGGACAAGGATAGGTCCCGCCAATGGATTCAGGGGTCGATCTTTTCAGGACGGGTGCTCCGCTGTATATCTAGAATAAGGATATCTATTTACTGTCTAGCCTACATATTGGGCAACATAGGATCTCCAGAATTTAGCGACTTCTGTTCTGGTGCATGAATGGAAACCTAGAGCGCACTCGCTCCTGATACCCTGTAAAACCTGACCCACATATTTTTAAGGGCTCTGCAGAAAATATGATCTTTTAAGTTTATTAATAAAAGTTAGGTTTTATTAGGTACACATTACCTCTCCCTATTGCATGTAGGTATATGGTACAGATAAGCGAGAGAGACAATTAAAGGGGTTGTCTGGGATTGGGGACATTGCTCTAATAGTACAAGTGTGGCATACACATTACATACAAGCACGTATTACCTTTGACACAGATTTCTGAAGCCCCCTTTTCATCTTTGAAATTCATGGGCGGAAGGTACTGTTTTCTTCTCCTTATTGACGTACCGGGTCCCTTGCAGGCAAGCAAAGCTTCCTCTTCCGCTGCTCAGGGAGCCCGGTGATGTCACTGGCAGCATAAGTAATTTATGTAGAGTGGATGGAGGGGCGGTAACTAGGCTGGCCGACATCGCGCTAAGCCCCGCCCCTCCAGTCCGGTGACGTCACCTGGCAAGGAACTTTAGAATGAATGGAGATGAATATTGATGAGGGATGAAGTTACAGCGGCTGGCTGACATCCCGCTAAGCCCCGCCCCTTGACATCCCGCTAAGCCCTGCCCCTTAATATCCCGCCAAGCCCCGTCCCTCCAGTCCGGTGACGTCACCTAGCAAGGAGCTTTAGAATGAGTGGAGGTGAATATTGATGAGGGGGTGGAGTTACAGCGGAGCAGAGAGTCAGCTGTAACCACCTGATATTGCGCTGCCCCAGGACCCACAAGTCAACGAAAGATAAACAGATATATAAACAATGAGTGGGGGACCGTTGGAGCCACATAGAAGTGGCGAAAATAGCAGAAAATATATGGAGGCCTTTAGAGGTACAGTACAGACCAAAAGTTTGGACACACCTTCTCATTCAAAGAGTTTTCTTTATTTTCATGACTATGAAGGCATCAAAACTATGAATTAACACATGTGGAATTATATACATAACAAACAAGTGTGAAACAACTGAAAATATGTCATATTCTAGGTTCTTCAAAGTAGCCACCTTTTGCTTTGATTACTGCTTTGCACACTATTGGCATTCTCTTGATGAGCTTCAAGAGGTAGTCCCCTGAAATGGTTTTCACTTCACAGGTGTGCCCTGTCAGGTTTAATAAGTGGGATTTCTTGCCTTATAAATGGGGTTGGGACCATCAGTTGCGTTGAGGAGAAGTCAGGTGGATACACAGCTGATAGTCCTACTGAATAGACTGTTAGAATTTGTATTATGGCAAGAAAAAAGCAGCTAAGTAAAGAAAAACGAGTGGCCATCATTACTTTAACAAATGAAGGTCAGTCAGCCGAAAAATTGGGAAAACTTTGAAAGTAAGGGCTATTTGACCATGAAGGAGAGTGATGGGGTGCTGCACCAGATGACCTGGCCTCCACAGTCACCGGACCTGAACCCAATCGAGATGGTTTGGGGTTAGCTGGACCGCAGAGTGAAGGCAAAAGGGCCAAAAAGTGCTAAGCATCTCTGGGAACTCCTTCAAGACTGTTGGAAGACCATTTCAGGGGACTACCTCTTGAAGCTCATCAAGAGAATGCCAAGAGTGTGCAAAGCAGTAATCAAAGCAAAAGGTGGCTACTTTGAAGAACCTAGAATATGACATATTTTTAGTTGTTTCACACTTGTTTGTTATGTATATAATTCCACATGTGTTAATTCATAGTTTTGATGCCTTCATAGTCATGAAAATAAAGAAAACTCTTTGAAAGAGAAGGTGTGTCCAAACTTTTGGTCTGTACTGTACATTGTGAGTAAACGTGTTTTTTTTTTAAAACATTTGGTCCCGGACAACCCCTTTAAGTATTACAAACTGTACACTTTGAGACAGAGATTTCTTACAGTTAATAGATGAAGTAACTTTTACTGTTTGGTATAAATGATGTGATAAACCATTGGTACCTTTTTATAAGGAATTGCTGTGTATTTTAAAATAATTTTATTTTGTATCTTTGTGTACAGGAAACCGACCTTATATCTTCTTAACATCCAGGGTTCACCCAGGAGAGACAAATGCTAGCTGGGTAATGAAAGGAACACTGGAATTTCTTATGGGGAACAGCCCTACTGCACAGAACCTTCGGGAATCCTACATTTTTAAAATTGTTCCCATGCTTAACCCAGATGGTGTCATCAATGGAAAGTAAGTAATAGGCAGTAATATAGTAAAGGTATATATGACATATTATTTTGTGTATTGTGTGAAAAGAAATAAGGAATAATTGAAGTGTGTGGAAACCTTTTCTTCCTAGCCATCGTTGTTCTTTAAGTGGAGAAGATCTCAACAGGCAGTGGCAAAGCCCCAATGCAGATCTGCATCCTACAATTTACCACACCAAGGGCCTACTGCAGTATTTGGCATCTATCAAACGTGTTCCTCTGGTATGTAACGCTGGCATAAAGTAAAAAAAAAGTATTATGTAAATTGATAACCATACAGAAGACAAAGCAGCAAATGAAATGTAAGACTTTAACCGACTTTGTCATCTTTTGTGCTAGTAAAAGGGATATGACTTCAAAGTTGAGTTTTATTGCATTTTTCTGTCTTTTTTTCTGTTGCAATGAACAAAGCCAGGTACGACCTGGTGTTCAATAGCTTTCGTGTTAGTTACTTAAACAGGGGTGCTCTATTGGTATGATGCAATGCACTACACTATTCCATACAGGCAGAGAAGGAAACCTTATATAACAGAACCCACTAGTTCCCAGTGTTACCATAGGTTCCAAATAAACTGACCCTGCAGTGCATTATCCGTACAATTTACCAAACAGCTTCCGGATACTTCTGGATACTTTTGAAGAGAGACTCTTAACTGAACTACAGCTACACTTCAAAGGAAGTTTTATAATATGATTTTATTAAATATAATACGTAGTATATACATATAGCGATATAATGTCCTTTTTTTGCACTTATCTACAGTCTTGTGAAAAAATTAGGACACCCTTTGAAAGCATGTGGTTTTTTGTAACATTTTTAATAAATGGTTATTTCATCTCCGTTTCAACAATACAGAGAGATTAAAGTAATCCGACTAAACAAAGAAAACTGAAGAAAAGTCTTTTCAAGATCTTCTGTAAATGTCATTCTACAAAAATGCCTATTCTAACTGAGGAAAAAGATAGGACACCCTTGCCCCTAATAGCGAGTGTTACCTCCTTTGGCTGAAATAACTGCAGTGAGACGGTTCTTGTAGCCATCTACCAGTCTTCGACATCGGTCTGAGGAAATTTTACCCCACTCCTCAATGCAGAACTTTTTCAGCTGTGAGATGTTTGAGGGGTTTCTTGCACGTACAGCCCTTTTCAAGTCACCCCACAGCATCTCAATGGGATTCAAATCTGGACTTTGACTTGGCCATTCCAGGACTCTCCATTTCTTCTTTTTCAGCCAATCTTTGGTTGATTTACTAGTATGTTTTGGGTCATTGTCATGTTGCATGGTCCAGTTCCGCTTCAGCTTTAATTTTCTAACTGATGGTCTCACATGTTCTTCAAGCACCTTCTGATACACAGTATCAAAGCAGCCCCAAACCATGACACTTCCACCTCCATGCTTCACAGTTGGTATGAGGTTCTTTTCTTGGAATGCTGTGTTTGGTTTACGCCAAACATGTCCTCTGCTGTTGTGTCCAAATAATTCAATTTTGGACTCATCTGTCCAAAGAACATTATTCCAGAAGTCCTGGTCTTTGTCAACTTTATCGCTGGCAAATGTCAGTCTGGCCTCGATGTTTCTCTTGGAAAGCAAAGGTTTCCTTCTTGCACACCTCCCATGCAAGTTAAACTTGTACAGTCTCTTTCTGATTGTAGAGGCATGTACTTCTACATCAACAGTAGCCAGAGCCTGCTGTAGTTCTCGAGATGACACTTTAGGGTTTTTGGATACCTCTTTTAGCATCTTGCGGTCTGCTCTTGGGGTGAACTTGCTGGGGCGACCAGTCCTGGGCATGTTGGCAGTTGTTTTGAAAGCCCTCCACTTGTAGACTATCTTCCGGACAGTGGAATGGCTGATTTCAAAATCTTTTGAGATCTTTTTAAATCCCTTCCCAGACTCATAGGCTGCTACAATCTTTTTTCTGAAGTCCTCTGACAGCTCTTTTGCTCTCACCATGGTGCTCACTCTCACTTCAACAGTCAGGAGCACACCAAACTAAATGTCTGAGGTTTAAATAGGGCAAGCCTCATTCAACATGCAGAGTAACGATCTACTAATTATGTGCACCTGGTGTGATATACCTGTGTGAGATCTGAGCCAATTTAAGAGGGAATACATGTGAGGGTGTCCTATCTTTTTCCTCAGTTAGAATAGGCATTTTTGTAGAATGACATTTACAGAAGATCTTGAAAAGACTTTTCTTCAGTTTTCTTTGTTTAGTCGGATTACTTTAATCTCTCTGTATTGTTGAAACGGAGATGAAATAACCATTTATTAAAAATGTTACAAAAAACCACATGCTTTCAAAGGGTGTCCTAATTTTTTCACATGACTGTATATACAAAGGATAAAGAACATAATACTCAATTACATCAGCACTTCATCTGGAGTCCTGACTACTGTACATCCAGAATGAAGGTGCGTACATCACCGATAGAGTTCACATCATCTGACAGCGACATCAGCTGGGAAGCTGTTTCAGCTAAAGCAGTCAGTCTCGATCGGGAAAACACCACCGATTAGGTCCCTACAGGAGGTGTCCCCTCGTAGAAAGAGCTTCTGACCTCTTTCTTAAAGGGTTACAGCTTTACACTGATTAAACAAAAAGCTCCATTGCCTAGTGGAACGTTGCCAACACATGGGCTCCATAATTGTGACTGTGTACGTGTTGTTCATCTGCTATCACCCCAGACCTTGGAGCACCCAGTTACCAGGTCCGCAGTGAGTCAGAATCCCAAAAAAACGTGAGAAAATATGTAGACAAAGCCTTACTCTCTTGCACCTGCATTCACAGGTCTTAAAATAAATTTTAAATGAACGGATACAAAATGGAATTCAAATGATCAAAAACTACATCTTCACACTGACATGAAACTAATTAACATAGCTAACCATGCACACTTTTTCACCCACTTTTCAAAACTGTAAAGAGGGGTCTAAAATAAAGTTTTAAGCTTATTTTGCAACCTGTTTGTGATTTTTAAGCCTGAATTCTGGGGTGCAGGATGTGATAAATTTCCTGTGTCTTTTCTACTTATTTAGATAGATCATCATACCCTTCTGTAGTCTATAGGGCAATACCATTTTAAACAACTCCCTACACTACACAAAAATCCTTTGGGGCTAATAAAAACAGAGCGCCCATATTACCCAGGGAGAATATAATGTTGTAAGCTACACAGGAAAATGAAATTCAGAATCTGAAAGAGTTGCAGTGGCAATCCATGAATTTTTGTACAGAGCTCCCAATAGACCTCATAAACAAAACTTCTTAAAGGGAACCTGTCATGTGGATATTTGATTATAATCTAACTAATTATATACAATCATTAACTACTAAAAAGTACCTTAGATGTATTCACTTACTGGTGTGACAGATGGTTACCTCATAATATACACACAAAGATGCCGCATGCCGCATGCTAATGAGCTGATTGGAGTCCGGCGTGATGTCATTGAGTCCAGCGTATATTTAATTCAGAGCTATAGCCACTCCCCGCCCACCTGCTGCTGATTCATATGGAAAATAACTGTCAATCAGCAGCAGGTAGGCGGGGAGAGTCAGGAGCTCATGAATATTCATGACTCATCATTATCAGCTGGAGCTTTTCAATACACGATGTTGGCAGATTGACTGGGTCAATTAAAGAAAGTGACCCAGCATTGTGCTAAGAGAATCAATCACTTATTTATGTTACCCTTAGTTAGGACACCATAAAACTGGTGACAGGTTCCCTTTAAGGCTGAGTTTACAATTCAGTTATTTGGTCAGTTTTTTAGATCGGTTATGTAAGCCAAACCAGGTGTGGGTCAAAAACACAGAATAAGTGCTAATTAAATCATTACACTTGATCTCTGAGTAGGCGTCACTACTGGTTTTGGCTCACAATAACTGATGGAAATAACTCATCAAATAACTGAATCGTGAACTCAACCTTGAATGGTCCATGATAACCTTGAAAACCAGATCTCACCATTTCACAAGGTTGGGCTGAAAACCAACTGACAGGTTACTACGGACCATTTTGACACTTATTGATTTCAGTTTTTATGCATTAGTGCACACGCCTTTAGCAATATATCAGATATTAGCTTTCATTTTTTAGGGGCCCTTTAGTTGCTTTGAGCAACCCCTCACCTTTTCCCTTGTGCTTGTTACCATTCTCCCCATTGTGTGTCGGCTACACTTTGCATTTTACTTTTTGTGTTCTGATTTAGGTTTACTGTGATTACCATGGACATTCCCGCAAGAAAAATGTGTTTATGTACGGCTGCAGTATTAAAGAGACAGTATGGCACACCAATGTCAGTGCTGCCTCACGTGATATAGTAGAAGATAATGGATACAGGGTGAGTACAAGAAATATCTCCACCTGTTCCTCGTCCCTAAACCCATACACGGAGAAGAGCATGGTCCAGATGATCCCCGTCTTCCACTATACTATGTCAGATCTTCCCTCCCACTAATCTGCAGCGCCATCAAGCAGCTTTCAATTCACTTGGCTGTACCTCAGCCCAGATCACCGATAGAGACACATACAGTATGTCTCTAGCTACAGAAGTTATTCTATGCCATGACATATTTTTTATCTCTGTATTTGTATCGACCCATAGAATAAATGTAACTTGTTATTTTTACCGCATAGTGAGGGTGAGAATACCATGTTTGTTTGTGGGGTTTTTTTACCGATTTTAGGGCTCATCCAAGAGGACAACCTCTTTAAGTCTCATAACTTCTGTCTATGTCTTTTTTTTACAAGCAGACTCTTCCGAAAGTACTGAGCCAGATAGCCCCAGCATTTTCCATGAGCAGTTGTAGTTTCGTAGTGGAAAAATCTAAAGAGTCTACTGCTCGTGTTGTGGTATGGCAAGAATTGGGCGTTCAGAGGAGTTATACGATGGAGAGCACGCTGTGTGGCTGTGACCAGGGCAAGTACAAGGTATGGCAATTCATAATCTGCTTGTGTCTCTATGCTAACAGTGGTGACTATGGATAATACCGCTACAATAATAACATGGAATTACATTTTCATATCTATTAGATTTCAGTGTAGCCAGTCTAGACTGATGCCACAGCTGGACTTCATTATACTTTGCAGCTTCTGAAAACTACCTGCTGTGTGCACAAATCCACAGTCTGCTAGAAATACCTCTTTATTGTTTCAGTATTCATTAATACTATTGAAAGGATATGGACACTTTTGGGGGCAATTTTTTTATTATTGCATTTTACTTTTTTCAGGCTAAAAATAATTTCTTCAGTTGGTCTTCCTTAAAAGTTTTTTCTTTACAATTTTCACTTTCAGTACATCTGTAGAGTATTGTGAGGGACCGCTCAGTCTTCATCTGGACAGGCCTGGCCTCTGGGCTCACTCCATCTCTTCACGCAGGCTGTGGCCTGCTTGCCGGCAAGGACTCTCCTGATGTACCCGTAGGGCATGTGCACAATCCCTTTGGCTCCTAAAGGGCCAGTGTCTGCCCTAATCTTCACCAGACAATGGATGGCAACCTGCGGTATTTCAGGCACTTTTCTCAGTCGGAGTCTGAGTGTGTCTGAGCAATAGGTCTCCTATCTTGTTAAGTTCCTGCTAGGTGTGCTGTTTCTTGTTGTCTGCCCGTGTACCAACCTCTGCCCATTTTCCAGTATTTGACCCTCTGCTGCCTGACCTGACCTTGGACCTGTTACTGTATGGCGCATGCTCTGCCAGCCCTGACCTTAGCCTGTCCCTGACTACAATTTTACCTGAGTGTGGATCAGCTGTTACCCACACAGAGAGTACTCCAGGAGGTAGCAGCCTGGTGGCTCCCCTGTAGTGAAGTCCAGATCCCTGTATAGGGGTTAAAGAGTGCCCTTAGGATAAGCCAAATCTGTTTGTTAACACAGTAGTTTCACACCCACTGCTATAACATCATTGTTACTAAATTTGTAGCTCATTGTACAGTTGTGTTCAAAATAATAGTAGTGTGTTTAAAAAAGTGAATAGCTTTCATTTCCTTAGGCCTCTTTCACACTTGCGTTGTCCGGATCCGGCGTGTACTCCACTTGCCGGAATTACACTCCGGATCCGGAAAAACGCAAGTGTACTGAAAGCATTTGAAGACGGAACCGTCTTCCAAATGCTTTCAGTGTTACTATGGCACCCAGGACGCTATTAAAGTCCTGGTTGCCATAGTAGGAGCGGGGAGCGGGGGAGCGGTATACTTACAGTCCGTGCGGCTCCCGGGGCGCTCCAGAATGACGTCAGAGCGCCCCATGCGCATGGATGACGTGATCCATGCGATCACGTGATCCATGCGCTTGGGGCGCCCTGACGTCACTCTGGAGCGCCCGGGGAGCCGCACGGACGGTAAGTACACTGCTCCCCCGCTCCCCGCTACACTTACCATGGCTGTCAGGACTTTAGCGTCCCGGTAGCCATGGTAACCACTCTGAAAAAGCTAAATGTCGGCTCCGGCAATGCGCCGAAACGACGTTTAGCTTAAGGCCGGATCCGGATCAATGCCTTCCAATGGGCATTAATTCCGGATCCGGCCTTGCGGCAAGTGTTCCGGATTTTTGGCCGGAGCAAAAAGCGCAGCATGCTGCGGTATTTTCTCCGGCCAACAAACGTTCCGTACCGGAACTGAAGACATCCTGATGCATCCTGAACGGATTACTCTCCATTCAGAATGCATTAGGATAATCCTGATCAGGATTCTTCCGGCATAGAGCCCCGACGACGGAACTCTATGCCGGAAGACAATAACGCAGGTGTGAAAGAGCCCTATCACACAAATGCATTGGGAACACTACACATTCTATTTCAAATGAAAACATGAAGAAAAATATAAGTTAAGAATACAAGTTAAGAAAAGTGAATATTAGACTGTTCAAAAAAAATAGCAGTGTTTGCGTTTGTAAAGAAGAATACAAACATTCACTATATAAACTGAAAAATGTTTGAAGATTTTGTTTTCCTTTGAATCCCTTAACTATAGTTGTATAACCACTGTTTCTGAGAACTGCTGTACATCTGTGTTGCATGGAGTCAACCAACATCTAGCACCTGTGAACAGGTATTCCAGCCCAGGATGATTGGACTACATTCCACACTTCTTCTCTATTTATTGGTTTTGCCTCAGAAACTGCTTTTTTTATGTCACCCCACAAGTTTTCTATTGGATTAAGATCCGGGGATTGGGCTGGCCACTCCGTAACATCAATCTTGTTGGTCTGGAACCAAGTTGTTGCACGTTGACTGGTGTGTTTGGGGTCGTTGTCTTGTTTGAACACCCATTTCAAGGGCACTTCCTCTTCAGCATAACCTCTTCAAGTCTTCTGATGTATTCAAACTGATCCATGATCCCTGGTATGCGATAAATAGGCCTAACACCTTAGTATGAGAAACATCCCCATATCCTGATGCTTGCGCCACCATGCTTCACTGCCTTCACAGTGTACTATGGCTTGAATTCAGTGTTTGGGGGTCGTCTGACAAACTGTCTCCGGCCACTAGACCCAAAAAGAACAATCTTACTTTCATCAGTCCACAAAATGTCTCTTTAGGCCAGTCAATGTGCTCTTTGGCAAATTGTAACCTCTTCAGCACATGTCTTTTTTTTCAACAGTGGGACTTTGCGGGGGCTTCTTGCAGATAGCTTGGCTTCATATAGGCGTCTTCTAATTGTAACAGTGCTCATAGGTAACTTTAGACCGTCTTTGATCTTCCTGGAGCTGATTGTTGGCTGAGTCCTTGCCATTTTGGCTATTCTTCCATCCATTCGAATGGTAGTTTTTCGCTTTCCTTCACGTCTTTCAGGTTTTGGTTGCCATTTTAAAGCATTTGCAACCATTTTAGCTGAGCAGCCTATCATTTTCTTTACTTCTTTATATGTTTTCCCCTCTCCAATCAACTTTTTATTTAAGGTACACTGTTCTTCTGAACAATGTCTGGAACGACCAATTTTCCTCAGAATTTCAGAGAGAAATGCACTGTAACCAGCATGTACAACATTTGCTGCCTTCCTTCCTTAAATAAGGGCAATAATTGCCACCTGTTTTTCAAAGAATTAATGACCTCACTCATTGAACTCCACACTGCTATTATTTTGAACATGCCCCTTTCAATAAGTGATTGAATTACAGAGAATCGGCAGCATGCATGGCATGACTGTTGGGTCTGTTGGGTTTCTATTACTCTACTACACCTGCTAGTAAATTATTTGCCATGTAGAAATATCATTTCTACCAAAAACAGTGATTGATCAAGTTAGTGATGTCTGACTGCTATTATTTTGAACACAACTGAAGCTAAATTTGTATCAAACAAAAAATTTAGCTATAATGAGTGTTTATGAGCTGTTAGGAAAAAAAAACTGATAACTGATTTATATCAAGTCATCAGAGCTGCTCTCCAATGGGTTCACTGAGAAGGGGGAAGCAACAGTTTGCAAATGCACTGAAAGTGAGAGCAGTAAAAGAAAAACGGTGAAAATTTATTAATAAAGACCAATTCCAAAAATATTCTTAGACCAAAATGAGTAGAATGCATTGATTAAAAAAAAAAATACCCCCAATGGTTTTCATAGCTTTTTTTTTATTTTTTAAATCAGATATCTTTTTATTGAGTTTACAGTGTCCAAAACAGTTCAGACATAGTAGGATAGAGTATTAACACTACAATCATAATTGTGCAAGTCCACAACAAACTCCCTCCACCCCCCACGAGACAAGCACAGTAACAGTTGGCTGCCAAAAAGAAGAGGAGAAATAAGATAAAGATTCAGGGTTTACTCCCTGAAGAGCAGGAGAATGAAGAGGCTCCTCCGGGGTAGCAGAAAGGCCCAGTCATTAGCACATACCCTTAATTGTCTGTGAAGGTTCTCATTTATCCAGGTCATGGTATATCTGTAAAGAATAAATCAAGGCAACTGGACTTACTGTAGACTTCTTGAAAACGTTTCACTCGTTCTTCCAACGAGCTTTCTAAATTCTGAGAAACATTCACTCAGAATTGAGAAAGCTCGTTGGAAGAACGAGTGAAACGTTTTCAAGAAATCCACAGTAAGTCCAGTTGCCTTGATTTATTCTTTACAGATATACCCTTAATTGGATTTAGGCAGTACTCCCCCCTCAATTACGGATGTGTAAGTCCCCTCGTAAGTGCCAACCACGGACTGCAGACTCCGGATCTATCAATCCAGGGACCCCATATAGCCTCAAATTTCGAGAGGCAGTTTGAGATAGTCAGTCACCCCTTTCTAGTCTAATAACAACATTTAGGCTACTTTCACACTAGCGTTCGGGTGTCCGTTTGAAGGGTCTCACAAGTGGCCTCGAACGCATCCGTACTGCCCTAATGCATTCTGAGTGGACGCGGATCCGCTCAGAATGCATCAGTCTGGCAGCGTTCAGCAAGCGGACACCTGAACGCTGCTTGCAGCGTTCGGGTGTCCGCCTGGCCGTGCGGAGGCAAGCGGATCCGTCCAGACTTACAATGTAAGTCAATGGGGGCGGATCCGTTTGAAGATGACACAATATGGCTCAATCTTCAAACGGATGCGTCCCCCATTGACTTTCAATGTAAAGTCTGGACGGATCCGCTCAGGCTACTTTCACACTTAGAATTTTTTTTAAACTATAATGCAGACGGATCCGTTCTGAAAGGATCCAAACGTCTGCATTATAGGAGCGGATCCGTCTGAGCAGACCCCAGACTGATCCGCTCTGAACGCTAGTGTGAAAGTAGCCTTAGTCGTGCTGGTTTTCATAGCTTTTAACAACTATAGGATCCAATGCCATTAATGTGTTCTGAAGTTGCTGTTGCAAATCTGTTCCCAGAACCCGTATATTCACCCTCTGTATTATTAGTAGCACATTTATTCTGCTTTTGCTTACGTTGCCGAAATGGATTCATGGCATTCCATGTGTTTCTTGTTTACCTGTCTACTTCATTATACTGTTCCATTTTCTCCAATCTCCTACCATTAAAGATCACTTCTTAATTTCATTTTTCCATTAGAGCTGAAGGAAATTTGATTTCCCTTTGGGGTGTGAACGGTTTCCTTTTCTCCTCGTAGATTTCTGTTCCACATGCCTTGGGACATGTTCTTACTTTGCGCGCACATTAACAAATCATGTTTTGTCAGCAACATATGATAACTATCAACTACATGCTTACGTACAGTCAGTAGTTAATTTTTACAGAACAGTGTAATGTTGGCAGTGCCATTAAAGAAAAAGGGGGTGGAAATATCCTCCAAGACACACTATTCTCAGTAAAAAATGAAGGCAGTACTCCAAAATAGTAAAAACTTGTAAGTAGACAATATATTCACCCGTAATGTGATGTTTCAGTCCAGCTCAATATGGCTAGACTAAGGCGTCCTTGTGCTGGGCTGAAATGTCTCATTATGGGTGAATACATTTTCATCATTTTTTCACTATTTTGGAGTGCAGCTTCATCTTTTGATTTCGGTATTATACTATGATATATGATATTATGTATCTCTGTATATTTGTATAGCTCTCCTCTCTTGCGCAGTGCTGTACAGAGATGGTCATCACTCACAAACAAAAAGCTAATTGTAGCGTGCTCCGCTAGGCTCTGTTCACACTTCCATCAAGTTTTCCATTTCTCTATTCAGTCACGAGAGAAAAAACCAACAGCGCCCGACATACCCCTTTGACATTTAATGGGGTCTGTTGTGTTCCACCACAGGGGCTGTCATTTTGATTGGAAGAATAGCTCTGCATGCTGCACTTTTCTTCCTGTCAAATATGATGGAATCTCTCATGTAGGCTCCTGACCGGCCCTGTTAACACATCCATTGAAGCTCTAAGTGTACAATCGTATTATATTTCTGTGCACTGTATACAGAAAAACAACAGTCTGCTCCCAGCTGCCCTATAATTTTGGCGATCCTTTTCGTGTGGCTATTCACATTCTGCAAATCCTTATTCAGTACATTTTTCATGTAATGATGTTACCATGTAGTTCTGTAAATTCCCACTAGAGGGCCTTGTCTTCATTTTCCATGTATCTGTGTAATGATATGTGTTGCACAATGTCTACTTTTCCCCCTCTACAGGTATGTTCCAGTACATAGTTTTTTTTAAATTCTCTTATTATTTACTTGCCTACTCTTCCAGTCTTCCCTGGACATGCCAATGACATACTGTATCGCAGATTTTCTGTGTTTTTTTTTATACTTGCCCTCATTTTATATACGGTACATTTTTTATCATTTTTTTAGCTTTTGTTTTTTGAAGTTGACTATATAGGTTAAACAGATTTTACTGAATCTTTTGATGATGTAGATTGACCTGCTACACTCACATATGTATTCAGCGCATTTCCATTTGAGGCCGACCATTTAATGTTTCATATAATGTATTGGGAAACTTTAAAGCAAGTAGAATGAATGTTTTTGTGTGTGTGTGTGTGTGTGTGTGTGTATATATATATGTATATATATGTATATATATATATATATATATATATATATATATATATATACACATTTATCGTTTTAAACACCGGTCTTAATAACGCCTATAGCTGGTGGTTGATCTGCCAAAGTTTTGAAGAGTCCCGCCTACGCCTACGCCACGGTTTTAGACCTGTTATGAGTGGGGAGAAGTCGCAGATTGTGGCAGAAATAACCTTTTGTGGCGCAATCTGTGCCAGAAATACGCATAATATAGGCGTATTTATGGATAGTAAATAACCCCTCCTTATTTTGGACATTTTCAGGCACTTGATACCTACTTTAGCCAATTATAGTCTCTCTCTCTGCCTCACCACTTTGATGCCTTGGTTGCGGCATCTAAGGGGTTAAATGTCTGAGATCGAAACTATGTCTGATTGAAGGCGAGAATGAGCTGTACACAGCTGGCAGCCACTGCATATAGAATGTGCTGAACCCCCGAGCCCTCTCCGTACAGTCCCTGCTCTGCAGTGACGCATGTTATGGTGTGAGAAGGGGTTAAAGTACCTTTTTTTTTAAATTAATCATGTCTTTCCACTTTCAAAGCCTAGGGCTGCTAAAATTGCTATGTTTTATGGATATAGGGAATGTTCTTAATATGATTTCATGAGCAGTGCCACTGTCTTGTATATACATTTCTTTGTAAAGTAAAATGGAAATGAATACCACTACCAGGTTCCTTACAAGCCTGCAGCCAGGATGTAGCCTGTTTCACTGCTTCGTACTACTGTCCTGACACATCTGCTTCAGTCCAGTTTAAGGTTCTGATTATGCTAAACTAAAACATTTGATCCTGCATTCCTAATGGAATACATGATTTTGCTAAAACACGCTGACACCAATGACTGGGTACATCATAATAATAATATTGCTGGACTACCAATGACTATTTGTAAGAAACAGTGCAGGCACGAGACCTCTCGTCTAGCCCTGTCAATCAAAGAGGAGGGTGGAGTGTACAGGACACAGGAGCATAGCAGTAGTAGTGCTCCAAGAGCCATGGCCAGTCCCTCGGTGCTCGATATAACTCATTTGCATATAAATAAACATATTTCTGCAACGGTTCAACCTATAAACAAAAGAAAGGTATCAATTTAATCAGCATGATCCATCATACCAGGCAGTACCC
Source organism: Bufo bufo (assembly GCF_905171765.1). Classification (NCBI taxonomy): domain Eukaryota; kingdom Metazoa; phylum Chordata; class Amphibia; order Anura; family Bufonidae; genus Bufo; species Bufo bufo. Next base: position 328,869,168 of record NC_053390.1, read on the forward strand.
TGGTTCATCATGCTCCAGAGGCTCTTTAAATGGGCTTTACCACCTTTACATGAATGCATTTTGGCAAGTTGCAGGGAACCTGTCTGGAGGTCCTGCTGCCCAAACATTAATGGTATATGGTCTTGCGCAGCCAACAGATTTACTATAATTTACACCAGAAACTGGTGCAAATTATATGGCAGATTTATGCCAGCTCATAGCATCAGTTTGTATTTCTGGTGTAGGGGATTCATCAAATTTATAAAGAGGCCAGTGTCTCTTAATATACTTGGTACATATTACTCCAGTACTCCTCTTATTAAAGGGGTTTTCCAGGAATAGAACATTGATGACCTGTCCTCAGGATAGTAACATAGTTTAAAAGGCTGAAAAAAAGACATTTGTCCATCCAGTTCGTCCTGTTATCCTGCAAGTTGATCCAGAGGAAGGCAAAAAATACCCTGTGAGGTAGAAGCCAATATTCCTCACTTTAGGGGAAAAAATTCCTTCCCGACTCCAATCAGGCAATCAGAATAACTCCCTGGATCAACGACCCCTCTCTAGTAGCTATAGCCTGTAATATTATTACACTCCAGAAATACGTCCAGGCCCCTCTTGAATTCCTTTATTGTACTCACCATCACCACCTCCTCAGACAGAGAGTTCCATAGTCTCACTGCTCTTACCGTAAAGAATCCTCTTCTATGTTTGTGTACAAACCTTCTTTCCTCCAGACGCAGAGGATCTCCTCTGTTCACATATTCAATAAATAGATGATGGGTCATCAATATCTGATTGGTGGGGTTCTGACACCCGGCAACCCCACTAATCAGCTGTTTATAGAGGCTTTGGCGCTTGCACAGTATTCCAACACACAGCACCATACATTGGATAACGGCTGTGCTTGGTATAGCAGCCCAGGCCTATTTATTTGAATGGGACTAAGCTGCACCTAGGCCATGTGACCAATGAATGTCACCTCACTGGCTTAGAAAGAGGCATCAGCGCTACCGCCTCTTCAAACAGCTGATCAGCATGGTTGCGGCACCTAGCCTGGCATTTTACATGCCTTTAAGACTGGTGTATGAAATGCCAGTCTTAATAAATTCTCTGCTACAGCATTTCCACCTTAAAACATAGTTGTTTGTAGCAGGGGAACCATGCTGCCTGTGGTTTGGGCATCAGGAAGCTCCTGGCAGGATCCCATTAAAGTACCTGCGACTATAGGTCTCTTATGATGTAGCATTGATGAATGCCCCCATAGTTTTTTATCGGACAGCTTGACTAGACTGTACTGATGTGTCAGGATGCTGTAGCACTACCACGCCGCAGAATCCAAGTGTAAATACATGTCGTATTGCCAGAGTTGTACTGAAGTTGGTAAGGAGAAGTTCCATAGGAAATTGCACCGTGATAGCACAATCTCCTTTTTCTGCTATTCTGATTTCAAATTACCAAGTTTTGTAATCCTGTTCAAGGTCTGTCCAGCAGAGGTCCTCTTGCACTTTTTTATAGTGTGTCACATGCTATTTTTGTGATGATTCATGGGATTTGATAAGCTTTTTTCCATTTGTTACCTTATTGACTGGTATACAGTCCTGTCATATCTTTAGTAAGCTTGACATAGTTTATTGTTTTTGTTACAGGAAAATATGGCTCTTAGCCAGAACTTCAGCCTGATGACCACACAAATATGCCTGATAATTGGATATAGTGTATATTGATATCCAGTGGTATTCACCCATTCAGTGATATCAGTATGGCCAGTAGCCATTTGGTCATTGTGTCCCTTGTTAGCATATCAAAGGCAGGAAGGGCACATTGTAAAAGCAATTGGACAACATTCTCGTGGCCAACAGATTGGGAAGATATTTGGGTGGTCACAGGGTGGAGTGCATGGTGGGGGGCTGGGACACAGGAACATATAGGTGAAACTTGGTAGTCGCTCTCTCTTCCTGCCAGCCCCTTGGCCCAACAGCACTTCAGGAGCAAGCTAAGTTATATGTGCGCTTATGTGGGTATGTATAAAAGTGTAATATCCCAATAGACTTTATATGTGTACATATACTGTATATATTTGTAGTCTGCGATTGTATTGTGTGTAGATTATATACAGTACAGACCAAAAGTTTGGACACACCTTCTCATTCAAAGAGTTTTCTTTATTTTCATGACTATGAAAATTGTAGATTCACACTAAAGGCATCAAAACTATGAATTAACACATGTGGAATTATATACATAACAAACAAGTGTGAAACAACTGAAAATATGTCATATTCTAGGTTCTTCAAAGTAGCCACCTTTTGCTTTGATTACTGCTTTGCACACTCTTGGCATTCTCTTGATGAGCTTCAAGAGGTAGTCCCCTGAAATGGTTTTCACTTCACAGGTGTGCCCTGTCAGGTTTAATAAGTGGGATTTCTTGCCTTATAAATGGGGTTGGGACCATCAGTTGCGTTGAGGAGAAGTCAGGTGGATACACAGCTGATAGTCCTACTGAATAGACTGTTAGAATTTGTATTATGGCAAGAAAAAAGCAGCTAAGTAAAGAAAAACGAGTGGCTATCATTACTTTAAGAAATGAAGGTCAGTCAGCCGAAAAATTGGGAAAACTTTGAAAGTAAGGGCTATTTGACCATGAAGGAGAGTGATGGGGTGCTGCACCAGATGACCTGGCCTCCACAGTCACCGGACCTGAACCCAATCGAGATGGTTTGGGGTGAGCTGGACCGCAGAGTGAAGGCAAAAGGGCCAACAAGTGCTAAGCATTTTTGGGAACTCCTTCAAGACTGTTGGAAGACCATTTCAGATGACTACCTCTTGAAGCTCATCAAGAGAATGCCAAGAGTGTGCAAAGCAGTAATCAAAGTAAATGGTGGCTACTTTGAAGAACCTAGAATATGACATATTTTCAGTTGTTTCACACTTGTTTGTTATGTATATAATTCCACATGTGTTAATTCATAGTTTTGATGCCTTCATAGTCATGAAAATAAGGAAAACTCTTTGAATGAGAAGGTGTGTCCAAACTTTTGGTCTGTGTATATATATATATATATATATATATATATATATATATGCTATTTATGCATGAGTCTCTATATGTACATGTACTAATGGTCAGGTACTGGATGTGAGTTGGTTAGAAGAGTAGATCCAGTAGACTCTATATTGGTGGACTCTGGATATACTTTATATACATACATATTATTAGCCACATTGCTTAGCATCCAGGGAGGGCAGAAACGGAGGCGGCTGTGTGTGGTGGTGTCCTCTATGTCTTATTTGTAGTGTCTGTATCTTTATGTATAATTTCCATTGCTTTGTCATCTCTATGTTATCAGTAAACTATTTTTATATATAAGTATCTGCAAGGGTTGTATGTTACTCCTGGGCTGTATGAAGGACTGGAGGGGTGTGTAATAATACACAGAACAAGCTTGTTATATAGGAAGCAAAGACAACAGTCTAGGAATAGAATAAAAGGGACACAATACGGAGATAGACATAAATCTCCAATTTCCGATAAGCAAAACCTCCCTTCATTAGTTTTCTCCAAAAGGTCCAGGCCTGCCCAGGTTTATGTTACACTTTACATTATATGATTTTGCACTGTATATCCTCATGGTCAGTAAGTGGTTTTAGATTTGACAGAGACAAATTATTATCATGCCAACACATTGATTCCTTGATAATACTCGATGCGGTCATCTGATTGATGCATTGTCCTTCTCTTTTGAACAATCCGTCTTATAAATTAAAACCTACTTGTTTAAAACACCTGGATCAACAAGAAGTAGTAATAGGACATGTTGGCTTTATGTTTTTAGTAGAGAAATAACAGTATAGGCTCATAACTAGGCATAGGCCACCCAAGAAGTAAAAGTGGAAAAACAAAGATAACTATGCCATGGGAAGCTAATGGTACAAAACACAATCACTTTAGAGTAATTATTGTAACAATATCTGACCTCACAAAGGCCTATTTATTCTACCTTGATTCTTCCACGTGACAATTAATTTTCTTTAATGGTGCCATGTATATCATCTCTACAGTTCCATTCCAGCTTCTCTCTTTAGGGAGCTTCTATCAAGCCCTTTAAAAGTCCTATCTGATCTCTAAAACTCATTTGAAATGTTTTCTTGTTTTAATATGTGGGTAAAATAAGATGGTGTCCCATTTTTAGGACCCTTACCTTTTAGGGCTAATTCTGACAAGCAGCCCATGAATGGGCCAATTCACATGTCCGACTTTCTATATGGACAATAGGTCCATGCAAAAACATAATACTGCATGCACTATTGAGGTCTGAGATTTTCACACTAGGGAAAAAAACTGTTGCCATCTGTGTCTCTCACTCTAGAGCAGGGGTGCACAACCTTTTTTGGTCTGAGGGCCGCATTGTCACATCGCTCTATTTCAAGGGGCCGCAATGTACACAGGCCGATGTAAAGTGACTGGGGAGGAATGATCGCTATCACAGTCATTCCTCCTTCATTTAGTTACATTGACTATCAGTAGCACATCCCTGATCACACATAGAGGTGTGCGGCACGATTATACCGCCAGTTATCATGAGTCAGTGTCCCTATGAAGACGTTTTTCCAATAATTGACCTGAATATCTCGCTGCTGGCCCTGGAAAAATACTAACAGTGGCCCAGTTTTGTAGTCGGGTACAAATTGATGGAAGTCCGGGCCAGCAATACCATATTGTGGCACATTATACCGCCCCACAGTTCATCACACAATACTGCCCCCATGAGCACAAAATACATCCCCAAAAACTCTCACTGGCTGGCCGTGAGGAGGGCCCAGGCAGCACCCTGGGAAGTTTTCCTGTGAGATCTATGGCTAATCCATCCTGGCTTAAAGGAATTTCCCAGTAAAAATGAATTTTTAACATGTTCTGGCAGCATGGCCCCTTAAACCGAAGAGTTATACTTACCTGCTCCCGGCACTGATTACACCTGTCAGTGCCTGGCCATGGTCACATTTACCTCTGCAGCCAATCACTGGCTTCAGCGGTGATGTGGCCACAAGCAGCGTGTCACTGCTGCAGCCAGTCATTGACTGGAGCGGTGTATGCGACCATGGTCATGCACGGACAGGTGTAAAAGTGCAGGAACCAGAAGATGGGGGCAGGGAGGCAGCAGGGGCAGGGCGGAATGGAGCAGGTAAGTATGGATCTTCTGGTTCAGGGGCCACGCTGAAGGAACTTGTTCATAAATAAGTGATTTTCCTCACTGCAGAGGCCGTGCTCCCTGGTTATTACCGCCTCCTGCCAGTTACAGGCGCCCTGCAATAACCAGTAAGCACTTTCTCTTACTAGTGGGGAAAGCGCTTATTGGTTAACACTTTAATAACCAGGCCTGAAAAGACACTTTTTTTTTGTGTTTTTGTGCACCTGGTGGTTCGAACGGTTGTAACTTTTTTATGTGTTGGAACTACCAAAATAATTTTTGCAACAATTTCTGACTTGACAGATAGGGCCTTTATAATATTTTTTTTTTGTCTTACTGCACAAAACATTTTTAAAAAGTATTTTTTTTTTTTCAAACTATAGCTCCTTATTCTTTAAATATGCAAACTAACACCAAAACAAATTATTATAATTAGTTCCCTATTTTGTGTCGGTCGTTTTGTTATATTTATATGTATAGTTAGTTTCACATGAATGGGGCGATAATGGCAACGGTTTTGGTTGGTGTGGGTGTTTTTTCTTTTATGTATTTTATAATTTTTCATCTTTTTTAACTTATATCCCCCAAGAGGTCATAAAAAGACCTTTGGGGGACACTGACACTTTTTGTGAATTTTTCACTATTTCTTTTTTATTTATTACTTTTATTTGTATTTTAATAATATTTTATTGTATTCTTTTTTTATAATTGGTTTATTACTTATTATTTAAATATATTTTTGCCACATAATATCTCCCCCAAGAGGTCACAAAAAGACTGTTGGGGGACAATGAACACTCTACTATTTTGCACTTTTTTTTCTTCTTTTATTTGTATTTTATTATTTTTTAATTTTTTATTTTCAATATTTTTTTAAAATATATTTTTGCCACATAATGACAAGGGATCATAAAAAGACTGTTAGGGGGCAGTGAACACTCTTTTACTTAGCAATTTTTCCTTTTATTTTATTCCTTTTATTTGTATTGTATTTTTTTTTATAATTTTCTATTTTTTTGCCACATCATATTTTATTTTATTTTTTATTTTTTTAGTGATTTATTATATTTTTTAAATATTTTTTTAACTTATTAAATATATTTTTTCCACATTAAATATATTTTTTCCTTTTGGGGACACAGACTTTTTTTTTGCATTATTTCCACTGTAACTGGGGCATCCAAAGGAGCCCCAGTTACAGGGGAAACCAGCCTGCGGTGGGGGCATTGTACAGAGGCATAGCTGATCAGGTCTCCTAACCCTGCAGCTCAGCGCTCCTCTGCCCCCAAGCTGGGTCCACCCTACATAGCGCTCACCTGTGTGAGGAGAAGACAGAAGCGCTGATAACTGCTTCTGCCTTCTCCTCGGCTCCCCCGCTGTCACTGACAGCCGACGACCCGTCCTGCTCCTGCTACAGTGCAGGGGCAGGAGCTGTAATGATCCATTGCGCGGCGCTGCGGGCAGAAACACAGCTGATTTTACGATCAGCTGTGTTTCTGTCCAGGAGGACGGGGGCCGCAAATCTTGGCTCTGGGGGCCGCATGCGGGCCGCAGGTTGTGCACCCCTGCTCCAGAGGATCTGGCATATTCAGACATTACATGGACTTTCTATTGATACAAATGGACATGTGTAATACCTCATTTCTCCTGTAATGGTGCTGCAGGGAAATTGAACAGTCACTACAAAGTTCTCCCACGGATTACAGCTGATGGCTAACCTTCTCAGACATTACTATATGCTTGCGGACACTTTGTTGGGTGTGCCTCATTCATTTTATACTAAATCGAGAGGTTTTCCTGCCCTGTATAGAAAGCCTAGGGGTGCTTTCTTCTGTAAGCACCTATTCTGATGTCCAGATCATGTCCTTCTACAAAACATTTAAGTTTAAAATATTACTGCCATATGTAATTAAAGATCAGTTCTCCCTTTTAGAAGTTGGTCACTTCTTTTAGACATGGAAATGATCTCTGTAAGTTTTTTGAGGTCCCATGAAATGGAGCCAATTCTGATTCTCTGTGAAATTTTAAAAACATGACCTCATGTATTTGGCTGGAGGGAGTCCTCCTTTAATTGTTTTCCGCTTTAGAGTATTTTTAATTTGGTTGGTAAACTGTATCTGAGTTACTAGATCAATAGCTTAAGAAGTGATTTATTAACTGTTACAGATTATCTGTTTTCCATGTAGTTGAAGTGAAACACATTTCTTTTTGCCCTAGGGTTTACAGATCGGGACAAAGGAGCTTGAAGAGATGGGTGCCAAATTCTGCATAGGATTACTTCGCTTAAAAAGGCTGACCTCTCCCATGGAATTCAGCCTGCCTCCAAGCCTCCTGGATATCGAGAGTGATCTGATCGAGTCCAGCTGCAAGGTTGCAAGGTAATGTAATTTATTTTTATGGTTGACTGTCAAAATATTTGACTTTGTTCAAGTATAGTGTGTTTCCTTCTATTGTCAGTGTGCAGTGACCTGCCGTACTTTTTAGATGACAAATTCACCTGCTTGACCTAGAGCTTTTCGCTTCATGGCTCTGATAAAAAAAATATGTCATAAGTCTGCGTAGAATTTAGGGATAACACTGAATTTATCTATTTCTAAAACAATTTGCTTTGTAAATGGTATCTAAGAAGGATTAATGATACCTTTTAAAGCCACAAGTAGCCTATGTGCCTTTATGGTTACTCAGTTTAGAGCAGGAAGGGCATCTGAAGGCTCAAAACTTAAAGAGCAATTTTCCTCTCATAGTCCATTTGAACAAAAAATACACCTTAAAGGGGTTGTCCAGCCGATAATATTGATGACTATAGTCAGGATAGGTCAGACTCCCGGCACCCCTGCTGTTTGAAGAGCAGGCAGGGCTCCATGCTAGTGCAGCTTTCTCTTCATTACACTGCACTTTGTCTCAGAAGTGCAGTGTAATGCAAGTACCGGCTCTATTCACTTGAAGTGAATGTAGTGTAATAACAAGGAAGTGGTGTTCACATGGAGCGCCGCCTCCTAGTCAAACAGCTGATCGGCAGGGGTGCTGGGTGTTGGACCCCCGCCAATCGGATATTGATTACCTATCCTGACAAAACCCAAACCAAACCCTTTAATGTAATGTAATTGACATGTATATAGGTATGTTCACTACAAATGAACTGGCTCTTAATTTATTATTTCCAAGAAATGTACAATGGACCAGGAGGCATTGTTTGCTTGAGATAATAATGGTGGAAACGATGGAAATATTAACAAAGATCCAGAGAAACTATAAAGCTGCTTTATAGGGTCAGGATTTTTTCCCCATAATGCAAAATTGATTACAGTTTGCCAGAGGGTTTTTGACCTTCCCTGGAATAAACAGTTGGACCAAGATTAGACAAACTTTTTTTCAACACATTTAGCAGAGGATTTCCTCTTTTCTATTATTTTTAGCATGAGCCTAGTTCATTTTTGTGCTGACTGCTATTTCATTAGGCTTCCAGTGTTATTGATGGACATCATGCAAAAAATAAATAAATAAAAAGGTTCTGTAGTTTTCAGCAGGGAGATATGCAAAGACCATTATCCTACTGTCTTGGTGTAAAAAAATCCCTATCTTAAACTCTTTAACTGCCACTGACCAATATACACTGATGAGCAAAAGGATAACAATGTTTTGAACTTTTGACTTTCAGGCTCCATATCTCACCATCCACTACAGCTTCAAACTTGAGACTACCATAATTTTATAGAAAATCATCTTGGCTATCTCTACTATGAATTGAACTATTTAGCATACAATTAGTTATGCAGATTCTTGTCATGTAACTGCATTGTTACTGTTTTGCTCTTGGTGGTGGAACAATCTTTTTATTTTTGTTTACTACAAATTGCAACCTGTTTTCACATTCCCTAATAGCTCAGTGTATTATTAGGTTGATTTCCAAGCGAAAGGTCACTGATTCCAATCCAGGAGCAGCCATCAAGAAGATTTCCCAAGAAAAGAGAAACAGCATCATCCAGCTCATCGATAGTGGTAACATGGCCAAGAAAATTGCCAAACTGCATCATGTGAGTGCCATGACAGTTGGAAGAATACAAAATGAAGTCCGTCCATCCATTCCAAAGCCAAGAGGTGGACATCCAGGAAAAATATCGGAGTCATCAAGTCGGCTCAGCACAAGGTCTAACATTTCTGGTGCAACAGACATGGCAGTGGAGGTGGCTCACATGCTTTGTAATAATGAGATCACAGACGTCCATGCAAGTACTGTGAAACCTGCATTTCACAAGTCTGGAATGGTAGCTCGAAAAAAGGTGAAGCCTCAACTTCAATATCGTCATAAGAAGCATCGGTGGACAGTAGAAAATTGGAAACAGGTGATTTGGAGCTCTGGGCTCTGGGTGAAAATGGGTCTGGAAGAAACCAGGGAAAAGGGGGCTAATGGATCGAGAAATTGAAGACTGTCAAGTTCGGTGGAGGAAGCCTGATGATATGGGGTTGTTTCACAGCCAAATGCGTTGGATACTTGACCAGGATCGATGGTGTTCTCAATGCTGAGCTACAGTATATGTGAGTATCCTACATGATGAGTTACTTCGTACACTTGGGTACTATAAATATGAAAAGGTCGACATAGTGTCCCAGCAGGACAATGACCCAAAGCATACGTCAAGATTGGCGAAGAAATGGTTAAATGACAATGAAGTAGAGTTGCTGGATTGGCCCCCACAGTCCCCAGACCTCAACCCAATCGAACACTTGTGGGTAGAGTTGAAGAAAAAGCTGTATTCGTACCCAAGTGAGTCGTAACAACAGTGGGAATGTGTAGAAGAGACCTGGGAATAGATTTTGGTCGAGACATGCTTGGATCTTGTCGAGAGCATGCCTAGAAGGATTCAGGCAGTGTTGAAAGCCAAAGAGGGATTTACAAAATACTAACAAAATAATAAAAATAAAAATATTTTTTTTTTTATCAAAACGGTAACATTGCAGTTACATGACAATAATCTGCATAACTAATAATATGCTAATTAGTTTCAAGTCTAATTTATGTATGAGATAGCCAAGATGATTGTCTACACTGAACAAAAATATATATGCAACACTTTCGGTTTTGCTCCCATTTGCATGAGCTGAACTGAAAGATCTGAAACATTTTCTACATACACAAAAGACCCATTACTCTCAAATATTGTTCACGAATCTGTCTAAATCTGTGTTAGTGAGCACTTCTCCTTTGCCGAGATAATCCATCCCACCTCACAGGTGTGGCATATCAAGGTGCTGATTAGACAGCATGAATATTGCACAGGTGTGCCTTAGACTGCCCCCAATTAAAGGCCACTCTGAAATGTGCAGTTTGATCACACAGCACAAAGTCACAAATGTTGCAACGTTTGAGGGAGCGTGCAATTGGCATGCTGACTGCAGGAATGTCTACCAGAGCTGTTGCCCGTACAATGAATGTTCATGTCATTACCATAAGCCGTCTCCAAAGGCGTTTCAGAGAATTTGGCAGTACATCCAACCGGCCTCACAACCGCAAACCATGTGTAACAACACCAGCCCAGGACCTCCACATCGAGCATGTTCACCCCCATGATCGTCTGAGAGCAGCCAGCCGGACAGCTGCAGCAACAATCGGTTTGCATAACAAAAGAATTTATGCACAAACTGTCAGAAACTGTCTCAGGGAAGCTCATCTGTATGCTCATCGTCCTCATCGGAGTCTGAACCTGACTGCAGTTCGTCATCGTAACCGACTTGAGTGGGCAAATGCTCACATTCGATAGCATCTGACACGTTGGAGAGGAGTTCTGTTCATGGATGAGTCCTGGTATTCTGTTCAGGGCAGATGGCAGACAGCGTGTGCATCGTGTGGGTGGGTGGTTTGCTGACGTCAACGTTGCTGATCGAGTGGCCCATGGTGGCAGTGGGGTTATGGTATGGGCAGGCGTATGTCATGGACAACTAACACAGGTACATTTTATTGATGGCATTTTGAATGCACAGAGATACCATGATGAGATCCTGAGGCCCATTCATCCACGACCATCACCTCATGTTGCAGCATGATAATGTACGACTCCATATTGCAAGGATCTGTACACAATTCCTGGAAGCTGAAAACATCCCAGTTCTTGCATGGCCAGCATACTCACCGGACATGTCACCCATTGAGCATATTTGGGATGCTCTGGATCGGCGTATAGGACAACGTGTTCCAGTTCCTGCCAATATTCTGCTACTTTGCACAGCTATTAAAGAGGAGTGGACCAACATTCCACAGGCCACAATCAACAACCTGATCAACTCTACGCGACGGACATGTGTTGCACTGCGTGGCAAATGGTGGCCACACCAGATACTGACTGGTTTTCTTGCACCCCCCCAGTAAGGCAAAGCTGTGCACATTTCAGAGTGGTCTTTTATTGTGGGCAGTCTAAGGCACACCTGTGCAATATTCATCCTGTCTAACCAGCACCTTGATATAACACACCTGAGAGGTGGGATGGATTATCTCGGCAAAGGAGAAGTGCTCACTAACACAGATGTAGACAGATTTGTGAACAATATTTGAGAGTAATGGGTCTTTTGTGTATGTAGAAAATGTTCTTTGAGTTCAGCTCATACAAAATGGGAGCAAAACCGAAAGTGTTGCGTTTATATTTTTGTTCAGTGTATAAAATAATAGTAGCCTCACGTTCGAAGCTGTAGTGGACGGTGAGATATGGAGTCTGAAAGTCAAAAGTTTTAAACATTGTTCCCCTTTTGCTTGACTATTCACTGCTGGCAGGTGCTTATTCTCAGTCAACAATGGGTATATTCATCACTAGAATCTTGTAGGTAATCCCCAGTGTACCCAGGAAAAAGTGACTGAAGCACACATGCCATGGTCAGTAGTAAGCATCCAAGTTGTTTGAAAAAGGTGAGGGGGCTCAATCTGGCATCCCTTTAGCTTCCTTTGGCGAAAAAGTTCTCCCCCTAAGAAAAAAATGTAAAAAAGGCAAACCATTTATTGTCTAAAATTATTTTACTGTTTAAAAATAGTGAACAATAAAAAATTAGATATATGTCACCTACTCGAACAGTAAAGATAACAAGAAAAAATATTGGTAGCTTTGCTGTGTTTCTCCCTTTCTCCTCCAAAATATAGAAGTTACAGTAAACAATAAATGTTATGTACCTAAAAATGGTAATATACAACTACGTCAGCATAAAAATGTTATGGTTATTGGAATACAGCAATAGAAATTAATACAGGAGTTCATACAGGAGATAATTCCATTTACTTATGGCACATTTATGGAAACCTATAGCTGTGTTACCCACAAGCAAATCTTATTTTTGGTCTTACTGTACATGTACTTTGTGTAGGTATGAACTACAACTTAAAGGGGTTGTCCAGGATTTTAATATTGATGGCCTATCCTTAGAATAAGCTATCAGTATCTGATCATTGGGAGTCCCACACCCTACACCCCCTCAGATCAACTATTTCAGAGTAGCTCTGGTGCTAGAAGTTGGCTGCTGAACTACACAGCTCCCACTATTGTGTGACTTCAATGGGAGAAGCTCTGCAGTAACTGACTCTGTCCACTACACAATGCAAGGGTTGCGTAGTTCTGGTGCCAACGTCCAGTGCTGGAGCTACTCTGAAATAGCTGATTGGTGGGGGTGCAGGTTGTCAGATACCTAAAGATCAGATATTGTTTGAATATCTTAAGGATAGTCCATTAATATGTCTCACTGAAGCCGGCCATAATGCAAGATATCAAAGTACATCTATTTATAACCTAAAACCAAGGCTTTTGTATGGTAACTGCAGTATAATAGAAGAAAATGAATGTTATCCAATTATCCATTGCTTCATTATATTATAGCATTCTATGGTTTCACTTTACACGACTCTAAGTAATCTATGATGGTTACATTGATTCCCAATTGCGAAGAGTATAATTGATCGTGAGTAAGCACCAAACACAGCACTTGAATTATTGATATGTTGCTGATTTTATTTTGTTACTTTAATCCCAACTAATACTTTCTAAAATGGTGAAATCATTAGACCAGCAGAGAACATTAGTCGTACAGGGAACATTAGTCTTCCTGTTGCTCTCTTTCTGTATTAAGTTATATGTTCTGGGGCTTTTCAGGACACAATGAAGTTTTTGCCCTATCCCATGTGATTCCAGCTTAGTGAGGTTATTTAGAACTATATAGAATACATTTCATATTGTAGGGAAATACGTGGAAAGTTCTATGTATGTCTATTAAAAGAATTGTGCACAGGAGCTCTACTCCTGAGAACCTTAAATTCATAATCCATAAAAATATATTTTCCCAGGTACAACATATGTTTATTCGTTGCGCAGCTAGCCAGCTTTAGTATAATACTTTTAGCACTTACTGAATTTCCTATAGTGTTATTGAATGACCTGTATTTTATAGCAATTGAAATGAGAGAGTGAAATGTATTCCTTTTTTTTTTATTAGTTTTTACATTTTATTTTATGTACATGATTATGGAGACATCCATCTTGCTTCAGTTGCCCTTAAAAGGCATGATTAAAATGTATCCCCTGTCCATAGGTTCAGGGATATTACTGCTGGAAGGAATTGGGGGTCTCATTCACTTCTTATGAGGAAGCGGCAGGTTGAGCTTAGGCCTGGCTGCTCAGTTTATTCTGTGAGACTGCCAGACCCAAGTACAGTACTCGTCAATATCCGGCAGTCCCATAGATAATAAATCGAACATTAGGATGCACGCTTGACTTGCTGATACATCTGGACAGGAGAGTGGGCCACCTGCTTTTCAGGATTGGCTGTGTGGCCTGTGGAAATTTCATTGTGCAATGAAGGGGAGTAGATAAGTTGTGACCATTGTGACAACCTCCTGCCAATCCCGTCTTACTATGCCACAGTTGCCATACAGGTCTCGTCCACTAGAGACTTCTGGAGGCGAATCCACTATGAGCACAGTAGACGTTTAAGATTGGTTGATGTGCCCATGATGCAATCTCGATTGTATGTACAGGGTGGGCCATTTATATGGATACACCTTAATAAAATGGGAATGGTTGGTGATATTAACTTCCTGATTGTGGCACATTAGTATATGTGAGGGGGGAAACTTTTCAAGATGGGTGGTGACCATGGTGGCCATTTTGAAGTTGGCCATTTTGAATCCAACTTTTGTTTTTTCAATAGGAAGAGGGTCATGTGACACATCAAACTTATTGGGAATTTCACAAGAAAAACAATGGTGTCTCGTATCTTCACAGCATAGACAATTGCCTTCAGATGACCCCAAAGATAAAAGTTTAAGGGGGTCAGATCGGGAGACCTTGGGGGCCATTCAACTGGCCCACGACGACCAATCCACTTTCCAGGAAACTGTTCATCTAGGAATGCTCGGACCTGACACCCATAATGTGGTGGTGCACCATCTTGCTGGAAAAACTCAGGGAATGTGCCAGCTTCAGTGCATAAAGAGGGAAACACATCATCATGTAGCAATTTTGCATATCCAGTGACCCCCTTAGACTTTTATCTTTGGGGTCATCTGAAGGCAATTGTCTAAGCTGTGAAGATACGAGATGTGCAGCACCTGAAACTACGGATACTGGAAGCCTGTGCTAGCATTTCTCCTGCGGTGTTGCTATCAGTGTGTGAAGAGTGGGAGAATAGGGTTGCATTGACAATCCAACACAATGGGCAGCACATTGAACACATTTTATTAGTGGTCAGAAACTTGTAAATAACTCATGAAAGAATAAAGTTACGTTAAAACCAAAAACAAAAGTTGGATTTAAAATGGCCAACTTCAAAATGGCCGCCATGGTCACCACCCATCTTGAAAAGTTTCCCCTTTCACATATACTAATGTGCCACAAACAGGAAGTTAATATCACCAACCATTCCCATTTTATTAAGGTGTATCCATATAAATGGCCCACCCTGTACAATCGGTAAAATAAAATAATTGATTTTGCGCTGGAAATCTAATTAATTTGCTGCCACCACTCTTCGTATTGAATCGGGCGAAGAGACCCCGGCTAGCTAGTCCTAAAGGGAAGAAACGGTTATTTGCAACCTAACTAACCAATTAACAATTTATAAAAATAAGACAATGCTGTAGTATGTCTCTTGTGAGGACAGAGTTTTTAGCATAGACCAGATAATCCGGTAACAAGGGCAAAACTGTAACAATTAAATCGTTAGTTTTATTCTACAAACTATAAACAAAAAATATATACATTAAAACTGACAGATAAATATACCTGCCATTAGAACAGATTGGTTGGATAGAAATAGATAAGAGGTGGAAGGGAATAGAATGTCTGTAAGTTCCGAATTACCGTGGTAAAGTCTAGTAAAAGATAAAGTCTTTGTAAGGAATAATCCAAGATGGCGGGGTGCCCGTGTCCAGCGGGTGGTCGTGATGTTAGTCGACGTCAGATGGTAGATGAAGGACAATTTTGCGCATCATTTGATATCTATTATGACTGGAAGGCAATACAGTGTGCCTGAGAACCGTCATATCTCAGAGAGGGAATTTCCGATTTGTTTGCGGATTTCCATGAAGGTGTGTTAGAATAACCCGAACAACCTCTGAAGAGATGGTTCTTTTCATATTTCCCTAACCCATGAAATATGAGGAAAATATGGTAAAAATATGAAGTCTATAGATTGGAGGTGACTTTCAGGTCATCTTCCTTCTTGTACCAACCAGCTGTGTGATACGGATCTGTCCGTTTCTTCTGAAGTTCGCTGCCCAGGCTAAAGGTGTGAGACCTCCTGCGATGCAGGAGCCACACAGACTGGGAAGATGCACTTTTTATGAGGTTTTGTCATGATGATATCAGAGTGATGGATGTATAACCTGGCAGGGGGTGCTCCTCTGTCCAGGAAGATTCTTTTGGCACGGAGGTGCTAATTGACTCTGATCTGTGAGCTGTGCTAGCAAGGTAAATTACTTCTGGGTTGAAAAAAATATATAGATTTTAACTCTTTGTGTGCAGGAGAGGGCTCTTGTGATTTTTTTTTTTTGTGATTTTAAAACCGGACGCATTCACGATTTCTTCGTATTGCTGAGATCGCGAAGCGTCACAACCATCACCTATTGTGAATGGTGGATTCTGTCTTATTTATACAGAGGTGATAGATTCCATTGTAAGCCTGCCTATGATGAGATGACGTGATGAGAAGAGTGATCTCTGCAGAACAGGAATGGTCAGATTATTAGGTTTAGTGGTCAGTGCAGAAAACAGCAGGATTATTTTTTTTAAATATGGATAGTGGCATATAAAATATAAAATAAAAAATAACATCACAAACAATTATAAAAACATAAATACTTGATATAAAAAAATAGCTCATTTTCTGATTACACATTCCTTTATCATACCTTGGTGCAGTTTGCAACCCAGCAACATGAAACTGTATATCCAGCGTATTCTTAGCTCCTCACGAGGTCTGGCAAGCTGTCCAGAGTATCCTTGTGTCATCGGTGGGAGTGTGACCTCTGGGACTCCACCAATCAACAAAAAAAGTGACAACTCCTCCACTGCAATGCCTGACACAGAGATACCGTATTTTTCGCCCCATAAGACGCACTTTTTCTCCCCCCAAAATGGGGGGAAAATGCCCCTGCGTCTTATGGGGCGAATGCTGACAGTTTTACATCGCAAGCTGCGATGTACGAGCGAGCGGGGAGGAACTGGGAGGAGGAGCTGGGGGCCGGCAATAGCGGTGGGGCGGTGCATTCACTGTACTATAGCCCCGCCGCTCCAGTGCTGCACTATTCAAATATAAAATGTCTTATTCAATTAAAAGTGATTAAACATGCCCCCCCCCCACTCCTAATATTACCGTACATTCTAACACCTTCTGTAGAACGCAGGCAGGCCGGGCGGGGGGCAGCGTAACTCCCTGATGTCACGTGCCTGCACGGCCTACCTTATGAATGAAGCAGGCGGCGCAGGCAAGTGACGTCAGTGAGTGACGCACCGGCTGCCCGGCCTGCCTGGGTTGTTCAGAAGCTGTTAGGATGTACGGTAATATTAGGAATGAGGCGGCATGTTTAATCACTTTTAATTGAATAAGACATTTTATATTTGTATACTGGAGCGGCGGGGGGGGGGGGGATCTGTGGATGACAGTTTTATGGGGAACATCCGTGGATGGGTCAGTTAAGGGGTGGGGGATCTGTGGATGGCACTGTTATGGGCTGGGGGGGTCTGTGGATGGCACTGTTATGGGGTGGGGGGTCTGTGGATGGCACATATATAACAGTGCCACCCACAGATACCCCATAACAGTGCCACCCACAGATCCCTCCTGTAACAGTGCCAGCCACAGATCCCCCTGTAACAGTGCAAGCCACAGATCCCCCCCATAACAGTGTCGGTCATCCACAGATCCCCCCATAACAGTGTCCGTCATCTACAGATCCCCCCCATAACAGTGTCGGTCATCCACAGATCCCCCCATAACAGTGTCGGTCATCCACAGATCCCCCCCATAACAGTGTCGGTCATCCACAGATCCCCCCATAACAGTGTCGGTCATCCACAGATCCCCCCATAACAGTGCGTCATCCACAGATCCCCCATAACAGTGCGTCATCCACAGATCCCCCCATAACAGTGTCCGTCATCCACAGATCCCCCCATAACAGTGTCCGTCATCCACAGATCCCCCCATAACAGTGCGTCATCCACAGATCCCCCCATAACAGTGTCCGTCATCCACAGATCCCCCCCATAACAGTGTCGGTCATCCACAGATCCCCCCATAACAGTGTCGGTCATCCACAGATCCCCCCATAACAGTGCGTCATCCACAGATCCCCCATAACAGTGCGTCATCCACAGATCCCCCCATAACAGTGTCCGTCATCCACAGATCCCCCCATAACAGTGTCCGTCATCCACAGATCCCCCCATAACAGTGCGTCATCCACAGATCCCCCCATAACAGTGTCCGTCATCTACAGATCCCCCCCATAACAGTGTCGGTCATCCACAGATCCCCCCATAACAGTGTGTCATCCACAGATCCCCCATAACAGTGCATCATCCACAGATCCCCCCATAACAGTGTCCTTCACAGATCCCCAGTAATAGTGCCATTCACAGACCACCATTAGATTTAACCTTTTGGTTAAAAATTTTTTTTTTTCTTATTTTCCTCCCTAAAAACCTAGGTGCGTCTTATGGGCCGGTGCATCTTATAGGGCGAAAAATACGGTATTCCTATGTGGCCGTTTCTGGTACTGCAGCTCAAACCTATTGACATGAATGAGGCTGAGCTGCAGTACCATACACAGTTTCATGGATGAGAGGACAGCAGTGGAAGGAACTGTATTCATCAGAAAATGCCATGGCCTCTCTCTTTAGAGGGAGTCAGACCCCTAACTATCACAAATAGATGCTTTATCCTAATATATCATTTAAGGGAAAGCTCCTAGTTATACAGTACGTAGTTACATAGATAGATTGTACAGTTGGAAAAAAATATGTCCTCAACAGATATATTGTGCTTTTGTGTAATGCAAACCTGATGAAGGTAAAAATAAGAAGTATTCTGAATCTGCTCAATACCCTTTCCTGCATTTTACATTTTAACCCCTTAATGACCGGGCAATTTGTATAGATTTTCTTGCATTTTAATGCTCGTTAGCGATTATTGGCAAAGGTGCCGCTGATTACTCAATGAACATATTGCTTGTTCATCAGGAATATCATCTTTTCTGTGGTCACCAAAATCATCATTTGCCGGGCAGCAGAGCATGCCGTCTATTCACGCTCTACTGCAGGAAAACAATGATTCTGTATGGGGATTAGCGATCACTCCTCCCTATACTGTGGAGGAGATCACTGCCTGTAAATGTAGCGGTCTCCTTCGCTGACGAAAAGGCGGTTGCTGGGAAGGAACGCTTCCGCCTTTAGACATGGGTAACTATGGGCTGGCTATTTCAGTGTAGTTTTCACAACCCTCCGCATACAGCTGAGAACAATGGTGCGTCACGTGTCCTTAGTCAGCACTTTTCATGTAGCTGTCCAGTGGCATCGACAAATGGTGGGGTTTTATTCTACCCCCAAGACACCGGTCAGCATTTCCTTCTCGTCTGTTCAGTGTCTCCGACACAGATGTGAATGATATTGCTGTTATGAAAAGAAGCCAGCCAGCGCAGTGAAATTATAGCATGGAGGGGTGCGTGCGGGAATTGATCACCGCAGCAGCTCTCCGCCGTTTTTAAGAGAGAATGAATTTATGTGCATGCTGTCCCTTTGAAACTCCAGAAGTATAAAACAGCTGCCTTGTTTGTAACTATGCCAATTCCCCATTACGCTTTATGCTGCTAAGTGTTGGATAGCATGCAGATAGGGAGAATAATTAATGCACAGATTGCACTGTTGTCACTCCGCCACGCAGCTCTGTTTAAAAGGTAGAACCATATTGTAGGTTAAACACACAGACTAATGCCTGATGAAGTGATTACAACTCTATTTATTATAATGCATCTCGGATTACTACCTTAACAAAGAGCCATTTTAAAAAGGAATGGTGCTTTTCATTTCTAACAGCACGCTGAACTCGAGATCTACATTTGTAGTTGTAGATTGGCTGGTATACTTCTTCACCTGTATTTACTCATTAAAACCAGATGGTGAAACATATTACTGTTTTCTAATCAGTTTTTATTTTCTGATTGTAGATTTTTTATTTTTTATTGTATTGTCTGTACATGTTTATTAGGGCAGCCATCTTGCCTGAACTGCTGTTCACATGGACCATAGACACAAAAGACAGAGATGACTTCTTTGGGGGAGTTTTCTAAGCATGCTATCACTGCAGGAAGGAACATGATCCACCATTCACAATTGGTGATGTCACAGCTGGGAGGGGGCGAAGGTGAGCTGTGACATCACCAATTGTGAATGGTGGATCATGTTCCTTCCTGCAGTGATAATGAGATGACTGCTGAAAAGGGATCTGTATAGAACAGGAGGTGTCAGTCTAGTATTAGGCTTAGTGGCCAGTGTGAGAAATTCAGGATTTTAAGATGTTTTAAAAATATAGAAAGTTAGCCTCTAGGTGTAATGGCAACGCCCCCCATTGTCCCTAGATACTAATTTGCATATATTAAAATATTTTCCTTATTAACGCAGGCACATATGAACATAGGACCAACACAGATGCCTTCAGCTGCCAAGCGCACATGTAACAGGTCAGCCGGCGTCATAGGTACAAATCTGCTGACAGATGCCCTTTAAAAATTATGTTTAACATAAAAACTTGATTTAAACAATAGGTCATTTCCAGATGACACATTTTCTTTAAATTGACCACATAAGGATTATTCGAAGGTGACATTTTAAGGTGGAAAAATAATTTGTTTAAATTGACAGGTTCCATACTAGTTATGCCTATAACATAAATTCATACTGATATTTTTCTTATAATATGTTAGATGCAATATGTTGCTGGTTTATAAGTAATGTGACCATCTTAAAGGGTTGTCCAATAAAATACACTGATTGCATGTTGCCAGGATATGATAGGATTTTATTTTGACCCCTGGGGCCACACAGATTTTTCGCACAGTGATGATTCTACCTGTGGCATTAAAACACAGCCCCTTTCAAGGGACAGAGCTGTCATGCGATTCCTATATAATGCTGGCTTGGGAGCATTTGTATAGAAGAAAATATGAACAGGATCGTGGGGAGCTCCGTGGTTTGTTTAGGTGTAGGTTTGCTTTGATTTATACTTTTATATTAAAGGGGTTCTGCAGTTTGTTTAAACTGATGATCTATCCTCTGGATAGATCATCAGCATCTGACTGGCGGGGGTCCGACACCCAGGAGAAGGCAGCGGCGCTCCAGCAGCGCTGCAGCCTTCTCACTGTTTACCGCAGGCCCAGTGACATCACAACTAGTATCACTGGCCTGGACGTGGCTAAGCTCCATTCATGTGAACAGAACTTAGCCACGCCCAGGCCAGTTGATATTAGTCGTGACGTCACTGGGCCTGCAGTAAACAGAAGGCCGCAGCGCTGCTATAGCGCCGCTACTTTCTCAAACAGCTGATCTGCGGGGGTCCCGGGTGTCGGACCCCCTCCGGTCAGGTGCTGATGATCTATCCAGAGGATAGATCATCAGTTTAAACAAACTGCAGAACCCCTTTAATATATAGCTCCAGCTTGTGTTCACATCTTGGGTACATTCAGATATGTAGCACCTCAGCTCCAGTCCTCCCTGCTGAGCTTTCTTTACTTGGCTGTAGCAGTGACATGTCATTTACCACTGCAGCCGATAACTGGACACAGTGGTGTATGACATGTGACCATTGAGTACTGGGATTAGCTAAACTGGTCCCGTGAGGTATGTGTGGATATATTGTAGAGGCTTTGTTATATGGTGTATATACAGCCAAATAAGCCTTTTTATTACAGTGCACTATGCCACCCTTCAGTGCTAGCAATATATAATGCATAAGAAGGTCCTCCTTAGAATCTGGGAACCTGATGTATTCGATGAGATCAGCGTTATGTGGCTGATTTCATTCTACAGCAAAGATAGCGGTCTGTAGGTCTTTCATCTTATATAAAAAAGCAAACAAACTGCAGAGTCGTATAGAATATCTTGAATCATTAAAACCAACAGAGGAGCTTTGTGGTGTAACCTTTAATCAGAAAGTGATTTAAGTCGACATTGGCAGAGCTTTTCCTTTGATATATTATGGTGGCCTCTTCCCACGAAAGCATCAATAAAATATATATTCTGTAATCACAAAGACAAAAGGCTTCTTCTTCTTCCATTCTTACCTTATTTACATTCTTTAAAGTAAAGCTCTAATCTATGATGACTGTGACTCATGCGATTTTCCTGTACAAGACCTCTTTTCCATCGAGCTGTCCACTGCTGGGCACAACTATTGGGGCAGATGTATGACGCTGTCTAAAGGAAAAACTGCATTTGATGCTCAAAGCAACTAACCACAGTACAACTTTGAAAAATCTAAGCTGAGCTGTGATTAGTTTTTTATGTTCACAGTTTTCATAAATCTGCCCCATTGTCCCCAGAAAAGATACAAGGCAAGGTGAGAGTGAGGTTGTAGGTCTCAAGCATCCAGCAGTCACGTCGACTCCTGCCATTGATCCTTAAAGGTAAATCGATTGTTGGGCAAGGAATCATGCTTGGCTAGCCTGTTTACTTCACTTTAAAGGGAATCGGTCACCAGTTTTATGCTGTCCTAACTAATGGCAGCACAGGGACAGACATACCATATGTGCCCAGCAGGAATGGGGGCCCTCTGTCTCTGGGATTTACATACTGATGACCTATCCTCAGGATAGGTCTTCAATATGAGATCGGCGAGGATCCGAATCCCAGCACCTCCGCCGATCAGCTGTTTGAGGAGGCCGAAGCGCTTCTGTGAGCGCCGCTGCCTCCTTACAGCTTGCCAAGCACAGTGCCATACATACACTTGAATGGGACTGAGATGCTCCTAGGCCATGTGGCCAATGAATGTTATGGCACATGGCCTAGGAAGAGGCCTAAGCACTCATGGGGTGCCATAGACTCTTTGTACAGCTGATCAGCAGGGGGTCCCGAAGGATAAGTCATCAATATGTAAATCCCCAGCTATAGGTCATCAATATTTAAATCCCGGAGACCCCCTTTAAAGCAATAAGCAGCACCCCACTGTCTATAAGCTTGGATGTAAGGGATTGAGCTATGAATTTCACAGCTCACAATTACTGGTGAATTATTGGAGAGACATATGGGTAGCTTTCTCAGATAAGGAGAATGCTCTCTGATTAGAGAGCAAAGGGCCCATATACTGTTCTTACATGGGGGCCCTCAGCTGTGTGTGTCTACCCCTGGGGAAGCATAAACTAGTGATATATATCCTCAGCTAAACACTGGATCACTGTCTTTTATTTATTGACCTCTTGTACCGGACAGCTCCAATGTACGCTAATGAGTCTTGATATTCATAAGCTCCTTTCTCTCCCCACCCAATGCTGCTGACTGCAATAGGGAAAAGGCTGTCAATCAGCTACAGGGGTGGGCGGAGTCAGGACTCATCGGCATGCACTGGAGCTGTTAGGAGTTGGGGCCTCATAAAACTGCTGAAAGATTCCATTTAAGAAAGCTCATAGGGTGAGGTTTCTGTCTAAAATACAGATCTATATTTTTGAATTAATCTCTAGATGAGTACATTGTGGCAAGCTCTGATATGGTGATACTATAACAGCTCCCCAGCTGTGTAAATGCTGTTGTAAATGCATAAGCCAGCATATTGGACATATGAGTAACAGTAAGGTTAGGGAATATCTGGAACATTGTCACTTTTGACCCCTCTGATCCTGAGAACAAAAGTTTACTTGGCTTTTTCCCTGTGCCACAGTCCTCAAGCCCAGGGGTGAACCTAGCCTCTCTGCTGCCTGAATTCTCAACCTAACCCCTTCCCTCCTAACATTACATATATCACTGCAGAACATACAGGCTAAGGTTACTTTCACATTAGCGTTTGGGGCTCCACTTGTGAGCTCCGTTTGAAGGGGCTCACAAGCGGCCCCGAACGCATCCGTACTGCCCTAATGGATTCTGAGTGGACGCGGATCCGCTCAGAATGCATCAGTCTGGCAGCGTTCAGCCTCCGCTCCGCTCAGCAGGCGGACACCTGAACGCTGCTTGCAGCGTTCGGGTGTCCGCCTGGCCGTGCGGAGGCACACGGATCCGTCCAGACTTATAATGTAAGTCAATGGGGACGGATCCGTTTGAAGTTGACACAATATGGTGCAATTTTCAAACGGATCCGTCCCCCATTGACTTTCAATGTGAAGTCTGGACGAATCCGTCTGAACTACTTTCACACTTAGAATTTTTTCTAAGTTATAATGCAGACGGATCCGTTCTGAATGGATCCAAACGTCTGCATTATAGGAGCGGATCCGTCTGTGCAGACACCAGACTGATCCGCTCTGAACGCAAGTGTGAAAGTAGCCTAATACAGCACCACATACCTCTTTCATCCAGTGACATCTCATTTGATGTAGACGTTCTCTTTCCTTATCTTCTACTTTCAGACCTTCAGACCAGACCACCATTTTTCAGCCATTTCTCGTCTCTGCGAAAATCTTAGTTTAATCATTTTCCATCATCCTCCCATCTTCTGGACAAATCATCCTACCAACCCCAATTCTGTGCCGCTGTTCTCCCCAATATTATACTTCAGAAACCGATAAACCTCCTGATAATACCAGTACCATGCAGATAGTGCCCTTCAATAATTATTGGCATGCAGTGTCCTAAAATAACTGCGCCCAGCAAATAGTGCCCCTGACACTAATAGTGTAAACATAACGTCCCCCAAAAATAATTGTGGTAAGCCGATACTGTGCCAGAATGCTCCCCACAGTAATGGTGCTCCCAAAAGTCCCACTAATGGTAATAATTCTCTGCTAGAGCACACATGGCAGTAACACTGCTCCTACAGTGCCCCCAACATGTCCCCACTGTGCCCCAGAAGTAATAATGCACCCATAGTGCCCATACTAGTGATCATGTTCCCAATAGACCACCAGTAGTAATAAAGCCCACCATAAGGCCCCAGTAGTAATAATTCTCCTTATAATGTGACAGTGCAAAGAATATCCCCTTTTAATGTCCCCAGATGAGCTAATGTCCCCCTAGTGCCCCATAATATACCAGTATAAAATGCCCCTATATAGTGCCCCAGTAGATGCCCTCAGTGTCCCCCATAATTTGCAAGTATAAAATACCCCTTCTTAGTGCCCCCGTAGATGACCCCATAGTACTTCTCTCCTTCTTCCCTATAGTACCCACCATAATGTGTCCCAGTATAAAATGCCCCTATACAGAGCCCCCCATATAAAATATCCCTTCTCAGTAGATGCCCCAATAGTGTTCCTCTTCCCCAATAGTGCACCCATATAAAGTACCCCTTCTTTGTGGCCTCAGTAGATGCCCCCCAAGAAATGTGCCAGGAAGAAGTGCCCTCATAGTGCCACCTAATAATGTGCCAGTAAAAAGTGCCTCCACAGTGCCCCCCAATAATGTGCCAGTAAGAAGTGCCCCCATAGATGCCCCCCAATAATGTGCCAGTGAAACGTGCCCCCATAGATGCCCCCCAATCATGTGCCAGTAAGAAGTTCCCCCCATTGATGCCCCCCAATCATGTGCCAGTAACAAATGCCCCCACAGTGCTTCTCTCCTGTATTGTACCAAAAAAAAATATAATAAATAAACTCACATACTTACCTCCATCAAGCTGCCAGAGATGTGATGCAGGCCTCTTGCGATGTCATCACTCTGCCTGCATCGGCCTCTGATAGGCTGCAGGCCTAGTGCCTGCAGCCTATCAGAGAAACGGGGAAGGAGGACGCCTCTCCGCTGCCTAACAGCATCCATCTGTATCGCTGTCCTGAGAACGGCGATACAGATTACTATGGAGATGAGCTCTTACACAATGGAGCGCTCCTTCCCCTGTGCCCTGCCGCCGCCACCCCCTTCTTTTCACCAGGGCCGCTCCACCTGAGGCGATTGCTCTACCTCGCCTAATTGGCGGTGCAGCCCTGCTCAAGCCCTCCTGTTGCGCAGGGAACTGAAACACCGTTTCATTTATGTGAATGGAGCTGTACATATCTTGTGATCCAGAAGATTTTGACATTGAGGGTTCTACTGATGGGACCACCACTGATTCCAAGAATAGGGGTCCTGAGTCCCTAGTCTGATTGGAATAATCATCACACATGTGCACTGTCCCTCCATTCTCTATATGAGATTGACAGAGATTGCCAAGTTCAATGCTTTCCTATCTCTGTCAGTCCCATAGAGAATAAATGGAGTGGCAGAATGCATGTCCTACTACAGGACTATTTAAGAATCAGGATCCCCATTGTTGTAATCATTGGGGGTCCCACGAGTGGGTCCACCAGCAATCAAAAACCTCTCACCTATCCTGTGGATAGTTGATAAATTATTATAGTAGGACAACCAGTGATGTGGCTCTTTCATTTTAAGAATCATGGAGGTCCTGGGGTCAGCTTTCCTTCCTGGCAATCGCCTTCTCGTTATTGGAGGAGACCGCTGCTAACTTCTCCACTGTATGGGGAGGAGCGATTGCTAATGCCATTGCTCGTTGTTTGCTGGCAGCAGATCGTGATTAGACAGCATGATTTACCACCGGCAAACCATGATTTTTAAGCATGCTTAAAAATCTCAATTGACCAATGAATGAGCGTGGCACTTTTAGGTCTGTATTACAGCGAGATCATCACTAAGGCTGGGTTCACACGAGCGTGTCCGGATGCAATGTGTTTTGCACGCGCGTGATAAAAAACCGACTGTGGTACCCAGACCCGAACTTCTTCACAGAAGTTCAGGTTTGGGTTAGTTGTAGTGTAGATTGTATTATTTTCCCTTATAACATGGTTATAAGGGAAAATAATAGCATTCTGAATACAGAATGCTTAGTAGGTGATCAATTGAGGGTAAAAAAAAATAAAAAAATTAACTCACCTCCTCCGCATAGTTCCCGGTCTCTTCTTTACTTCTTTAATGATGAACTACAGGCTCGGACCTTTGGTGACGTCAGATCACATGCTCCAATCACATGGTCCATCACCACGGTCCTTTAGCCGACAGCTCATCAGAAGAGACTGGGAACTACGCGATCAAGAGGAGAAGGTGAGTTAATTTGTTTATTTTTTTTTTAACCCCTCCAGCGCTATTTTACTAAGCAGTCTGTATTCAGAATGCTATTATTTTCCCTTATAACCATGTTATAAGGGAAAATAATACAGTGAATAGACTGTCACCTAGCAATCATGCGTGAAAATCGCACCGCATCCGCACTTGCTTGCGGATGCTTGCGATTTTCACGCAACCCCATTCACTTTTATGGGGCCTGCGTTGCGTTAAAAACGCAGAATATAGAGCATGCTGCGATTTTCACGCAACGCACAAGTGATGCGTGAAAATCATCGCTCATCTGAACAGCCCCATTGAAATGAATGGGTCCAGATTCAGTGCGGGTGCAATACGTTCACGTCACGCATCGCACCCGCGCGGAAATCTCGCCCGTGTGAACGCAGCTTAAGGAGTGTTTCTACAAATGCTCGTTATCAATGATCTGGCTGACCATCGGCGGGTCTAATACAGCCCAAAAGAGACATAGATTAGTATGATATTTGTATGCTTCCCATTAGATTCATACAAAGATGAAACTGCTGCATGTAAATATGATCATAATACAGAAACTTTTGAGAGGCTCCCTTTGAACTCTGTAGGCCAGGGTTTCTCAACTCCGGTCCTCGGGACCCATCTACCGGTCATGTTTTCAGGATTTCCTTAGTGTTGAGCAGATGATATAATTAGTGTCCATGCATCAGGACTTAACACAGGTATTCATTCTGTGGGATATTCTCAAATCCTGACCAGCAGGTGGGTCCCGAGGACCGGAGTTAGGAAATTTTGCAGTCAGTTGGATTAAGGTACACCAAATTTAATAGGAGCCACACATC
Organism: Bufo bufo; assembly: GCF_905171765.1. Classification (NCBI taxonomy): domain Eukaryota; kingdom Metazoa; phylum Chordata; class Amphibia; order Anura; family Bufonidae; genus Bufo; species Bufo bufo. Next base: position 328,896,867 of record NC_053390.1, read on the forward strand.
TCTTGCTGCACATCTCTGCTATCATTTTTGCCAAATTATAATAAATGTGTTGTGGCGAGTTGGTTCCACCCATTTAAAAAAAAAGAAAACTGACATAAGTGTAGAAAATACAGTACCAGAAAACAATATTTTTTGTGCTTGAGCAAAAATCAGCGACTCTTGTATGTAAGAAAGCTGCCATATAGCAGTGATAAATTGCTCCCTGTGTGTCCATGCAGAGAGCATAAATTGAGATGATTTTTATGTGAGATGCAGTATGTGTTCAGGGGAGAGTTATGATTTATAATAAAAGCTAAGCATGTGCAAAATGCATTAAAACCTAATGTAAAGGACCTTTTAAATATACAGTACATTACAGGAGATCAAATAGCTGCATTTTGTGTCTAGCTTTACCGCCTACTGAATTTGTCTACGTCCCAGTCCCTTGTGCCTGATTAATAACAAATAGGTTTTGTTAAGAGTCAGCTTTGAATTTATCCCAAGAACCCTGAAGAAAAAGTACGTACCTGTGTTAAGGTCCCATTACATGGCCAATGATCGAGCCAATTATAGGAATACTCCTGATCATTGTGCTGCCTAAAGGTGCCACTGATCACCCGATGAACAAGCAAACACTCGTTCATCAGGTGAAAGCACTTCTGGTGCAGCAGATCGTGTTGTATAAACAGTCATTCTTTATGGGGACGGGCAATTGGAGCAGCGATCCCTCATCCCTATATAGTGGAGGGTGATAGCTGCATGTAAATGTAGCTTTCACCTCCTGGAACTAGCAAGCAGTATTAATTGCCTGCTGTGTTTGCCCTTCTAAGGGTACTTTTCACACTAGCGTTATTCTTTTCCGGCATTGAGTTCCGTCCTAGGGGCTCAATACCGGAAAATAACTGATCAGTTTTATCCCCATGCATTCTGAGTGGAGAGCAATCCGTTCAGGATGTCTTCAGTTCAGTATTTTTGCTTTTTCAGGACGGAGGTAATACCGCAGCATGCTGCTGTTGTATCTCCGTCCAAAATTCCGGAACACTTGCATTTTTTTCCATTGACATGCATTAATGCCGGATCTGGCCCCGGCAAAAAGGATCTGTTTTTGCTGTTTGCGCATGCTGAGACCACAAAAAAATAAAAAATGCCGGATCCGCTTTTCCAGATGACACCGCAGAGACGGATCCGGCATTTTAATGCATTTGTCATACGGATCAGGATCCTGATGACGGAACTGCCTGCCGGAATCCTCTGCCGCAAGTGTGAAAGTACGTGAATTTTCACGGAAAATATGCATAGTAATTCAGCAAACCATGTATAACCGCGGAATATACACCCTGTACAGAATTATTAGGTAAATGAGTATTTTGACCACATCATCCTCTTTTTGCATGTTGTCTTACTCCAAGCTGTATAGGCTCGAAAGCCTACTACCAATTAAGCATATTAGGTGATGTGCATCTCTGTAATGAGAAGGGGTGTGGTCTAATGACATCAACACCCTATATCAGGTGTGCATAATTATTAGGCAACTTCCTTTCCTTTGGCAAAATGGGTCAAAAGAAGGACTTGACAGGCTCAGAAAAGTCAAAAATAGTGAGATATCTTGCAGAGGGATGCAGCACTCTTAAAATTGCAAAGCTTCTGAAGCGTGATCATCGAACAATCAAGCGTTTCATTCAAAATAGTCAACAGGGTCGCAAGAAGCGTGTGGAAAAACCAAGGCGCAAAATAACTGCCCATGAACTGAGAAAAGTCAAGCGTGCAGCTGCCAAGATGCCACTTGCCACCAGTTTGGCCATATTTCAGAGCTGCAACATCACTGGAGTGCCCAAAAGCACAAGGTGTGCAATACTCAGAGACATGGCCAAGGTAAGAAAGGCTGAAAGACGACCACCACTGAACAAGACACACAAGCTGAAAACGTCAAGACTGGGCCAAGAAATATCTCAAGACTGATTTTTCTAAGGTTTTATGGACTGATGAAATGAGAGTGAGTCTTGATGGGCCAGATGGATTGGCCCGTGGCTGGATTGGTAAAGGGCAGAGAGCTCCAGTCCGACTCAGACGCCAGCAAGGTGGAGGTGGAGTACTGGTTTGGGCTGGTATCATCAAAGATGAGCTTGTGGGGCCTTTTCGGGTTGAGGATGGAGTCAAGCTCAACTCCCAGTCCTACTGCCAGTTTCTGGAAGACACCTTCTTCAAGCAGTGGTACAGGAAGAAGTCTGCATCCTTCAAGAAAAACATGATTTTCATGCAGGACAATGCTCCATCACACGCGTCCAAGTACTCCACAGCGTGGCTGGCAAGAAAGGGTATAAAAGAAGAAAATCTAATGACATGGCCTCCTTGTTCACCTGATCTGAACCCCATTGAGAACCTGTGGTCCATCATCAAATGTGAGATTTACAAGGAGGGAAAACAGTACACCTCTCTGAACAGTGTCTGGGAGGCTGTGGTTGCTGCTGCACGCAATGTTGATGGTGAACAGATCAAAACACTGACAGAATCCATGGATGGCAGGCTTTTGAGTGTCCTTGCAAAGAAAGGTGGCTATATTGGTCACTGATTTGTTTTTGTTTTGTTTTTGAATGTCAGAAATGTATATTTGTGAATGTTGAGATGTTATATTGGTTTCACTGGTAAAAATAAATAATTGAAATGGGTATATATTAGTTTTTTGTTAAGTTGCCTAATAATTATGCACAGTAATAGTCACCTGCACACACAGATATCCCCCTAAAATAGCTAAAACTAAAAACAAACTAAAAACTACTTCCAAAAATATTCAGCTTTAATATTAATGAGTTTTTTGGGTTCATTGAGAACATGGTTGTTGTTCAATAATAAAATTAATCCTCAAAAATACAACTTGCCTAATAATTCTGCACTCCCTGTATGTAGAGTCAAGTGACCATATTGCATTACTGTTTTTCTATGATGGCCCCACCAATATCAGGTCATCATTGAGCTATAATTGTCGTTTATCGTATCGTAATTGATTCCTCAGCCGTCTCCTATATACATGTCAAGGATTCCTTTTTTGGATGTTGTCACATGTACTACCAGTATACCCCTTGTCTCATTGATTATAGTATTGTATTGTATGTCTTGCTGACTCTCCTGTTATGTGTAGTCCGGCTGTAGGCCAGATTTTAGTTCATTATTAATAAAAGGTATATTTTAATTGGGAAGGTGTTCTAGTGCATGATCGCAAGTGTGAAAGTAGCCTAAGGAGCTATAAAGGTATACATATGAAGCAACCAAATGTATAATGAAATAGCTGTGCTTAGCATGACCAGATTGTCACCAATATTGTATAGTTCAGACAAGTCCTCCGCTGAAGGATCTCAGCTTCTTTGCTATATTTGAGTATATATTTAGCAAGTGGTCAGTGGTAAGGACTGGTTCTCAGATGGTGCATGCAACATCTGGTTCCTTTAGGTCAGTGGTATAGCCAGTGACCAAATCCCTATTGCTCCTTCGTGGGGCACCTTTATAGTCCCTTCTGGTTACATGTGGTGAAGAATACAGGAAGAGGACCTCCTGATACTTTGTGGTCCAGGGTGAAAAATGTAGTAAAATATGATTCCTGGTATGCAAAAAAGGGTGAATAGATTATCCAGCCAAGGTCCAGCTGTTTGGAGTAGGTTCGGTTACCTGAAGTAAGGGAGAAAGAAAGTAAGCTGTATATTGGTGTCCATTGAGTAGGCAAGTGTTAGTATATTCACTAGGAAGCAATCACTATATGAACAATCCAAATGAAGGAATACAAATCTGCCAGTCCCTGTGGGATTGCTGTCCTGGGCTAAGAAAGAACAGTTTTTCTGTATATGGGGATCTCCTATAGGAGCTCAATAAAAAGTTAAAACATTGTCACTTAGCATAATGTGTATTTCTGCAGCCACTTGAGAATTACCATATCTATCTTCAGAGAAAAAAAAAAAAAAAGGATTTTCCCAATAAAAACAGCCATATTCCATTACACACACCAGATACTGGTACAGTCTGTTATTTCTGGAAAAAAAATCTGTGCAAACAGTTGTGTTTCTTTATCTTTCTATTTTAAAAAGATAACACATACGGTAGCCCCCTTTGTAGAGCTCTATCATAATAAAGGGATATTCCATATTGGACAATTCTAACTTGTTAGTAGACAGCAATACTGCTACTAATGCTTCAAGCAGCTGATCGGCAGGGGTGCAGAGAGTCACACCCCTGCCAATCTGATATTAATGACTTATCCTGGGGATGGATAATCAATATAAGTTATTTTTATTGGTGACCTATTCTCAGGATAGGTCAACAGTATCAGATCGGCTGGGTTTAACACCCCGTACTCCCGTCGATCAGCTGTTTGTAGATAAGACGTGTGCCATTCCAGCTCACGCTTGCACGCTATTCAAGTATATAGGAACGAGCAGTCCTATAGAAGTGAATGGAACGGCTTCTTGTTATTACACCTGCTCACTGAAATACAAAATAAGAAAATAATTTGCTTATGGAAATAAGCAAATAACGCCATATCTGCATGGCTTCATGAGGAATCGGTCATGTCAAACTAATTTAATCAGTTTCTATGAGGAGGTAAGTTCTAGACTTGACAGCGGTGAATCAATGGATGTCAAATATCTGGACTTTTCCAAAGCATTTGACACTGTACCACATAAAAGGTTAATATATAAAATGAGAATGCTCGGACTGGGGGATAACGTCTGTATGTGGGTAAGTAACTGGCTCAATGATAGAAAACAGAGGGTGGTTATTAACGGTACATACTCAGATTGGGTCACTGTCACTAGTGGAGTACCTCAGGGGTCAGTATTGGGCCCTATTCTCTTCAATATATTTATTAATGATCTTGTAGAAGGCTTGTACAGTAAAATAATATTTTTTACGGATGACACTAAACTTTGTAAAGTAATTAACACGGAAGAGGACAGTACACGGCTGCAGATGGGTCTGGATAGATTGGAGGCTTGGGCAGATAAGTGACAGATAAGGTTTAACACTGACAAATGTAAGGCTATGCACATGGGAAGGAATAATGCAAGTCACCAGTACATACTAAATGGTAAAACACTGGGTAACACTGACATGGAAAAGGACTTAGGAATCTTAGTGGACAGCAAATAACTGTAGAAACCAGTGTCAGGCAGCTGCTGCCAAGGCCAATAAGATAATGGGTTGCATCAAAAGGGGCATAGATGCCCGTGATGAGAACATAGTCCTACCACTTTACAAATCATTAGTCAGACCACACATGGAGTACTGTGTACAGTTCTGGGCTCCAGTGAACAAGGCAGACATAGCAGAGCTGGAGAGGGTCCAGAGGAGGGCAACTAAAGTAATAACTGGAATGGGGCAACTACAGTACCCTGAAATATTATCAACATTAGGGTTATTCACGTTAGAAAAAAGACGACTGAGGGGAGATCTAATTGCTATGTATAAATATATCAGGGGTCTGTACAGAGATCAATTCCATCATCTATTTATACCGAGGACTGTGACGGTGACAAAGGGACATCCTCGGTGTCTGGAGGAAAGAAGGTTTGTACACAAACATAGAAGAGGATTCTTTACGGTAAGAGCAGTGAGACTATGGAACTCTTTGCCTGAGGAGGTGGTGATGAGTTCACTTAAAAGAGTTCAAGAGGGGCCTGGATTTGTTTCTAGATTGTAAGGCTATTTTCACACTAGAGGCAGTTTGATCCAGCAAGCAGTTCCGTCGTCGGAGCTGCCTGCCGGATCTGCCGATCAGTGTGACAACTGACAGCATTTGTAGACGGATCCGGGTGCGGATCCGTCTACAAATGCATTGCAAGAACGGATCCGTCTCTCCGCTTGTCATGCAGATGGACGGATCCGTCTTGCAGTCTTTCTCTCAGTTCTCCCGGTATGCGCATGCGCAGACCGGAAGGACGGATCCGTCCTTCAGTTGTTTTGCAATGCCGGCACTAATTCAAGTCAATGGGAATTAATGTCGGATCCTGCTTCCGGCGACTGATCAGGCATTGCTGCGGTATTATGTCCGGCCAAAATGCCTGACAGTGTCTGAACGGAAGGCATACTGATGCAAACTGAACGGATTTCTATCCATTCAGAATGCATTGGGATATGCCTGATCGGTTCTTTTCCGGCATAGAGCCCTTTTGACGGAACTCTATGCCGGAAAAGAATAACGCTAGTGTGAAAATACCCTAATAATATTACAGGCTATAGCTACTAGAGAGGGGTCGTTGATCCAGGGAGTTATTCTGATTGCCAGATTGGAGTCGGGAAGGAATTATTCCCCCTAAAGTGAGGAAAATTGGCTTCTACCTCCCAGGTTTTTTTTGCCTTCCTCTAGATCAGGCATGCTCAACCTGCAGCCCTCCAGCTGTTGCAAAACTACAACTCCCAGCATGCCTGAACAGCCTACAGCTATCAGCCTACCGCAGGGTATGGTGGGAGTTGTAGTTTTACAACAGCTGAAGGGCCACAGGTTGAGCATCCCTGCACTAGATCAACTTGCAGGATAACAGGCTGAACTGGATAGACAGATGTCTTTTTTCAGCCTTAGGCCGAATGCACATGGTCGTGTTACATGGCCGTGAGTGGTCTGTGGTATCCCGGCCTGGCATCCTGCTGAGAGCAGGAGCGCACGGCGTCATTGGTTGCTATGACGCCGTGCGCTTCATGCCGCCGCTGCACTACAGTAATACATTCGTATGATCTATATGAGTGTATTACTGTAGTGCAGCGGCGGCATGAAGCGCACGGCGTCATAGCAACCAATGACGCCGTGCGCTCCTGCTCTCAGCAGGATGCCAGGCCGGGATACCACGGACCGCTCACAGCCGTGTGCATTCGGCCTTATAAACTATGTTACTGCTGCTGTTGCGGCGAGCAGGTAAACAATAAAGAGACCAGGTGTCGGACTCCCGCCAATCTGATATTGATGACCTATCCTGAGAATAGGTCATCAATAAAATAAACTTGAACATCCCCTTTAACTGTTCCATTTCTTTCCTTTGGCACCATTTGGTAAATAAAGTGCTCATTGAAATCAATGTGTTGTCTGTGCAATGAAAGAAAGAACATGTCAGCCTCCAGGGCACTGTACATATGAAATACATAAAAACATAATGTGACTTAGCGCTAAAAACAAGCAAGTACAATAAATGGCTTAAGGTTACAGATTAATAGACTGGTACAGAGAGAGGGTCCTGTCTACAAGGGCTCACAGTCTACAAGATATATCATTTAGTGCAGCGGTGCACAACCTTTTTTGTCTGAGGGCCGCATTGTCACATTGCTCTATTTCAATGGGCCGCAAATAAGAGGACGGCGCTCCCTGGTTATTACCACCTCCTGCCAGTTACAGGTGCCATACAATAACCAGTAAGCATTTTCCTTTAACAGTGGGGAAAGCGCTTATTTAGTTAGCACTTTAATAACCAGGCCTGAACAGACACTTTTTTTTGTGATTGAGCGCACATGGTGGTTCGAATGGTTGTAACTTTTTTGTGTGTTGGGAATACCAAAATAATTTTTGCAACAATTTTTCACTTGATACATAGGACCTTATACATTTTTTATTTTTTTTATTTGGGGGAAACTGTATACAAGCATTTTTTTCAAAACTATAGCTCCTTATTCTTTAAATATGCAAACTTCCACTGAATAAATTATTATAATTAGTTCCCTATTTTGTGTCTGTTATAATAGGTATAGTTTCACGTGAATGGGGGCGATTTTGGCGACGGTTTCAATATTTTTTATTTTTTAACTTAATTTTTTATATATTTCTGCTACAAATAATATCCCCCAAGAGGTCATAAAAAGACCTTTGGGGACACTGACACCTTTTTGTTAATTTTCCTTTTTATTTTTTAGGTTTATTTGTATTTTATTAATATTTTATTGTATTTTTATTTTTTATAATTGGTTTATTGCTTACTATTTAAATATATTTTTGCCACATAATATGTCATAAAAAGACTGTTGGGGGACAATGAACACTGTACTATTTAGCGCTTTTTTTAAATAATTTTTTTATTTGTATTTTTTTTTGTTTACATTTTTTTATTCTCTATTATTTTTTTTATTATATTTTTGCCATATAATGTGTCCCCACAAGGGATCATAAAAAGACTGTTAGGGGACAGTGAACACTCTCTTTTATTTTGCAATTTTTCCTTTTATTTTTTTTTCCTTTTTATTTGTATTTTATTTTTGTATTTTTTTTTTAATAATTTTCTATTTTTTGCCACATTATATTTTATTTCTTTTTTGATTTTATTTGTGTTTTATTATATTTTTAATAAATGTTTTATTATATTAAATAATTTTTTAACTCATTATTTCCACATAATTTGTCCCCAAGAGGTCACTGAAAGACCTTTGGGGACACAGACTTTTTTTTGCACTATTTCCACTGTAACTGGGGCATCTAAAGGAGTCCCAGTTACAGGGCAAACCAGCCTGCTGTGGGGTCATTATGCACAGGCAGAGCTGATCAGGGTCACCTGACCCTGCAGCTCTGCCCCCAAGCCAGGTCCACCCTGCATAGCGCTCACCGATCTGAGAAGACAGAAGCGCTGATACACTGCTTCTGCCTTCTCCTCGGCTCCCCCACTGTCACTGACAGCCGGGAACAGACCTGCTCCTGCTACAGTGCGGGAGCAGGAGCTGTAATGCTCCATCATGCGGTGCTGCAGGCAGAAACACAGATCACCTGTGTTTCTGTCCAGGAAGACGGGGGCCGCAAGCCTTGGCTCTATGGGCCGCGGGTTGTGCACCCATGATTTAGTGCCTTTTCGTATGCCGTTTACAATATTTCCCTCTTATTTTCTGATGTGTCATTGTAAATATATGTAAGCAGCTATTTACGTTTATTATCATTTTTCTTTGTCTCTTGATCCATTCCTTATCTTGACCTCGTTTGCCCAATATGATTTGGACTTGTAGTTGGTAGACATGCTCGTCCTCAGACCTGGCCGTTTCTGTGGCTTTCTGTTAATATATTAGGATGCTTGAAACTCATCTGTGCACAGTGCTTTAGATCAATATAATGTGTATTATTTGATTATGAATAAAATGAAGATGTAGCAGGCTGTAGAAGCTTGTCTGAGATACTTATCCGATGAAATATTTAGAAGCACTTAAAGCTTCTCCGCAAATATGTTTATCTAGCCCCACAGGAGAGCAATGAAACTGGGTGTAGAGAGCTTGCTTCTTTCTTTTCAATGCAAACTCTTTGTGCTCAGAACCTTCAAGCAACATCGTGGACATTTTTTCACTAGGAACACATATGTTAGTGCAGTAGAATTCCTTTAATCCAACACCCATGGGACCCAGCTAGTGCTTGGTTATCAAACATTAGTTGGCTAACTTAGAGCAGTAAGGAAAAATACCTTTTAGTTAATGGGTCACAACATTTTCATAAAACTTTGGATATGTCAAAGGTTATTCCCTCTCGCTAGAGAGAAGTGCTCACATACTGCATGGGACAGAAATGAGATGGGCCGATAGACTTTCTATTGAGTCTTTCTTGCGTTCTGTCTTAAAGCAAGGAGATAGAGCGCGATAGGCGAGCTCTTCTGGTTCTAGTAACCGGTAGGAGTCCCAGCACTTGGACCTCGCAACAGTCAACATTTTTTATATGTTTCTATGACATCAAAGGTTTTATGAAAACTCAGTGAAAAAGAGTTAGTCATGAAGGTAAGCAGATTCAGAATTGGTAAACAGTACAAGAAATTGATGCTGTTGCTTTTTATTTTCAGAGTATCGTCTTCTACCATTGCGGTCGGGTTTTCTCAAGTTTAGGCTATGTTCATCTGACAGATTTTTCCAGTGGAAAAACCGTTTGTGTATTTGCAGTAGAACGCAAAACTGACATCAGTCTACTATATCAGGTATCTGCTTGTGGATTAGGTCCATTCAAAGGCTAACCTGTGTGTGGCTACTTGTATGAACTACAGTGCAGATTCCCAATGAAATCTATCGGAAACACACTTCACATGGATTTTTGCACAAATTTGCACCATGTGAACATATCCTTACTAAAAAGAACATGTTGGTCACAAAGATACTTTGTGTTCACTAGTTTTGAGGGCATATGAGTGCACCTAGTGGTTATTACTGATCAGTGGTCCAAGATCTGCTCCTCATGCTCATGGCTGATATGGTAGACTAGGTGCTGCATGAGGTAAATCTCAAAGCAGAACTTCAGAAGACACAAAGGGTCACTACTGATTTGAAGATTATCTCAAAAGCCCCAATTTACCATTTTACACTGCAGATAGGAAATTCTAGTTATTGCCTGTGAACCAAATACCGTACGTGGATCTCACTTTTCAGTGGCTGATATATTTTTATATGTATCTTTATTTTCAATTTCAGTCCAACTACCTATGTTTTGGAAGATGATGAGCCTCGTTTCCTGGAAGAAGTGGATTACAGCGCAGAGAGCAATGACGAAGCAGACCCTGATCTCCCAGACACTGCTGTAGATCTTGAAACCTCAGCAGTAGAAGACGAAGGATTCTCAGATTCTGAAATCTCACAAACTTGCTTGAAGAGTGCACAAAGGCATCAGGAATGCCTTGTTTTGGCAATGAAGCATTAAGAGATGGTTAGACAAGAGTTACTTGAACCAATGAAAACAATGTAGTATTGCTGACTTTTTTTGGTCCTGCTATGGGCATATAAAGTGGAGTTGTTTGTTCTCCTGCCTATGTTGCATGTTTTTCCCCTGCAGGAACCACTTCAGATGAATTCTCCAACCTTCATCCTATACAAACGGCTAACACTCATGAAAAGCCACACTCAGTATTGTTCCTTGCACAGTGTTTATAGTACATCTTGCTACAGACACATTAACTTTTAGGTGTAATATTTGCTGATTATTCCACTCCCTTGGAAACTTTCTTAAAGGCTTACTGGTCATAGCTATGTGTTCACAGTTCACTACAATCTTTACCTTTGTGTTCCAGATCATACTCTGGTCAGAGACAAGGCTTTGGGGTTTTATGTGAGTTTTTTGGGGAGTTGTGTTTTTTTTAAGAGCATGATTTGAAAATTGTATATTCTGGCACACATCAATCATGTATATTACAATGACAAAATAGAGTGCATGGCGCTGACCTAGAAATCATTTAACAAGTGAAAGTGCTGAGTCCTATCCCTCCAAAGTCAGTAAATTAAATTTACAATTGATACTTCAAATTAACCAGAAACAACTTCTTCCTTCCATTCATGAGAAAAGTCACACCAACCGATTCTAGTATTAAAGGGAACCTCTTATACATGAAAATGCTATGCAATCTGCAGGCAGCATGTTATAGAGCAGAAGCAGCTGAACAGATTGATTTACAGAATCTTTTCCCAGAAAACTATATAACTTGTAATTTATTAATTTAGATTCCTGCTCATTCTGGGCTCTGAAGTCCCGGAGACGGTCCTATCAGTGATTGACAGCTATCTCTATATACACAGTCATAAAGGGCAGGCTTTCAATCACTGATAGGACCGCCGCCTGGACCTCAAAGCCCAGAATACGCAGCAATATAAATTACAAGTTATACTGAATATTTTCCCATAAAACTATATATCAATCTGCCCAACTGCATTTTCATGGTGACAGGTTCCCCTTAATACTGGATTGGTTGGTTTGACTTGTTAACTTCGTTCATGAATTGAAGGAATAGGTTAGATCTGGTTGCTTTGTATCTGGATCCCCAATGAAGCACAACAGTAGTACATTTAAAGAGTATCCTAAATTAGATATGGATTGTTGATATGTGATATCCAAGCATAACCGTGTTGGCTTCTCTATACAGTAACTACATACCGGTACACAAGTGTCTTGTTTCGTTAAGAAAGAAACACAATTCACTCCAGATCCAAACTTTCCATGATTTAATTCTGTATCAATATTTAGCAGCACACAAAAATTGCAATGACCACAAACCCAACTAGGTGTATTAATTGTGTCCTGGTGAAATATGAATTGGGTTAGAATCCCCGTTGCATCTGTCTTGCAGGTTTTGTGTGCTATCTCGTGAAAACATGTCCCAAATTACTCACCTAGGTATCATCTTTTCACCCCATCTCTCCCATTATTGATATATATCCCATAGAGCAGGGATAGCCAACCTGCGGCTCTCCAGCTGTTGTAAAACTACAACTCCCACCATGCCCTGCTGTAGGCTGTCTGGGCATGCTGGGAGTTGTGGTTTTGCAACAGCTGGAGAGCTGCAGGTTGGCCATCCCTGCTATACAGTTCCTGCCAGACAGGTGTAGAGTTGCTGATCTCACCGCAATTCTATGTTAATCTCTTCTACTTTTTCAATCATACCACAGTCCATTTGCTAGAAATATATATGTACATCGGGCCCTACAAATTGGATGTATATACGCTGAACCTAATGATTTTGGCAGGATTGGCTGATTAGCTGACATGTATGGGATGGCAGATGTCAGGGAGTTAAGGATCAGGCTGTTGGATTTCAGCACACCCAATCTTTTTGTTCTTGGGAAGGCACCACCAGAGAAGTCTAGCAGCAGCTTTCCCCTTCTTCCCATTTAGAACATATGCATGCTTGGCGAAGCCAAGAATGCATGTGTATGGGGAAGAGGGATTGGGAAAGATCGCTATGAACCAAACAAATGTTCAGGCGACAGATATCTCAAGTGAATGGTCAGCCTTAATCCTGGACTAGATTTAAAAGCAGACTCTGGTATGGCTGTTTTTTCATTTAATACCTTCAGAACCAGAGGCGTACATGTACAGCGGAAGTCTGGGATTGTAAAAATGGTACCCACTTGCAGGTGGGGGGGGCACCATAGCCGCCGGGTTTCTTCTGTTTTAAACAGCAGTTTAAAGTCCCAGGGGGTTATGTCGGCAATAAGCAGCGATAATGCCCACAAAGGGCTAGGTGAACAGAAAAATAAAATAGTTATGGCTCCAAGAAGGCATGGAAAATGGGCCGGTCCTGAAAGGGTTAAAGATTATACTGCACATACTGGTAAAAGATGCTGTATTGTGAGGATACAGAAAAATTTTGGAAGTGGATCACATGTATTTTGGATAGAACATTTTGTACATTTACAGACTGAAAAAAACATCTTCTTAGAAATTAATGAGGGAAATAGAAAAATACAATAATATTATTGAATATAGGGGGAGATTTATCGTTTCCGGTTGTTTTCTGTGTCAATTATAAGTCTGCCTTTGCTTTGTGTGCCTGCGCCAAACTTATTAAATGGTGCACCTTCAAAATATATCTGGCGTGAGTGCAATGGGGTTTACACCTTTATGTGTAAAGGTACACCAGGGGGTTGCACATAGTCGCACATAGTAACTGAGCCATAATTAAGGTCTAGTCTCTGTTTTAGCCCTCATAAACCAAATGGCGCAAAAACTGACCAAATGTCTCACAAAATAGCACAATCGCCATAACTTTTTTAAGCCACAAAACTGACTTATCTGATTTGATAAATATCCCCCATAACGTTTGAGAGATTCTTTAAAGGGGTTATCCTATCTTAGACAATGGGTCCTACCGCTGGGACCCGCACCTACAAGGAGAATGTAGAGGAGAAAGTGGAGGAGGGCGCACTGCGCATGCGCAGCCGCCCTTCATTCATTTCTATGGAGCCGCCGAAAATAGCCGAGCGGGGAGAGGCGGGGAGCTGCGCCTGGTGGTGGACGGACCCCGGGAAACCTGGGGTCCTCTAGCCACAACTCTCCCCGGCTCCGTTCTCCTTGTAGGTGCGGGTCCCACCTCTGGGTTCTAGCGATATGCCCCCATTGTCTAAGATGGGATAACCGCTTCAAGCAGGGATTACTAAAATGACTTTCAAGTAAATCTGTTATTTTCTGTTAAGGCCTCATGCACACGACAGTATTTTTTCACGGTCCGCAAAACGGGGTTCCGTTGTTCCGTGATCCGTTTCTGTTTTTTTTTCCCCGTGTGTCTTTCTTGATTTTTGGAGGATCACCAGACATGAAAAGTGAAAAAAAAAATCGAAGTCAAGTTTTCCTTGAAAATGATAGGAAAAAAACGGACACGGATCACGGACGCGGATGACATTCTTGTGTGCCTCCGTGTTTTTTCACGGACCCATTGACTTGAATGGGTCCGCGAACCGTTGTCCGTGAAAAAAAATAGGACAGGTCATATTTTTTTCACTGACTAGAAACGCGGATCACGGACGCGGATGACAAACGGTGCATTTTCCGAGTTTTCAACGGACCCATTGAAAGTCAATGGGTCCGCAGAAAATCACGGAAAACGGACACTGAACACAGCAACGGCCGTGTGCATGAGGCCTAACACAGGATTTAAAGTAACTACTCCCGGAGCTTGGTAGGGGGCGCACCTACTTTGTGGCCATTCATTGCTGTTTTATTGCAGAGAAAACAACCTTTGATCCGGTGGTCCCATGTGTACCACTATGTAAGGAAGGATTCTGGGTTTAGTTTGTAATGATAGATGCTGTCTATTGCCTGACATTTTTCAATGTGACTGCAGTTATTTCCAATATTCCAATGCACTCATCAGAGTCAAAAAATGGGCAAATTAGTTTTTGGAGTCCTAACACTTTAGAGCTACTTTAGCTAGGTTTGTGACTGTGACATAGAAGGGGACACTTTGGTCACTGGTAAGTTTCTTTCCTTATTAAACTAGCAACTTTGTAGTGTAAAATGAACACTTTTTGAAACGTTCAGCTGCCAAAGTATTTTTTTAGCAAGGGAAGAAGGTACCACTACATTCCATGCATGTACAGACAGCCAAAGTGGCTCTTCAGCGTGAGGGCCCTATCAAGCAGCACCCTATACCACAGCTTCCTGGATTCCCATGAATGTGATATGATGAGAACAAACATTCTGGTGATTGTAGTTAGGCTTGTTTTCTCTGACACTGGATGTGTTCCTCTAAGATATATAACATTCATAAAAGCACGCAGGGATTTACAAAGTATAATGTTACAGAACTTCAGGTACAAATTTAAGTTAACATCATAGGCCAATTAGGACATATAAAATTTTTGGGAAATTGCTACTCTTTTTTTATTTTTATTTATTTGCAATATACATGTCCAATAGCAACAATGTGAACAACATGTATTTACTTGTGTATTATAGTTTTAGATGGGTGTGCTTTATTCTATTGTACAGTATATATTCTTATATTTATTCACAACGGTGACTTGAAAGACTCTTTGCATTATGAATAATGAGGTTGAAATTTTCCAAAGTGCCAGCTTCTACATTCAGAATTCGTATATTCTAGTGAATGTAAATTGGATAGTTGGTCTGGTAAGGACAGCAGTGACCAATCATTTCTTCAAAATGCAAACATTGATCAGAACGTTTGTGTGAAAGTTTTGAGCTTACAGGACACAAATTATTCAGCTTTTTGACTCTAGAAGGAAGGACGGGAATCTTCTTGCATCTAGCCACTCAATTTGACTCCTTTTTATTTCATTCTCAAGATAAAAAGCTAGTAATGTGTCTTATAGTTTGACCAATTCAATGTGTTACGTGTGTTTATTATCTTAGCCTCTTTGTGTGCTGTTGGATTACGTTACGCCTTGGACACTGCTGTCCTGAAGTGCACCTTATTCTGTATACTTTAAAAACTTGTATTAACCATCAGCTTTACCTTTATTGTATCATTTTATGTGAAAATAGAAACTGGAATCAAAATCACATTGATTGTGTTTTTTCATGCCCGGTGTGCCATATTTATGCTTCTTTCGAGCAAATACAATTAATCTTTGCATTGCATTTACAGCGATTCCTTGATGGGAAACCAAAACCAAAGTGCCCTGTCTGAAGATACATGATATTTTAGGAAAGTTTGAGCCTGCTGCTCCATCGGCAGAATACAGGCCGACAAAGATTGTTCTCCATCATCACCACCGACTCATAATGGGAGCAGTCTACTATATTAGGGGATGGCTATAGGGACAATTAATACATAGGAACCTACCCATTCAGTTCCAGATGACTAATTATCCAGGGAGTTGGCTCTTATTAACACATTGCATACAGTGTGAACAGTTAAAGGGAGTCTGTCACTAACGTCAGACCACATTGTGGGTCACACAAACGGAGAACACATGGTACCTTTTTTCGCTACTTCTGTGGCTGCAGTGTTCCAAAAACAAAGTTTAAACCATATACAAATGGGGTTTGCAAATGCCCAAGGGCGGTGTTGCTGCTCCAAGCGCCCAGACGCCCCAGCGTTAGTCGGTGAAAACTCCTCCCCTCTCTCACAGTTAGACTGCCCAGTATCCATGTAATGTACCTGTGAACGCCTATGCGGCCCATGCATGCGCCACACGATACCCACTGTGGGTAGCGCCATTGTTCAAGCATGTGCTGGACTGCTTGTGCAATAGAGAGGCCAGTAAGCAATGCATGCGCATTAAGTTGAACGATGTTGCTGCCCACAGTGTGGCGCATCCGCAGGAAAGATATCACAAATACTTCCTAAATTGAGCGATAGAAATCTGTGGTATGTTCTCGTTCTTGATATGCATTGTGGGGAGGACATGGTTTTTACTTGCTTGGTCTCCATTAGAGATGAAGCAGTGAAAGGTTTTCATTTCAGAAAAATAAAATAGACTAATTTCTGTTGCTTATGTTTTCAGCTTTCCTTCTCTGTGAAGGATAATATTTGATCTTAATCTTGGCACTAAATAGTCATGCACGGAGCCTAAGCTGTTATTGGGTCCAGGGCTAAAAGTGCTGAAACTCTCTCTAGTTTACATTCAATTGCCTATGTCGATTTAGAAACTACTGGCGTCATTTATCAAACTGGTGTAAAGTAGAACTGGCTTAGGTGCCCATAGCAACCAATCAGATTCCACCTTTCATTTTTCACAGCTCCTTTGGAAAATGAAAGGTGTAATCTGATTGGTTGTTATGGACAACTAAGCCAGTTCTACTTTACACCAGTTTGATAAATGACCCCATATATTGTTACCAGTGCAATGCTCTTGCCTGTTTCACTTCCTTAAAAGGGTTCTCAAGCCTTTTAACATTGTATCGCTTTTCCCCTCTCCACTGGACCACTTGGTTCTAGCTCCTTTGGTCCACAGCACAGACAGGGTTCACGTGTGCCACAGCAGCTAATGACTGGCTTCAGTGTTGGTTTTCCCCCAAACGTCACCTGACCCAGTGACTGGTGGACCAAAAGAGCTGGAACTGAGTGACGGGGTGCAGGTAAGTATGCTTCACTCTACAGGTCCGGCAGGGACGGGGGTTCCAAAAAGTGTCAAAAACCTGAAAGAGCCCCTTAAATCACCTAGAGCATTTTGATGTAAAATGTAAGACAACCTGAAAAAACACAGAATCTTATTGTAAAGATAAGTAGGTAAGTAATAAGAAAAACCTTACCCTAAAAACAACAAAACATTCTAGTTTATCCCATAATTGTGCTAGTTATTATTTACATGCTGAAGTGCTATTTTCCTGAACAGCCATGTTTTATTCTTGCTGGTTTCAAGTGGTGTTGCTTTCAAATTAACCTGTGCTTAGTAAAATCTTGAATGGATAATAGAGGCTGCAGAAAACACCACACATGGTAACATAAGGAACCAGTGTCTATATGGCATTGTATTGAAAACTTAATAAAATCTCATCCTCCTAGTAAGATGACAACCACATTACAGTAAAATATATGGGGGGGGGGGGGGTCACACGGTCATTGCAAGTGCAACTTTGTTTATAAAAAAAAATTATATAAAAAGAAATCTCAGCCTAGGAGTGAAGTGCACTCTTTTGACCAACTCCACCTTTTTGACAGATAGAAAGCTCCCTGGTTAGTCTCTCACACTTGTTTTCCTGTCAATGGAGAATTAGTATCCAGTGCAGAATTGCACAACTGATGGTGGAGAGCTGGAACTTGGAACCTACTTACCTTGTGCTTCTGCAATGTCTTCCTGTACTAGTCACCACTACAAAGATAGAAAGTCAGACAGTCGCTATTTCCCTGCCATTCTGTCACTTATAGTTCCTTCTGGTCTTGACTTTGCTCTGCCTACTTTAGGATCTCTGCTTACTTTAGGACAGCTTAGACATTCGCGCATTCTGTTATCTGGGACTGACCTCCAGCTTTACTTGGCTAAACTATTCAACCGTTTTCTTCACCAGTCAGCACTACCCTGCAGATGCCACTGTATTGCCTTTATCTATGAATCCAGATTCTGTTTGGGATCCAATGACAGTCAGTTTCAATCACGGAGACCTGGTGTGATGATTTGGGGAGCCATCGCATATGACAATCGGTCACCCCTAGTAGTGATACAAGGGACACTAACAGTTCAGCGATATGTGCGGGCATCCTGCAGCCACGTGTGTTGCCTCTCATGCCGGGGCTTCCAAGTGGCATTTTTTAGCAAGATTATGCTTGGCCACACACCAAGGGTTTCCCAGGAATGTCTCCGCCAGGTTGCAACATTTCCTTGGCCTGCTCAGTTGCCAGATTTATCGCCAATCAAGGAGTTATGGGACCAGCTGGGACACAAGCTTCAGCAACCTACAAGTATGCAAGATCTACAAGCCCAGCTGCAACCTCTTTGGGCAAATGTGCTGCAGGATACTATACAGAACCTGTGTGCCTCCATGCCCAACCGTATCTCATCTTGTATCCAGGCTAGAGGTGGCTCAGCAGGGTCCTGGAGCCTCCTTTCAATAGTATAGTTTTCAACCAATAAACATATCCTTTCTCTTTAATATTGTAATCATTTACATACCTGTATATTATCTTTACATTCACACGTATAAAGTTTCATTCGATTCCAACAACTTCTTTTTGGTGTGTTATTTTTTTGTCAATGAGTGCATTTTATGGTTCTGTTCCTTACCATTTTCAGGGTATATCTTTTCTGCAATTGAACAAGAACATTCTTGTTTACAGTCACAATCAGCAAACCCCTCGCCTATGCGGTCCTGCACCT
Organism: Bufo bufo; assembly: GCF_905171765.1. Taxonomy (NCBI): domain Eukaryota; kingdom Metazoa; phylum Chordata; class Amphibia; order Anura; family Bufonidae; genus Bufo; species Bufo bufo. The sequence goes on from NC_053390.1 coordinate 328,915,809, forward strand.
AGAATTGAATGTGCAATGCTCCCTATGAGAAATATTAAAAGAAGAAAAACTGCTACAAGAGGACATAGTTTTAAATTAGAGGGGCAAAGGTTTAAAAGTAATATCAGGAAGTATTACTTTACTGAGAGAGTAGTGGATGCATGGAATAGCCTTCCTGCACAAGTGGTAGCTGCAAATACAGTGAAGGAGTTTAAGCACGCATGGGATAGGCATAAGGCCATCCTTCATATAAGATAGGGCCAGGGGCTATCCATAGTACTCAGTATATTGGGCAGACTAGATGGGCCAAATGGTTCTTATCTGCCGACACATTCTATGTTTCTATATGAAGTGCCTCCACCAAATGCTACACACAACACTCAAAGTAATTTTTTCATTTTTTGGTTTTGACTTAATATGCACCTTATTTTGTCCTAGTTTTTGATAGGTTTGTAACTTTGCGTCATAACCTACGCACCCTTTCCCTTTGACCCAACCCCTTTTTAAAAGGAAGATGACATTGATCCAGGAATTTGTTCTGTGGATCAATATAGCAGAATTACAGGTTGGACTTGATGGACTTTTGTCTTATTCCAACCTTAACAACTATGTAACCACCTCCAAGGCACTCCAAAATGTTGTATAGAAATCAGTATAACATCTGTGGTGCATTTTGTCACAGAAACCCTACAGACTGCCATAACAAAAAAAGAAATCTGAATGTCGAGTGCCTTTAACTGCCAACACCTTTTACTTTTCATTCACAATTTACAACACATTTAACATGCTCATAAACTATTCATAAATATGGCACAAAATAAAAATGGTGGAGGCAAAATATTCATGTGCATAATACATTATTAATAAATCTCCCCCATTATACGGTATCAGTTTAGGTCACAGAGCATTGCCTAGATTGAATATAATGAAATCCACTTCTTAGCTGAGAGTAGCACTAGGTAAGGCTGGGTTCATATATGTGCTTTGAAGTCCGGCAGTCTATTCCAGTGGAGGAACAGACTACCAGAGTTGACTGTATCTGGCATACATGCTGGCTTTTTGGCTGGACAAAAACACTACAGACAGCATTTTTTTTGTTGTCCATCTTAAAGCCAGGTATATATGTCGGGAAGCACCAGAAACCCCGCCAGATCCCATTACAGTGAATGGGGATCTAGCAGTGCTGGACATGTTGAACTCCGGCAGTCTGTTACTCCAGACTGTCGGAGTTCAATTCGCATATGTGAACCCAGCCTAAGGCCCCAAGCATTGGGTCAATTATCGAGAACAACCGATCATTCCCAAAAATTGGCTTTATCTTTACATGGGCCAATCACCCAACAAACAAGTAAATGCTTGTTTGCCAGGTGATAGCATGTTTCATGAGCACTTCATTTGTTGGCAGCACATCGCCCTCTAGAAACAATATGTAAAGTAGATGGGGGACAAACAATTGTAATAATGATTGTTCCTCCCCTGTAGTGATGGACGAACATCGGCCGGGACAGTTCGCGAAAGCATGTTCGCGATCAAATGATGTTCGCAAACCGCACTTTTGCGGCGGGCCCCATTAACTTGAATGGCAGGCGAACCTGAAAAACCTTCAGGTCATATTTGCAGCCACCAAATACTTACTAGAAGTGCACAAATAATCCCACAACATGGACAGTGACATACCAGAGGGGGATCAGTGGCAAAAATTCCCACAAAAAATCAGTATTTTAATCAGGGGCCATTTTTATGCGTCTTAATGGGAAACTCTCAAAAATGTGCCCTGCTGGAGCCTGGAAAATTTTTATTTTAGGCCACGGGAGTACAGGCCCCAAAAATTATGCATTCACCTGACAGAAAAGAACTTGTGATGTGGCTGGAGGTACATTAGGCGGTCACTGGCTAAAAATGTTACTGTAGGACAGTACAGGCCCCAAAAATTAGTCATTCACCTGACAGAAAATAACTTGTGATTATGTGGTTGGAGGTACATTAGGTGGTCACTGGCTAAAAATTTTACTGTAGGCCAGTACAGACCAGAAAAATTAGGCATTCACCTGACAGAAAAGAACTTGTGATTATGTGGCTGGAGGTACATTAGGCGGTCACTGGATACAAATTTTACTGTAGGCCAGTACAGACCCCAAAAATTAGGCATACACCTAAAAAGAAAAGAACTTGTGATGATGTGGCTGGAGTTACATTTGGCGGTCACTGGATACAAATTTTACTCTAGGTCACTGGAGTACAGGCCCCAAAAATTTGTCATTTACATGACAGAAAAGAACTTGTGATTATGTGGCGGGAGGTACATTAGGCGGTCACTGGATACAAGTTTTACTGTAGGCCAGTACAGCCCCCAAAAATTAGGCATTCACCTGACAGAAAAGAACTTGTGATGATGTGGCTGTAGGTACATTAGGCGGTCACTGCATACAAATTTTACTGTAGGCCAGTACAGGTCCCAAAAATTAGGCATTCACCTGACAGAAAAGGCCTTTTATGCCGCTGTATATACATAAGACAAGGACCATTCTTTGTTCTGGGTGGTGGTGGATATGTGTTTGCTGGCATGAGAAAATTCAATTACACGTTGTCGTCACAGGTGTTGAATTCCTCCGAGATCCATGCCTCATTTATTTTTACAAATGTCCACACTGTCGTGAGCTAGGCGAGTGCGCTTATCGGTCACGATCCCCCCTGCGGCGCTGAAGGTCCTCGACGAGGGGCAAGCCAAGAGTTCAATGGCAAATTGTGCCAGCTCTGGCCACAGGTCAAGCCTGCACACCCAGTAGTCCAGGGGTTCCTCGCTTCTCAGAGCGTCCACATAGGCCGTTAACCCGATATAGTCGGACACCTGTCGGTCTAGGCATTCCCTGAGGCTGGATCCGGAGGGCGGCTGTGGATGGGTTGGCTGCAAGAATAATCTCATATCCAAAGTGACCAACACATCTTCAAAACGCCCTCTTCTTGCAGGCGCGGTAGGATTGGTATCCGCACCTGTTTTGCTGTGGGTGGAAATTCCTCTGCCAGCGCCTGCAACAGCAGAATGCAGCATCTCTCGCAGCAAGGCCTGGAAATGCTGCATTCTGCCAGCCCTCTGTGATGCTGGTAATATGTCCAACATTTTGTGTTTGAAACGGGGGTCTAAGTACGTTGCCACCCAGTACTGGTCCTTGCCCTTTATGCTTTATATACGGGGGTCCCTCTTCAAACACTGGAGCATGAAGGCCCCCATTTGCACTAAATTGGAAGCGGTGGAGCGCCCTAGCTCCTGCTCGTCGCCCAGGAGAATGTCGTCCTCGGTCTCCTCCCCTCCCAGCCATGGACAACACCAGAGATCCCCGAAAAGTTTAAAGTCCCCCTCAAAGCCTGCTCTTCTTGCTCCTCCTCCTCCCCCCAGCCACCATCCTCCTCTGACTCCTCTTTAGACTCCTGCTGACTTGTCTCAGATGGAGTAGAGTCCCCTGGGAATTCACTCAGCATTGCGACTTCCTCATCTTCCAGCTCTTGCTCCTCGACGGCTTGATCAATGAAACTACGCAATGCACGCTCCAGAAAGAAGGCATAAGGTACGATGTCACTAATGGCGCCCTGGCTGCGACTGACCAGTTTGGTGATCTCATTAAATGGCCACAGCATGAGCAGCCACTGGCGTGGGGAATAGAAACCAAGCTCCCCAGAACCTGTCCTGCTGCAGAGTTTGTACAGGTAGTCGTTAACGGTACGTTGCTGATGGAGCAGCCTATCAAGCATATACAAGGTGGAGTTCCAACGCGTCGGGCTGTCACAAATCAGACGTCTGACGTGCAAGTGGTGTCGCCGCTGAATGTCAGCAAGGCGAGCCATGGCCAAGTAAGATTTTCTAAAATGGCCAGAGATTTTCCTGGCCTGCCGCAAGATGTCCTGGACCCCGGGGTATTTGGCAACAAATCGCTGCAAGACTAAGTTCAGAACGTGTGCCATTCACGGCTTGTGTGTCGATTTGCCCTGTTTCAGCACGCTCAGCAGATTGGCACCGTTGTCGCACACCACTTTACCAATTGTAAAATTGAGCAGGGTTAGCCACTGATCGGCCTGTGACCATAGAGCTGAAAGCAGTGCAGGACCGGTGTGGCTCTTGGCTTCCAAGCGCAACATCCGCAGCACAGCATGGCAATGTCTCACCTGGGACGTCGAATAGGTTCTGGGGAGCTTGGGGGGCGCTGCGGAAAAAGCGGTAGCAGTGGAAAAGGAGGAGTCAGCTGAGGAGAGATGGAGGAGGAGGAGAAGAGGCAGGCCTGCACGCAATCCTTGGCGGTAACACCAAATGCACACATGAGCCATGCGTTACATGTTTGACGGCCGTCAGAAGGTTCACCCAGTGGGCAGTAAAAGTTATTTACCTTCCATGCCCGTATTTGCTAGACCATGTGTCTGTGGTCAGATGTATCTTGGCACAGACACTGTGTCACCAGTTTATATGGCAGTAGTTGGTGGGCTAGCAGTTCCGACAAGCCAGCGGTCAGCCGTTGGCCAAGAGGGTTATCCGGCATCATCAACTTTTTACGCTCGAACATTTGAGCCACAGAAGCCTGCCTTCTGCCAGATGAATGCGACGACTGCACAGTGGAAGGTGGAGTGGAAGACAAATGGAAGGAGAGAGGAGAAGAGGCAGGACATGGAGCGGAGGCTAGGTGCCTTCTTTAGGCGGTCGTCCCTAGGTAAGTGTTGGGCTTACCGCGACTTATGCGTTGACAGCACAGGATGCAGATGGCAACACTATTGTCAGCAGCTGACACGTTAAAAAAAGCCCACACTGCAGAGCCATGTGCCGGCGTCCTGGCAGCGCCAGAAGTGAACGTGCATGGTGGATGGCTCGCTCCAGATACATTTGCAGTCTGCTTTTTGCCTCCTGTGCCCTGCAAGCTCTGCTTGCTTCTCCTCCTTCTCTTCCCGCTCTGCTGCTCCATCTCTCCCTCTGAACTTTCCTCCTCTTCCTCTCTTGTGGGCACCCATGTGACATCCATCGATACGTCATCGTCACCTTCACCACCACTGACATTTGAGATGTCGGAGTAGGCAGCACCAGCGGGGACTATCCTCTTTCGGCTGATCTGGGTACTGTCGTCAGACCGCTGGGTGTCGGCCGTTGCTACCTCCTCTTCCTCATCCGATGTCAAGAATGGCTGCGCATCGGTAAGGTCTGGGAATGGATGGGAAAATAATTCTTCTGACTCGAGTGAAGGGGCTATAGTGGTGGTGGTGGTGTATTTGGGGGTGCACACAATAGAGGATGAGAAGGGTGCAGATACAGAGGATTAGGAGGATGCAGAAGCGGAAGGGTGAGTGAGATGCAGAAGCGGAAGGCAGAACGGCCTGCCTCTTCCCCTGCCTGTCATTTTCAAAATGACCCTGTGCCTAAGTCCCTAGAGAAGAGCAGTATTTGTGGAAGCAGGTATTTCGCAGGCCTCAATCAATATTTGGTGGAAACAGGAATATTAAACCCCTTAATCAGTATTTTGCGTCAGCAGGTAAATCAAACCCATTAATCAGTATTTTGTGGAAGCAGGTATATCGCAGCCCTCAATCAGTATTTTGTGGAAGCAGGTATATCAAACCCATTAATCAATATTTTGTGGAAGCAGGTATATCGCAGCCCTCAATCTATATTTGTTGGAAGCAGGTATATCAAACCCCTTAATCAGTATTTTGTGGAAGCAGGTATAGTGCAGGCCTCAATCAATATTTGGTGGAAACAGGTATCTCGAACCCCTTAATCAGTATTTTGTGGAAGCAGGTATATCTCAGCCCTCAATCAATATTTGTTGGAAGTAGGTATATCAAACCCCTTAAGTGTAGGTATATCAAACCTGTCAGGTGCGGCACCTGAGGGGTTAATAGCGGCGGATCGCAGCGCGCAGTCATAGAGGCTGTGTGTCGGGTATGGGATATAGCTGGCATTCGTAGCCTGCGTTTGTATTCAGGCATCAACTATATTCATTGGTGGCGCAGTGCACCGCACCTCCCCCAAACCCCAGTATTATAAAGTATAATCATTTGTGGCGCAGTGCGCCCCCAAACCCCCCAGTATTATAACTATTATAATCATTAGTGGCAGTGGCCACAGGGTCCCCCCTCCCCTCCTCATTGGTGGCAGTGGCAGTTCTGATCGAAGCCCCAGCAGTGTATTGCGGGGCTCCGGTCGGTTACTATGGCAGCCAGGACTCTACTGAAGCCCTGGCTGCCATAGTCAGCTCCCTGCTGCTGTGTGCCCTATGCACAGGGCAGCAGGGAGAGTGTGAAGTCCTATTCACCCTGATAGAGCTCTATTAGTGTGAATAGGACAAGGAATTAAAAGATCCCAGGTTCTAGCCCCTAACGGGGAAATAGTTATTAAATAAAAAGTTTAAAAAAATAAAAAAACACACACACCAAAACATCAAAGGGGTTCTGCAGTTTGTTTAAACTGATGATCTATCCTCTGGATAGATCATCAGCATCTGATCGGCAGGGGTCCGACACCCGGGACCCCCGCCGATCAGCTGTTTGAGAAGGCAGCGGCGCTCCAGCAGCGTCGTGGCCTTTTCACTGTTTACCACAGGCCCAGTGACGTCATGACTAGTATCAATGGCCTGGGCCTCCATTCAAGTGAACGGAGCTTAGCCCCGCCCACGCCAGTTGATACTAGTCGTGACGTCACTGGGCCTGCTATAAACAATGAGAAGGCCATGGCGCTGCTGGAGCACCGCTGCCTTCTCAAACAGCTGATCGGCGGGGGTCCCGGGTGTCGCACCCCCGCCGATCAGATGCTTTTGATCTATCCAGAGGATAGATCATCAGTTTAAACAAAGTGCAGAACCCCTTTAAGTATAAATCACCCCCTTTCCCAAGTTTACATATAAAATATATAAACAATAAATAAAACATATCGCCACACCCAAAAAAGTGTGAACTATTAAAATATTTAAAAATATCTCCTATGCGGTGAACGCCGTAACAGAAAAAAAAATCGTGACAACCTTAGTTTTTTTTTTATTATACCGTAATTATATGTATTTTAAATTTGGCGACTAAAAGTTTAAATTTGGCTCCTACATTTTTCAGGTTAGGAGCCAATCAATCAGTATTTTGTGGAAGCAGGTATATCGCAGGCTTCAATCAATATTTGGTGGAAACAGGTATCTTGAACCCCTTAATTTGTATTTTGTGGAAGCAGGTATGTCACAGCCCTCAATTAGTATTTTGTAGAATTAAGTATATCAAACCCCTTAATCGGTATTTTGTGGAAGCAGGTATATCGCAGGCCTCAATGAATATTTGGTGGAAACAGGTAACTCGAACCCCTTTTTCAGTATTTTGTGGAAGCAGGTATATCAAACCCCTTAATTGGTATTTTGTGGAAGCAGGTATATCAAACCCTTAATCAGTATTTTGTGGAAGCAGGTATATCGCAGCCCTCAATCAGCATTTTGTAGAATTAAGTATATCAAGCCCCTTAATTGGTATTTTGTGGAAGCAGGTATATAGCAGGCTTCAATTAATATTTTGTGGAAGCAGGTATATTGAACCCCTTAATCAGTATTTTGTGGAAACAGGTATATCGCAGGCTTCAATCAATATTTGGTGGAAACAGGTATCTTGAACCCCTTAATTAGTATTTTGTGGGAGCAGGTATATCACAGCCCTCAATTAGTATTTTGTAGAATTAAGTATATCAAACCCCTTAATCGGTATTTTGTGAAAGCAGGTATATCGCAGGCCTCAATTAATATTTGGTGGAAACAGGTAAATTGAACCCCTTAATTGGTATTTTGTGGAAGCAGGTATATCACAGGCTTCAATCAATATTTGGTGGAAACAGGTATCTCGAACCCCTTATTCAGTATTTTGTGGAAGCAGGTATATCAAACCCCTTAATTGGTATTTTGTGGAAGCAGGTATATCAAACCCTTAATCAGTATTTTGTGGAAGAAGGTATATCGCAGCCCTCAATCAGTATTTTGTAGAATTAAGTATATCAAGCCCCTTAATCTGTATTTTGTGGAAGCAGGTATATAGCAGGCTTCAATTAATATTTTGTGGAAGCAGGTATATTGAGCCCCTTAATCAGTATTTTGTGGAAGCAGGTATATCGCAGGCCTCAATCAATATTTGGTGGAAACAGGTATATCGAACCCCATAATCAGTATTTTGTGGAAGCAGGTATATTGCAGACCTCAATCAATATTTGGTGGAAACAGGTATATCGAATCCCTTAATCAGTATTTTGTTGAAGCAAGTATATCACACCCCTCAATTATTTTCTTTGCCACAACAGTTATATCACACCACCCTGTTTATTTGGGGCAACAGGTATATCTAGGCCCTCAATCAGTATTTTGTGGAAGAATGGATAATCACACCCCTCAATCAGTTTTTTTTGGGGCAACAGTTATATCACACCCGTTGCAAATAGTTGTTCCAATAGCGCTTGTCCCTCTATATAGCTGCGGTATCGCAGCAGAACCGCACACAACTGCTGAACAATACAATTGTACTATATACTTTCTATGTTAGAAAGTATATTATAGGAATATCACACCCTTCAATCGATTTTTTGGGGGGGCAACAGGTATATCACACCCGTTGTAATTAGTTGTTCAAATAGCATTTGTCCCTCTATATAGCTGCGGTATTGCAGCAGAACCGCACACAACTGCTGCACAATACAAATGCACTATAATAAACTTTCTATGTTAGAAAGTATTTTATAGGTATATCACACCCCTCAGTATATCGCACCTATCGATAGCACACCTATACCAGTCCTTCAAAGGACTTTTGTGGCCCGATAAGCTAGCGTTTGGTGTCCCTAACAGCCTATCCCTGCTCCACAAAGCAACCTCTCCCTACACTGGCAAAACACAGAATGTAAAATGTCTGCCAGATTGGGTTCTTTGATAGGGTGGGGGTGTGTCTATGTGCTGAAACGTCTCAATTGGCTGTCCTGGCCCACCTGATGGATGTTTCATGGGTCAAAGTTCCGCAAGGCCATCTCTACTCCCCTGTCCATTTTGAATCAGGTCATGTGAAAGGCCTTTTGAACGTGCAGTGATCAACTTGAATATTGGTGCTCGTTATTTGTCATCTATCTGTGTAGGAGAGCCCCAGCAATATTCTTCTCATTTACTGTCCACTAACAAATATCTTGAAAATGGTTGACTATTTGGTTACTATGGATTAGTAAAATAAATATACATTTTCTAGCAATGCATCATAACTCATGTAACCTTAGCTTTCAGTTATGAAGATAATCTCTGCATCTGGGAATATGGCGTCTCCCACTGTTCAATTTTCTATTATTTATTGATACATCCAGACCACAAATCTATGTTTCATAGAGGTTGGAAGAGATCTAGACTGGAGATCACTATTGTTATGAGTGTTGTTCTTCAGAGATTTGTGGGGAAGACCACAGACATGTGTCAGATGCCCTTCTGCTGAGTAGAGGTCTTGTTAACAAATCAAATGTTGACTCTGTAAATTCAATTGTATTTATTGTTCTGGATGACATTTATATCCCAATCTCTGGCCCTCCTAACATAATTTGTGCGATCAAAAGGAAAATTGTAATGCATATAACGTAATTAAGCCCAAATAGGTCTATGCTATTTTCAGTAAACTAATTTGCTCTGTCTCCGTTTATGGGGGGCAATTTTCAGATCTCATTTTTCCTCTACTGTACAGACTGTATTTTTAGAAGATGACAAAGCTATTCCATAATCAAAACCATGACATTTACCACTTTTCAGAAGCAAAGCAATGGAACTGTTCTGCAATGCTATTATCTTTCCCATTCTTTAGTGCTTTATGATTAGTACAGATGTTTTATTAACCTTTTTTGATGTTGTGGGAGTCCATTTTACTACAGAAGATAATGTAATCCATATTACGACACTTGGGAGTTCTCTGGCCTGCAGACTTTACTGGACAAGAAGCTGAACGCTGTAAGTGCTAGAGTTAATGGACTTTACACATAACCTCTTCTTCATGTTCAGTAAACATCCTTGGTGGAAGTAACAGTGTTTCTTCCGCCATTGGCAAGCTTGTAATAAAAGTTTACTTGAGTGAAACCAGCAGTTCAAAAGTGTTGCTGACATACCATATGCTATAATCCCATTAATGACTGTGATAGCTTCTGTATTCTGAGATCTATCTATCTATCTATCTATCTATCTTTCTATCTATCTATCCAATAAAGCTTTATTGGCACATCCAAGTAAAACATTTAGCATTGCCAAAGCAAAATAAATAATAGGTATTGTGGAGGGGGGTTTGATGTGGGAATTAAAGGGAGTGGATGTTGGGTTAATGGGGCAGTATGGGGGTATAATAGTCCATGGTGTCTCAAGTTCCTCTCAGTTGGTGACAGGTAGAGACATATTGGGCAGCGATCTCCACAGTGAACTCCTCTTTCCCCAGGTGAAATCCGGGATATGAGCGGAGAGTCTCTGGAAGTAAGTAGCCCTCACAGGTGAGTATTTGCTGCAGTGTAGCAGGAAGTGGGCCTCAGCCTCCAGGGCCCCCTGCACACAGTTCTGGCACAGTCTGCTCTCCCGCGGCTTGTATGTCTGCCTGTGCCGCCCCGTCTCCATCTCGAGGCTGTGGGCGCTCAGTCTCTGTACAGGCTCAGGGTCTGTCTGTGTTTGGGGTTGGGTATCCTCTCCAGGTAGGGCGCCATGGTATATAAAGGCATTTATGTCTGCTGGGTCTGCGTCTGTGATGGCATAGTACACCACACTTCTGCCCACATGGGAGTTTAGTGTGAACCGTCCTAACGAGTCACCACTGATACGCCCGTTCATTATGTACAGACCCAAGCTCCAGCACAGGTTCAGCAGTGCTTTCCCGCTCTTGTTGACAACTCTGTCATAGCTGTTTCTTATTGTCTGTACAGAGTCCAGGTAGTGGGTCTCGCCCCCAAGGATATTTGTGTTTCCATCAGAGGTCAGATAGCCCATTTCTGTGCCAGTTCTGGCATTGAGGTTGCCGCAGATCAGCACCCTGCCCCGGGACTGGAATTGGGCAGCCTCCCCTTTTAGGACCTCATAGATGTCTGGATTGTAGTAGGGGGACTGTGAGGGAGGGATATATGCTGCACAGAGGTAGATGTCATACTGACAGCTGAGGATGGAGCTGCTTATTTTTATCCAGATATGGTTGTCTCCTCGTTTGATAGCTTTCACATGCTCTTTAAGCTCCTCCTTGTACCATATTAATATGCCTCCTGAACGGCGGCCCAGTTTGGTGGTCTTGCTTTTCAGGGCAGAGATGGAAAATTCCTTGTAGCCCATGGGTGCTAGGGATTCATCCTCTGCCCGGGTCCATGTCTCCAAGAGGATTTGAATATCAATGTTTTTTAGTCTTTCTTTGAGGTCTGGATCATTAGGTTTGGATTCAAAAGCTGAAGCGTTCAGCCCTTGGATATTCCAACTGCTGATAATAAGGGATGTCATTGTGAGTCGGTATACCTTGTAATGAGCGCCATTTTCATCAGACATAGCAGGTGGTTTTGAGGGTTACATTAGTTTGCTACAGAGTGTGCTGAGCAGGGTTCTTATTTCCGCCATGCTGCTGTTCTCTGTTGCGGTATGTTGCCATTGTGTTGCTGGTGGTTACCTCCACCTCTGCAATCTTTGTGGGCTGGGTCTGGGTTAATTGTTTCCCGTAGTTTGCCATCTATTTTTTTGGCTTTGGCTTCCTTGGGGTCGGGGTCTCTGGGGTCTGTCTAGTACCAGGTCCTTAAGTTCTTTGGCAATATGGCTCACTCCTTGTTTATCAAGGTGTTTGTCGTCGTACAGGCGACTGAGTGTAATTTCTGGCTGTTGTGCCAGTTTTATATTTGGTATTTGTGTAATATTGGCGGCCAGCTCGGTGTTGATCTATTGGGTTATACTGGGGAATATGTATTTTCTTGGGAGCAGGGCAGACATAATTATTTTTGTGCTGGGGAATTTTTCTTCGATAGCCTTTGCTAGTTGTGACAGTTTGTCGGTGGTGCTCTGTTGCTGCGTTTCATTTGTGCCGGTGTGTCGGATGAGGTGCTTGGGGTTGTGAAGTATGGATTGTTAACCACCTCCGCGGCTTGTGTATTGGTTGAGCAGCGGATTTTTCTGACCTGTTTCCCAGGGAAGAGTCTCTTTGTGTTGAGGTACTTTCCATTGGAGTCTATAATAAGGGTGATGTCCAGGCAGGGTGATTTATTACAGCCATTTGTTCTCTGTTTAGGGGTGGTTTCTGGGTGTTAGTCAATTTGTTTGTTGGGTTCCTGTGACTCTGGCTGTCACTGATTTCTGGTAAGTTCATTTTGGGGTGTGCGCTATGTGTTATGGCATGTGCCTGCACAGGACTAGTGATGGTGCCTCCATTTTGTGGGGCCTCCTCCAGCTCTTGGGGTTGATTGAATCTTTTCAGTTGGGTTACCTCCTCTCTGAGCTGGGCATTCTCTTGTTTGAGTGTGTTAAGGGATATCTGGATGTCATGCAGGGCTGCACTGTGCTCAGACTTGAGCCTGGCCATTTCTTCTCTTAGCTGGTCGCTGCCATTTATTACTTTTTGGCTTTTTCGAAACTCTTCCTTTAATTGAATAAGGTCTATTTCCAATAGTGAGAGGCAGTCTCTAAGTGTCTCCAGAGTGGGGCCCGATGCAGACTTGTCCCTGGAGACCATCTGTGATGGAGCTGAGGCATCAGCTGGATTATTTATGTCTCTGATGGTCTTTACTTGTTTTATGTGTGAGAAGAGCTGCTGGAATTCTTCTAATTTGGGCTCAGTTCCTTGTACCATGATGGTGCCATTATTGTAGACGTTGATGGTGAGGGAGGTTTCACCATCACTATGTTTTACCTAGATCTGCTACCCACTGTTAATCCCACATTTTGTGATGTTCTTTTAATGATCACACAGGGTGTCAGACCAGGCTTGATGGCGCTCTGTGTAGAATAATATATCTGTTTTCTCCCTCTGGTTATCAAAGTTTGTGAGCCTCTGGGCTTTGCATGATTAGGGCAGTTTTTTTGGCCTTTTTTCGCTTCCTTGGATCTGGCTGTGGCTGGGAACGTTATCTCTAAAACCTCCGACCCCCTGCTGGCTGTGCCCTGCATTCCACAGTTGTCCTGTATGATGTGTTATTCCCTTGTTTCAGTTTAAGAATACTTTATCCTCTATCCATTTAGATATATACTTTATCCTTTTAGGTATATATTAGATATATAGGTAGTATTCTATACAGTCTGTTCAAATCTTGCAGTGTGATGCCAGGAAGCCCTTACCTTGTGGTGCTTTGTTCTCGGGCTCCTCTCAGGTGTCGCTGTGCTTTGCTGTTTGTCCTCTCTGCAGTTCTGTGTGTTCCCAGCTTTTGTCCTTTTTTGTTGTTGTTGTATCTAAAAATTCCTTCAAATCTTTATCCACCGTGTTTAGTCTTTTTATCCTAGTCTTAAATTTCTCGGTTGTGTCCTCCAATTAGCTCATTACAAGGTATAAACTTGTGTTAACTCAGGAGCTCATCTTCAGTGCTGCTTACTCGTCGGTGTCGTCATATCTATCTATCTCATATCTATCTATCTATCTATCTCATATCTATCTATCTCATATCTATCTATCTCATATCTATCTATCTATCTATCTATCTATCTATCTATCTATCTCATATCTATCTATCTATCTATCTATCTATCTATCTATCTATCTATCTATCTCATATCTATCTATCTATCTATCTCATATCTATCTACAGGTGAAAGTCGAAAAATTTGAATATCGTGCAAAAGTCTGCATTACTGAAATAAATGAACTTTGCACGATATTCAAATTTTTCGAGTTTCACCTGAATCTATCTCATATCTATCTATCTATCTATCTATCTATCTATCTATCTATCTATCTATCTATCTATCTATCTATCGATATATATCTGTCTGTTTGTATAAAAGTAAGGCTACTTACACATCAGCGTTTTCCTTTCTGGTATTAAGATCCATCATAGGATCTCAAAACCGGAGGAAAATGCTTCAGTTTTGTCCCCATTCATTGTCAATGAGGACAAAACTGAACTGAATTGAATGGAGTGCATCAGAATGAATTCCGTTCTGTTTGGTTGTGCTCCCATGCCGGACAAAAAAACCACTGCAAGCAACGTTTTTGAGTGTGTCATGGGATACTGATCAAGACTGATCCAGCATGACACACTATGTAAGTCAATGGTGCCGGATCCGTTTTCTCGGACACAAAAGAAAACTGATGCGTCGCCCATTGACTTACAATGGTATTAGTGTCCGATCCGTCTTGGTCATTTTTGAGATAATACAAACGGATCCATTCAGAACGGATGCACCCGGTTGTATTATTATAATGGAAGAATTTTTGCTGATCCCTGCTGTATTCAGCAAAAATGCTGATGTGATAATAGCCTTAAACAGCACTCTGCAAACATTGAGTACATAGATTATAAATGTCACTTATGCTATAATCACCATATGTAATGAATTTCAGGTACATAGCAAATACATTTTTCTCAAAATCATTTATGCCCATCCACCACAGCAATGTGAGCTCTTTTAGATGGGACCCTACTCTATATAATGACTCCTCTTCTTGTGCCAACTGGCCTCAAATGAATTCAGGGAGAGCAGTCTCCACATATATATTGCACTAACTAAAATCAGCCTGTGGGAAAGGTGGTTGATTGGGAGTGCAAAACCAAGAAGGAGGCAGCCAAATGCATACTACAAAAACAAAACAGTAAGTTGGGGTGCATCTATGCGTGCCGACTAAGCAGGTAATTATTGGGAAGGAACTGTTCCTTCCTGATAACTGCCTGCTCGTGTAAGAGGCCTTACTTGTTACAAGGCAGCTGTTGGTAAATAGTGGACACCCATAAACATAGGGCCCATTGGAAACAATGCAGATGAATATAACAAACTAGCGACACCGATAAAGAATGCGCTCTACATATATAATTGTAAAAATTAAGATACTTTATTATGATGCCTGATTAAAAAACAAATATAAGGTATTGACACACAGCACAGATGAGGCACCAAATGCGTGGTCAAAAACTACACAATACATGGTCAAAAATTTGCATTGTGCTTCCTCTATCCCCTGAGGAAGCACAACGCAAAACATGGGGTTGTTTTGAGTCACCGTACTAGGTCTGTATTACTTATCTGTGTGTGCAGTTTTGTATATCAATTTGGATGTCCTGCTTTACTTAATTATATCTTGCTGGTATTATTGTGTCATTTTTGACCATGTATTTGGTGCCTCATCTGTGGTGTGTGTCAATACCTTATATGTGTTTTTTAATAATGCATCATAATAAAGTATCTTAATTTTTACAATTATATATGTAGAGTGCGTTCTTTATTGCTGGCGCTAAATGGTGGACAGTAAAAGACACACTGGCAGTGACGACTAGTTGCTTCAATTAGTCGCAGAGCATGTTTTGCAGAGGCTATGGTAAGGAAAGGAACATGAAAAGGCTGTATGCACTGTAGGAGACAGGAGACTGGAGGAGTTTCTAGGGCACCCCCCACTTGTAATTCCCTCTCTACATACATACATACATGCATACATGTAAAGTGCGGGTCGCACAATATGCTTTCTTTGGATGGCGCGGAAATAAGCCATGCATCTCTTGAGTGAGCGCACAAACATGTAATCGTTACTGTTTCTTAGAGACACAGTACACTTATTGGTTGTAGTCATAGAGGCACATACACTTGGCTCTGGTCCAGACCTATAGAGATGGCTTTCTCTCTCAGGGAGCCAAGCTTTCCTGCTGGCATTTTGGTCACTTTTGTCATCTCTGGGTGTCATCATTGCAGTTGATCATATTTGCCACTGTCTCAACTGCAGTCACTGCAGCTTCCTCATTTACTTCAGTGACACACCTTCAGGGGGTCTCTCATCCCACTCCACAGCACCAGCAGCTACTTTGCATCATAGATTTCTCTGATACTGTGACCATCTTTGGGTCACTGCAGCCGCGGTGACTGCTGCTCCCTGTCCCAGCTAGGGCTCTTGCTTAATACCTGGCATGTGGCCTTCTTCTAGGCTTAGTTTGCAGCTCAGTCTTTGGTGCACCCAATGCAGGGGTATGAATGCATCTCTCACAACACCACATTTTCAGGAGATACAATTAGTTGCGCCTGCTCCCTTCACGGCTGTGTTGCAGCAGGCCTTGTCTAACAATCGCCCTCATACAGGGTGTATATAACGCGGCTGTGCCGCACTAGCTCGTCATGGTGTCGGATTTGTGCTTTTTAACTCAACCTCTCCTTTCCTTCTGCTGAGCATGTTCTGGACTAGCTGTGTATTCACTAGTCACTGTTCTCCCAGCAGAACACAGTGGACAGCAAATAAGTGTTTGTTGTGGGACAACCCCTTTAAGCTCCTCACTCCTCAAAAAGTTAATGTAGAATTTTCCCAATGTACTAGGTTTGAGGCTGTGTTTCAGAAAAACTAAGCCTCAACTGCTATAAATATTATGAAATTAATCAGCGCAAAATGTTGGACCTGAATACAACATGGTGTTTTAAGGTAACTTCAATGATTCCTCTACATCTGTAAAATTTCCTTTTTTTAATTCCCACCCAACCTATTTTAATATTTCTGCTTATCTACTTTATTATGAATATTCTTTTAATATGGTGGTATATTTTATACAATGCAGGATCTTTTTTCGGCCCTAGGTAAATATGAGAGAGGTCTAAGTAATTTTAGAAGAAAGAACAGTTCAACAATGTAAAACTCAATTATGCCACTATCTTGTGCTGTCAGCAGTTGAGCATGGTCAAAATTGCTGTCTGACTCCCTTTAAAGAGATTTTCCCACAGAATAGGTGAGAACATTTTGATTGTTGGGGACCCCTCTGCTAGGACCCCATCCAGTCTTTAGAACAAAGTTCCAAATCTCTCATTCCTCCATATTGCGTGACCACAGTGAATAAAAGTTGGAGCGGCAATGATGCATATATTGATCTGGCTCAATTCAAAGTCTATGGGGCTGAAACAGCTAAGGTGAGAAATGTAATTTGTGGGAGGACTCCTTTAAATTACATCAGATCTTAGCCAGGTGAGCAGCCATATTGATTGATCCTATTAGAACAAAGTATTGTCGCATTATACATCTGGCCATTTGTTTCCTATATTGACAATGTGGTTACAAAGAAAAGCATACACAGCTAACATTGTCATTTACCCTAGTTTCTAAACTTGTCCTCCATGTACAAATAGTTCTGAATTGGAAGGTACCTTGTAAACTAAACTTCCATGGTTAATAAAATATTATATTGTACTTGGGTGCAATAAACTGTGAAACCAAATGATATAAAAGAGCATATGTGTAAAACAATAGCTAACATATTGTATTCGTAAATGTAGCTCAATGGGTATAAAACACATAATGCAAGTAAATGCTTTTTTGGATGAGTTTATTTCCTCCACTATAGTTTTAGAACAAAATTGTCTCCTGGAACTGACTGATTTGCCAATTTGGCCCAGAAGATCACAGATAGGATACTATGAATAGAAAGGTAGTGTTTCTCAGGCTGAGTACTTCCTTTTCATCTGAAAAAAATTGGTACTTCAACCCCAGGGGGTACTTGAAAAGTATGACCATACTCCATAGTGACATGGAGTGTACTCCCTGGGGAAGTTGAGAACCTAGAGAGTGTAGAGCAATAACAATAACTTGCCATATATCAAAACTGAACTGGCTCATAGCAACCTATAGAGTCTATGTATAATTTCTCTAGTGCTTCAAATTTTCTTAATTATTAAATGATTTTTTTAAGATTAGGAAATAGTTCCTACTTTCTTTTCCCCAGAAACTGCGCCTCATATGTGAATTGTCTGAATCTGGCAACTTTACCCCTTTCATTTGAGGATCAGCTGCATTACCAGACAAACCCATGGACAGATGTAATGCTGTTTCCTGGATAAAAGCTGATTTTTTTTTCCTAATCCTGGACAACCCATTTAAATTAAAATGGTAATGAAGATGCCATGTCAACTGAAGAAATGTTGGTATCTATTGAAATTAATCGAGGATATCTATGAAATTATCTATACACAATTTGTAAAATCATGTCAGCAGTTTTTGGAAACCTGTTATCAATTCAAAGTCGTCCAAATCTATATCACATTTTTTGGCTTACTGCAGGGCTTGCCAACCTGCGGCTCTCCAGCTGTTGTAAAACTACAACTCCCACCATTCCCTGCTGTAGGCTGATAGCTGTATGCAGACTGGGCATGCTGGGAGTTGTAGTTTTGCAACAGCCCTGGCTTACTGTGTTCCAGAATTTTTCGCACAATTTTGGTGAGCATTTTAACATCTTAAGCCATGACCCCTTTCTGGCACGTCAACCTCTTTTCCCACAAACCACGCCCCAAATAATGAATGAATGAAATAAGTACTGCAGTTGCTCTGACAGACTCAACCAGCTTACTACACTTGGCAGGCATGAAATGTTACATTTCCGCTGGAGCCACCACTATTGGTTATAGAAGCCTGACCTGTAGAGATCAGCTATAGTGATGAGCGGCAGGGGTCATATTCTAATTCGCGATATTTCGCGAATATTTTGTAGAATATTAGTCGAAAATTTGCGAATTCGAATATTTGTTATATTCTTCATTTTTCACTAGAAAAATCGGCATTTGTCAAGGTACTTAAGCAGGGAGGAATCATAACTTCAGATGGAAAAAAATCACGAATATTCTAAAAAACAAATATATAGCACTATCTTCTATAGTGCTATATATTCGTTTTTGACCCACGCCTGTATTGATCGCATATTACATGACCTAACCCCTCAGGTGAACACCATAATTTTTTTTTTTTAAAACGGTGTAAAAAAGGAATTTTTTGTCACCTCACATCACAAAAAGTTTAATACCAAGCGATCAAAAAGTCATACATACCCAAAATAGTACCAATCAAACAGTCATCTCATCCCGCAAAAAATGAGACCCTAAACAAGACAATCGTCCAAAAAATAAAAAAACTAGAGCTCTCAGAATATGGAGACACTGAAACATGATTTTTTAAAAATTATAAAATGCTGTTATTGTGTAAAACTTAAATAAAAAAGTATACATATTAGGTATCGCAGCGTCCGTAAGAACCTGCTGTATAAAAATATCACATGACCTAACCCCTCAGATGAACACCGTAAAAAAAAAAGTAAAATGTGTGTAAAAAAGCAATTTTTTGTCCTTACATTACAAAAAGTACATAGCCTTAAAGTTAAAACATAGTTGCTATGATGAGTGGTAATCTTAAAGAGGTTGTCCAGGATTTAGGAAACCTCATCTGCTGTCCCCACTGTCCATGGGTTGTTCCAGGTACTGCCATACTGTAATACCACACACTACCTATGGACAGGTGTGGTGCTATTTTTGGAAGAACGTAGCCATCTTTTTCTAGTCCTTGACGGCCGCTTTAATGAAGTAAATGCTTAACTCCTTAACGACCCAGGACGAGAATGCTCGTCCTAAATGGCCGATAGTCGTCCTGCATTCTCGTCCTGCGATCTTTTCTCTCCATGTGCGCTTCTGCGATCAGCAGCACGGATCCGGCTGTTACTGACAGCCGGATACGTGCTGCATCCACCAGCATCGGTGATAACGCTGATTCCGGTGGATTAACCCCTAATATGCTGTGGTCAGCGCTGACCGCGGCATATGGGAGGTTTGCGCTCCCTCTCCTTAGCCATAGGGGACCGGATGGTTGACATGGCAGCCCCAATACCTTACACAGGCATCGGGGCCTGCCAGCTACGGAAGCCCAGGAGATCCAGCCTTAGGGCTGGGTCTCCTAGGCAACTGTCAGCGTCTTACTGTGTAAGACGCTGACAGTTCAATTCAGTACAATACAGAATGTATTGTACTGAATTAAAACAGGAATCAAACCCTGAAAAGGTAAAGTCCCACAGTGGGACAAATAAAAAAAGTAAAAAAAAGGTTTTTTTTTATAATAAAAAAATGAAAAGTTTCAAGTAAAGTGTCCTTTTCCCAAAATAAAGTAAAGAAAAATTGTAAAAAATAGGGAAAAAAAGAAAAGTAGACATATTAAGTATCGCCGTGTCTGTATCGACCAGCTCTAAACAATATCACATGAACTAACCCCTCAGATGAACACCGTCAAAAAAATAAAATAAAAACTGTGCAAAAAAAAAAAGATTTTTTGGTCACCTTACATCACTAAAAGTGCAACACCAAGCGATCAAAAAGGCGTATGCCCCCCAAAATAGCACCAATCTAACAGTCACCTCATCCCACAAAAAATTAGCCCCTGCCTAAGACAATCGCCCAAAAAATAAAAAAAACTATGGCTCAGACTATGGAGACATAAAAAAAAAAAAAAAAGTAGACATATTGGGTATCGCCACATCCGTAACAATCTGATCTATAACAATACCACATGACCTAACCCCTCAGGTGAACACCATAAAAAAATAAAAACAGTTTTTTGTCACCTCACATCACAAAAAGTTTAATACTAAGCGATCAAAAAGTCATACACACCCCAAAATAGTACCAATCAGTCATCTCATCCCGCAAAAAATGAGACCCTAAACAAGACAATCGTCCAAAAAATTTAAAACTAGAACTCTCAGAATATGGAGACACTGAAACATGATTTTTTTTTATTCTAAAATGCTGTTATTGTGTAAAACTTAAATAAAAAAAGTATACATATTAGGTATCGCAGCGTCCGTAAGAACCTGTTGTATAAAAATATCACATGACCTAACCCCTCAGATGAACACCGTAAAAAAAAAGTAAAAAGTGTGTAAAAAAGCAATTTTTTGTCCTTACATTACAAAAAGTGTAATACCAAGCGATCAAAAAAGTCATACGCACCCTAAAATAGTACCAATCAAACCATCATCTCAAACCAATCAAACCAATCGAAAATACAAATTCGATCTAATGCAATTTTGCTGCATTTTTTGCTGATGCGATTTTTTCAGCAGATGTGTTTTTGTGACCAAAGCTGCTAAATTGGAATAATAATTCATTTCAATGTACCAAAAGTAAAAAAATTCATTCTCACTCCTTAAAAAATATACAAAGTAAATAAAAAATGCAATATACATATACATAATATTAAAAATATTTTAATGGTTAAAAAAATATATAATAAGAAGAGTATACATAAATATGGGGGTATAAGAAACTTTATTTGAGTGACTTGCTAAACAGTTGATCCATGGGGTATCCTGCAGGTGTATTGGGATGGAGGCCCGCCTCCAAGGGGACCGCAGTGCCAATAAAATACCAACACCGCGGTCTTCCGTCAGAGGCAGGCGCCCACCCCCACTCACAAGAAGCCGAAGATCTCCATTTCAGCATTGAGACCTGCTGGAAGTAAACTCCCGAATTCATAAATTCGTCTAGATTAAATCCTGGACATTCGGTGAATATGATCACCACCCCTCCAATGTCGATCCACCTTCTCCCAGTGCCGCAAATGTCAGTTTAGTGGGGTCTTTATTATGAAATTCCCTAAAATGTCTCGACAGAGAGTGTTTGTCGAACCCATTTTTGATCTTGGTCATGTGTTCAGAGATTCTTGTTTTTAATGGTCATTTTGTACGTCCAATATATTGTTTCTGAAATGGGCACTGGATAATGTAGATGACACTGGAGGAGTTACAGGATAGACTGTCCCTAATTTTCCTGGAAAAATAATTCTGTGTAGATGACACTTCTAGTGTTCTTTAAGGGAATATTGTGTTTTTACAGGCAGTGCACCTGCCACACCTAAAGAAACCATTCATATTTGTCCAATTTTGGAACATAGAGATTTTCTTTCTCTTTTGTTGTTTAATAGAGGGTGCTATTTTAAGGCCTAGATTGGGTACTGTCGTGAAAGATATCAAAGGTGCCTTCGGTAATAGATGTCCTATTGTTTTATCGTCCAATATACACTCACCTAAAGAATTATTAGGAACACCATACTAATACGGTGTTGGACCCCCTTTTGCCTTCAGAACTGCCCTTAATTCTACGTGGCATTGATTCAACAAGGTGCTGATAGCATTCTTTAGAAATGTTGGCCTATATTGATAGGATAGCATCTTGCAGTTGATGGAGATTTGAGGGATGCACATCCAGTGCACGAAGCTCCCGTTCCACCACATCCCAAAGATGCTCTATTGGGTTGAGATCTGGTGACTGTGGGGGCCATTTTAGTACAGTGAACTAATTGTCATGTTCAAGAAACCAATTTGAAATGATTCGAGCTTTGTGACATGGTGCATTATCCTGCTGGAAGTAGCCATCAGAGGATGGATACATGTTCTCATTCTGTTTACGCCAAATTCGGACTCTACAATTTGAATGTCTCAACAGAAATCGAGACTCATCAGACCAGGCAACATTTTTCCAGTCTTCAACAGTCCAATTTTGGTGAGCTTGTGCAAATTGTAGCCTCTTTTTCCTATTTGTAGTGGAGATGAGTGGTACCTGGTGGGGTCTTTTGCTGTTGTAGCCCAAGGTTGTGCGTGTTGTGGCTTCACCAATGCTTTGCTGCATACCTCGGTTGTAACGAGTGGTTATTTCAGTGAACGTTGCTCTTCTATCAGCTTGAATCAGTCGGCCCATTCTCCTCTGACCTCTAGCATCCACAAGGCATTTTTGCCCACAGGACTGCCGCATTCTGGATGTTTTTCCCTTTTCACACCATTCTTTGTAAACCCTAGAAATGGTTGTGCGTGAAAATCCCAGTAACTGAGCAGATTGTGAAATACTCCGACCGGCCCGTCTGGCACCAACAACCATGCGACGCTCAAAATTGCTTAAATCACTTTTCTTTCCCATTCTGACATTCAGTTTGGAGTTCAGGAGATTGTCTTGACCAGGACCACACCTCTAAATGCATTGAAGCAACTGCCATGTGATTGGTTGACTAGATAATTGCATTAATGAGAAATAGAACAGGTGTTCCTAATAATTCTTTAGGTGAGTGTATAGTGCCAATGTTGTTTCAGAATATATTGGACCTTCTTGTAATATGCATTGAATGGTAGGATGACTCTCAATTCCGTTTCTTTTTGTATTATATTTTTATTTTTATTCTCATTTTTATTTTTATCCGAATTATCAGAGAAGAAAGTCTCTTTCTAATCTCTTAACCTGATCCAATGCACTATTAACAATTTCCTCAGGGTATTCCTTGTTAATAAATTGATCTTTCATTCTTATGGCCTCCTCTTCAAACTTGCTATCTTCCGTACAGTTCCTTTTGATCCGGCGGAACTGCCAAACCGGAATATTTATTAGCCAACTTGGCAGGTGGCAACTAGAAAAAAGTATGAAACTGTTTTTGGATGTTGGTTTCTGGAAGGTGCTACAAATATATTTTCTATCCTGTCTAGAAATTTGTAAATCCAAGAATTCTGTATGCACCTTATTAACATTCGATGTGAAAGTCTAATTCCTTGTGTTATTTATTTATTTCAAAAACTCCCCCAGTGTATCTTCTGTGCCTTTCCAGATGAATATTACATCATCTATATAGCGCCGCCATAGGGCCAGGTCAGCCCCCAGCCTAGGCCCAAATATTGAGTTTGGTTTGGCTGCTAACCCTTGCTTTGTTACTGGAAAATTTTTTATTAAAATGGAATATCTGCCAAAAAGTTAAATTATGAAATTTCATTTCCATTTTCCTTTAATTCTTGTGTAACACCTAAAGGGTTAATAAAGTTTGTAAAATCAGTTTTGAATACCTAGAGGGGTGTAGTTTCTAAAATAGGGTCACTTTTTTGGAGTTTCTACTCTAGTGGTGCATCAGGGGGTCTTCCAATGTGACATGGCAGCTTAAAATTATCCCAGTGAAATCTGCTTTCCAAAAACCATATGGTGTTCCTTTCCTTCTGCGCAATGCCGTGTGCCCGTACAGCACTTTACGACCACATATGGGATGTTTCTGTAAACTACAGAATCAGGGCAATAAATATTGAGTTTTGTTTGGCTGTTAACCCTTGCTTTGTTAGCGGGGAAAAAAATTATTAAAATGGAAAATCTGCCAAAAAAGTGAAATTCAGAAATGTCATCTCCATTTTCCATTAATTATTGAGGAACACCTAAAGGGTTAACAAAGTTTGTAAAATTAGTTTTAAATACCTTGAAGGGTGTAGTTTCTAAAATGGGTGGGTGGTTTCTATTATGTAAGCCTCACAAAGTGACTTCAGACCTGAACTGGTCCTTAAAAAGTGGGTTTTGGAAATTTCCGGAAAAATTTCAAGATTTGCTTCTAAACTTCTAAGCCTTCTAACGTACCTGAAAAAATAAAATGGCATTCACGAAATGATCCAAACATGAAGTAGACATATGTGAAATGTAAAGTAATAACTATTTTTGGAGTTAGTACTATCTATTATAAAAGTAGAGAAATTGAAATTTGGAAATGTGCTAATTTTTTTAGAAATAAAAATGATTTTTTTTACTGTTTTCTCATCACATATTGTACTTCATGACAGTGGTAAAACTATCTCAGAATGGCCTGGATAAGTAAATGCGTTTTAAAGTTATCACCACATGAAGTGACACATGTCAGATTTGCTAAAAATTGCCTGGTTTCCAAGATATTTTTGAAACTTCTCAAACAAAACAAAATCAGATTTTAGGGAGACCAGCTACAAAAAACGCTGTGGAGCCTCATTTTAGAGTCTCAACACAGCAATCCAAAGCTCCCTGGGAAACCGTTATATGCAAAATAACAATGGAGCACCAGTTATGGGTCTTCAACACAGTGAAAGCCAGATATCCCTCAAAGGAGGGAAAACCAAGATCCACCATATTAAGTGGATCCTATGTCAAGATTCAGCTCTTTTACAATCCTTAAAGTGTAACTGTCATTCTTTTTTTTATTTTAGTAATGTATAGGGGCAGTGATAATGACCATTTTTGCAATATACTTTAATTACTGAAATCGTACATTTCTATTAAAAAATAGCTCTAAAGTGGCCCATTTTGAGCCTTAGCAACACTCCTCTGTCTTCTATTTACATAACACAGTCAGTGTTGATCAAGTCTCCAAAGTTAAAGGGGATGTCCCACGAAAAATATTCTACAGTTTTCAAACCAGCACTTTGATCTGAATACTTTTGTAATTGCATGTAATTAAAAATTTTGTATAATCGCTGATTTATTCAATAAAATATATCTGTATATCGCTACCTACTGTTTGCACTTTTTCTTATTTCTTTGACCTGCTCACTGAGAAGGCCGCACATGCTCAGTTCCATTCTTCACCTGCCTCCTGAGCTGTGATAGGGAGAGCTGAGACACGCCCCTTTGCCACTAGCAGAAAAGACACTCCCCATGAGCTGTCAGCTTGATATAAATCTAGCAGAGCAATGAATGGGGAGATCTCTGGATCCATATGAGGTACAGGGCTGGTTCTAGCTTTGTTAGAAAGAGACTGTCTTGTACTTTATGATGTCTGATTTTCATTTTTTATATTAATCATGGAATATCCCCTTTAAGTAAACAGAAGACAGAGGAGCTTTACTAAGGCTCAAAATGGGCCACTTTAGAGCTATTTTTGTAATAGAAATGTACAATATCAGTAATTAAAGTATATTGCAAAAATGGTCAGTATTACTGTCCCTATACATTACAAAAAAAAATAAAAAATGACAGTTACACTTTAAGGATGTGACAGGGGAAGACCTAAGCCAGTTATCCATCCACAGACAGCTGTTTCGGGGTGTTGCCCATCATCAGTGTGGAGTAGAATTCTGGTAACCAGGAGCAATGCTTTGGAGACTACTCAAACAAAACAATAGCTGATCTTAGGGAGACCAGCTACAGAAAACACTGTGGAATCTCATTTAAGAGTCTCGACACAGCATTCCAAAGTGCATAGCTCCCTGTAAACGGTAATATGCAAAATAACCGTGGAGCCCCAGTTATGGGTCTTCAACACTTTGCTTGGTTTTCCTTCCTTTAAGGGATATCTGGCTTTCACTGTGTTGAAGACCCATAACTGGGGCTCCATAGTTATTCTGTGATTTTTGAAACATGTCAGAGCAGTGAGCTGTATGAAACAAAGCAAAAAAACATGGTTGTGGCGAAACCAACCTCGCCACTGGGTTTTGGAGAGGACTGGCTGCTGGCCTCTTGCCCCTGGATTATGGGCCATATACTAACTTTTAAACCCCTGAACCTATTCAAGTGAATTTTGGATAGGTTTGTCCCCAAGTTATACTGTTTAAATTGATGTAAGTTATATGTATGGCCAATGTAAACTCACAAAGTTGTAACAATTTATAATAAGTGTAACTTGTCAGCTTGGGAGGGAAATGCTGGGTGTGTTTCTATTGTGCCATTGTCCCATTGTGTGTTTAAATGGTGATGTCTGTCCTGTTGTCTGCGCATGTGTATTGGTGACTTCTCTTTGTCTTGAGAGATAATTGGATTACGCCCAGGTTGTCTCCGGGACAGAGAGGAGGAGACCATGATGCATTGTGGGGATATGTTGTCCTATGTCACAGTCTTCATTCTGGTCCTCTGGGGGCGTGAACGATTGGTTGCTGTAGTTACATTGTATGTGTTGTAAATTACTGATTGGTTGTATTTCAAACCCCTGTGGGCAGTACTATGTTTGTGGTTTATAAATAAAAGAGGCTGTACGTGAAGTACAGTCAGACCACTGCTTGACCCTCAACACGGAGCCTTGTCTCGTTATTGGGGGGATCCGCTGTATGCTGTTAGAGGCTGATTGCCAGGATTGTATGCTTTTCCTGTTCGTCTGCTAGCAGCTATTCGTGAGGTTCCAGTTTGGAGTGCTACTTTGTATTTAGTTCGGGAGTTGGTGTTCTGCAGTAGCTGGGCCTGTCTCTCAGAAAAGGGGCATATCGCCTAAACGGATTTTAACCCCTTGTCTGCTGAAACGGACCGTTACAATGGTTATATGCTGTTATCATTCACATGACCGCAGCAGGAAATAACTGGCTTTAGGGGTCATGTGTACATGTGCCACGCACCGACTTGCAGTGTTAGCCGAGCAGCAGGGTGCAAGGCAGAAGAACAGGGGGTCAGGCTTCAGGATTAAGGAGACAAATGACAAAGCTGGCATGGGTAAAGCCAAATATAGTCTTTTTTTTAATGAGTGGGTGATGGGTGGCACTGTACAAATACTGGTAGTACGCACAGTTCTCAGATATCTCACAGACTAAGCTTTTTCCAATAGCTACAGTTGTGTTCAAAATTATTCAACCCCCACTTGTAATGACCGACGTCACGCACAGGGAGGGAAAAAGGAAAGCCCTGCCCAAGGGAGAGGGAAAGGTGGTGACCCCTGACTCACCTTACGGATGGCACCTGACTGCCCTTACGGCCCTAGACGGGTTCCTCACCCGTGCGGCGATCACGTGCCTAAACCCTGGCTTTCCCTAAAATAAGCCCTAGATAGTGAACGGGCCGGTGGGATCGCTAGTCCGCACCACTGACACTAAGAGGGAAACACCAGGGAGAGGACAGACAATACAGACAAACACATACACCCAGGTGGGCGACCACAGCAGACCACAAAGGTCCAACAGGGATCCGGAGCGTAGCGTTCTGGACCAACAACCAGAGAATGCAGCAACACAGCTCCAGAGGGTCAGAATAGATGAATAGAATATATCTGGCAACCAGAGAAGTGTGAGAGGGGAATATAAGGAGGTTGGGAGTGCTGGACAAGAAACAGCTGAGGAGAAGGAGCTACGGATCCCTGAGTGAGCCAAAAGGGTTGCAAAGCAAACCCAGAAAGCTACCATAAGGAAACAGCCCTATCTTACATAGAGCGCGCAGCCAACCGCTGCGACTTCCTGACCCCGGGTTTAACGGAGTCAGGCGTGGTTCTTGACACCCTCGTGACACCACTGAAATTGAGTGTTTTGGCCAGTTTGACATTGATTTTGATCATTTCAGTCATCTTGTTTACAATTAAATCAAAGAGGCACTTGTAAGTCAGACAAATATAACATAACATTTATAATGAAATAACCACAAATGTCTTTTCTGTGCTCACATCATTATCAGTTTTATTCAACCCCCAAGTGACATTCAATCTTAGTACTTAGTACAAAATCCTTTTCCAGTTATAGCAGCTTTTAAACGTGAAGCATAGCTTGACACAAGTGTCTTGCAGCGATCTACGGGTATCTTCGCCCATTCTTCATGGGCAAAAGCCTCCAGTTCAGTCACATTCTTAGGCTTGCGCGCTGCAACTGCTTTCTTTAAGTCCCACCAGAGGTTCTCAATCGGATTTAAGTCTGGTGACTGCGATGGCCACTTCAAAATGTTCCAGCCTTTAATCTGCAACCATGCTCTAGTGGACTTGGAGGTATGCTTGGGATCATTGTCCTGTTGAAAGGTCCAACGTCTACCAAGCCTCAGGTTTGTGACGGACTGCATCACAGTTTCATCCAATATCTCCTGGTACTGCAGAGAATTCATGGTACCTTGCACACGCTGAAGCTTCCCTGTACCTGTAGAATCAAAACAGCCCCAAAGCATGATTGACCCCCCGCCATGCTTCACAGTAGGCAAGGTGTTCTTTTCTTCATAGGCCTTGTTCTTCCTCCTCCAAACATAGCGTTGATCCATGGGCCCAAACAGTTCTAATTTTGTTTCATCAGTCCACAGAACACTTTTGTGGTTTGTCCACATGACTTTTGACATACTGCAGTCGACTCTTCTTATTCTTTGGAGACAGCAAGGGGGTGCGCCTGGGAGTTCTGGCATGGAGGCCTTCATTACACAGTGTGCGCCATATTGTCTGAGCTGAAACTTCAGTATCCACATCTGACAAATCTTTTTTCAGTTCCTCAGCAGTCACACGGGGACTTTTCTCCACTTTGCGCTTCAGGTAGCGCACAGCAGTCGAAGTCAGCATCTTCTTTCTGCCACGACCAGATAGCGTTTCAACAGTGCCCTTTGCCTTGAATTTGCGAATGATGCTTCCTATGGTGTCTCTTGGTATGTTTAACATCTTTGCAATCTTCTTATAGCCATTGCCCTTCCTGTGAAGAGAAATTACCTCTTCTCTTGTCTTCCTGGACCATTCTCTTGACTTCACCATGTTTGTAAACACACCAGTAAATGTCTAGAAGGAGCTGAGTGTCACAGTCCTTTTAAATCTGCCTAATTGGTGCTTATTATGCTTGATTGCTGCTCCTTGACATCCACAGGTGTTTTCAATACCTGATCGAAAACACTTGAATGAACCTCTGTTCTTAAGAGTGGTAGTCTTTAAAGGGTTGAATAATTGTGTCAATGAAGAAATCACAAAAAAAACATTTAATACTGTATTACAAAAACAATTGGTCATTTTAGTTGCATTTGGTTCTTTAAAAAGTCCTTGTAAGATTTCATTCTGAACACAATTACAAATGTACACTAAATTCCCTAAAACCCTTTACAGCATTGGGGGTTGAATAATTTTGAACACAACTGTATGTATAGGGGATGGCTACTATGATAGTCCTCCTGAGTATTTCTCTATAGACACAAGCAATCCTACCAAATCTCTCTTTATATTTGTCTGCAATGCCCAACTGCAGGGTGCAGTCCTAGAATGGATGGCCTGTCTGTCTCAATAGTGTGAAAGAGTGCCAGATGCAAGTACCACAATCCACATGCAGTAAGGTCTAGAGCTGTAAACATGCATTACCTTTCACTGAATTTTTCAAAGCACTCTCCCTCAGAGGTTGGTTATTAGCACAGTTGCTTTTCAGCTTTACACTCACTGGGATGGTGTCTCCCTGGAGAATAATTATTTTCTTCTGCTTGAGCTTGTCTGGATCACAATCAGCAGCACCATACACATCCTTTCTCTTGGTTTACTTAAAGCTACTTTCACATATGCATTTTGCATTCTGGTTTTGAGATCCATCAGAGGATATCAAAACCAGGGCAAAATGCTTCAGTTTTGTCTCCATTCATAGTCAATGGGGACATAACAGAACAAACCATATCAGGATGCATACTGTTCCGGTTTGTTCCGTTTTTTGACTGGACAAAAAAAACAGCTGCAAGCTGCAGTTTTGTGTCTGCCCTGCGAAACTGAACAAACCGAATCCATCAATAAAAACAATGTAAGTCAATGACTTACATTGTTTTTAGTGCCAGATCCAGTTTGTTCAGTTTTGATTTAATACAACCGGATCCAAATGGATAGGATGCATTCTGATGTTGTAAATGAAGTGAAGCGTTTTGCATCGGTTTTGAAATCCTTTGCCGGATCTCAAAACCGGAATGCAAATGATTATGTAAAAGTAGCCTAACAGGAACTCCCAACCAGGGGAAGTGGGACCAACCCACAACCCGGCAGCTTTCACTAAGGACTGCCAGTTAACTAAATCCTTCCCATATACAGCCTTGTAGAATACAGATTGCATAGTAAAGTCGTATTAGCCATTAGTACCACTGAAAGTGCATAGTTAGCATCTCAGTAAACATAAAAACAACTTTAGTAGTGAACTATAGCATTAACCCTTTAGCAGTGAACCAACAGGTCACTGCACATGAAAGGCACATGACTACTGAGACTAGGGATTGGCTGTAGTGGTCACATAAATGATGAACAACACATGACCTCTGCAGCTGGGTGTGGAGCAGTGGTAATTGGAAAGATGGCACAAGAACAGCAGGACATTTAAAAGGTGAGTGAGGGTTTTTCTGTATTCCATATAGCCTTCTTCTCTTAGAAAAACCCCTTTAATAATTGCAGTTGCTAGGCATATGTGGGTACCCTGTATTGCCACTCACTATACATTTGAATGATGGAAGAACCAACTTGGATGCCATCACTTCTACATCCTAGCTGTATTTCTTTTTCTTTTTTTCTTTTATAGTGCCATACAGTGTAAAACAATCCAAATAGCGCAACATTGACCTGTTAGGTAATGGTAGCGCCTAAGCAATCTCAGCCTAAGTGACCCAGTTTAGATTTATACATGCAGACATAAACTTAATGATGATGAAGTGTTTCCTTATGGTTACTGGTATCTGACACAAAGACTGAAACCTCTCTACCTCCCAACCTCCCCTTCGGATACTTTACTTTATGACCTCTCCTCTCTGAGGACCATGTAGTTGCTGTTTTATGTTAACTGTCTCCTCCAACCCAAGATATACTCCAATCACTGTCAGCTCAGAAGGCTGCAGTCTTTTACAGAAATGTAGCTAGCAAGACTGGAATGTGCCAGATAACATTGGGTCAGCCTATTACTTTGTCTTACAAGGCATAAATTCATATTGCCTGTTGTCCGGCTCCTATATTATTGCTTTATAATTTACATATTTATGCATTTTTTTTCCAATTAAAATGAAACATGGCATAACCATCTGTGTACATAAAGGACGTTGTATCTGAAAACAATACACTCAAGAACTAGGTGTGAAGTAGTATATTAAGTTTAATGTGGATAAAGCTCATGCATTTGGGTATAGAAAACTAATACTACAATTATATATTAAATGGACACTCCCAGCGCTTGGATTAAAGAGCTGCCATAACATTTATATACGTGCATGCTATCTGCACGGGGCATTTGCAGATAGCATGTATATAGCTGTGTCACGGTCCGGTTCACCGTGCCGTATGATGCCGTGCAAGCTGGCTGCATGCGACCTGGCGCACTGGCTGCAGGCCGAAATCCTGTGCAGGCTGGTTGCTAGGGGCTGCGTGCTGGCTGCGGTATCTGGTGTGAACCTAGCCGTGTACATGTGTACCCCTTTGACTGTGTCTGTATCTGTGTATCCTGGTTGCCAAGGGCCATGGCCTGTTCTGTTCAGTGTTCCTGGTTGCCATGGTAAATGCCCGGTACTGCAGCCTTGCGCTTTGTAATGGTTCCCTGACCTGTAAGGGTTAATCCCGCTGAGTTGCTCTGTAGGTGTGTTCCTCACAGGTGCACTCGTTGGGCGGGTTTTTCTCCCTGTAAGCCGTGTGTTTCTGGGTCAGTATTGTTCGTTCTATTCTGTAGTCATTTCCTTGTTATGTCTTGTTATGCTTTGTTTTGCCCCTTGCTGCTGATCCTTGGGGTTCTGTCTGCCATACTTTGGTCTGGTTCCGCCTTGCTCTGCATTGTTGTTTTCGTTCTGTTTGTATGCCATGTTCTGTCCATAGCCTAGCAGAGCTAATCTGCGTCTGTTTCTGTTATGCCTGTTACCTGTTGTTTTGTCCATAGCCTAGCAGAGCTTAATCTGCGTCTGTTTCTGTTATGCCTGTTACCTGTTGTTTTGTCCATAGCCTAGCAGAGCTTAATCTGCGTCTGTTTCTGTTATGCCTGTTACCTGTTGTTTTGTCTATAGCCTAGCAGAGCTTAATCTGCGTCTGTTTCTGTTATGCCTGTTACCTGTTGTTTTGTCCATAGCCTAGCAGAGCTTAATCTGCGTCTGTTTCTGTTATGCCTGTTACCTGTTGTTTTGTCCATAGCCTAGCAGAGCTTAATCTGCGTCTGTTTCTGTTATGCCTGTTACCTGTTGTTTTGTCCATAGCCTAGCAGAGCTTAATCTGCGTCTGTTTCTGTTATGCCTGTTACCTGTTGTTTTGTCCATAGCCTAGCAGAGCTTAATCTGCGTCTGTTTCTGTTATGCCTGTTTCTGTTCTTGTTTGTGGCAGCTTACTCTGATTCTGTTCATGTCTATTTGTCCGCCTACGGAAGTGGGTCCTCTGTGTGCAGCTCTGCCTGGGGCCGCTTAGCTCCCACTGCTTGCGGCGCAGGTAAGGGTACTTTCACACTTGCGGCAGAGGATTCTGGCAGGCAGTTCCATTGCCAGAACTGCCTGCCGGATCCGGCAATCCGGACGCAAACTGATGGCATTTGTCAGACGGATCCATATGTGGATCCGTCTGCCAAATGCATTGAAATACCGGATCCGTCTCTCCGGTGTCATCCGGAAAAAAATATGCGGTATACATTTTTTTCGCATTTTTAAAGGTCTGCGCATGCCGGATCAGTTTTGCCAGAACACTTAATGCCGGATCCGGCACTAATACACTTCAATGTAAATTAATGCCAGATCCGGCATTCCGGCAAGTGTTCAGTATTTTTGGCCGGAAAGAAAACTGCAGCATGCAAAAAACGTAAGAGGGACTGAACTGATGCATCCTGAATGGAATGCTCTCCATTCAGAATGCATTAGGATAAAACGGATAATTTTTTTCCCGGTATTGAGCTCCTGTGACAGAACTCAATACCGGAAAACAGAAACGATAGTGTGACAGTACCCTAACTGCTTCTGACTCTGTCCTGTCTATTCCTGGTTTCTGTCATGCCTGTACTACTGTAGATACCTTTGTAGGTATCTTCTGGTCCTCCTGACCAGTTGCTACTGTACAGGTGCGGCTCTGGAGTGGTACCTGGCAAAGTCTATCCCCACATCTAGGCTCTAGTAAAGTCCAGGTAGCTGCTTAGTCACGCCCCTTCAGGGTACATACCGTCAGTAGCACAGTGGTTTTTCACCCACTGATCTGTAACAGTACTCTGCAGCATGTTTGTCATTGTCATGTGCTTCTGTTACCTTTCATTAAAGTTTCTGTGTTCCCTAGCCTGTTTTGCCGTGTCCTGCCTTGCCTGACATCTCGGGGGTTCCCCCCAGGATCCCCGGCACATTACAAGCCATGAAGGGGTTAAAGAGACAGTACAGGAAATAGAACACTGAAAGACTTAAAAATTGATATCCAGGCAACCATCCATCCGATTTTATAAAAAAAAAAAAGTGAAAACATAGAGTATTCACATATAGGTTATTAATATGTGATAAAAAAAAAATTGGGGATGAAAAGTCACTTTAAATATTAAACACTGGGAAAAATTGCCATGGACAAAGACTTACAGATACGGTTATACTGTTAAACATAACTTTAGTAATCAGTGCCAGGTAACTGCCTCTAAGGAAAGTGAAATTATGGGATGCATGAAAACATAGATACTCATGACACGAACATTGTTTTGCCTCCATGCAAATGACTTTTTAGACCACACATGGAATATTGGGGGGAGTTATCATTCATTTATGCAACTTTTTGCAATTGTACATTGCTCTTGCCCAATTTGAGTGGGTGAAAAAGTTGGAGATATTAATTGGGTGCATACCAGATTTATCATTATGACTTTCAAAGAAGCTGCAAAAAAGTTACAATCTCCTTCCAGTAGGGAGTGGCTGACAAATCTGGAGTAGCATTGCAAACTACGCGGACACAGATTTAAGCGAAACTGACAAATATTACATTCATGATAAATCCCCCCCCCCCCCATTATTGAGTACAGAAGAGGGAGGCCAAGATAATTAACAGAATGGGTGCATTGCAGTACCAAGACATGTCAGCTTGAGGTTATTCAGTCTGGGGGAAAAAAAGGCAGTTTAGTGGAGATGTAATTACAATGTACAGTTATATAAATGGACAGTACAGAAATATTGCTCATGATCTTTTTATACCTAAGTAGAAAGGTAATCACTACAAAGGGGACATCCTCTGGAGGAATGAAGTGCACACAGGTCCACTCACATCTAGATTCACTGGTCTAGTCTGGTGGACTTCAGTTTTCTCATTAGCAGTATCATGCATTATGTTTAAAGGCTATGTACACCTTTTGGGGCAATTTTTTATTACTGCATTTTACTAATTTTGGGCTAAAAATATATATTTTTTCAATTGGTCTTCATTAAAAATATTCAGCCCTTCTGTCACAAAGGGTAACTGTTTGTACTTTTACTTGGTGCTGGTCATCTAATAACCCTTATCTCTACAGGTGAAACTCTAAAAATTTGAATATCGTGCAAAGTTTCTTTATTTCAGTAATGCAACTTAAAAGGTGAAACTAATATATGAGATAGACTCATTACATGCAAAGCGAGATATTTCAAGCCTTTATTTGTTATAATTTGGATGATTATGACTTACCGCTTATGAAACCCCAATGTCACAATTTTGAGGTACCCTTTGCTCAGGGGGTAAAGTTTAATTAGCTGACTAGAGTGTGACACTTTGAGCCTAGAATATTGAACCTTTTCACAATATTCTAATTTTAAGCTGCATTAATGCAATTCCTTTTAATTTGCATTGCGGAAATAAATGGACTTTTGCATGATATTCAAATTTTTCGCGTTTCACCTGTAAATTATTTAAAGGTCCTAAACACTTATTTAAGGTTACTTTCACACTAGCGTTAAAGTTTTCCGGTATTGAGTTCCGTCCTAGGGGCTCAATACCGGAAAAAACACTTCAGTTTTAACCAAATGCATTCTGAATGGAAAGCATTCCATTCAGTATACATCAGGATGTCTTCAGTTCAGTCACTTTTACGGTATTTGGCATTTTCTCCGGCCAAAATTCCGGAACACTTGCTGGATTGCCGGATGCAGCATTAGTTTCCATTGAAATGTATTAATGCTGCATCCAGTAGCAAGTGTTCCGGAAAAATGGATCCACAGACCTAAAAATGCGAATAAAATAAATACCGGATTACACCGGAGAGACGTACAGGGAGTGCAGAATTATTAGGCAAGTTGTATTTTTGAGGATTAATTTTATTATTGAACAACAACCATGTTCTCAATGAACCCAAAAAACTCATTAATATCAAAGCTGAATATTTTTGGAAGTAGTTTTTAGTTTGTTTTTAGTTTTAGCTTTTTTAGGGGGATATCTGTGTGTGCAGGTGACTATTACTGTGCATAATTATTAGGCAACTTAACAAAAAACAAATATATACCCATTTCAATTATTTATTTTTACCAGTGAAACCAATATAACATCTCAACATTCACAAATATACATTTCTGACATTCAAAAACAAAACAAAAACAAATCAGTGACCAATATAGCCACCTTTCTTTGCAAGGACACTCAAAAGCCTGCCATCCATGGATTCTGTCAGTGTTTTGATCTGTTCACCATCAACATTGCGTGCAGCAGCAACCACAGCCTCCCAGACACTGTTCAGAGAGGTGTACTGTTTTCCCTCCTTGTAAATCTTACATTTGATGATGGACCACAGGTTCTCAATGGGGTTCAGATCAGGTGAACAAGGAGGCCATGTCATTAGATTTTCTTCTTTTATACCCTTTCTTGCCAGCCACGCTGTGAAGTACTTGGACGCGTGTGATGGAGCATTGTCCTGCATGAAAATCATATTTTTGTTGAAGGATGCAGACTTCTTCCTGTACCACTGCTTGAAGAAGGTGTCTTCCAGAAACTGGCAGTAGGACTGGGAGTTGAGCTTGACTCCATCCTCAACCCGAAAAGGCCCTACAAGCTCATCTTTGATGATACCAGCCCAAACCAGTACTCCACCTCCACCTTGCTGGCGTCTGAGTCGGACTGGAGCTCTCTGCCCTTTACCAATCCAGCCACGGGCCCATCCATCTGGCCCATCAAGACTCACTCTCATTTCATCAGTCCATAAAACCTTAGAAAAATCAGTCTTGAGATATTTCTTGGCCCAGTCTTGACGTTTCAGCTTGTGTGTCTTGTTCAGTGGTGGTCGTCTTTCAGCCTTTCTTACCTTGGCCATGTCTCTGAGTATTGCACACCTTGTGCTTTTGGGCACTCCAGTGATGTTGCAGCTCTGAAATATGGCCAAACTGGTGGCAAGTGGCATCTTGGCAGCTGCACGCTTGACTTTTCTCAGTTCATGGGCAGTTATTTTGCGCCTTGGTTTTTCCACACGCTTCTTGCGACCCTGTTGACTATTTTGAATGAAACGCTTGATTGTTCGATGATCACGCTTCAGAAGCTTTGCAATTTTAAGAGTGCTGCATCCCTCTGCAAGATATCTCACTATTTTTGACTTTTCTGAGCCTGTCAAGTCCTTCTTTTGACCCATTTTGCCAAAGGAAAGGAAGTTGCCTAATAATTATGCACACCTAATATAGGGTGTTGATGTCATTAGACCACACCCCTTCTCATTACAGATATGCACATCACCTAATATGCTTAATTGGTAGTAGGCTTTCGAGCCTCTACAGCTTGGAGTAAGACAACATGCATAAAGAGGATGATGTGGTCAAAATACTCATTTGCCTAATAATTCTGCACTCCCTGTATACGGTATTTCAATGCATTTGTCAGACGGATCCGCATCCGGATCTGGAAACAAATGCTATCCGTTTTCACATGGATTTCCGGATCCTCTGCTGGAATCCTCTAACACT
Organism: Bufo bufo; assembly: GCF_905171765.1. Classification (NCBI taxonomy): domain Eukaryota; kingdom Metazoa; phylum Chordata; class Amphibia; order Anura; family Bufonidae; genus Bufo; species Bufo bufo. The sequence continues at coordinate 328,952,969 of NC_053390.1, forward strand.
AGTGTAAAAGTACCCTAAGCCACATTTTTATCAGTAAGAGTGTTTTGGAGAAGATAAGGAGCTCAGCTGAGCTGCCTGACAGAACAGAGTGAAAACAGACAGCAGGCTACTAGAGAATATTAAAGCTGTACAGAGAAAATGGCTCAATATTTTTAATAACAACCAACCAATAAAAAAATTATTTGTAGCTCAAAATAAGTACAATGAAATAATAAAAGAAAATCACCACCAAAGGTGTACACAGCCTGTAAGTTACAGAAAGCAGGCTGGAGGAGCGCACAGTGACAACTGACATCACACAGAATGACGCTGATCTGTTATTGTCTCTTTAACCATGAATGTCAGCTTCCACAACGTTGTGAATACAATGGGGGGACCTATGTGTAAATTATGTGTAAGGTATAATATAATATATCTACAGTTGCAAGAAAAAGTATGTGAACCCTTTGGAATGATATGGATTTCTGCACAAATTGGTCATAAAATGTGATCTGATCTTCATCTAAGTCACAACAATAGACAACCACAGTCTGCTTAAACTAATAAGACACAAAGAATTAAATGTTAGCATGTTTTTATTGAACACACCATGTAAACATTTACAGTGCAGGTGGAAAAAGTATGTGAACCCCCTAGACTAATGACATCTCCAAAAGCTAATTGGAGTGAGGTGTCAGCCAACTGGAGTCCAATCAATGAGATGAGATTGGAGGTGTTGGTTACAGCTGCCCTGCCCTATTAAAAACACACACCAGTTCTGGGTTTGCTTTTCACAAGAAGCCCTGATGTGAATGATGCCTCACACAAAAGAGCTATCAGAAGACATATGATTAAGAATTGTTGACTTGCATAAAGCTGGAAAGGGTTATAAAAGTATCTCCAAAAGCCTTGCTGTTCATCAGTCCACGGTAAGACAAATTGTCTATAAATGGAGAAAGTTCAGCACTGATGCTACTCTCCCTAGGAGTGGCCGTCCTGTAAAGATGACTGCAAGAGCACAGCGCAGAGTGCTCAATGAGGTGAAGAAGAATCCTAGAGTGTCATCTAAAGACTTACAAAAGTCTCTGGCATGCTAACATCCGTGTTAGCGAATCTATGATACATAAAACACTAAACAAGAATGGATTTCATGGGAGGATACCACAGAGGAAGCCACTGCTGTCCAAAAAAAAAAAATGTATGCATGTTTGCAGTTTGCACAAGAGCACCTGGATGTTCCACAGCAGTACTGGCTAAATATTCTGTGGACAGATGAAACCAAAGTTGAGTTGTTTGGAAGAAACACACAACACTATGTGTGGAGAAAAAGAGGCACAGCACACCAACATCAAAACCTCATCCCAACTGTGAAGTATGGTGGTGGGCGCATCATGGTTTGGGGCTGCTTTGCTGCGTCAGGGCCTGGACGGATTGCTATCATCGAAGGAAAAATAAATTCCCAAGTTTATCAAAACATTTTGCAGGAGAACTTAAGGCTATCTATCCACCAGCTGAAGCTCAACAGAAGATGGATGTTGCAACAGGACAATGACCAAAAGCATAGAAGTAAATCAACAACAGAATGGCTTAAACAGAAGAAAATACGACTTCTGGAGTGGCCCAGTCAGAGTCCTGACCTCAACCCAATTGAGATGCTGTGGCATGACCTCAAGAATGCGATTCACACCAGACATCCCAAGAATATTCCTGAACTGAAACAGTTCTGTAAAGAGGAATGGTCAAGAATTACTCCTGACCGTTGTGCACGTCTGATCTGCAACTACAGGAAACGTTTGGTTGAAGTTATTGCTGCCAAAGGAGGTTCAACCAGTTATTAAATCCAAGGGTTCACATACTTTTTCCACCTGCACTGTGAATGTTTACAATGAACATGGTAACATTTAATTATTTGTGTGTTATTAGTTTAAGCAGACTATGATTGTCTATTGTTGTGACTTAGATGAAGATCAGATCACATTTTATGACCAATTTGTGCAAAAATCCATATCATTCCAAAGGGTTCACATACTTTTTCTTGCAACTGTATATGATGTGTTGGTGGTGTTTAGTGTAATGGGTTAACTTACCTGAATGCAGAATGTCCTCGTTCAGGATGGTAAATTTTATTGCATGAGACACGAAGATATCACATAGAGACAACAGCAGGAGCACAATGTCCAACGAGAGAGACCTATAAGGCCTCATGCACATGGCCGTTGATCAGCCTTTCCATGCATCGGGGAGCGCAATTTGGCGATTCCACGGATGGATTCCACGGATGGATTTTTGCAGTTAGGAGGTACAGACAGAAACCCCACGGAAGCACTTCGTGGTGCTTCCGTAGGGTTCTGTGCCTCCGTTTAGTACTGGAATCATCAACTGTTGCTCCACCTGTAGTATACCACGACCTGATTCAGAACCTCACTCAGGCTCCAAATTATATCCACATAATCCACTCAGTCGTATTAGTCTTATTCAAAAGTTATTTGTAAGGTATAAATAATACTCACTCTTTTAAAGCTTTGCTTGTATTTTTTCAGTCCTTTTATTTTTCATATAAATAAATCATATAACCTATAATATAATGCATAGTAATCCTGAGAGAGCTGAACTGACTGCTACCCCATGCTGCGCGACGTTTCGTCACACCCCCTTAATCATGCATGCCTGTGGGTTGTAACCATGCGCTTTAAATGCAATCTCTTTCCATCATCATTTCACATTTACATATATTCATTAACAGCTTCAGTTTTCACAGACGTACATAAAATATTTATGTTGCATTTAAAACCAGTTACTGAGATACTGATCATAGAAATACCTTAAAGTTGCAGATTTCATTTAACCCTTTTGGATATAGTGTCTCCATTTTCATTACCCTTCTAGTCGTATTGTAGCAATCTCTGTTTATACCTTGATTAAAGCCAGCACTAGCCATTTTAAATCATGCCATTTATATTTCATTTCATAACAGTGTTGCAACAATGTAGTTTCACTATACTTGTTTTCCTTTGTTTCCTGCTTTTACCTCCTGCATTTTCATATATCGTCTATTATTAGATTTATGTTCGTTTAATCGTACCTTTATTTCTCTTTTTGTCTGTCCGATGTACCATAAACTACATGGACATCGAATGCCGTAAACAAAATTTTTTGTCATACATGTAGAAAAATGGCGCATTGGGATTTTATATCCTTGTCTTGGGTGATATATTGAATCTCCTTTTAAAATGGAATTGCAGTTAGTATAGGATAAACATGGGAAAGTTCCTTTCTTCCTTGCAGCTAAAAAAGTCTGTTTGTTTTTCTTTTTTGTTCTGATATCACCTCTGATAAGTGTATTCCCTACAGTTCTACCTCTCCGATATGAAAAACTAGAGTTTTCTTTAACCACCTCAGCCCCCAGTGCTTAAACACCCTGAAAGACCAGGCCACTTTTTACACTTCTGACCTACACTACTTTCACCGTTTATTGCTCGGTCATGCAACTTACCACCCAAATGAATTTTACCTCCTTTTCTTCTCACTAATAGAGCTTTCATTTGGTGGTATTTCATTGCTGCTGACATTTTTACTTTTTTTGTTATTAATCGAAATTTAACGATTTTTTTTGCAAAAAAATGACATTTTTCACTTTCAGTTGTCAAATTTTGCAGAAAAAACGAGATCCATATATAAATTTTGCTCTAAATTTATTGTTCTACATGTCTTTGATAAAAAAAAAATGTTTGGGTAAAAAAAAAATGGTTTTGGTAAAAGTTAAAGCGTTTACAAACTATGGTACAAAAATGTGAATTTCCGCTTTTTGAAGCAGCTCTGACTTTCTGAGCACCTGTTATGTTTCCTGAGGTTCTACAATGACCAGACAGTACAAACACCCCACAAATGACCCCATTTCGGAAAGTACACACCCTAAGGTATTCGCTGATGGGCATAGTGAGTTCATAGAACTTTTTATTTTTTGTCACAAGTTAGCGGAAAATGCAGATTTTTTTTTTCTTACAAAGTCTCATATTCCACTAACTTGTGACAAAAAATAAAAAGTTCTTTGAACTCACTATGCCCATCACGAAATACCTTGGGGTCTCTTCTTTCCAAAATGGGGTCACTTGTGAGGTAGTTATACTGCCCTGGCATTCTAGGGGCCCAAATGTGTGGTAAGGAGTTTGAAATCAAATTCTGTAAAAAATGACCTGTGAAATCCGAAAGGTGCTCTTTGGAATATGGGCCCCTTTGCCCACCTAGGCTGCAAAAAAGTGTCACACATCTGGTATCTCCGTACTCAGGAGAAGGTGGGGAATGTGTTTTGGGGTGTCATTTTACATATACCCATGCTGGGTGAGAGAAATATCTTGGCAAAAGACAACTTTTCCCATTTTTTTTATACAAAGTTGGCATTTGACCAAGATATTTATCTCACCCAGCATGGGTATATGTAAAAAGACACCCCAAAACACATTCCTCAACTTCTCCTGAGTACGGAGATACCAGATGTGTGACACTTTTTTGCAGCCTAGGTGGGCAAAGGGGCCCATATTCCAAAGAGCACCTTTCGGATTTCACAGGTCATTTTTTACAGAATTTGATTTCAAACTCCTTACCACACATTTGGGCCCCTAGAATGCCAGGGCAGTATAACTACCCCACAAGTGACCCCATTTTGGAAGGAAGAGACCCCAAGGTATTCGCTGATGGGCATAGTGAGTTCATGGAAGTTTTTATTTTTTGTCACAAGTTAGTGGAATATGAGACTTTGTATGAAAAAAAAAAAAAAAAAAAAAAATCATCATTTTCCACTAACTTGTGACAAAAAATAAAAAATTCTAGGAACTCGCCATGCCCCTCACGGAATACCTTGGGGTGTCTTCTTTCCAAAATGGGGTCACTTGTGGGGTAGTTATACTGCCCTGGCATTCTAGGGGCCCAAATGTGTGGTAAGGAGTTTGAAATCAAATTCTGTAAAAAATGACCTGTGAAATCCGAAAGGTGCTCTTTGGAATATGGGCCCCTTTGCCCACCTAGGCTGCAAAAAATGTCACACATCTGGTATCTCCGTACTCAGGAGAAGGTGGGGAATGTGTTTTGGGGTGTCATTTTACATATACCCATGCTGGGTGAGAGAAATATCTTGGCAAAAGACAACTTTTCCCATTTTTTTATACAAAGTTGGCATTTGACCAAGATATTTATCTCACCCAGCATGGGTATATGTAAAAAGACACCCCAAAACACATTCCTCAACTTCTCCTGAGTACGGAGATACCAGATGTGTGACACTTTTTTGCAGCCTAGGTGGGCAAAGGGGCCCATATTCCAAAGAGCACCTTTCGGATTTCACAGGTCATTTTTTACAGAATTTGATTTCAAACTCCTTACCACACATTTGGGCCCCTAGAATGCCAGGGCAGTATAACTACCCCACAAGTGACCCCATTTTGGAAAGAAGACACCCCAAGGTATTCGCTGATGGGCATAGTGAGTTCATGGAAGTTTTTATTTTTTGTCACAAGTTAGTGGAATATGAGACTTTGTATGAAAAAAAAAAAAAAAAAAAAAAAAAAAAAAAAAAATCATAATTTTCCACTAACTTGTGACAAAAAATAAAAAATTCTAGGAACTCGCCATGCCCCTCACGGAATACCTTGGGGTGTCTTCTTTCCAAAATGGGGTCACTTGTGGGGTAGTTATACTGCCCTGGCATTCTAGGGGCCCAAATGTGTGGTAAGGAGTTTGAAATCAAATTCTGTAAAAAATGACCTGGGTGTCTTCTTTCCAAAATTGGGTCACTTGTGGGGTAGTTATACTGCCCTGGCATTTTCCAGGGGCCCTAATGTGTGGTAAGTAGGTAAATGACCAGTGAAATCCGAAAGGTGCTCTTTGGAATATGGGCCCCTTTGCCCACCTAGGCTACAAAAAAGTGTCACACATCTGGTATCTCCGTACTCAGGAGAAGGTGGGGAATGTGTTTTGGGGTGTCATTTTACATATACCCATGCTGGGTGAGAGAAATATCTTGGCAAAAGACAACTTTTCCCATTTTTTTATACAAAGTTGGCATTTGACCAAGATATTTATCTCACCCAGCATGTGTATATGTAAAAAGACACCCCAAAACACATTCCTCAACTTCTCCTGAATACAGAGATACCAGATGTGTGACACTTTTTTGCAGCCTAGGTGGGCAAAGGTGCCAAAATTCCTTTTAGGAGGGCATTTTTAGACATTTGGATACCAGACTTCTTCTCACGCTTTGGGGCCCCTAAAATGCCAGGGCAGTATAAATACCCCACATGTGACCCCATTTTGGAAAGAAGACACCCCAAGGTATTCAATGAGGGGCATGGCGAGTTCATAGAAAAAAAAAAATTTTGGCACAAGTTAGCGGAAATTGATTTTTTTGATTTTGTTCTCACAAAGTCTCCCTTTCCGCTAACTTGGGACAAAAATTTCAATCTTTCATGGACTCAATATGCCCCTCAGCGAATACCTTGGGGTGTCTTCTTTCCGAAATGGTGTTATTTGTGGGGTGTTTGTACTGCCCTGGCATTTGAGGGTCTCCACAATCATTACATGTATGCCCAGCATTAGGAGTTTCTGCTATTCTCCTTATATTGAGCATACGGGTAATGAGATTTTTTTTTTCCGTTCAGCCTCTGGGCTGAAAGAAAAAAATGAACGGCACAGATTTCTTCATTCGCATCGATCAATGTGGATGAAAAAATCTCTGCCAAAAAAAGAAAAAGGAGGGGAAAGGCGTCTGCCAGGACATAGGAGCTCCGCCCAACATCCATACCCACTTAGCTCGTATGCCCTGGCAAACCCGATTTCTCCATTCACATCAATCGATGTGGATGAATAAATCATTGCCGGGATTTTTTTTTTTTTTATATATATACAAAGTGTTTGCCAAAGTATATGAACACCGCCACCTCCTCAGCTCATATGCCTCGGCAAACGTATCTTTTACTGCAGAGGAGAAATCTCGTCTTGCAGCGCCGCATACACCGACTTGCGTGTAATCTGACAGCAGCGCAATGCTTCTGTCAGAATGCACATCAGTGCTGCAGCTAGGCGATCGGTTGGTCCACCTGGAAGGTAAAAAAAACAAAACAAAAAAGAAAAAACCAGGCCGCAACGCAATAAATTTATTAACTGTTGAACGGAACATAGAAACTTTTTTTTAACTGAACGTTTAACTTTTTTACTTACCGGTAATTTTTTTTTTGTTTAGTTTTTTTTACCTTTATAGAACAAACCTCTCCTTCCCCATGGGACAATGTGCAAAGCGCAAATCGCCCAAAGATGTGGCGAAGTACGTTATGCACTTTATCCCAGGTGAAAGGAGAGGTTTGCAGCAGCTGTGAGTAAAAGGGCCCTAATAGCCCTGTGTGCCTGTCCTGTGAGATGCAATCCCTATGCTAGGTGTACCTGTGTGTGGTACTTCCGGAAACACTCTCCATAGCATAGGGCAGGGTGGTCAGGACAGTCAGGACAGAAATAGCGGGTGTCACGCCTTATTCCACTCCTGCTACAGACACAACATTTTTTTCGGGGTGGCGGTTGGGTTGAGGTACCAGCAACGACACTGGGGAAATGTCGCTCGTGTAGACGGCTAACTACACTGGTGGATGGGGCCACGGAACCTCCTGGGTAAAGGAGGTTCTAGATGATCTCTTCCTGGAATTTGAGGAAGGATCCTGTTCTCCCAGCCTTACTGTAGAGAACAAAACTATTATAGGCAGCCAATTGAATTAAATATACAGACACCTTCTTATACCAGCGTCTGGTTCTGCGGGAAACTAAATAGGGAGCCAACATCTGGTCATTGAAGTCCACCCCTCCCATGAGCGCATTATAGTCGTGGACTGAGAGGGGCTTTTCAATGACACGGGTTGCCCTTTCAATTTGTATTGTCGTGTCTGCGTGAATGGAGGAGAGCATGTAAACGTCACGCTTGTCTCTCCATTTCACCGCGAGCAGTTCTTCATTACACAAGGCAGCCCTCTCCCCCCTTGCAAGACGGGTGGTTACAAGCCGTTGGGGGAAGCCCACGCGACTAGTTCGCGCGGTGCCACAGGCGCAAATCCGTTCTAGAAACAAATGCCTAAAGAGGGCCACACTTGTGTAGAAATTGTCCGCATAAAGATGGTACCCCTTGCCGAATAAGGGTGACACCAAGTCCCAGACTGTCTTCCCACTGCTCCCCAGGTAGTCAGGGCAACCGACCGGCTCCAGGGTCTGATCTTTTCCCTCATAGATCCGAAATTTGTGGGTATAGCCTGTGGCCCTTTCACAGAGCTCATACAATTTGACCCCATACCGGGCACGCTTGCTTGGGATGTATTGTTTGAAGCCAAGGCGCCCGGTAAAATGTATTAGGGACTCGTCTACGCAGATGTTTTGCTCGGGGGTATACAAATCTGCAAATTTCTGGTTGAAATGGTCTATGAGGGGCCGAATTTTGTGGAGCCGGTCAAAAGCTGGGTGGCCTCTGGGACGGGAGGTGGTGTTGTCGCTAAAATGCAGAAAACGTAGGATGGTCTCAAATCGTGTCCTGGACATAGCAGCAGAGAACATGGGCATGTGATGAATTGGGTTTGTGGACCAATATGACCGCAATTCATGCTTTTTAGTTAGACCCATGTTGAGGAGAAGGCCCAAAAAAATTTTAAGTTCGGAAACTTGGACTGGTTTCCACCGGAAAGACTGGGCATAAGAGCTTCCCGGGTTGGCGGATATAAATTGTGTGGCATACCGATTTGTTTCTGCCACGACTAAGTCCAAGAGTTCCGCAGTCAAGAACAGCTCAAAAAATCCCAGGGCCGAACCGATTTGAGCTGTCTCAACCCGAACTCCAGACTGGGCGGTGAAAGGGGGAACTACTGGTGCGACTGAAGTTGGTGACTGCCAATCAGGGTTTGCCAGCACCTCAGGGATTCTAGGGGCTCTACGGGCCTGTCTGCGCGGTGGCTGCGACGGGGTAACTAGTGCACGTGCCACCGTACCAGCTTCAACTGCCCTTCTGGTGCTCGCCACGTCACCATGTTGTACGGCAGTGCTGGTACTAGGTCCAGGAAGGGCTGCGCTGCTGGTGTATGCCTCACCACGTGATCTGGCAGCGACAGCCCCACTCTGCTGCTCTTGAAACGGATCCTGCGTAACCTGTGGTCTAGCGACACGGGGCCGGGTACGCCTGGTGCTGCCAGGGACCTCCACCTCCTCGTCCGAACTTTGGGTCAGAGAGCCACTGCTTTCTACAGGTTCATATTCTGACCCGCTAGATTCGTCAGATGAGGGTTCCCACTCCTCATCCGACTGGGTCAGAATCCTGTAGGCCTCTTCAGAAGAATACCCCCTGTTTGACATTTTGGACTACTAAATTTAGGGGTATTCCCTGAGACTACCCAAGAAAAAAAGCAAGCCTGTCTTACAAAGGGGAGGCTAGCGAAGTACCGGAGGCTGCTGCGGTTGATAAAAAATATCAAAACAGATTTTTTTTATCGCCGCAGTGCGTGTAAAGTGAATGTGCAGTGATCAAAAAACAAAATTTTTTTTGTCACTGCGGTGGGGCGGGCGTGGGTGAACGCACGTGTGGGCGACCGATCAGGCCTGATCGGGCAAATACTGCGTTTTGGGTGGAGGGCGAACTAAAGTGACACTAATACTATTATAGATCTGACCGTGATCAGTTTTGATCACTTACAGATACTATAAAAGTACAAATGTTGATTAGCGATACGCTAATCAGCGAATAAAAGTGACTGCGGTGCGGTGGGGTGGGCGCTAACTGACGCTAACTACCTAACCAAGGGGCCTAAACTATCCCTAAAACCTAACAGCCAATACTAGTGAAAAAAAAAAAGTGACAGTTTACACTGATCACTTTTTGTCTTTCACTAAGTGATTGACAGGGGGCGATCAAGGGGTTAATTCGGGTGATGGAGGGTGATCTGGGGCTAAGGACAGTGTTTGGTGGGTACTCACAGTGAAGTCTGCTTCTCTGCTGGATCCAACCGACGAAAAGGACCAGCAGAGAAGCAGAGAAGCCATATAACAGATCATATTTACTAATATGATCTGTTATCTGGCTTCTGATTTGATTTTTTGAAAATCGCCAGCCTGCCAGCCAATGATCGTTGCTGGCAGGCTGGTGACGAAATACTTCTTTAACTTTTGCCGGCCCGCGATGCGCATGCGCTGGCCGGCAATGCACGAAATCTCGCGTCTCGCGAGAGGACGCACCGGCGCGTCCACCCAGAACAACAGGACCGCCGCAAAGACGCAATCCTGCGTACGGCGGTCCTGAGGAGGTTAAATAAACTGCCATATTTTTTTTATCATGTTTTAATAATCCCCAATATTTATTTATAGCATTTTTTATGAGAGTTGCGTGTCTATCATAAGTCCTGTGGGGATCCGCTCTGGTAGGCAGGTTAGCAGACGCAGTATAGAGGCAATCACAAAGTCTTTAACTAAAAGAGTTCAGTGTTTATTCACACAGAAGGCAAAACAAAATAACAGTTCGCAGTCTTGGTGTTTGTTCACACCATGGAAAGTCCACAGAACACAAACATTCACCTTGTTAGCAGTTTTTCATCAGTGGTCCCCAGCAGGCTTTAGGGGCCTGTTTTCCAGCATGCGGCTCTCAGCCCTTTTGCACGGCACACATCTTTAGATCCCAAACCACAGAGACTCCACAGCTTCACTGTGAGATGCAGGATAATCCACCACAACTGATTAATGGTGACTACTTTTTATAAGCCTCCCAAGACCCGGCCTGGAACGTGGGGAGTAGCCACCCACCCAGAACTTTGGCTTCTCCCAGTAAGAGCCATCCCGGATCTGCTTTACATCCATACTAAACAGCTGAAGTGTCAGACTGCAAAGCAATAATGACACTTCAGGGGAAAAAAACAGCTCTTACCTCACCGAGGCCAGGAACCTCGGTGACACGTACCGACCATTAATGATGTCCCCTTGTTCCTTCCTACAGTCCCTATATACATGCAGCGATTATCCTTGGCCTTTTTTTCTTTTCTGACTAATAGATCTTCACGTGAAATTTTATTTACTTCACTACTAATGTTTTTAATCAATCTCCCTGGGTAACCACGATCAGTGAATCTCCCTGGGTAACCACGATCAGTGAATTTTTTAGCAAATTTTTATTATGCTTGTCATACTCGTGATAGGATTTAGTAATGTGTTTTGCTCTAATAAATTGACCTTTTGGTATATTTTTGAATTCATGTGGGGGGTGATAGCTAGAATATAACAATATATTATTGAAATTTTATAGTTTCATGGCAGAAATTGAGATAATCGATGAATTCCATCAGTGACTGTTCCGTGATGCAGCAGTTTTGGGAGAAAAACATCCGCAACTTTGTAGCGGATTATTTCATCATATGGATACCATCCTGGAATCATTCCACAATTTTGGTGGAAATCTTAGTATTCATATGATAAAATGTACAGGCAGAAGATGGCTGTGTGTAAGACGGTGACGAGGGGTCTAGATGTATGGTTAAACTTAATGTTCCCGCAGAGATCCATGTCTAGGCAATTAAATACTAATCAGATTAATTCAAAAAAGGTTATATGTTTTGCCTTCAATGAACGCCAATGCAAATGGTCTGCTAATTGAAAATACAGACACGAGTGTTCCTTTTGTGGTAGAACAAACCCAGTAGTTAGATGTTTCAAAAGAAATGGTAACAAACACAAACCAATTTTACAAAGCTGGTGACACCATTGATAATCCCAAGATTAATACAATGGTTATAAATATACCCAAACAGGGAGATGGCCAGTTTGGTAACTAGAGAATTTACTTCAGTTTTTTACATACCTGAATTTATAGGCCCAGGTTGTAATTTAGTTAAAAACCTCAAATTTGTAATTAAAAATAAGAATATTGTTAAAGAAAAACTTGTATTAAAGCAGGCAGGTTCACAGGATCTTTTAGCTCTCACTCCATTCACAGAATTTCACCACTTGGTCTATTACCAAAAAAGGAAAAAAACGTTAAAAAATAAATCCACCATTTGTCTTTCCCTAAAAATGACTCTTTAAAAGACTCAGTTGATATGACGACTGCCTCTGTGAAATAGTCATCATGTGATGAGGCGTTAAAACTGTTGAGACTTTATGGTCAACATTCACATAAAGTCAGCTTTTAGATTGCTCCTGATCGATCCAAAACGTTATAATTCATCAGGCTTTCAATTTGGCAGACAATTTTTATTATGAAAAGGCTCTTCCTATTGGCTTCACATTATCCTGTTTCTACGTCGAGGCATTTGCAACCTTTATACAATGGGTCGTATTGCAAAATACTAATGGTCACATGATACATTATCTCAATGATTTTTGATTTATAGGACATGCTGACTAGAGATGGCCTTGCTGTTCGCCCGGCGGTTGTTTCGCGGGGAACTTTGGTTGTTCGCGATTTGCCGAACATGCGAACATATGGCGATATTCGCATGCGCCATATTTTTTTGCATAGCGCCGAACTTTGACCCATGACACATCCATCAGGTGGGACAGGACAGCCAATTGAGACATTTCAACACAAGGACACACCCCCTACCCTATAACTAAACCTGATCTGGGTGCCATTTTACATTCTGTTTTTTGCCAGTGTAGGGAGAGGTTGCTGTGTGGAGCAGGGTCAGGCTGTTAGGGACACCAAACGCTAGCTAATAGCGCCACAAAAGTCCTTTTAAGGACTGGTATAGGTGTGCTATCGATAGGTGTGACATACTAAGGGGTGTGATATACTTATAATATAATATACTTTCTAACATAGAAATTATATTATAGTGTATTTGTATTGTGCAGCAGTTGTGTGCGGTTCCGCTGCGATACCGCAGCTAGATAGAGGGACAAACGCTATTGGAGTAACTAATTGCAACGGGTGTGAGATACCTGTTGCCCCCAAAAAAACTGGTTGAGGGCTGCGATATACCTTCTTTCACAAAATCCTGATTGAGGGGTGCTATATACCTGTTTCCCGCCAAATACTGATTGAGGGGTGCCATATGCCTTCTTCCACAAAATCCAAAATACTGATTGAGGGGTACTATTTACCAGTTTCCGCCAAATACTGATTAAGGGGTGCTATACACCATTTTCCACCAAATACTGATTGAGGAGTGTCATATACCTTTTTCCACTAAATACTGATTGAGGGGTGCTATTGCTATATACCTTCTTCCACCAAAAACTGATTGAGGGGTGCAATACACCTACTTCCACTAAATACTGATTGAGGGGTGCCATATTCCTGTTTCAGCCAAATACTGATTGAGGGGTGCTATATACCTGTTTCCGCCAAATACTGATTGAGGGGTGCTATATACCTGTTTCCCGCCAAATACTGATAGAGGGGTGCCATATAATTTTTTTCGCCAAATACTGATTGAGGGGTGCCATACACCTGTTTCTGCCAAATACTGATTAAGGGGTGCTATATACCTGTTTCTGCCAAATACTGATTGATGGGTGCTATATACCCTTTTCCGCCAAATACTGAATGAGGTGCAATATACCTTCTTCCACTAAATACTGATTGAGGGATGCCATATGCCTTCTTCCGCCAAATACTGATTGAGGCGTGCTATGCACCATTTTCCACCAAATACTTATTGAGGGGTGTCATATACCTTCTTCCACTAAATACTGATTGAGGGATGCTATTGCTATATACCTTCTTCCACCAAAAACTGAGGGGTGCAATACACCTAATCCCACTAAATACTGATTGAGGGGTGCCATATTCCTGTTTCTGCCAAATACTGATTGAGGGGTGCTATATACCTGTTTCCGCCAAATACTTATTGAGGGGTGCCATATAATTTCTTCCACTAAATACTGATGGAGGGGTGCTATTGCTATATACCTTCTTCCACAAAATACTGATTGTGGGGTGCCATATACCTGTTTCCACCAAATACTGATTGAGGGGTGCTATATACCTGTTTCTGCCAAATAATGATTGAGGGCTATGATACACCTGCTTCCACAAAATACTGATTGAGGGGTGCCATATACCTGTTTCCGCCCAAAAATGATTGAGGGGTGCTATATACCTGTTTCCGCCAAATACTGATTGAGGGCTACGATACACCTGCTTCCACAAAATACTGATTGAGGGGTGCCATATACCTGTTTCCGTCAAAAACAGATTGAGGGGTGCTATATACCTGTTTCCGCCAAATACTGATTGAGGGGTGCCATATAATTTCTTTCGCCAAATACTGATTGAGGGGTGCCATACACCTGTTTCTGCCAAATACTGATTAAGGGGTGCTATATACCTGTTTCTGCCAAATACTGATTGATGGGTGCTATATACCCTTTTCCGCCAAATACTGACTGAGGGGTGCAATATACCTTCTTCCACTAAATACTGATTGAGGGATGCCATATGCCTTCTTCCGCCAAATACTGATTGAGGCGTGCTATGCACCATTTTCCACCAAATACTTATTGAGGGGTGTCATATACCTTCTTCCACTAAATACTGATTGAGGAGTGCTATATAACTGTTTCCGACAAATACAGATTGAGGGGTGCCATATACCTTCTTCCACTAAATACTCATTGAGGTGTGCTATTGCTATATACCTTCTTTCACCAAATACTGATTGAGGAGTGAAATACACCTGCTTCCACAAAATACTGATTGAGGGGTGTCATATACCTGTTTCCACCAAATACTGATTGAGGGGTGCTATATACCTGTTTCCGCCAAATACTGATTGAAGGGTGCCATATACCTTCTTCCACCAAATACTGATTGAGGGCTGCGATGCACCTGCTTCCACAAAATACTGATTGAGGGGTGCTATATACCTGTTTCCGCCAAATACTGATTGAGAGGTGCCATACACCTGTTTCTGCCAAATACTGATGAGGGGTGCTATATACCTGTTTCCGCCAAATACTGATTGAGGGGTGTAATACACCTGCTTCCACAAAATACTGATTGAGGGGTGCTATTGCTATATACCTTTTTCCGCCAAATACTGATTGAGATGTGCCATATACCTGTTTCCACCAAATATTGAATGAGGGGTGCTATATACCTATTTCCGCCAAATACTGATTGAGGGGTGCCATATACTTTCTTCCTGCAAATACTGATTGAGGGGTGCTATTGCTATATACCTTCTTCCAGTAAATACTGATTGAGGGGTGCAATATACCTGCTTCCACAAAATACTGATTGAGGGGCGCTATATACCTGTTCCCGCCAAATACTGATTGAGGGGTGTCAAATTCCTGTTTCTGCCAAATACTGATTGAGTGGTGCTATATTACTGTTTCCGCCAAATACTGATTGAAGGGTGCCATATACCTGTTTCTGCCAAATACTGATTGAGGGGTGCTATATACCTGTTTCCGCCAAATACTGATTGAGGGGTGCCATACACCTGTTTCTGCCAAATACTGATTGAGGGGTGCTATAAACCTGTTCCCGCCAAATACTGATTGAGGGGTGCCATATACCTGTTTCCACCAAATACTGATTGAGGGGTGCTATATACCTGTTTCCGCCAAATACTGATTGAGGGGTGCCATATACCTTCTTCTACTAAATACTGATTGAAGGGTGCTGTTCCTATATACCTTCTTCCACCAAATACTGATTGAGGGGGGCAATACACCTGCTTCCACAAAATACTGATTGAGGGGTGCCATATACCTGTTTCTGCCAAATACTAATTGAGGGGTGCTATATACCTTTTTCCGTCAAATACTGATTGAGAGGTGCCATATACCTTCTTCAACTAAATTCTGATTGTGGGGTGCTATCGCTATATACCTTCTTCAAGTAAATACTGATTGAGGGGTGCAATATACCTGCTGCCACAAAATACTGATTGAGGGGTGCAAATACCTGTTTCTGCCAAATACTGATTGAGTGGTGCTATATTACTGTTTCCGCCAAATACTGATTGAGGGGTGCCATATACCTGTTTCCGCCAAATACTGATTGAGGGGTGCTATATACCTGTTTCCGCCAAATACTGATTGAGGTGTGCCATACACCTTTTTCTGCCAAATACTGATTGAGGGGTGCTATAAACCTGTTTCCGCCAAATACTGATTGAGGGGTGCTATATACCTGTTTCCGCCAAATACTGATTGAGGGGTGCTATATAACTTCTTCCACCAAATACTGATTGAGGACTGCGATACGCCTGCTTCCACAAAATACTGATTGAGTGGTGCCATATACTTGTTTTTGCCAAATACTGCATTTTATTTAACACTCTTTCTGCATATAAAGCGATTATTATAACATGCATGTGAAATGTAATCAAATACACTGCTTTAATGTCAAATTACTTACAATGATCAGGAGTTCTTCCTCAACGTCGCAAAAATTGCTGCCAACCATCTTTTCTGATCGCATCCAACTTCGGGTCGGTGGAAACCAGTTGCTGTATTAGGCCACACCTATTTTGCGCATATGCGGAAATTACATTGCCGCTATTTTGCAATTAAAAAAATAATGAATGGAGATCGCAAATTCGCATAATACATCTGGTATGTCACTTTCCATGTTGTGGGATGATTTGTGCATTTCTAGTAAGAGGCTGCAAATATGACCTGAAGGTTTTTCAGGTTCGCCTGCCATTGAAGTGAATGGGGCCCGCCTCGAACTTGCGGTTCGCGAACATTTGATCGCGTTCGTGCATCATCCCGGCCGATGTTCGTCCATCACTAATGCTGACACAGGTGTTTGCTTATCGATAATGTACGCTTTTAAGGAGGTAGCTTCATAGTTTAATATCCCTTTAGCAGAGGACAAAACTGTTCTACCCATTTGGTCACTTATATTTCTTGATATTACCATAGATACAAATAAAATTGAATACCATATCCACGAGGATAAAATCATCAAAAAAAGCTTACTTAAAAAGATATTCAATCTGTTTTGGGACACCTTCATTTCAGGGCCGTAGATAATTTTTTTTCCTGGGGGGTTCAGCTTTCTCAAATTATAAGACTTTATCTAGCAGACACACCAGGGTTTGAAAAAAATATACCAGCCATATCATTCCTAAACCAATCCTTTACCTTGAGCAATACCGATTTAGTTGTTTGACACCATATGGAAAAAACATGTTTTAAAAAGACTCGTAATTGGTACCTACCCACTGCACATTTTCATTGAGTATTTTCAAAAAATACTTAGTAAAAATATGCAGCAGACACCAACCAAAAGTCTATTTAAAATAAACGAAAGTGGGCCCAAATCACCTGGACTGGAGGAAGAAAAACTGTAATTGTTGCACATATCAATCACTTAGATCTTTGCTTCTGTATTCTTAGGTTCTCTTAAAAATTGACACATGGAATCTCATTGGTTGCCATGGGCAATTCTTTTTATTTTTTTCAGTCTTGTGAATTTGGCCCAATACAGTTCAGAATATATAATGCAGGATATATAACAAGCATCACTTACCAAAGTTATGACATATCTAGTTTCTTTTTTCTCTTAGCGAGCTCATCCAAAACATCCAGTGGTGTCACTGGTTCCAAACGGTGAATTGATAGCAGTGCTTCTGTCTCTCTCTCTCTCAAACTACTTCTTTTTCTTTCTTCTCTCTCTCTTCTAATCTTCTGAGATCTCCAGGCTCTGTGCTCTGTCAGCCGCCGCCCAGGAGTAGCAGGCATGCGCAGGCAGGAAGCTGGCCGGGTCCAGGCGTACGAAAGGCGGAGGCGGAGCCTGAAGGCAGCGTGCATGCCATGTGATCATCAGCGTCATCCCTGCCTGGCTGCCCTGTGTGTGTCTGTGAGTTACTTGTGCCGCCGTACCTGCCCCCCTGCGCTGCCCGCCCTGCAGCCTCCATCACCTCTCTGTGTGCCGCACTGCCCGCGCCGCTATTGCAGGCAGCGGCACGCCCGGGCCGTTCTCTGGCAGGTTAGGAGGACAGACACTCTGGGGGGGGTTGAACCCCCCTATCCCCCCCCCCCTTATCTACGCCCCTGCTTCATTTTATATCTAGGGTAATACCAGTGGGTAAAATACTGTATTTTCCAGTCAGCTGTATGCTTTAACAAAAGGTAAACTCAATCCATCTTCTCATATTTGAATTACATCCAAATTAAAAGAAGATCTGAGTGTATGGTTGCAATTTATGAATGAATTTAATGGAAGGACCATATGCTAGGATGATTTTATAAATTCAGATTGTATTCATTTATTTCTGAAAATAAATTCAGCAGGAAGGGTATGGATAGATCACTGCAAATGGTGCACCACAATAGTATGCAACTAACAATACAAGGCTAAACCCTCACACTGATGTTAAAAAATGAGATTTTAGCCAATATATTCCTGCCAGGAACATATCGGAGCCTGCGCACCCCGCCAAGGTATCTCAGTGTAGCGCGGGACTTACTGCTAACCTACCTGTAGTGTGTGAACACTGTCCGATAGGTGCCAAGGTCTGACTCACAGCCAAACTCTCCAAAGTAAGATCCATAATACAATGGGAGGAGGTAGGAGGCTGTGAGCCCCACCTATAGCAGTCCATGTGACAGGTTACCAGGTGCACTAGAATGTTATCAACGATAAGCATCCGCACATTCAATACATATCAAGAAAAATCACAGAATAGAGTGGCCTTATTGGGAGGAAATGCTCAAACCCCAAATACTGTAGCGTATTTATAACCGAGGGAGAAGATCCTCCACATGTGATCCGTTGCTAACGGCAATCCGCAGCAAAATTGCATACAATGAAGGATGCCGGCAGCGGACCACATGTACCACAAAAACATCCTACACAAGATGAAATATGGGTGGATGAAAATATAAGAGTAAATAGATCACTGCAAATGGTGCACCACACTAATATGCAACTGACAATACAAGGCTAAACCCTCAAACTGATGTGAAAAAATTAGATATTAGCCAATATATTCCTGTCAGGAACGTATCGGAGTCCGCGAACCCCACCAAGGTATCTCAGTGTAGCACGGGACCTACCGCTAACCTACCTATAGTGTGTGAACACTGTCCAATTGCTCTGCTAGATTTATTTCAAGCTAGCAGCTCGGGGAGGAGGGGGATGTTCTTTCTCAGGGGATATATCCTTTCTGCTGCAGCTCACTCCCTGAACTGCCACAGACGGGGCTGATGACAGTTGAAGGATGGAGGTGAAATACATGACCACCTCATTAAGGTGAACAGAAAAATGGGAAAAAGAACAAACAGCAGGTGGCACTATACAGATACATAGCTACTATAACCTAGTGGATATACTAATTTAATTTAATTACATCCAACTACCAAAGTATTCCGATCCAGTTGCTGGTTTTAAAAAAGGAGAATATTTTTTTGTGGCGTAACCCTTTTAACTGCTTGACAAAGGCTCCATTAAGATGAGCTGAAACGTTGCATTGGGCTGAATAAAAGATCCACTTTTTTCACTATAAGACCGGAGTGCTGCATTGTTGCCTATTTTTGCTGCCTTTTAACTGGTAGCTACAGATAGATCCTTCTTTACCTTTCCTCTGGCTGGAGAAATCTTGAGATGAGTGGCACGAGATGGTTAAAATTTGCTTTTTTCTTTTTTTTTTATTTAAAAAAAATTGGTCATCTAGTGCCAAGTTGTTTGTTCAGCCTCTGTACATTTGCATGTGGGATTATCCATTTTAGTTGAGGGCATTTCGAAAGTATTATATACATATAAATTGTTGAAATCTATACTGATATAATTACGTCTTCTTCGTTATATCATTTAGACATTGGGTTACGTCTCCTGCCATTATGTGTATATATAAAACACTAACTGATGACACATCCCACAGACTGAGTGTTGTATGTAATTGTATACAAGTTAATAGAATTAGCCTCTCATTGCTCTGCTATAAATCTGTCTCACCAATGTTTTGATTTATGTTCATGTTCTTTTTACCCATTATTGATCTGTGTGTTGATTGCATTTCTGCATTGTATTAATGAGAGGGAATGTTTTGATGGAATTATAATGTCTGGATAAGCTGCCTAAATATATAAATAGTCAACCTGAGCTTACTGTGAACGCTTAAAATGTTTTATACCCCCCCTCCCCAGAACTATAAGCGGTGGGGTGGGGGTTGCTATTCTTGCAGAATAAGAATAGAGTTACAATAAAATAACAATTTTGACTAAGATTTTGCCTTTTTTTCAGTTCATTGGATATAGCCAGGATTTCTTTTAAAGTTCATAGTTGTGTATTATTTATCCCAAATGATCTCTTTTACAGTTTTATTAAATGACTACTAGATGAGTACTAGATGGCTTTAACCCTTTAATGGCCAGCTAGGTTTGGCTAGACTCTGAAAAGTGATTTTGCATAATGCTGGTTTAATGACTGTATCTGTTCCTATTGGACACCACAATGGTACCCTGATGATGATATCCAATGTATGATGAATCCCGAAAAGTGTCATGGATTGAATTCCAAACAGAATCCATTAGGCTGATTTAAGCCTTTTTTAAGCTCCCCCTGGGCAGCATTTAGAATTTTTGTTTTTTTTCTCCCCTGCCTTCCAAAACCCACAACTACCGGTATCTAATTTTTCCATTCACATGCTTATTTTTTGCAGGACAAAATATTTTTTTTTTAAAGGCACCATTTAGTGATGAGCGAATCTAGTTCATCCTGCTGTGGATTTCAGTGATGCAGCATGTGTTTGCTTTTGATTTTTTACAGCATTAACTGTGTGCTAAAAATTACATGGCAACTTTATTCTACGGGTCAGTACGATTACAAAGATACCAAATTTATATAGTTTCTATTATGTTTTACTACTTAAAAAAAAGAAAAAAAAAAAAGCTTAAGTAGTGACTTCTTGGAACTAATGTGGAAGCCATGATCTTGTAATAGCTGCATGGTTGTATGAAGATCCATCAGAAGCTTTTCTTTAAAAGACATCTTTACCAGCCAATTATTGACATCCTTGCATGCTTAGGGATCTGTCAGAACTTGTCAGATCTTGGTAAAAACTCTTGATGAAATGCAGAAGAGCAGGCAAGTGAATTACAGATAAAGAATGTCAGAGTTTGTGTATACTGTGATTCTGAGCAATTGCCTGGGACCAAGTAATATGTGGTTGTATAGGTAAATATCTTTGAGAAGTATTGTAGCAAAGAAATTGTCTTCCTTCAAAACACCATGACTGATCGGATAGTGTTCACTTTGAATTTCCTCTTCACCAGGAACCTACTGGGTACTGGAATATTCTGGAATGAACATTCATCCCTTTCTCTGAAGACGATACTTCTTTTAATACTACTTTTTCCAGAATTGGAGGAGATTAAAAATTACTGATTCTTCTCTGTGTTGAGTTGAAATGGATCTGGAGTGAATTTACAGGACTCAAGTACATAGACGTTTCTTATTATTGAGGAAACTCAAGTGATCGAAGGAGTCCTGGACCGTAGAGAAGAGAAATGTTACAGTCTAGCCTCTATCTGTACACCCATATGCTTGACATCAAAGAACTGAAGACTTCTGGAAGGGCTTCTTTTTAAAAGATGGGGATGTGTCCTACATAAAAAAAATCGATTGCTTTCTCAGAACTTTAGTGATTTTCTTTATGCCCAAGAAAGAATCTAGCAGGGACATTTTCAAGATTTTGAGTTTTTTTGGAATGACTTTCCACTGCTATATCAACTTTTGGACACTACCCCGCAGTTCAGAAAATGTGCATCTAATTTGTAGATACTTTTCTTTTCCATCTTTAGATTTGCAAAACAGTTTTACTTTATTAAGGACAGCAGCAGAGGAATCTCCCATTCAGGCTGGACTCAGCTTAACTTCCCACATGAGACAGGTTTAGGATTCATAGGTTACAGACTCACAGATAACCTACCTTAAAATGACAAAAAAATCTCTGGTTTTATTTTGCTGTAAAAAATCTGGACAGGAGGAGCAGACATCAGAAGCTAAGCCCTCTGGTAAAGGCAGGCATTTCCTGTATTGTCTGAGTCTGGATTGTCCTCTTCCTGGATAGAGTATCCATGACAGCTAGACATCTTGATAAGGAAAGGGTACAGTTTGCTGGCTGAGTGCAGCGTTGGTTCTTTGTGAACTGGAAGACATACCTCTGTCACATTTGTCATCATGCCAGGTAACATACAGCAGAGTGAAAGCAGCAGAGTAAACAGAGCTGAGATAAGTACAATGCCTTACTTAAGCAGAGGGCAAAGCTTGCTGGCTAAATGCGACATACTGAACAGGAAGTCAAACCTTCCAGTCACATCTGGCATCCGGTCAGGTAAATCCATACATGTGCTATATCACTGGGTGCTTTCCAGCTAACTGCACATAACAAAAGCTCACATAAACAGGCATAGGCTTCAGTGATCTACCACACCTTTTGTATACAGATAGGGAGCCTGGAAGAGCTTTGAGAGCGCTGGAGAAGTGTCTGTTTAAGGGGTTGAATAATGTCCTGCAAGAGGTGCAATGTAATAAACATCAGGGGAGTTGCCATCTTACTATACCTTCAAGCCAAAGGACAGAAACCACTCCCTGTATACAGCTCTGCATGCCAGTAGTATCCTGTAATTTTCAAAAATACAGTAAAGCTGGCACTTTGAGTACCTGACAATGAGGTGTAATGTTTTAATGGGTAATATAACGAAGTATAGGACCTAGGGAAATTTAAGCAGGATCTTAGTTTAACTCCTTATTACGTACAGGAGAGATATTGGAATTGTAGCCTATTAAACTTAATCTCCCCTGTATGTATTAAGGAGCTACACTAAGTTCATGTGTACATTTCCCTAGTTCATATTCTTCGCTATATTACCCCTTTAAACATTACACCTCTTTGTCAGCTACTGTGAGCGCCAGCTTTACAGTATTTTTGGATTTTTATCTCCACTGCTGTCTTGATGGATAGCAAGCCACCAGCTAGAGTACCCACTTAGTCCTGGTTTTGATATCTATTGAGCCGCTACTGATTTATATTTGTTAAAGTATCCTGTAGTTTGTTTATGTTTTAAGACCTTGCCTCCATCATGACATAGAGAGAGGTAAAAAATGCACTGACTCTTTCTTACTGCTCAGCTTTATAGGGTCAATGGTGATTGATTGATTAATTGATTGATAATTACTGCTTATCACTCCCCAGCTGTGAAGGGGGCTCCACAGCACACGTGCTTTGTAATATCAGGTGAGAGATGAATCTAGCAATGAGCAGAGGACTGGAGTATGGGGTGGGGCTCACAGCAAGTAGGCTCCTGCAGTGATGTCCCAGTCACTTGATCAAGGTTCTTCAGCCATGCAGTGCACAGAAGAGGGCTAAACTGGTGTGTGAATAGGTTAAGTAAGTCTATAGTGTGTGCACAGGGTTAGTCTATACAGTGTGGGCATAGGGTTAGTAAAGTCTGTATATAGCGTGTATAGGGTATATGTAGTTTATTTATTGTATATATGGGTAAGTATAGATTATATAGTGTGTGCATAGGGTCAGTAATGTCTATATAGTGTGTGTATAGGGTAATTGTATTTTTATGTAGTGTGCGTATAGGGTAAGTGTTTATATAAGGTAATGGTAGTCTATATAGTGTTTGTATAGGGTAAGTGTAATCTATATAGCATGTGGCTAGGGTAAGTGTAGTCTATATAATATGTGTGTAGGCTAACTGTACTCTATAATCAGAATATCATGTGAACTGGGTTCTGGGTATCTTAAAACATAACTTTTACTATGTAGTTTTTAAAATAGGTTTTGAGTAAACCCCATTGTGAGACAAGGCACAAATAAATGAGAACGCCACCTACTCATTCCATAAGATGAAATGGAGAAAAAGAGAAAAGGGTGGATCTTACCAAATTCAGTAGAGAGATACACACCTGATGGCGTGATGGTCCTTTTGTGGATGACAGAAGGACAGTTGTGACCGGCACTCAGGTGGTAAACGGCAGTGATGGAATCTCCTGTAATGCCCTTAGGTAACAGCCCTACCTAAATGGAGGGTTAGGGACTAAACAGTACACCTGCCTACCAGACACAGGGCACCCGCCCCGATAGGGGTGACCCCATACGGAACCTGTCCCTGTATTGGGACCTATTCCCTATTGTTCCCTATTGTACAGAGCCCTACATGCCATGTTTCGTCCTGAATTACCAGAACTCATCAGGGGACTTCAATGAACTTAGGGAAATGTTAAAGAAAACGGAAACAAAAAGTACACAAAACAATGGTCACTATCAGTCCTATATGATGGACTATATATACAACTAGCTAATAGATCGTAATGTCAAGATCTAATTACTATAATCGACTAAGGCAGGTTCCCCGTCGTATTCTCTATATGGACCTTTGATAGCAAGCGTCCAAATGCAGGTGTAGGGAAGTGTTCCCTGTCCACCTGTATCTCACCTCCAAATGTGGTATGTAACGGACCGTTTCAGCAGACAAGGGGTTAAAATCCGTTTAGGCGATAAGCCCCTTTCTGAGAGACAGGCACAGCTACTGCAGAACACCAAAGTCCCGAACTGGATACAAAGTAGCACTCCAAACTGGAACCTCACGAATAGCTGCTAGCAGACGAACAGGAAAAGCATACAATCCTGGCAATCGGTCTTCTAACAGCATACAGTGAATCCCCCCAATAACGAGACAAGGCTCCGTGTTGAGGGTCAAACAGTGGTCTGCCTGTACTTCACGTACAGCCTCTTTTATTCTTAAACCACAAACATAGTACTGCCCACAGGGGTTTGAAATACAACCAATCAGTAATTTACAACACATACAATGTAAGTACAGCCCATCTGGTGTACACGCCCCTAGGGGACCAGAATGAAGACTGTGACATAAGACAGATAAACAGCACTTAGGACACACAGACACAACACATCCCCACAATGCATCATGGTTTCTTCCTCTCTGCCCTCGAGACACCCGAGGCGTAATCCAATTATCTCTCAAGACAAAGAGAAGTCACCAATACACATGTGCAGACAATAGAACAGACATCACCATTTAAACACACAATGGGACAATGGCACAATAGAAACACACCCAGCATTTTCTCCCAAGCTGACAAGTTACACTTATTATAAATTGTTACAACTTTGTGAGTTTACATTGGCCATACATATAACTTACATTAATTTAAACAGTATAACTTGGGGACAAACCTATCCAAAATTCACTTGAATCGGTTCAGGGGTTTAAAAGTTAGTATATGGCCCATAATCCTGGGGCAAGAGGCCAGCAGCCAGTCCTCTCCAAAACCCAGTGGCGAGGTTGGTTTCGCCACAGGTAGTTTGGGAGAGCGCCGAGTTGCGCTCTCCCCATTTAAATACACTAAGTATCCGGCTAATCTAACCCCTAATTGCCCGCCTCACCTGGTTTTCAGAATGTGAAACTCGTGGTTTGCATTTGCAACGCACGCCGTCCGCGTGCGTTCCACGGCACTGGAAGCAAGCATCACGTGATCACGGGTTGCCGGAAGTGGGGTGGGAACCAGTGTGTGAGCGTCGCCCGCAGCTTAGCAACCAAGCTGCGCACACACACATCACCCACAAATGCTGCCAATGATGTATGGCAACTGGTAAGCGCTGGCAGAATCGCCATTTCTTTTGTTATAATGAATTTAAAAGGCAGAATCGCTGAGTACATTACAAAATACCGGTATTACATATTACAAAAAGGAGATGGTAACTTAGTGTCCTAAAATAAAGGACAAAAAGTGCAGGCAGTTAATTACAATAAAGCAGACGCACATGATCTTAGATAAAGCTACTGAAGTTTAACTGCTCATTGAAGAGGATTGTGGGGTCTGCACACCCTTAGACAGGAGGGTGCTCGTAGAGGACTTCAGTCAGGTAAATAGATTAGATAATCCACGGCACACCAGATTTTTGCTTGCAATTTTATTGTGTACAGAGGTACAAAAACGTAAATGTATGACTTATCGCGCCATTGCCAGAATATACATATTTAATAATTAGGCCATAATACGTCCCAACGTTTATTAGACCTTTCTCAAGGGATCTGAAAAAGTATAGAAAAAAATCCTATTTTTAGTGACTTTTCAGGGCGAAAAGAATTGCATACAATCAATATCAAAGAGAATTGAAAAAAATAAGAAAAAGGGGAAGAAGATTAGAACTATCTGGAGAAATGAAGGTAGGTAAAGTATGGGGGATATGAGACTGGTAGAAGAGCAAAAAAATCTAACTGGAAGATAGAGAGAGGGATGTAGAGTAGTCACCTGAAAGGATCCTATAATGCAACAGAAAGGTAATGTAACAGTCGACCAGAGAATAGTAAATGAATATAGAAAAAAGAAGAATCAATTAAATCAATTGAAGTGGTGAGGGCACAGAGTTAATCACCAAAAAAGGAGGGGGTACAATTTACCTAATGCCATGGTGCAGAAGGACGTTCAACTGGAGGCGCTGGTGCTGTGTGCCCTCAGCTGAAATTTATATTATCGGGGTTACGTGAGTCACGTGCAGTAAGGGCGCGCATGCGCAGTTTTCTGTTTGAAGATATGCAGGGTAAGGGCGATCTAGGGCTAATGTAATGAAGTAGACGCAACAAGGATGATGCGCCTGCGCAATTGGTGAAATGATTTTGCTAGTGATGATGACATGCTGGTCGATATATGAGGATTATAGAAGAGTAATAATAATCAAGTATACAAGGTGGTGGGTAATACAGAGGAGAGAATGGCTGAATAGGAGGTATAGGTATAGTAGGAAGGAATATATATATATATATATATATATATATATAGTTATTATGAAAATATAATGAAAATATAGATATCAAAGAAAGTAATATAATTAAAAAAATGTACAATAAAGAAAATGTACAATAAAAAAAAATATATAATTATATATTGCTGAAACAATGGCGAAACAATTCCAACCCAAAATGGTTCAACCAAGTAATGCAAATGTCATGAAATAATATAATATTAATATTCTACATAATTAAATGATACGTACAACTAAATGATGAGAATAAGGAGGGGAAGGGGGGGAGATGGGAAAATAGGGGGGGGGGGGGAGATGGGAAAATAGGGGGGGGGGGAGGGAAAAGGGGGGAAGGGGGAGGGAAAGGGGGGAAAAAAAGGGTTGGGGGGAAGGGAAGGAGAAGAAGGGTGGGGAAGGGAAAAGGGGTGGGGGGAAGGGGAGGGGTTTGAAATCTCACCAACTTGTATAATGACTATGTTTATATCCGATTAGAGAATCTGTAATAAAGGAAAAATGTATATCAGTTCAAGAATTAAGCAATCAATATCATATAATAGACACATATCAGTAATAAATATGGATATTTAGAGATTACAATAAAAGTCACATTCACGATTGAGGCCCCTTGGAAATAAAGTGTCCAATCGATGTATCCAAAATGATTCTCTCTGTTTAAGTGTCATAATTCGATTACCCCCACTCCGTGGGGTGAAGACTTGCTCCAGCACCTGATAACGTAGGAACGAAATCCGGTGGTTATGTTCTTTGAAGTGTGCTGGAATCGGTAGAAGAAGTTGTTCGGTCCTAATTGTCGATTTGTGCTTCGAAATGCGGTTTCTTATTTGTTGTGCGGTTTCACCCACATAACAAAGCCCACATGGGCATTTAATCAGGTATATTACAAATGAAGAGTCACATGTGTAATATTCTTTAATGGGGAACCTTTTTCCAGTATGTGGATGTGTGATGAAGTTGCCCTTGATAACACTTGAGCATTGAGCACAATGAAGACACGGAAAAGTTCCATATTTGGGGGTTTGTAGAAACCTCTGTTTAGGAATTTTCGTTAGTGGTCCAATGTCCACACGGATTAGATGGTCCCCTATGTTTTTGGATCGTTTGTAACAAGTAAGGGGTGGAGATTGGAACTCGTGTATTTCCGGGTATGCTTGGGATAGTATTGACCACTGTTTCCTAATTGTGTGTTGTATTTTGGGGGCTAGGGGGTGATAAGTCAGAATTCATGGTATACGTTGGGATGGAGTGGTATTTTGTGAGGTTGTCCTCTTGGGTATTGGTGGTTTGTTAGTGATCAAATGTTCAGGATAACCTCTTTGTCTAAATTTTAGTTTCATGTCCTGCTGTCTCAGGTGTAGTATGGATGGATCTGTAACTATTCTATCTATCCGGGTTAGTTGGGATTTGGGGAGTGATGCTTTAGTGGCCCTTGAGTGGTTGCTGGTGTAGTATAGTAAACTGTTTCTGTCTGTTGGCTTGCTATATAGGTCAAATTGAATGTGGCCTAACTGGTCTTTGAGAACTAGAGTGTCCAGAAAGCTAATTCTGTCGGGATTAATTACAATTGTAAAGCCAAGTTCAGGGTATATGTTATTGAGATATTGATGAAATAGTAAGGCACTTGATTCTGGACCCTTCCACAGGCAAAAAAATGTCATTAATGAATCGAAGCCAAATTTTGGCATGCTGTTGAAAAAGGTAGTGTGTATATACAAATTGTTCCTCGAAATGAATCATAAAGGCATTAGCGTAGGGCGGGGCTACATTGGCCCCAATTGCGGTGCCACGTTTCTGCGCATAATATTGATCGCCAAAGAGGAAAAAGTTTTCATGTAATACCAGAGTTAGTAGAGCTACAGGCAAAATTCCTGTTGCAGGGGAGTTAAAGTGGAAGTGGTAGAAAGCAAGTGTGCTGTAAGCTATTGACATCCATGGTCAGGAGAATTTAATCCGGTTCAGGTTGTGTCTGTTGGATTTTGGAAATTAAATCATTTGTGTCCAATAAGAATGAACTCTTGATGAGTGGAGTCAATATGCGATCTAAATAGATAGAAAGTGGGGATAAGATAGATTCCGTGGAGGCTACGATCAGTCTCCCGGGAGGATTCTGTAAATTCTTATGGATTTTAGGCAGGATATAGAAAACTGGTGTTATTGAATGTTGTTTGGTTAGGAAAGTTGTAGTATTATTGTCTATTATACCTTGTTCAACAGCTTCAACTGCCCTTCTGGTGCTCGCCACTTCACCATGTTGTACGGCAGTGCTGGTACTAGGTCCAGGGTGGGCTGCGCTGCTGGTGTATGCCTCACCACGTAATCCGACAGCGCCAGCCCTACTCTGCTGCCCTTGAAGTGGATCCTGCGCAACCTGTGGTCTAGCAACACAGGGGCCGGGTACGCCTGGTGGTATCAGGGACCTCAACCTCCTCGTCCGAACTTTGGGTCAGACTGCCACTGCTTTCTACAGGTTCATATTCTGACTGGACGCTGGATTCGTCAGATGAGGGTTCCCATTCCTCATCCGACTGGGTCAGAATCCTGTAGGCCTCTTCAGAAGAATACCCCTTGTTTGCCATTTGGTCAACTAAATTTAGGGGGTATTCCCTGAGACTACCCAAGAAAAAAAATCAAGCCTGTCTTACAAATGGGAGGCTAGCGAAGTACCGGAAGCCGCTGCGATTGCTAAAAAATATCAAAACTAATTTCTTTTATCGCCGCAGCGCTTGTGAAGTGATTGTGCAGTGATCAAAAAATAAAAAATAATTTGTCACTGCGGCGGGGCGGGCGTGGGTGAACGCACGTGTGGGCGACCGATCAGGCCTGATCGGGCAAACAAAGCGTTTTGGGTGGAGGGCAAACTAAGGTGACACTAATACTATTATAGATCTGACTGTGATCAGTTCTGATCACTTACAGATACTATAAAAGTACAAATGCTAATTAGCGATACGCTAATCAGCGAATAAGTGACTGCGGTGCGGTGGGCTGGGCGCTAAACGATCGCTAACTACCTAACCAAGGGGCCTAAACTATCCTAAAACCTAACAGTCAATACCAGTGGGAAAAAAAAGGGACTGTTTACACTGATCACTTTTTTCCCTTTCACTAGGTGATTGACAGGGGCGATCAAGGGGTGATCAAGGGGTTAATTGGGGTGATGGGGGGTGATCTGGGGCTATGTTTGGTGGTAGTGTGTACTCACTGTGATCTGTACTCCTCTGCTGGGACCAACCGACGAAAAGGACCAGCAGAGGAGCACAGAAACCATCTAACACCTTATATTTATAAATATAAGGTGTTAGATGGCTTCTGATTCGATTTTTTGAAAATCATCAGCCTGCCAGCGACGATCATTGGCTGGCAGGCTGATGAACTTGTCCTGTAACTTTTGCCGGCCGGCGATGCGCATGCGAGATGACGCGTATATGCGTGACTCTGCCTGAGACTGCCGCCTCCGGAACGCGATCCTGCGTTAGGCAGTCCGGAGGCGGTTAAGTAAAAGATCCATTTACGACCCTTAAAACAAAGAGCAAAAAAACACCACCGGTTGGTGATACTAATTGTATCAATGTGTTTTTAAATTTGGTAAGTACAGAGTTGGAAACTACATACCTACACTCTACGTCGCCAAATTGCACAAAAGAAGAACTGAGTGCATTAAATGACCTGGCCCAAAATAAAAACATAACAATTAAACCATCGGATAAAGGTGGAAACACCGTTATCCTTAATACTACTAACTATCAGTCGATATGTGAGACATTACTGGCTCCACAAGATTGTTATGAAATCTTAGAGAGCGATCCAACTGTAACGTATAAAATGGAATTAAAAAACATTCTGGAAGAGGCCAAGAACAATAAACTATTAATCAAGACGAATATGATTTCCTCCTCCCATAGCATCCACAGATCCACATTTTACAGCCTCCCCAAGGTGCACAAAGGATGCAAACCACTCAAGGGGCGTCCAATTGTCTCAGGTGTTGATAGGCTTAGCCAAAATGTTGGCATATATGTGGATAAAATTCTGTCACCCTTCGTTTTATCCCTTCCCTCACATGTAAGGGATACTGGTGACCTTCTTAAACAACTTGAAGGGATCCAATTGGAAGCAGGATGCATACTAGGAAGTGTGGATGTGGAGGCCTTATATTCATCCATCCCACACGATTGGGGCCTACACGCAGTGGCACATTTTCTATCTACACGGGGACATCAATTTATTGCCCATAACCAATTGGTTCTCAAATTGCTTGAGTTCTCTCTGAAGAGGAACTATTTTTTACTTAATGGCCGTTTCTACAACCAGCTCAGGGGCACCGCGATGGGGAGTCCCTGTGCCCCGTCGTATGCAAACTTGTTCCTGGGCTGGTGGGAGAATACCCTGGTATTTAAGGATGAACTCACATCACAAACACAGCGGGTCCAAATGTGGGCACGCTTTATCGATGACATATTTGTCATCTGGAAGGGATGTCCAGAGTCGTTCTCAGCATGGACCAATAGTCTGAATAACAGTGTCATTGGTCTGCGCTTTACTTCAGAATGCCATTCAACCTAACTTCCTTTCCTTGACATCTGTGTCATCCAGAATTCCAATGGTACACTTGATACTTCGATTTTTCGAAAGCCAACCTCCACTAATTCCCTTTTAAGGTGGGAGAGTAGCCATCCCTTCCCTTTAAAAAAAGGGATCCCCCGAGGCCAATACATACGGCTAAGGAGAAATTGCTCTAGACGTTCTGATTTCTTGAGACAGGCTGACGACTTAAAAACCAGATTCATTGATCGTGGCTATCCCGTTGGCATTTTAACACCAGCCTATCAGGCAGCCCTAAACTGTGATCGTACTTCCCTACTTACTCCTAAAAAGAGACAACTTGTGGGGAGTAACTGTGAAGGCAACACACGGGAAATACGTCTCATTAGCACCTTTAATGGGTCCTCTACTGCAGTTAGGGAGATAATTTCAAAACACTGGCATATACTCAGGATGGACCCTGATATCTGTAAAGTGATAAAGGAGCACCCTAGCATCACATACAGGAGAGGAAGGAGTGTTCGTAACTGGATGGTCAATAGTCATTTCACACCAGCACCCACCAACAAAACGTGGCTAGAGAGAGTCGTTCATGGTAATTTCAGATATGGGGGCTGTGTAGCGTGCAGGTACATAAAGTGTGCCAAAACGTTTAGGAGCAATAATACTCACAAGACATACACAATCAGGGATCTGATCAAGTGTAAATCCACAGGGGTGATATATAAAATCACCTGTGACTGTGGTAAAGAGTATGTCGGTAAGACAACAAGGGAATTAAGAAGGAGGATCGGCGAACATATCGGTGACGTGAAAAATGCCAGGGACACCTCTGTCTCGCGCCATATAAGAACTGAGCATGGTCGGAGGACAGATTGCCTCTCATTCATGGGTATAGAAAAAATCAAACCAGGGGCAAGACATGGCGACTTTGAGAAGAGAATCCTCTAGTGTGAGGCTAAATGGATCTTCTACTTAAAGACCACCCACCCCCTAGGTCTCAATGAGCAGTTAAACTTCAGTAGCTTTATCTAAGATCATGTACGTCTGCTTCATTGTAATTAACTGCATGTACTTTTTGTCCTTTATTTTAGGACACTAAATTATCATCTCCTTTTTGTAATATGTAATACCGGTATTTTGTAATTTACTCAGCGATTCTGCCTTTTAAATTCATTATAAGAAAAGAAATGGCGATCCTGCCAGCGCTTACCAGTTGCCATACATCATTGGCAGCATTTGTGGGTGATGTGTGTGTGCGCCGCTTGGTCGCTAAGCTGCGGGCGACGCTCACACACTGGTTCCCACCCCACTTCTGGCAACCCGCGATCACGTGATGCTTGCTTCCGGTGCCGTGGAATGCACGCGGACGGCGTGCGTTCCAAATGCGAACCAAGAGTTTTGCATTCTGAAAACCAGGTGAGGTGGGCAATTAGGGGTTAGATTAGCCGGATACTTAGTGTATTTAAATGGGGAAGTTAGCGCAACTCGGCGCTCTCCCAAACTACCACATTTAGAGGTGAGACACAGGTGGACAGGGGACACTTCCCTACACCTGCATTTGGACGCTTGCTATCAAAGGTCCATATAGAGAATACGACGGGGAACCTGCCTTAGTCGATTATAGTAAGTAGATCTTGACATTACGATCTATTAGCTAGTTGTATATATAGTCCGTCACATAGGACTGATAGTGTCCATTGTTTTGTGTACTTTTTGTTTCCATTTTCTTTAGCATTTCCCTAGGTTCATTGAAGTCCCCTGATGAGTTCTGGTAATTCGGGACGAAACATGGCATGTAGGGATCTGTACAATAGGGTATAATAGGGAATAGGTCCCAATACAGGGACAGGTTCCGATAGGGGCGGGTGCTCTGTGTCCGGTAGGCAGGTGTACTGTTTAGTCCCTAACCCTCCATTTAGGTAGGGCTGTTACCTAAGGGCATTACAGGAGATTCCATCACTGCCGTTTACCACCTGAGTGCCGGTCACAACTGTCCTTCTGTCATCCACAAAAGGACCATCATGCCATCAGGTGTGTATCTCTCTACTGAATTTGGTAAGATCCACCCTTTTTCTCTTTTTCTCCATTTCATTTTATGGAATGAGTAGGTGGCGTTCTCATTTATTTGTGTCTTGTCTCACAATGTGGTTTACTCAAAACCTATTTTAAAAACTACATAGTAAAAGTTATGTTTTAAGATACCCAGTTCACATGATATTCTGATTATACGTTTGGGTTGTGAGCATATACCTCTGTACGTTTATCTAGTACGGAAGGTACCACTGACATAGTAACTGTACTCTATATAGTTTTTATATAGGGTAATTGTACTCTATATCGTGTGTGTAAATAGGGTAAGTGTAGTCTGTAAAGTTTGTATAGGGTAAGGGTAGTCTACAGTCGTGGCCAAAAGTTTTGAGAATGGCACAAATATTAGTTTTCACAAAGATTGCTGCTAAACTGCTTTTAGATCTTTGTTTCAGTTGTTTCTGTGATGTAGTGAAATATAATTACACGCACTTCCTACGTTTCAAAGACTTTTATCGACAATTACATGACATTTATGCAAAGAGTCAGTATTTGCAGTGTTGGCCCTTCTTTTTCAGGACCTCTGCTATTCGACTGGGCATGCTCTCAATCAACTTCTGGGCCAATTCCTGACTGATAGCAACCCATTCTTTCATAATCACTTCTTGGAGTTTGTCAGAATTAGTGGGTTTTTGTTTGTCCACACGCCTCTTGAGGATTGACCACAAGTTCTCAATGGGATTAAGATCTGGGGAGTTTCCAGGTCATGGACCCAAAATGTCAATGTTTTGGTCCCAGAGCCACTTAGTTATCACTTTTGCCTTATGGCACGGTGCTCCATCGTGCTGGAAAATGCATTGTTCTTCACCAAACTGTTGTTGGATTGTTGGAAGAAGTTGCTTTTGGAGGGTGTTTTGGTACCATTCTTTATTCATGGCTGTGTTTTTGGGCAAAATTGTGAGTGAGCCCACTCCCTTGGATGAGAAGCAACCCCACACATGAATGGTCTCAGGATGCTTTACTGTTGGCATGACACAGGACTGATGGTAGCGCTCACCTTTTCTTCTCCAGACAAGCCTTTTTCCAGATGCCCCAAACAATCGGAAAGAGGCTTCATCGGAGAATATGACTTTCCCCTAGTCCTCAGCAGTCCATTCACCAAACTTTCTGCAGAAGATCAATCTGTCCCTGATGTTTTTTTTGAAGAGAAGTGGCTTCTTTGCTGCCCTTCTTGACACCAGGCCATCTTTCAAAAGTCTTTGCCTCACTGTGCGTGCAGATGCCCTCACACCTGCCCTGCTGTCATTCCTGAGCAAGCTCTGCACTTGTGGCACTCATGACACATATAGTGTGTGTATAGGATAAGTGTAGTCTATAAAGTATGTATACAGGGTGAGTGTAGACTATATAGCATGTGTATAGGATAAATGTCATGTAGTGTGTGTGTATAGGGTAAGTGTAGTCTGTAGTCTATATATTTGTTCAAAATGTGAGCAAATTGCCCATTTGGTATCACACATCGTGTTTCAACACTGAGAAGCTTTGGCAATTTGGAACAGAGTTTGCTGCTCACTGAGCAGGCACTCTATGGGGTAGATGTCGAGGAGGGTGGTAGTATGGAGGATCAGGAAAGTGAGGTAGCCAGCTGGGTAATATTTAGAAAGCGGGGTAGATGGAAGAGTGCCAGGGAGGCTAGCGCTGATCTGACACACTCCAACAAGTTTGCACGGTTGGCAGATGAGGGGAATGTCAGTTCAGGGAGAGCACTGCTGCACCCAGACACTTCCTCTGCCAATCAGGGGAATGTCAGCTCCAGTAAGCTGGAGACCAGGAGAGCAGGGCAGGCCAGACAAGTGCTGGTAGTGGGAGACTCAATTATTAGGGGTACAGATAGAGCAATCTGTCACAAAGACCGGGATCGTCGAACCGTGTGTTGTCTTCCTGGCGCTCGAGTTCGGCACATTGTGGATTAAGTTGACAGATTACTGGGAGGGGCTGGAGAAGATCTAGCAGTCATGGTCCATATCGGAACCAATGACAAAGTTAGGTAGGTGGAGCGTCCTTAAAAACGATTTTAGGGGTTTAGGTTACAAGCTTAGGGCAAGGACCTCAAAGGTAGTGTTTTCCAAAATACTGCCTGTACCACGAGCCACACAAGAAAGGCAGTGGGAGATTAGCGAGGTTAACAAGTGGCTCAAGAACTGGTATGGGAAGGAGAGGTTTGGGTTCCTGGAGAGCTGGGCCGACTTCTCTTGTAGGGATGTGCTGCACCTCAATGGGGAAGGGGCAGCTGTGTTCGGGGAGAAGATGGCTAGAAGGTTGGAGGAGTGTTTAAACTTGGAACTGGGGGGGAGGGTAATTACATTATAGGAGGGGAAGATAGTGCAGATAGAGACCTGGGGCAATGTAATGGGACTGGGGGAGGAATGGAAGGAGGGACTAGAACAGTTCAGAAGAAAAGGTATGGGGTAAAAAATATACATAAACCTCTTAATTGTATGTATACTAATGCCATTATCCTGACCTATGAAACTGGTGAACTGGAAGTAGGGATATGTGAGGAGGACTATGACATAGTGTGAATAACTGAGACATGGCTGTAAGATGTATGACTGGGCGGTTAACATACAGGGTTACAGTCTGTTTAGAAAGGATCGTCTAAACTGGAGAGGGGGAGGGGTCTGCCTTTATGTAAAGTCCTGTCTAAAGCCCACACTCCGGGAAGATATAAGTGAGGGACATGAACATGTGCAGTCACTGTGGGTAGAAATACATGGAGGAAAAAAACTATAATAAAATACTAATAGAAGTTTATTATAAGCCACCTAATATACCAGAGTACACAGAAAATCTACTGCTAAACTAAATAGTCGAGGAGGCAAATCATAATGAGGTGGTCATTATGGGGGACTTCCACTACCCAGATATAGACTGGGAAACTGAAGCCTGTACATCTCATAAAGGGAACAGGTTCTTGGCAATAGCCAAAGACAATTACCTTTCTCAACTGGTTCAGGACCCGACTAGAGGGACGGCCACACTGGACTTAGTATTAACCAATAGACCTAACAGAACAACAGATGTGCAGGTTGGGGGACACCTGTGAAATAGTGACCATTTAGTAATAACCTTCCAATTGTCATTCAAAAGAGTGTTTTTTTCAGGGAGGAACAAACATACCAAACTTCAAAAAAGCAAAATTTAGCCAACTAAGAGAGGCCATAGGTCGAACTAACTGGGACAAAGTCCTCAAAAATAAAAATACAGCCACAAAATAAGATATTTTGAAAACCATCCTAAAATCTAATTGTGAAAGGTACATACTTTATTTGAATAAAAGGTTAAGGAACAAGAAAAAACCCAATGTGGATATAATAGAATTGTAAAGAAAGCAATAAATTACAAAAAGAAAGCATTTTAATCACTAAAACAGGAGGGGAGAGAGGAAGCATTGAAAAACACAGGAAAAAAATAGAATATGTAAAAGACAAATAAAAGCAGCCAAACTAGAGACTGAGAGATTAATTGCCTAAGACAGTAAAACTAACCCTAAAATGTTCTTCAATTATAAAAATGGTAAAAATTATAAATCTGAAGGTGTCGGCCCTTTACAGAGTAATGAGGGGGGAGTTGCAGACAGCAATGAGTAGAAAGCAAAGCTATTAAATATTTTTTTCTCCACTGTATTCACAGAAGAAAATAAACTGTTAGATGAAATGCAGAATGTAAAAGTAAATTCCCCATTAAAAGTGCCCTGTCTGACCCAGGAAAAAGTACAGCGGCGTCTTAAAAAGATTAAAATAGACAAATCGCCAGGACCAGATGGCATACTCTCCTGTATCCTAAGAGAATTAAGTAATGTCATAATCAGATCATTATTTCTGATATTTAAGGACTCCATAATGACAGGGAGTGTTCCACAGAATTGGTGCATAGCTAATGTGATGCCAATATACAAAAAGGGTCCAAAAAGCCCAGAAACTAGAGGCTGGTAAGTTTAACATCTGTTGTGGGTAAACTGTTTGAAGGTTTTCTAAGAGATGCTATCTTGGAGAACCTCAATGAAAATAAGCAAATAACGCCATATCAGCATGGCTTCATGAGGGATCGGTCATGTCAAACTAATTTAATCAGTTTCTATAAGGAGGTAAGTTCTAGACTTGACTGCAGCGAATCAATGGATGTCATATATCTGGACCTCTCCAAAGCATTTGACACTGTACCACATAAAAGGTTAGTATATAAAATGAGAATGCTTGGACTGGGGGATAATGTCTGTATGTGGGTAAGTAACTGGCTCAGTGATAGAAAACAGAGGGTGGTTTTTAACGGCACACACTCAGATTGAGTCACTGTCACTAGTAGGGTACCACAGGGGTCAGTATTGGGCCATATTCTCTTCAATATATCTATTAATGATCTTGTTGAAGGCTTGCACAGTAAAATATCAATTTTTGGAGATGACACTAAACTGTGTAAAGTAATTAAAAAGGAAGAGGACAGCATACGGCTGCAGATGGATCTGGATAGATTGGAGGCTTGTGCAGAGAAGTGGCAGATGAGGTTTAACACTGACAAATGTAAGGCTATGCACATGGGAAGGAATAATGCAAGTCACCAGTACATACTAAATCGTAAAACACTGGATAACACTGACATGGAAAAGGACCTAGGAATTTTGGTGAACCACAAATAGGGTTGAGCAAAACCAAACTGCAAAGTTCGGGTTCGTACCGGACTTTGTGAGTACAGGTACCCGGACCCGAACCCGGGCTTTTTCACTGAAGTTCAGGCTCGGTGTTCGGGTGATTTTTATTATTTTCCATCATAACATGGCTATAACGGAAAATAGTTGCATTCTTAAGACAGAATGCGAAATAAAATGACCATTGAGGGGTTAAAAATAATAAAAAAAACTCACCTCATCCTCTTCTTTCTTCTTTCTGCAGGACCTGCAAAAGGACCTGCGATGACGTCACCATGCTCACCACGTGGTGAACACAGCGACGTCATCGCAGGTCATGATGAATGAAGATAGAAGGACCTGTAGTGACGTCATTGCAGGTCATTTTGCAGGTCCTGCAGAAAGAAGAAAGAAGAGGATACCGGCTGTGTAATCAAGTGGATGGGGTGAGGTTTTTTTTTTTAACCCCTCAATGGCCATTTTATTTGCA
Organism: Bufo bufo; assembly: GCF_905171765.1. Lineage (NCBI taxonomy): Eukaryota > Metazoa > Chordata > Amphibia > Anura > Bufonidae > Bufo > Bufo bufo. The sequence continues at coordinate 328,991,451 of NC_053390.1, forward strand.
TGCTGTCTTAAGAATGCGACTATTTTCCGCTATAACCATGTTATGATGGAAAATAATAAAATCACCCGAACACCGAACCCGAACCTGAACTTCAGTGAAAAAGTCCGAGTTCGGGTCCGGGTACCCGTACTCACAAAGTCCGGTATGAACCCGAACTTTGCAGTTTGCTCAACCCTATTTGTGGTTCACCAAAATTCCTAGGTCCTTTTCCATGTCAGTGTTATCCAGTGTTTTACGATTTAGTATGTACCATGTTAGAACGAAAAATAATAAAGTGAAGTTCGGGTCCCCATTGACTTTAATAGGGTCCGGGTTCGGGTCAAGTTTGGGTCCCAAACCCGAACTTTGACCTGAAGTTCGGCCGAACCCAGCGAACCCCAACTTAAAGGGGTTCACTGATCCCTAACCACAAACTAAGCTGTAGAAACCTGTGAACAAGGCAGACATAGCAGAGCTGGAGAGGGTTCAGAGGAGGGCAACTAAAGTAATAACTGGAATGGGTGGACTACAGTACCCTGAAAGATTATCAAAATTAGGGTTATTCACGTTAGAAAAAAAGACGATTGAGTGTAGATCTAATAACTATGTATAAATATATCAGGGGTCATTACAGAAATCTCTCCCATCATCTATTTATTCCCAGGACTGTGATGAGGGGACATCCTCTGCGTCTGGAGGAAAGAAGGTTTGTACACAAACAACATAGAAAATGATTCTTTATGGTAAGAGCAGTGAGACTATGGAACTCTGCCTGAGGAGGTGGTGATAGTGAATTCACTAAAAGAGTTCAAGAGGGCCTGGATGTATTTCTGGAGTGTAATAATATTACAGGCTATAGTTACTAGGGATGTGCTCGTTGATCCAGGGAGTTATTCTGATTGCCTGATTGGAGTCGGGAAGGAATTTTTTCCCCTAAAGTGAGGGAAATTGGCTTCTACCTCACAGGGTTCTTTTGCCTTCCTCTAGATCAACTTTCAGGCTGAACAGGATGGACAGATGTCTTTTTTCAGCCTTATAAACTATGTTACTATGTTACTATACAGTGTGTATATAGGGTGAGTATAGACTATATACCATGTGTATATAGAGTAAGTGTTGTCTATATAGAATGTGGCTAGGGTAAATGTAGTCTATATAATGTGTGTATATAGGGTAAGTGTAGTGTATACAGTGTGTATCTAGGGTGAGTGTAGTCTATATACTGTATATATAGGGTAAGTGTAGTCTACTGTATATAGCATGTGACTAGGGTAAGTTTAGTCTATATAGTGTTTGTCTAGAGTAGTCTATATAGTGTTTGTATATGGTAAGTGTAGTTTATATAGTGTGTATATACTGTATAGGGTACTGTAGTCTGTATTGTGTGTATAGGGTAAGTGTAGTATGTATAGCAAGTGTATTCTAGTGTGTCTCTTGGTTAAGTGTATTCTATATAGTGTTTGTGATATGGTAAGGGTAGTCTATATAGTGTGTATATTGAGTAAGTGGATTCTATATAGTGTGTTTTTAGGGTAATTGTATTCTATATAGCGTGTTTCTAGGGTAAGCGTAGTCTATATAGTGTGTGTGCATAGAGTAGTCTATACAGTGTGTAGATAGGGTGAGTTTAGTCTATATACTGTGTATATGCAGTGGATATAAAAAGTCTACACACTCCTGTTAAAATGTCAGGAAATTATTTTGTACCCTACTCCTGACTGATACCTTTTAACAATGAGATCCCTCTGATGCTTTGGAAGCTCTCTGTGGACCATGGATTTTGCTGTGGGATGCGACTAAGAAAATTAGAGCAGCTGAACTTTATTTGGGGTTAATCAGAGGCACTGTAAATGATGGCAGGTGTATGCTGACTCCTATTTAACATGATTTTGAATGTGATTGCTTAATTCTGAACACAGCTACATCCCCAGTTATAAGAGGGTGTGCACACTTATGCAACCACATTATTTTAGTTTTTTTTGTTTTCTTTCCTCCACCTAAAAGATTTCAGTTTGTTTTTCAATTGAGTTGTACAGTTTATAGGTCACATTAAAGGTGGAAAAAGTTCTGAAATGATTTATCTTTGTCTCATGTCATAAACCTGACATTTTAACAGAGGTGTGTAGACTTTTTATATACACTGTATAGGATAAGTGAAGTCTATATAGAATGTGGCTGGGGTAAGTTTTGTCTATATAGTGTTTGTATAGGGTAAGTGTTACACCTCTAGATAGGGACAGACAAGGACAGTGAGCCCTAAGGCTAGAACCCAGATCGCTTTCCCTACCTACTTGCAGTACATGCCCTAGATAGCTAGACCACGACTGGTTGACGTTCCCTATGCTACCAAAGACAAACACAATACCAGAGTCGTATGTAAATGGGTCAGAACCAGACAAGCTATGCAGTACCAAACAAGAGACAGAGAGTGATCAGAAGACAAGCATAGATCAAAACTAGATGGAAAATGAAGTACCAAACGAGAGACAGAGAGGGGTAAGAAGACAAGCTAGGGTCAGAGGAAGCAATCCAATAAGCACAGGAACAAGGAGCCAGGAACACAGGTAGTGAGTCAGAGACTATCACTGGCACTGGTGTTAGGCCAAGAAGGGGTATAAATAGAGCACTAAGTCCCTGGATCAGAACCTGATAGATCCATGACTAGCACACAGTAATTGAGCCCATTGCTAATCTCCCCCAGCACAGGCCTGCTGCAACCTGCAAAGGAGGCGTGGCTCAGCAGCGCATCTCTCCTGGAGCCGCCGTGCCAAGGCTGAGGATTGTGCCGCTGGTGCCTGGACAGGTAAGTTTCTTACAGTAAGTGTAGTCTATATAGTGTTTGTATATGGTAAGTTTAGTCTATATAGCATGTGTATATAGGGTAGTGTAGTCTGTATAGTGTGTATAGGGTAAGTGTAGTCTATATAGTGTGTGAATAAAAAGTGTATTCTATATAGCGGTAGGGTAGTCTATATAGTGTTTGTATATGGTAAGTGTAGTCTATATAGCGTGTGTGTATATAAGGTAGTCTATATAATATGCGCAGGGTAAGTGTAGTCTATATAGTGCGTTATTGAATAAGTGTATTCTATATAACATGTCTCTAGGTTAAGTGTATTCTATATAGTGTGTAGGATAAGTGTAGTCTATATAGTGTTTGTAATATGGTAAGGGTTGTCTATAAAGCGTGTGTATATATGGTAATTGCAGGCGATTATAGTGTGTGTATAGGGTAAGTTTAGTCTACATAGTGTATGTATTGAGTAAGTGTATTCTATATAGCCTGTTTCTAAGGTAAGCGTAGGTGATCCGATATTCCTGCAACTGATCCCGAATTTTGGACGGAGATGATACTGCAGCATGCTGCGGTATTTCCTCTGTCCAGAACACCGTTCAGTGACTGAACTGAAGACATCCTGATGCATCCTGAAAGGATTTCTCTCCATTCAGAATGCATGGGGATAAAACTGATCAGTTATTTTCCGGTATTGAGCGCCTATGACGGAACTCAGTGTGGAAAAGAAAAACGCTAGTGTGAAAGTACGCTTAGTTGGAGCTCCTTTAGAAGTGATTACAGTCTCCAGTCTTCTTAGGTATGATGCCACAAGGTTTGCATACATGGATTTGGGATTTCCTGCCACTCTTCAGTGCAAATCCTCTCAAGCTCTGTCAGGGTTGGTGGGGACCGTCGATGACATACATTTTGAGGTCTCTCCAGAGATGTTCAATTGGATACAAGTCAGGGTTCTGGCTGGGGCACTCATGGACATTCAGATAGTTGTCCCTAAGCCACTCTTGTGTTGTCTTAGCTGTGTGATTAGGGTCTTGTTGGAAGGTGAATCTTTGGTCCAGTAAGAGGTCTCGAGCATTCTGTATCAAGTTTTCATTAAGAATATCTCTGTACTTTTCTTTATTCAGCTTTCCCTCAACCCTGACCGGTCTCCCTGTCCCAACTGCTAAAAAAATACCCCCAAGAACAGAGAATCATTTTTTCTCACAGTCTGAGAATCCTTTTGGTGCTTTTTTTTTTATTTATTTCAAATTCCAAACTTTCCAAATCATGTCCAATCAATTGAATTTACCACAGGTAAACTCCAGTGAAGGTTCCCCTACTGGCTTTTCTTTTTAATCCAGGGGCATGGATAGCTATAGGGGATGCAGTGGTAGCAATCCCAACCAGCCCTTTTACCTTGGGCATCAAGGTAGCTGCATTCAGGTAATCACACATACAGAATGGGTATTGGGTATGTAAATGCCTACAATGTGGTTGAATATTTTGTTTATTAGTTGTATCTTTACCCTCCCCTCCAAGTAAACCAAGGGTTGATATAGTCTGGAAAGGTTTACTCTGTTACTTATTAACATATCAACAATTTGTATTTTTCATGTGATACCTATAAGTGGCACTTACTACTTACTGTATTTGTATTTCAGTGGTATTAGTACACAAGTAGGTAGTATACTGTAATTATGCTGGTATTTTGATTATTCTTACCATCGTTATTATTAATACCTTGGTGTGTCCACATTTCCATGTATGACTCATTTTTAACTCCTTGCTTTATCATTTTTTTTCTATGCATTTATTAAGTACAGTATATTATTATTTTTCACATTTTTGGGCTGCAGTGACTCATTTTTGTTGATAGATATTGAGTCTTGTCATTTACTCATGCTGTCATATTTGAAGGCACCTATTTAATTTCATATTGCTGATTTACACACATAATTGGCCGGGATTCAAGTTCAGGTTATCTATCTATTTATCTATCTGCAAAAAATAGGAAAGTAAAGAGCAGCACACCAAAAAATAAATTCAGCGGGTGCAATTCTCTGGTGGTTAGTCAGGTGGTTAGTACCTGCCACTACCAGCTGAAACTTCTGAGGAGGATCTTAAAATACATCGAATCCCCTGTCAGGAAAGCCTTGGTCGGAGCAGCGATCAGCAGTCGGTTGGACTATTGTAATGCCTTGTACATGGGACTCCCTAAGAAGAACTTGCATAGACTTCAACTTGTGAAGAATGCCGCAGCAAGGCTACTAACGGGTGTTGCCCGCCGAGAGGATATCACTCCCTCTCTTAATGCCTTGCACTGGCTCCCCGTCCAACAACGGGTGATGTTCAAGATGGGATACTTCATGCATAGGGTATTCCATGGTGTGGGGCCCTTGTACCTGCTATGTAAATTTACCAGGTATTGAGGACATTGAGGTCTAGTAACTCTGCGAATTTTAACATCCCGCAAGTTAATAAGATCAGACGTGGAGGTAGATCCTTTTCGGCTCAAAGGGCTAGATTTTGGAACCACCTACCTCTGGCCCTGAAAATGATTCCCAGTCTTCTCTCATTCAGACGTGCACTGAAAACCCTACTTTTCAAACAGGCTTTTGATCTTCCTATGTAACACTTATTTTTGGTTTATATAATTTGGGGGGTTTTCCTAAATCTTAGTCTATAAATTGACGGTTGGTAACGTCCCTTCTATTTTAAAGATACCTTTTCCTCACGTTTATTAATTTTGTTCTCTTCATATTCTCTATATCTCGTCCGAACCCTTTGAACCTTGAGATCCCCCTACCTTCCCTCCCTCTTTCTTGATTCTCCATTGTAAAAGTGCTAGGAAATTGGTCTCTGGAATAGGTGCCTTATCCTCTAGGCCTTTGCGGCCCATGGTAAAGTGTCATGCCTTCTTCTCAGCCAGCTAAGCGCATCGAGGCCCTAAGGGTAAGACTGCGTGTACACAAGACTATACATCATCATCATCATCATCATCCCTCCAAAGACCGCGACCAAGGTCCACTTAGATATATTGTAGAAAAGAAGGCAGCACTCCAAAAGTTCAGTGAAAAAATGGTGGGTGATTTATTAACCCATATAGCAGCAACGTTTCAGCTCTACTCAATGGAGCCTTTGTCAAGCTGTAGTGACATGTGCAAAAAGTGCAGTACATATATAACAATCCCTATAAAAAAAAATTGATTACGTCATTATTATAAAATTCATGATTGTAGAAAAGAATCTTTAGTTTAAGAAGTATATCATTTCATTTGGTCCATCATAATCTTCCATTTTATAATTCCTAAAATGTCCGTAGTGATGATATCCACATAAAGTCCATAATTGGTGACAGCAACATGATTATGATATAAAAATCAGGTGTACATAATGTGATAATTAAAAAATTTATAAAAGAGTAGTTGAGCAGTCTCACATGGTGCCGGAGATAACCAGGACCCAGTCTGCGCTAGGAAGTGTAATCTGCGCAAGTGCCGCAGATCCGTCCTCTCGCGAGAGACTGGATTTAGCAATGTAGACATAGGAGACCACAACAAAGATGGCCGTGGCTTCAGGGATATCCAGGGCGCATGAGCCTGCCCAAAACCTTGTAGGTACGCCAACTGATTTACACACATAATTGGCCGGGATTCAAGTTCGGATATCTATCTATCTATCTATCTATCTATCTATCTATCTATCTAATAAACAAAAAGTAGCAGCAGCACAGTTAGCAGTGAAATTAGGCGCAATCCCTTTTGGACTTCAGGCATAAATCAATAGACAATATCCGAAAAACAAATGATGAGGCAGCACTCCAGTGTCAGTGAGGGGTGTTAGACCTGTTTATTTCCCCAGTCGCCTGGTCAAATAAACGGGTCTAACACCCTTCACTGACACTGGAGTGCTGCCTCATCATTTGTTTTTGTTTTTCAGATATCTATCTATCTATCTATCTATCTATCTATCTCCTGTCTATCTATCTATCTATCTATCTATCTATCTATCTCCTGTCTATCTATCTATCTATCTATCTATCTATCTATCTCCTGTCTATCTATCTATCTATCTATCTATCTATCTATCTATCTATCTATCTATCTCCTGTCTATCTATCTATCTATCTATCTATCTATCTATCTCCTGTCTATCTATCTATCTATCTATCTATCTATCTATCTATCTATCTCCTGTCTGTCTATCTTTCTGTCTATCTATCTATCTATCTATCTATCTATCTATCTATCTATCTATCTACATTTTAATCTTTAGCAGGCATATAATCTGTTAAAAGGGAAATTACAATAAAATGGTTGTATGGTGGAGCCATGAATGGGCTAAACAAGAGAAATAACATTTCATGATGGGAAGGATTCTATTTAAAGCACTAGATGACGTTCACACCTTGTGAGCCTGAACACATTCTGCTCTCTCAGTGGCATATTACACTTGGTAAACAACCATTAAAATTCTGAGCAGAGATACATGGCTGGCAGTGAAGCCTCTCGAAACAGCAGCAGTCGCCTCCATCCAGCAACATTTAATAATAGTAGATCGTACAATGATTTTTAAGCAGCTCTCAGATATAATCAAATGATTTTGCAGCAAGAATCTTGCAATTCCATATAAAGGGCTCCATTTTGACCTTCTCTGATATGTTGCCATGGTGACAAAATACATTAATTGTTAAACTTCTTGTTTTTCCAGAGCCGTTTTTATGTAAGACATTATCATATTGTATTTGAATTTGGGAATTCTTATTTCTATTTCAATACCAGATTAGCTTATAGTTTAATGATTCAGCATTTCATATATTTTTTTTTTGTAATTTGTTTTTGAGGCGAAAAAAAAAAAATCTACTTGTGATTTGAACAGAAGCCTCTAGATGCCAGCAAAGAGCAGGGGATAGAAAGGTGTGTATCTGGATGTTCCAGGCTTTTAGGCTATCACTTTTTTAATTTTTGTGACAAGTTAAAGGGGTTGTCTCACTTCAGCAAATGGCATTTATCATGTAGATAAAGTTAATACCAGGCACTTACTAATGTATTGTTTTTGTCCATATTGCTTCTTTTGCTGGCTGGATTAATTTTTCCATCACATTCTACACTTCTCGTTTCCATGGTTATGACCACCCTGCAATCCATCAACGGTGGCCGTGCTTGCACACTATAGGAAAAAGCACCACCCTTTGTGAGCTCCCACAGTCCCAACCAATAGAGAGGCTGGCACTTTTTTCTATAGTGTGCAAGCACGGCCACTGCTGATGGATTCAAGGGTGGTCATAACCATGGAAACAAGAAGTGTATAATGTGATAAAAAAATTAATCCAGCCAGCAAAGGAAGCAATAGGGATAATACCAAACATTAGTAAGTGGCTTGTATTAACTTTCTCTACATGATACATGCCACTTGCTGAAGTGAGACAACCCCTTTAAATAATAGAAATTTTGAACATTCAAATAAGGTGCAACATTTATTAATACAGTTGCAAGCAAAAGTAAGTGAACCCTTAGGATATACCTGGATTTCTGATTTGATTGTTAATAAATGTAGTCTTATTGTTGTCTAAGTCAGGGTTCCTCAACTGCAGTCCTCAAGGCCCACCTGCCAGTCATGATTTGAGAATATCCCACAGAATTAATAATTGTGGTAACTAAGGGGGTCATTTATAAAACTGGTGTAAAGTAGAACTTAGTTGCCCATAGCAACCAGTCAGATTCCACCTTTCATTTTGGATAGCTCCTTTGGAAAATGAAAGGAGGAATCTTATTGGCTGCTATGGGCATCTAAGCCAGTTCTACTTTACACCAGTTTGATAAATGTGTCCTGATGCAGTGGCACTAATTATATCACCTGCTCCTGAAAACACGACCGACAGTTGGACTCTGAGGACTGGAATTGAGGGTAACTGGTCTAAGTGATAGTTAGAGATGAGCGAATTTTTAAAAAACTTGATTCGCTGGTTCGCCAAATTTTTGGGGAAAATTCGGTTCGATCTGAATCTATTTGCGGCGAATTGCGTTTAAAAAACGGCTATTTCCTGGCTGCAGAGAGCCTTTATAGTGGTGTAGAACACTGTGCATTGCAGTAACACACATAGGAAGTCTGCTTTGATAGTGAAATAATACTGTGAGTCAGTATGACATGCAGATGACAGGCGTCGCTCTTATAATCACTGCACACTTCACTTATTTGGGCAGTCACAGGGCCAAAACTGACCAAATAAATCAAGTGTGAACTCAGCCTTACAGGTCAATGTTGTCGCCAAGAGGAAGCACACTTTTTTTACACCGTCGTCAGCTGATCCCTCATAGATGTCTACAGAACGTGTACTATTAAATGCTTATACAAGTAGAGCCCCCCAAAAGAGTGGAGAGGTGGTCAGCAGTAAGTTTGTGTTTACGTCACTGATTAATTTGCCCTCTCTATGATCCGTCAGAACAATAACCCACAAAAAACGGATCCTGTCTGTGGAGCAAACGAGGTACAGTACTGGCCCACCTTCTGTTCTACATGCGTGTGCAGGGCTGGTACTGCCTTTTTGGCAAAGAAATCGAATACATGTTGCCTCGTGTCCTCCTCTGCCTCCATGTTTGACCCCTCCTCCCCATGCCCTATGTAATCGTTTTCCTAATCTCCCCGCTTCGTCTATTCATTTTAGGAAATATGGGACAGAAGGTTAAAATTTCTCAACTTTATAAAGTGTTGCTTAAAACGCGATTTAATAATACACGTTCTCCGGGACAAAAGGCTTGGCAAATTGATTGTCCAGGAATTTCTCTCGAAGATTGGGATAATATATTGGTGAATTTAAGTTTAGTTTCTTATAATTTTAATCAAGTTTTGGTTCAATTTATTATTTAAAATTTTATTTAACAGATTGAAGAATGGGGACAATTCGATCTGATAATTGATAATTCAATCTGTGGTTAACCCGCACTGGAAAGGCCTTAATGGGGCAGTGGACAACTGTTGTTTGACTTTCCATGATTACTCAATAAAGTGTTGCCTTAAACAGGAGAGAATCAGCCAGTCTTCTGGTTATTCGAGAAGTGGTTGCGATGGAGAAAGCCTTCCAAAAAACTATTTCTGTCGAATCCTGTCAAGATTGATGCAAGTGCGGTATTGGCTGCTCATCGAGCCAGATACTTTTGGGGGAACCTGTCTGGCATGAACAGGCCTCTATTAGCTACAGACAACGAGAAGACAAAGCATCAAGATTGCTTGGAGCTCGGAAGAGTCGCGAAGTTCATCAAGATTTCATCAAGATTTCATCAAGATTTAAACCATAAACTACCAGCCGCTGGTCTTTTCGTCAGGGAAAACATCACGAGTTCCCAGTCATTATGGATGGGAAGGAGGACATCCTGTGATTCCCCCGGCACTATACGGACGTCTCAGAAATGAACCGCTGCTCCCGACAGAAGCTCCTGGGAAGGTCATGGAGCATCCCAGTCATCCGGCATCTATTCGCCCCGCTGAATGATTATTTTAAAATTGTGTAGAAGCCACACGGAGCCCCATGCTGCAGATTTATCATGGAGACACTGTATTTTATAATATTACATTATTATATATAGAAGAAAAAAAAATTAAGCCCCTTCGTCACCTGGCTCCCAAGTGCGATTAGCTACATCATCATCATCATCGAGTACTGTCTGCACGTCACTGATGTCCTCCTCAACCGTCTCTAGGTCAGGAGCCTGACCGCTCGCCACACCAGCTCCCACACCACTCTCCTCATCACTACTTGCCCGCATAGTAGAGGAACTGGTGGATGTCTCCTTCACATCTTGGCTTGCCAATAGCTGCTGACTGTCTTCTAGTAGCTTGTCCTCATTGTATAGTGGAGCTGAGCCCACAGCATACAATACTTCTCTGGCTGAGGGAACAGAAAAGGACAGAGGCAGATTGAGGACAGGTGAAAGCACAGGGCCTGCTCCCGTGCCATGCCAACTAAGGGTTGTGTCTGATGAACCGACCGACTCTTGGCTGCGGGTGTCTGATGTCACTTGGGACGAAGTGGATGACCGAGTCAACCATTCAAGAACCGCTGGGTTGCTGGTCAAGACACGACTGCTAGCTGACACTGGGAGCTCTAGCCTCTCGAAGTGACCCCTGCTGACATGGCCCCTTACTCTGCTGCGACCTCTGCCTGTGCCAGAAAGATTTAGGCCTCTGCCACTACCCTGTGCAGGGCCTGGTACTTCCCTGTCGGACATACTGTTAGATCAAATAAATAAATAAAAAGGAAATTAAAACACCCCAAAAAAGTCTTTAATTTTCTCACTTCACCACACAATGGCTAATAAGCCCCCCCACTAATACACACAAAATATGGCTTTAGAACATATAACTGCACCGCTGAACGGCAAATATATTTTTATTTTGCCACTAATACACGACAAAAAGGGCTTTAGAACATATAACTGCATTGCTGAACGGCAAATATATTTTTTATTTTTCCACTAATACACGCCACAAAAGGCTTTACAGCAGATAACTGCACCGCTGAGTGGCAAATATATATTTTCTTTTTCCACTAATACACAACAAAAAGGGCTGTAACTTTAGCACTTCACCATAAGCCCTTTTTCCCCACTAATACAAGCCAAAAAATGCTTTAGAACATATAACTAAACCGCACAAGGGCAAATAAGATATAGAAATATTTCCTTGTAATAAACCCTGTTAATGCCTGTATCAAACAGCACTTGCACCCTAATAAGAATGGTTTGCTGGAATGTCAGAGTTGTATAATGGCAATTTGGATCCCCACTCAGTGCTGCAAGGTGTAATAGGAATGTTCCTATTACCCAGTCTGTAAACTCCCCTATTGAACCCTTTTCAACATAAAAGCTGTGGAATGCTTCTTCCCTATCCTTTCCCTACACCTTGAATAATCTTTCCCTGCACTTATAAATCTTTTTTTGGCACAAAGAAGTTTTTTCTAACACTGTCCCTAGCGCCTGCAGACATCTCTCCCTGCACTAAGTACACTAGTAAATGGCAGAATCTAAGAAGGATGCCATTATTTATAGGACTGTGACATCACAGGGCTCGCTGGCTGCTGATTGGCTGCATGCAAGGCATTATGGGTGATCCTGCCTTCCCAGAGTTCCTTTCTCCGTATCCTCACACGTGCAGCAGCCATTTTAGGAAAAAATGCGATTCGTTACCACAAAGAGCGAGGAAATTCGCCTTCGGTGCGAATTGAATTTTTCCTGAAATTCGGATCGAATTCCACTTCATTGGCTTCGATTCGCTCATCTCTAGTGATAGTTATAGAGAAACCCAATCTATCTAAACTAATAACACAAACTGTTGTACCTTTCATGTGTTTTATTGAGCATACTGAGGTCCATAACCTGTGGGTCCACAACTACCATACGTTTCTTGTATTTGCGCAACGTTGAGGAGGAATTTTACACCATTTCACCCCACAAATGTGTTTTAGTGCCTCAGTATTTTTGTGATGCCTTGCATGTACAGCCCTTCTCAGGTCCTTTCACAGCATAGGGTCAAGGTGAGGGCTCTGACTTGGCCATTCCAAAACACAAATTATCTTTCTTTTTCCACAATTCTTTGGTTAATTTACTAGTGTGCTTTGGGTCATTGTCTTGTTGCACCATTAATGTCTCTTCAGCTCGAGGTTATGGACTGTTACAAGACAACCAGCTGTGAAACAGCAAAGCAGACCCAACCATTGATGTTCCCTCCACCATGCTTTACATTTGGGATGAGGTTTTTGGTGTTGGTGTGCAGTATTTATTTTCCTCCAAAACATGCTTAAATATCTACTATCTTGTGTATACAGCTTCAATGCAGTAGTGTGTGTCTTTATGGTTAATACGGGGGTGCTTATGACTGCAGGATCAGACTATACACAGTCTGTTTCTAATATGAGATCATAGGGACACATAGTTCTGCTTAGGAGCTGTTAGAACGTGTTAGATATGTGTACATGTCTTCTTTCTTGTATTTTACTTGCCTGAATAAGAATTCAGTATTTTAAGTTAAATGGAATCGTATTTATTGGTCGTTTGCCTTCCCAGCGATTCCATGTACAATTACACACAGGTGAGCAGGACTCTGTTGTATTTTATAGTGACATGCTCTGAGGGCAGCATAATATAGTAACAGACCCACTGATTTCAGTGGGCTGTCTCTTCTGGGCTAGTATTCAGTACTTTTACAGTACTGACAGGGCGAACCTTGTAGATGAGTCCGATGAGACTTGCGGCCCTGTCTCCTGCCCATGACTGGCAGGTTTCTTTACTAGACTAGTCATAGACATGAGGCATAGACACCCTGGGGTCATGCAGTGACTTGAGGGTGCACCCTTTCTTCCCCTGGGGCACTCTTTAAATTTTGGGCTCTGTCTGGTGTTAGATGGAGTGCCCTTGATGTAACGTTTTTCTCTGGGTGCAGTGCAGGAATGCAGATGAAGTGACCGTTGGATGGTGGAGTCAATAACCAGGCAGCAGGTTGCAATAAATAACAGTCTCTTAACAGATAGCGGAAAACGCCTTTTTCCAAAGTATATCAAAGTGCAATCTTCTCTCAATAGCAGTGTAGAAGCAACACCTACAATGATGGTAGTTGTAGTATCCCCTGAGTCCAACCAGCTTTGCTATCTTCCCAAGATAACCACGTGCTATACTGTCCTTATAAACTCTTTCTGCAGTTCAGAGGCTAAGAAGTGTAGAAACTTTAGATACGGATGGCCAGTCCATATCAGCGTGTGGTAGGTGCTTAAGGCAAAAATACTTTCCACAGCAGCAAAGCCTTTCTGCCATAAACAAGTGAATACCTTGCTGTCTGAAGCTTGAACCGCCTTGGTGGTACTGGACCTTCTAGGATGACTCTGCTATTGAGTACATAAAGAAATCACAACATTTGACTCAATAACACTCTTTGACAATAATTACCTCTTTGCAGTAGTTCCACTGGGGTACTGCACAGGACCAGCTCCATGACTTTAAAGCCCAGCATGGGCAGGAATTTAAATGAATGAAATACTGAATCTTTTCCCATAATACTATATATAAATCTACTCAGCTCCTCCTGCTCTATAATAATAGTAGCCACCAGCCAAGGTTATGCCTCACACTGTTCTGTCTTGTAGACCCTGTCAGTATTCGGCTGACTGGCTCTCACCTTGACCTACGTCTCTATTAGGATGCCTTCACATGCTACAGATTTTGTTGCAGAAATTTCCATGCCTGAAATACAGTACCATTCACCTGAATGAGGCTTGCAGATACCCATCCAAATGTATGGAGATAGTCTTCAGTTGCGAAAATTTCTGCAACAAAATCTGCAGCATGTGAAGGCACCCTCAGCTGTCTGAGCCAGGAACACATGCTCACAGAGTGGCAGGCAGCAGTAAGACACGGCAAGATGATTGATGACAGGGCCACTGATGCGCCTTCAAGAAGATGGGTCCCTGGGGAGAGAGGGTACTTTCTGGCCTGCCTTTGTGTCTAGAAATCATCTCATCCACCTGAGGCATCTACAGTATAATAATAAACTGGGTAGTTTGTTAAGTAATTGACTTGAGCTGCTGTACGCTGCCTATCTGTATTTTGTGCAGTCAGTCTACTGTGCCACTTGTGCAGGGGGTGGCTCAGGGGCAAACCAGGGGGATATCACCATGCTTGGTGGTAAAACAACAATATGGATAAAATCATTCATATTTTCACTGTAAAGACTATTATTTCTTGTGATATTTACCCCTGCCCCAGGTTAGCACTTTTAGGGTAAAGGTGATTCATTTGCTGGCCAAACTAATGCAGACAGGAAGCAAAGTGAACTAAGGTTTAAGAAACTTTACCATAGTCAACAAGCCTGCCCCCACAAACAGCATACTCCATCAGTGAGCACTTCGGTTTGGTTTTATTTTTAAAGCATCCCCGTGTTTATAAAAAGAAACACACGCACAAGTGAGTCAGATATAGCAGCATTTCTTTCATCGGCTGTCATGCTCACAGCTAACGACGTGAGAAGCCACCCCAGCAACGGCTGAGCTGATTGTTAGAAGGCTTTAATTTCTGTGCAGATTTGCGTAAGAGGAGGGATGGAACACAAGGGTAGATGAGGAGAGGGAGGGAAGGAGGAGGGGGAGTATCTTGCAGAGCAGGGACAGGAATTTACAGTCACAAAATCACAGACATTGAGAAAAATATTTGTCCTTCCACAATGAAATAGCCACAACAGAAACCTGGCTATGCAATTCTAATGGATCGCCTGAGAATGCAAAGACTGAACGCAAAATATTTGTTACATCGACATAATAATTAATCTATAGTCAGTGACGTTTAATTAGTTTAGTAATGCAAATTGCTACATCTTGCTGGTACTTTCTAGTAGACCCCACACATTCATAGAAATTTATAGCAATTATGTTCATTTGGACATGATTGTGAACAGAAATCCTTCCAGATCTATTAAATATCTGTTACTCAAATGTCAAATGTATGTTGTATGCATGTAAGGTTTAACCCTGCAAAAGCTACTGTAAGGGAATAGGTAACCCAACATTCGTCTCCTGCAGTAAATAGGCACTCCACAGCAGACATACAAGAAATTTTGGAGTCCACATAGAGTTTGGTGCAACTAGTGCAATGGCCAGAATATGGGTATGCTGACGCCACTTTAATGCAGTGGCCGAGTCAGGTGGATAATAGTCTGTATTTGTTCGTGATGCCAATTGCAGCGTGCGCAGGGTACTATACCAGGGCCCTTCCAAGGTGTTATAAAGCACGTCACAGATTAGGAATGCCATAGTGGTGTAATGGCCAATAATGTCTCTGTAGGGTAGTGATGATTGTGTCACGGTGTCTCCTACCTGGGTACGGCTGGACTCCTGGCTCACTTGCAATACATTTGAGTGTAGTAATAGTAGGAGTAATAGAGGAATTTTGCAGAGTAAATGATGTCCAGACCTTTAGATGAAGTTCAAACTTTTCTTTACTGAAGATAACTTGTATCCAAGGAGTATACAGCTTTGGTCTCTGGTCCCAGCATGAATAAATACTTCTGCTTTAAATTTGGAGCTTGCAGGATAAGTCGTCTGTAGTTGTGACAGGAATTAATCTTCTGCACTTTTCTTTAACTTCTGCTTTATGGGGACAGATTAGCTGAGGAGAAATTGGCTTCTCCTAGGACTCTGGACTTATCTCTCAGATGGTTTCTACTTCTCTTCATCCAGCTGAGGCTGAAGGTGCCCAGACTGGGTATATGACCAAGTCTCAGCCGAGACTAGGTCCATGCTGTCTATGCAGGGGTTCTCCTGAACGCTATCACATAGCCTTCCCTTAGCAGGGGGGAGGCTACACTAACTCTAACTTCCTTCTCCACCCATGCTGCAGGATGTGGGAACAGCCCACTCTCCACAGAGGGGGGAGCTAAGCTGGAATAATCCATTCCAGCCTAGATACACCAAACTGGGACCTGTACCTTGCCAATGTGTTGCTGCCACCTACTGGTAACCAGGCAAATCACAGGAACAATTACATTTAACATGGTTTTGGATGTACATTTGTGAAGACAAAATATAAATTATATCAGATGACTGTATAAGGCTCTTAACAGATAGTATCGGGGTAGAGGCGTGTAGTAACACAACTCTGGGTTGTTACAGTCCCCCTTACTTTGAGTCAAGCCACCCTCGACTTGTGCTTTGAATGAGAGGATTAAGCTCCGGGGTACCCAATTTAATACAAAGTGCTGCATGAAATACACATAAAGACATACAAAGACAAACATATTACAGCTATCCTAAGGTTCTTGCCCGCATGAGTAGGGTGTCTTAATTAACAGTTTCCCTCTCGGTATACCCAGTGAACCAATGGTCTTCCCTAAGCAATCACTACTGACTGACTTTGAAGTATTGTCCACCGATACCAAAAAAAGCGTGGGGTGTCTTTACTCTGTAATCCCATCATTATGTAATGGAATGCCCGCAGATGGAAAGGTAGTTTTATACTGTATTCACTTCCCTGCACCAAAGTCAAAATTAAGGCTTATAGCACAATCACCATGGTGACTATGGGTAGTGAAAATGGCTCTAAGGTGGAGGCGCCATACCTTAGGCAAAGGCACAGAAGGGGGAGGTATCAGCTTCTCCAAACGCTTCTGGCAGTCACAGGAGGAGGGTATAATAATCCCATGGAACTCCTGGAAGACACACCAGGATGGGGGTTTAGTAGTCCCATTACCAATCCTGGCACATATAACAAACAGAAAGGAGGGGTATATTACTCCCCTAGCCATTCCCGAAGCAGCGGGGTTACCCTTGTAGTTGCTGGACCTGCCTGGGACTTACCACTTGTCCTACCCGCGCATCAAAAGTAGGCCATTAGTATTAAGCTTTCTCAGAGGAAGTCTGTTTAAAGAGAACAGAGCTATAAAGCAAAGTGACACAGAAGCAAGGTGCTACTGATCTGGCTAAGTGCAAAAGTTAAGTGCAATTTCACAAAAAGTGCATAGAGGTCTCATTGCGGCACCTAGAGAAGAATACACACAATGGGCATAAGTGCTTGAACGTTAACTTGTAAACTTGAGTGCAAAAACATAGTGCACAAATATCACATTAGAGATCACAAAGAGCTCAGGTACACATTTGAGTCCTTTCTTTGAGTGCTGGCTTGTAACGTTGCATAACCTGTAAACATGTTGCGAAAACAGTGCAAATATATTATGCATTTATGTGCATAATCAATACTATCATAATACGCTCAAATATGAGTCCTTTTTCCTTGAAGTGCTTTAAAGTTTGAATCCTCTGGAAATAAGCAAAAGTCACTTGTAATACAATAGGAGGTATATTTGTAATCCAAGGAACAGTATAAAATATTATAAAAACACATAAAATAGCAGCATGATGAGAACCATAGTTCCATGAGGATCTCAAATAACCTGAGAAAGGGGATAAAACAATGCGCAAACTTAGTACAAACTGGGGCGTAAACAGTTGTTGAAGATGGGGGGAGTCCTGACAAATAGTGATGGACGAATATCGCGAACGCGATCAAATGTTCGCAAACCACAAGTTCGCGGCGGGCCCCATTCACTTTAAAGGCAAGCAATATTTGCAGCCACCAAATAGTCCCACAACATGGACAGTGACATACCAGATGTATTAATCGAATTTGCGATCTCCAGTCATTATTTTTTTCAATGCGAAATATCGGCAATGTAATTTTTGCCTATGCAAAATATGCGTGGCCTACTATAGCAACTGGGTTTCCACCAGACCGAAGTTGGATGTGATCAGAAAAGATGGTTGGCAACAATTTTCGCGACGTTGAGGAAGAATTTCTGATTACTGTAAGTAATCTGACATTAAAGCAGTGTATTTGATTACATTTCACATGCATGTTATAACAATCGCTGTATATGCAGATCGAGTGTTTAAAAAAAGCACCATTGCGAAAATCCCTAATGATGCAATTTTTTTTTTTTCGCGGTACACACAACTTCACATTTTATAAGGTCTCATGAAATATTAGTGATTGGTGCACTAAGTATTGTTGTGAGAACATGCCACTCCAGTACAGGCCCCAAAAATTTGCCAATAGGCATTCACCTGACAGCACACATTTTTGTAGGATTCTATGGCTGGAGGTACATTAGGAGGTCACAAGATAAATATGTAACTGTCGGCCAGTACAGGCCTCAAAAATTAGGCATTCAACAGACATAAAAGGCCTTTTATGCTGCTGTATTTACCTAAGACAGGGACCATGATTGGTTCTGGGTGGTGGCGGATATTTGTGGGCTGTCATGAGGAATTTCAATCAAACATGGTCGACTCGTCACATGTGTTGAATTCCTCCGCGATCCATGCCTCATTCATTTTTAGAAATGTGAGGTAGTCCACACTGTCGTGAGGTAGGCGAGTGCGGTTATCGGTCACGATCCCCCCTGCTGTGCTGAACGTCCTTTCGGACAGGACACTGGACGAGGGGCAAGCTAACAGTTCCATGGAAAATTGTGCCAGCTCTGGCCACAGGTCAAGCCTGCACACCCAGTAGTCCAGGGGTTCATCGCTTCTCAGAGCGTCCACATCGGCCGTTAACCCGATGTAGTCGTACACCTGTCGGTCTAGGCGTTCCCTGAGGCTGGATCTGGAGGACGGCTGTCGATGGGTTGGTTGCAAGAATTATCTCATATCCGAAGTGACCAACACATCTTCAAACCGCCCTCTTCTTCCATGCACTGTTGGATTGGTACCCGCAACAGTTTCTCTGTGAGTGGAAATTCCGCTGCCAGCGCCCGCAAAAGCAGAATGCAGCATTTCTCGAAGCAAGGCTGGAAGTGCTGCATTCTGACAGCCCTCATTGATGGTGGTAACATTTCTGCCATTTTGTGTTTATAACGGGGGTCTAAGTACGTTGCCACCCAGTACTGGTCCTTGCCCTTTGTGCTTTTTATACGGGGGACCCTCTTCAAACACTGGAGCATGAAGGCCCCCATTTGCACTAAACTGGAAGCGGTGGAGTGGCCTGGCTCCTGCTCATCATCCAGGATAATGTCATCCCCGTTCTCCTCCCCCCATCCATGGACAACACCAGGGATCCCAGAAACATTTAAAGCATGCTCTTTTTGCTCCTCCTCCGCCCTGGCACCATCCTCCTCTGACTCCTCTTCAGACTCCTGTTGTTGACTTGTCTCAGATGGAGTAGCCCCCCCGGGAATTCATCTAGCATTGCGACTTCCTCATCTTCCAGCTCCTGCTCCTCAACGGCTTGATCAATGGCACGATGCAATGCACGCTTCAGAAAGAAGGCGTAAGTTACAATGTCACTGATGGCGTCCTGGCTGCGACTGACCAGTTTGGTGATCTCATCAAATGGCTGCAGAAGTCTGCATGAGTTGCGCATGAGTTGCGCATGAGCAGCCACTGGCGCGGTGGAAAAAAAACAAGCTCCCAGAACCTGTCCTGCCACAGAGTTTGTACAGGTAGGTTAACTGCACGTTTCTGCTGGAGCAGCCTATCAAGCATATACAAGATGGAGTTCCATCACGTCGGAATGTCAGCAAGGCGAGCAATGGCTGTGTAAGATCTTCTAAAATGGCCAGAGATTTTCCTGGCCTGCCGCAAGACGTCCTGGACCCCTGTGTATTTGGCGAACAATCGCTGCACGACTAAGTTCAAGACGTGTGCCATGCACGGCACTTGTGTCATTTTGCCCAGTTTCAGTGTGCTCAGCAGATTGGCACCGTTGTCGCACACCACTTTACCAACTGTCAAATTGAGCGGGCTTAGCCACTGATCTGCCTGTGACCGCAAAGCTGAAAGGAGTGCAGGACCGGTGTGGCTCTTGGCTTCCAGGCACAACAGCCGCATCACAGCATGGCAACGTCTCACCTGGCACGTCGAATAGGTTCTGGGGATCTTGGGGGGCGCAGCGGAAGAGACGGTAGCGGCAGAAAAGGAGGAGTCAGCAGAGGAGGAGAGGGAGGATGGAGTAGGAGAAGAAGAGGCAGGTCTGCATGCAATCCGTGGCGGTAACACCAAATCTACACGGGTGCCACGGGTTGCATGCTTGACGGCTGTCAGAAGGTTCACCCAGTGGGCAGTAAAAGTTATGTACCTTCCCTGCCCGTGTTTGCTAGACCACGTGCCTGTGGTCAGATGTATATTGGCACCGACACTGTGTGCCAGAGATACATTCACTTGCTGCTGAATGTGGCCATATAGCTCTTGGATGCCCTTCTGGGAGAAATATTTCCTTGCGGGAACCTTCCCTTGCGGTTTTCCAATACCCACAATTTTTCGTAAGGCCTCCGAGTCCACCAGTTTATATGGCAGTAGTTGGCGGGCTAGCAGTTCTGACAAGCCAGCGGTTAGCAGTTGGGCAAGAGGGTTATCCGGCGTCATCATCTTTTTTCGCTCAAACATTTGGGGCAAGGAAGCCTGCCTTTTGCCAGATGAACGCGATGATGGCATGGTGGAAGGTGGAGTGGAGGATAACTGGGAGGAGAGAGTAGAAGGAGAAGAGGCAGGACGATGAGCGCTGGGAGTGTGGCTTTTTGGGTTCTGACGGTGTTGCTCCCACTGGACTCGGTGATGGAATGCCAGGTGCCTTCTTAAGGCGGTCATCCCTAGGGGAGTGTTGGGCTTACCGCGACTTATGCGTTGACAGCACAGGCTGCAGATGGCAACACTATTGTCAACAGCGGACACATTAAAAAAAGCCCACACTGCGGAGCCATGTGCTGGCGTCCTGGGAGCGCCAGATGTGACCGTGCATGGTGGATGTTTCATTCCAGATACATTAGCAGTCTGCTTTTTGCCTCCTGTGCACTGTAAGTTCTGCCTGCTTCTCCTCCCTATCTGCTGCTCCATCTCTCCCTCTGAACTCCCCTCCCCTTCCTCTCTTGTGGACACCCACGTGACGTCCATCGACACGTCATCATCGGATTCGTCACCTTCACCACCACTGACATTAGAGATCTTGGAGTAGGCAGCAACAGCGGGGACCACCCTCCTTGGGCTGATCTGGGTACTGTCGTCAGACTGCTGGGTGGCAACCGTTGATACCTCCTCTTCCTGATCCGATGCCAAGAATGGCTGCGCATTGGTAAGGTCTTGGAATGTATGGGAAAATAATTTCTCTGACTCGAGCGGAGGGTGGTGGTGGTGGTGTCTTTGGGGGTGGACACAACAGAGAGTAAAGAGGGTGCAGATAGAAAGGATGAGGAGGGTGCAGAAGCGGAAGGCTGAGTGAGCCACTCAACCAAGTCTGGTGCGTCCTTTGACGCAATCGCACGCAACTTCTGCAACTTCCCACTTAGGCTCTGGCCTGGTGCACCTGCCTGACCCCTACCACCACTGCGGAATGGGCTGCCTCTTCCTCTGCCTGTCATTTTCAAAATGACCCTGTGACAAAAGTCCCTATAGAAGAGCAGTATTTGTGGAAAAAGGTATATCACACCCCTGCCTCAATCAGTTTTTTTTTTTGAGGGGGGGGGCAACTGGTAAATCACACCAATAGAAATTATTTCTTCAAATAGTGTTTTTCACTCTGTGTGGTAAAACGCAGCAAAAACGAAGACAAATGCTGCACTACCTAAATGCACTACAGGGAGTGCAGAATTATTAGGCAAGTTGTATTTTTGAGGATTAATTTTATTATTGAACAACAACCATGTTCTCAATGAACCCAAAAAACTCATTAATATCAAAGCTGAATATTTTTGGAAGTAGTTTTTAGTTTGTTTTTAGTTTTAGCTATTTTAGGGGGATATCTGTGTGTGCAGGTGACTATTACTGTGCATAATTATTAGGCAACTTAACAAAAAACAAATATATACCCATTTCAATTATTTATTTTTACCAGTGAAACCAATATAACATCTCAACATTTACAAATATACATTTCTGACATTCAAAAACAAAACAAAAACAAATCAGTGACCAATATAGCCACCTTTCTTTGCAAGGACACTCAAAAGCCTGCCATCCATGGATTCTGTCAGTGTTTTGATCTGTTCACCATCAACATTGCGTGCAGCAGCAACCACAGCCTCCCAGACACTGTTCAGAGAGGTGTACTGTTTTCCCTCCTTGTAAATCTCACATTTGATGATGGACCACAGGTTCTCAATGGGGTTCAGATCAGGTGAACAAGGAGGCCATGTCATTAGATTTTCTTCTTTTATACCCTTTCTTACCAGCCACGCTGTGGGGTACTTAGACGCGTGTGATGGAGCATTGTCCTGCATGAAAATCATGTTTTTCTTGAAGGATGCAGACTTTTTCCTGTACCACTGCTTGAAGAAGGTGTCTTCCAGAAACTGGCAGTAGGACTGGGAGTTGAGCTTGACTCCATCCTCAACCTGAAAAGGCCCCACAAGCTCATCTTTGATGATACCAGCCCAAACCAGTACTCCACCTCCACCTTACTGGCGTCTGAGTCGGACTGGAGCTCTCTGCCCTTTACCAATCCAGCCACGGGCCCATCCATCTGGCCCATCAAGACTCACTCTCATTTCATCAGTCCATAAAACCTTAGAAAAATCAGTCTTGAGATATTTCTTGGCCCAGTCTTGACGTTTCAGCTTGTGTGTCTTGTTCAGTGGTGGTCGTCTTTCAGCCTTTCTTACCTTGGCCATGTCTCTGAGTATTGCACACCTTGTGCTTTTGGGCACTCCAGTGATGTTGCAGCTCTGAAATATGGCCAAACTGGTGGCAAGTGGCATCTTGGCAGCTGCACGCTTGACTTTTCTCAGTTCATGGGCAGTTATTTTGCGCCTTGGTTTTTCCACACGCTTCTTGCGACCCTGTTGACTATTTTGAATGAAACGCTTGATTGTTCGATGATCACGCTTCAGAAGCTTTGCAATTTTAAGAGTGCTGCATCCCTCTGCAAGATATCTCACTATTTTTGACTTTTCTGAGCCTGTCAAGTCCTTCTTTTGACCCATTTTGCCAAAGGAAAGGAAGTTGCCTACTAATTATGCACACCTAATATAGGGTGTTGATGTCATTAGACCACACCCCTTCTCATTACAGAGATGCACATCACCTAATATGCTTAATTGGTAGTAGGCTTTCGAGCCTATACAGCTTGGAGTAAGACAACATGCATAAAGAGGATGATGTGGTCAAAATACTCATTTGCCTAATAATTCTGCACTCCCTGTATATAGAAAGTATATTATTGGTATATAACACCCCTGCTTCAATCAGTTTTTTTGAGGGGGCAACTGGCAAATCACACCAGTAGAAATTATTTCTTAAAATAGTGTTTTTCACTCTGTGTAGATGTGGTAAAACGCAGCAAAACCGCAGACAAATGCTGCACTACCTAAATGCACTATATAGAACGTATATTATTGGTATATAAAATCCCTGCCTCAATCAGGTTTTTGGGGGGCAACTGGTAAATCACACCAGTAGAAATTATTTGTTCAAATAGCGTTTGGCACTCTGTGTGGCTGCAGTATCACAGCAGAACCGCACACAACTGCTGCACAATACAATTGCACTATAATATACACTCACCTAAAGAATTATTAGGAACACCTGTTCTATTTCTCATTAATGCAATTATCTAGTCAACCAATCACATGGCAGTTGCTTTAATGCATTTAGGGGTGTGGTCCTGGTCAAGACAATCTCCAGAACTCCAAACTGAATGTCAGAATGGGAAAGAAAGGTGAATTAAGCAATTTTGAGCGTGGCATGGTTGTTGGTGCCAGACGGGCCGTTCTGAGTATTGGACTGTTGAAGACTGGAAAAATGTTGCCTGGTCTGATGAGTCTCGATTTCTGTTGAGACATTCAAATGGTAGAGTCCGAATTTGGCGTAAACAGAATGAAAACATGTATCCATACTCTGATGGCTACTTCCAGCAGGATAATGCACCATGTCACAAAGCTCGAATCATTTCAAATTGGTTTCTTGAACATGACAATGTGTTCACTGTACTAAAATGGCCCCCACAATCACCAGATCTCAACCCAATAGAGCATCTTTGGGATTTGGTGGAACGGGAGCTTCGTGCCCTGGATGTGCATCCCTCAAATCTCCATCAACTGCAAGATGCTATCCTATCAATATGGGCCAACATTTCTAAAAGAATGCTATCAGCACCTTGTTGAATCAATGCCACGTAGAATTAAGGCAGTTCTAAAGGCAAAAGGGGGTCCAACACCGTACTAGTATGGTGTTCCTAATAATTCTTTAGGTGAGTGTACATTCTATGTTAGAAAGTATATTATAAGTATATTACACCCCTCAGTATGTCACACCTATCAAAAGCACACCTATACCAGTCCTTAAAAGGACTTTTGTGGCCCTATTAGCAAGCGATTTGTGTCCCTAACAGTCTGTCCCTGCTCCACACAGCAACCTCTCCCTACACTGGCAAAAGACAGAATGTAAAATGGCGCCCAGATCAGGTTTATTTAAGGTAGGGGGTATGTCCATGTGCTGAAACGTCTCAATTGGCTGTCCTATACCACCTGATGGATGTGTCATGGGTCAAAGTTCTTCACAATGTAAAAGAATATGGCAGTTTTAAGGACCAGTCCACACTGTGACTCCCAGTAGTTCTTTATTTTAGGTTTAAGAAGACATTAAGAGAAGGACTTGCAGGTCCTCCTCACTGCTTGAGCTACTGAAGCTCATTGGAGGGCGCTCCTGTCTTTGGTAACTCAACTTGGCGGCTGTAGTGGTGCGCCACTGCCTTCTAGTGGTGTCTTTTGGATTTGGCTGAGCAGTCAGCCTGGTGAATGCTGCAGTGACCTGCTGCAAGCCGGAATCCCTTGCCAGTGCAGAGGTGGGCAGATCTTCTGGCTGAAGAGGCTCTGGAAGGTAAACTGGGGGGTGCCTGTGGGAGCTTCCATGGTAAAACATAGGGTTGTACCCTGGGGTTAAAAGTTAGTCAGAGTTATTGATCTGACCCACCCGTAGTGTTGGGGGTGCAGCCAGGTCAGGGATGAGGAGCTCTGGGTCAGGTTGTGCCCGCTCCCTGAAATGCAATTGGCCATCCAGGGCCTCTTGTAAGCACCGTACACTTCCTGCAGAGCCTGGGTCTTCCTGCCAGGTCTCTGGGGTAGTAGCAGGGGTTAGAGGTTTGGCCAAAAGGGTCACTCCTGCGGAAAAGGGGCCTTGTATGGACCTCATCGGGGTATATTCTACTTGATCCCCGACATAGAGATTGTGGGGGCCTGCGTCAGATAGTTCTGCTTGACGGAGTGGTGGCCCACGAATAATTCGGCTCCCGAATAATTGTCCTGAAGGAAGCCCACTCCTCTCACCACGGAAAACCACAGCACCGTTCTGGTGCGCCGGGCGAGTTTAGGATCGCTGGGCTGGGGGTCGTCCAGGACTTGCTTGACCCATTCCTCCACTGCCGTCTTATATTCCCACTGACTTTGGGCATGGCAGGTGATTTCGAGGGGAACCTCGGGATTGAGGTGACTTGGTTTGGGGCTGTCTGTTCTGGGCGGCGGAGTGGAAACTCCAACCGCCTCCGCCGCACCAGCGGGCGTGTGGAGCGAGGCCTCTCTGGGCCTAAATGAGGTGTCGGGTACCACCGGGTGCGGTGCAGGGGCAGCTACGGGTTGGACCGTGGCCTTAGAAAGCGGAACTGCTACTACCTTATGTCGCGGCTGGTTCCGGTGCCTCCTGCTGGTCATCTTTGGCGGTCGCGGCTGTCTTCGGAACTGCGGTCCACTCCTCCGAGGACGCAGCTGGTTCCTGGGCCGGGACGTCGGTCGCTGGCGAAGACAATAAAGCGCTTGATGGTGATGTCTCCGGGACTTGCGTAGCCTTGTCGACGGCTTCCGCAGGAGCAGGCTTGAGCATGGCGGCCATGTTGGGGGACGTCTGGTCTATGGGTTCAGCCATCGTGGAGGGATCCACAGCCTCCGGGGTCTGCATTGCTGGATTGACGTAATCTTCCGCGGGAGAACGCAGCCATCTCTACACAGTGGTGGCGATCGTCTCGTCACAGGACGAGGAATCCACAGCCTCTGGGGCTAATCCAAAGGTACTGGAGCCAGCTCTCCTCATGAGTTGGGAGACCCGGATCTCCGGTGGGTGAGTCTCACAGACAAGTTCTTCCCTCACAGCCATTTGATCCCACTTTGGTTTTGGGAGTGCCATCTTCCTCGGCTCCTCAGTCAGGCTGAATGCAGGAAGTGAGGGTGGAGCCCATGGGGAGGAGTCTTCAGTCCCTCGGCTCACATTGCGAGGTTCTTGGTGGGCATTAGTTTTCTCGCTTCTAGGGGGGCGTAGTCATCATTTTTGCGCTCTTGAAGGCCATGAAGACACTGCACCATTAGAGAAAAATGGTGGATTAACCCTTGTAGTGCTGACGCGCACAATGCAGCGTTTTCTGGTCCTGCAACAAAAGTAATAAAAGTCCATTTTCGGGATTTTAACACAGTAGTAGTGTTAGACACACAATTCGATCCTGTTAGGAACACACTTTGATCCTGTTAGGCACACAATTCGAATCCTGTTAGGCACACAATTTGAACCCTGTTTGTGACGCCACTTTTGCAATGGCCAGGATACGGGTACCCTGACGCCACTTTAATGCAGTGGCCGGGTCAGGTGGATAATAGTCTGTATTTGTTTGTGACGCCAATTGCAGCGTGCGCAGGGTACTATGCCAGGGCCCTTCCAAGGTGTTATAACGCACGTCCCAGATTAGGAATGCCAGAGTGGTGTAATGGCCTATAATGTCTCTGTAGGGTAGTGATAATTGTGTCACGTTGTCTCCTACCTGACTACTGCTGGACTCCTGGCTCCTGGCTCACTTGCAATAAATTAGTGTAGTGATAGTAGGAGTAAAAGAGAAATTTTGCAGAGTAAATGATGTCCAGACCTTCAGATGAAGTTCAAACGTTTCTTTACTGAAGATAACTTGTATCCAAGCAGTATACAGCTTTGGTCTCTGGTCCAATCAGGTTTTGCAAAGATTTGCAGGAATAAATACTTTTACTTTAAATTTGGAGCTTGCAGGATAAGTCGTCTGCTTGGTAGCTCTGTAGTTGTGACAGGAATTAATCTTCTGCACTTTTCTGTAACTTCTGCTGTATGGGGACAGACTAGCTGAAGAGGAATTGGCTTCTTCTAGGACTCTGGACTTATCTCTACGATGGTTTCTCAGGGGATGCTTTCTTCCTGGAACTCTGGAAATTCTCTGTGGTTCCTGCTTCTCTTCATCCAGCTGAGGCTGAAGGTGCTGAGACTGGGTATATGACCAAGTCTCAGCCGAGACTAGGTCCATGCTGTCTTCCCTATGCAGGGGTTCTCCTGAACGCTATCACGCATTCTTCCCCTAGCAGGGGGAGGCTACACTAACTCTAACTTCCTTCTCCACGCATGCTGCAGGATGTGGGAACAGCCCACTCTCCACAGAGGGGTGAGCTAAGCTGGAATAATCCATTGGATTTAAGATTTCAAAATGTAATTTTACATTATATATATTATATATATTGCTTCCTGCCTTCTGGTTTTAACTCCCTTCTCCGTCCCCCAGCGCCCCCACCCTCTCCTCTCATCTCAACTGATGACTTTGCCACATACTTCAAACAAAAGATAGTCAACATCAGAGAAAGCTTCAGTACACAGTCCCCACAGACCCTCAACACAACTGCTCGGTCCTCTTCTCCGAAAACCCACTTCTCCACCATTACAGAAGAAAAATTCTCCACTCTACTCTCCAGATCACATCTCACCACCTGTGCACTTGACCCAATCTCATCCCACCTCATCCCTAACCTCACCACAGTGTTTATCCAACCCCTTACTCATCTCTTCAACATATCACTAACCTCTGGTGTCTTCCCCTCTGCTCTTAAACATGCTACCATTACACCCATCCTCAAAAAGTTTTCACTTGACCCATCTTCTTTGTCCAGTTATTGCCCCATATCACTTCTTCCGTATGCCTCAAAGCTACTTGAACAACATGTCTATTCGGAACTGTCCTCTCACATCTCCTTCTGCTCCCTCTTTGACCGGCTACCATCTGGCTTTCGACCCCACCACTCGACTGAGACTGCCCTTACAAAAGTCACCAATGACCTACTAACAGCCAAAACCAAAAAAACATTACTTTGTCCTCCTTCTCCTTGACCTGTCCTCTGCCTTTAACATTGTTGACCACTCCCTTCTGTTGCAAACTCTCTCATCTCTTGGCATCACTGACCTGGCCCTCTCCTGGATCACATCATACCTCACAGACCGGACGTTTAGTGTCTCCCACTCTCACACCACCTCCTCGTCTCATTCCCTCTCTGTTGGTGTCCCGCAAGGCTCTGTCCTAGGACTTCTGCTCTTCTCTATTTACACTTTTGGCCTGAGACATCTCATAGAGTCCCATGGCTTTCAGTATCACTCTTATGCTGACGACACACAAATCTACCTCTCTGGTCCAGACATCACCACCTCTCCCCGGTCAACTAAGTCCGCTGCCTTGGAGTGACCTTGGATTCTGCCCTCTCCTTCCGACCGCACATCCAAGCCCTTTCCACCACCTGCCGCCTCCAAATCAAAAACATCTCCCGCATCCGCGCTTTCCTTAACTTTGAATCTGCGAAAATGCTTGTACACGCCCTCATCATCTCCCGCCTAGATTACTGCAACATTCTCCTCTGTGGCCTTCCATCTAGCACTCTTGCAACCCTCCAATCTATCTTCAACTCTGCAGCCCGACTAATCCACCTCTCACCCTGTTACTCCTCTGCCTCTCCCCTCTGCCAATCCCTTCACTGTCTCCCCATTGCCCAGCGAATTCAGTTCAAAATACTAACAAATACATACAAGGCCGTCCACAACCTGTCCCCTCCCTACATCTCTGAGCTACTTTCCCGATACATCCCCACACGCAATCTCCGATCCTCACAAGACCTCCTTCTCTCCTCTCCTCTTATCACCTCTTCCCACAATCGCCTCCAAGATTTCTCCTGTGCATCCCCCACACTCTAGAACTCGCTACCCCAACATATCAGACTCTCACCTACAGTGGAATCCTTCAAAAGAAACTTAAAACCCACCTCTTCAGACAAACCTACAACCAGTGACACTGCTGCCTCTATTCCGCCATTACCATACCATGTAGATTGTAAGCCCTCACGGGCAGCGCCCTCTCTCCTATACCAGTTTGTAACTCATATTGTTTATGCTTAGTGGAATTGTCTGTATTATGTATGTATACCCCTTTTCATATGTACAGTGCTATGGAATGAATTGCGCTTTAATAATAAATAATAATAATAATACAGTGTCTATACTTCATGGACATATTATACTTTTTTTTAGGTTAAATGACCAAGCATATTTCCATGAATAAAAATGTTAACAAAATCTATAAGGCAATTTTGAGAGTACATATCCTTCAGGAAGTTTCATGAATTATGGCATACTCCATTGTGGTTTATTTCTGTCTGTAATGGGCAAAAACTGACATAGTTTGATGCGTGAGTAAATATTTTTCAATCTATAAATGCTTACATGGCAAATCTATACCACATTTTCCTACCTTTACAGATGGGAACATTACACATAATGTCATTTCTTTCAAAATAGTAATGTAAAGCCAAACATGAAAGTTATCGAATGTAACATAATATGAAAAATACCAAATAAATGTGAAGTAAAGAAGAGATGAATGTAATGAAGAATGGGGATTAAAACATCATCTTATGCACTTATCAGCAACGCTTTAATCAGCAGGTGACTCTCCCGTGGTGTCAAGCTTTTTTTGCTCATAAGTAAATGTGTATATGTGTGTGTGTGTGTATATATATTGTGGCAATGTGAATAGTGATGGGTGCAGTAAAGTCTCGGGGAAGCATGAAAAAGGGGTGTTGTTTGCACCAGGAGCGTGTCACCAAGGGGCCCGGCCTTGGTGGAGTAAAGGCCCTAGATATAGGTGGCCACCAAGTTAGTTGGTGGACACCAAGACAGTTAGCTTAGCTGGCTTCAGCTAGTCCGAGGTGGGCTTTTACTGGGAACAGGCAATGTGTTGGGTGGGTGCCTGTTCCCCATGCTCTAGTCCGGGATTTTGGAATATGCCCTTGTCCAGAGATGGTATTTAATCCTGTTGCTGGACTTGGGTGTGGCTCCCAGTCTGGGGAAGGAGACAGAGTTTTTGTGAAACCCAGTCCTGCTGGAGGCTCTGTGAGTGTGGTCTCAGCTGGACAAGGCTTAGAGACGATGAGGCTGGGAGATAGTCTGGAGTGACCTTGCTACAGCCTGGGGGCTGGTGGACTACTGGCTGAGAAAGCCGCACCAGAGACAGTGTGTGAACTGTGCTCTGTATAGGTGAGTCAGGGATTTATGTTATATGTTTAGGCAGAGCCCAGACGGGCAGGTTTTCATTTTATACTGTGTTTGTTGGTGCTGGTGTCAAAAATAAATGCACGGTTTGGACAATGAACACGGTTGTCGGCGAGAATTCTGTGACTGAGACCCTGGAGATAGAGCTAAACCCCCACAATATATATATATATATATATATATATATATACACACACTTACATACCAGTATACTTCATGGCCACTTTACTACAGGCAGTCAGGCACCCATCTAGTAGCATGTTCTTTTGCATTTAAAACTGCAGTGATTCGTCATGCCATAGATTTCACTAGGTGTTGAAATCTTTCTGCTGGAATATTGTCCCATTTGGACAGAGTAGCTTTTCACAGCTACTGGAGATACTGACATGTTCTAAATCAGAGATGCTCTATTTAGGATTGAGAGCTAGAGACTGTGAAGGCCAGGGAAGCAAACAAAACTCATTTGTCATGTTCCTGGAAACAATCTATGACTATGCAACCCTTTTGGGTAACAGCTGCCATGCAGGGATGACCTTGATGGGCCACAATACTTAGGTAGCCCTACTATCCAAACATCTATTCACAGGTATCAGAGGACCCAGGGTGTACCAAGAAAACATTCCCCACACCATTGCTACACTTCCACCAGCCTGAACTTTTGACACCTGACAGAAAGGGTCCATCATTCATGCTGTTTGTGCCAAATTATGACCTTCTTATTAGTGTGGTGCATTGTCCAGCTGAAAGTGTTTTTCTGCCACAGGACAAACAGATGCCATGAAAGGATAAACTTGGTAGGCTGCAATGCTTCGGTAATCCCTACTGTCAAAATGTCCATCCACCGGTGTCTGAAGACCCTGAGTAGATCAAGAAAACATTCCCAAATCATTGCTCCATCTGCACCAGTCTGAACTGTTGAAACTGACAGGAAGGGTTGTTGACACCATTGCATGAGGAAACCACACAAGGTTGTTAGGTTTTTAAAATACCGCCCCCAGCTAGTCTATAACCATGGGAGTTCCTCAGTTGCTTGATTTTCCTATTCTAATCTGGATTTTACACAGATACCGATTCATGGAAAGCCTGCTCACTTGATCTTGAGCAGCACTTAGGGGGTCATGTCTCTCATTTCCATATAGGGAGACTCAAATTGTGAAAAAATGGGTGTCTCTAATAAAGCGGCTGTAACAGATGGACCCTTTTATATTATTTTATGTTCGGCTGTCTGTACACCCCCCCCCCTTCTTCTTTTTTCCTGTCCCATTGTTTCCCAAGAGCAGGGCGGTGTCCCGGGGACACTGCCAGACCTGTTTAAACTAGCTGCCGTGTCCCCCCTCAACCTCCCATCAGCCCTTGCTATTGTCTGACCCCACCTTTCCTTGTATTATAGTAATCTATGTACTCTATTGTATGTAAATGAGGCTGTTGGGGGTTTGAAACCATGTGTGCTATGCCTAGTAAAGTCAGTTGACTCCCCAAACTGTGTGTCGTCCAGTTACTGGGGAAATTGTCTCTGGACATTGACCTGCTTCTTCAGCTACAAGGGGATTTAAGTGGAGATATTGATGGTATGTCTTGGAGCTCCGCAACAGCGGCCATTCAGTATATAGAAAGAATTTCCTGTACTATTCTTTATTCTTGTCGACCAAACAGCGGCACATACATATGGGGTTTTTTTCCGCTATCACATATTCTGGACAGTTCACAAATGGTTAAAGATTAAAACAGAAATCAATGCCCAGTCTACCAGTCTATAGTGGCAGATAGATGTAATAGGCATGCTTCCTGATGCTGCTCAGCAAATATTCTCAGTAGGAACCTGAGTACGTTTGGCCCCATATGTTGCTGTGGCCCAAATAGAATGGGCCCAGAAGGTTTGTGGGGGTGGCCTTCTTTCAGTTGCATAGCAAGTAGCAATGGTCTCCCTCAACCATCTGTCAATGGTGGGTTTGGATGCTTTCCCACCCCTTCTTAGACCATGTAGGAGCATAAATAAATGGACTATGTCTTCCAAAAACCTTTGTTTGGGCTAAGTAGACGCTCAAACACCTGTCTACATCCAGTGTCTGTAAGCGCTTTTCCTCCTCAGAGGTAGGCTTGGAATGTTGGCAGAACTGTCTCCCTATTTATATTACAGTATGAAGAACACTTCTATGTAAACGAAGACAGAGTCCTTAACACAACCTTGTTTGGATGGAAGGCCAGGTATGGTTCTCTGGCAGCCAGGGATTGCAGTTCACTGACCCTTTTGGCCAATGGCATAATAACTAGGAAGGCTACCTTTTTCATGATATAAAGAATATTGACCTAATGGAGGGACTCAAATGGATGCTTGCATAACCTCCTGAGAACCATGAATAGGTCAGAAAGGGATTAACCCTGGTTGGATGCAGTTTCAGCGATACCACTAAAAACCTTTTTACCAGAGGATGTGTGGCCAGAAATTTCCCCAGGAAGGCTGACAAGGAAGAGACCTGAACTATCAGGTGGTTAGGACCTACCTCCTTATTGTTTGTTCTGCTAAGAGTCTTCTTTGGTCACACCAATTCCTGAAAGTGGACACTACATGGGCATAGGCTTTATTTGTTTCCCTATCTTGAGGGGCAATCATAGAGAAGACTACAGAATCTGTTAAGAGTAGATTCCTTAGTAGGGGCCTATCAGGTCAGGTTCAGGTTTTTTGACAGCTGGCTGTTCTGAAACACCAAGTCCGGTCTGAGCAGTAACTCTCTGTCTTATCCTCAGGAGCAGGGTAAACCACGCTTTCCTTGACCAGAATGGGAACACATATGCCAACCTGAAGTTCAATAGGAAATAAGGACGAAAAGGGCGCAACAATGTGTAAAATTTGTATCATAAAAACAATCAAACGTGCAATCACTGCCGCTTACCGGATAATATTGTGCAACCCAGGCACAACTCTGGATGAAGCTTGTAGGATCTCAATTAATCTTGGATGTTCGTCTTCAGACATCTGATAAAGAAAACTGACTACTTCTGAAACACATTATTGCCTGTCTTTTATTTTATTGTTTTAAAAAATATGTTCATTTTAGTAGCATCCCATATTCACATTCTTATTTACTTTTGCACCAACCTGAAATTCAATAGAATAGAAAAGGCGTCCAGGGTGTATGGTCTGTCTTTAGGGTATATTGATCAGAATCTTGCAACTTTGACGTTGAGTCTTGTTGCCATCAGGTCGATTTCAGGCAGATCCCATCTGCCTACACATTTAGGTGGCCCCTTATATGCACTGCTGAGATATCTTTTGTGTATGCCCAGACCAAAACTCTTACCACTTCTCTCAGAAGGGCCAGGGACCTTGTCACTCTTTACCAATTTATTTAGGAAACAGTGGTGGTATTGTCTGACTAAACTCTCACAGCTCTGGTCGACAGAAGATGATGGAAGTGGAATGGTGCCACGAAAACTGCAGTGAGTTCCTTGGCATTGAAAGATAGTGCAATTTTGTCTGGAGTCCAGAGACTCTGAGCCATAGCTTCTGTGACATGGGAAACTCATCCTCTAATGAATGCATCTATAGCGAAGACTACCCATTGCAGAAAAATCAAACTTCCCATGCCTCAGGTCTATCCACCAAAGTAGCTTGTTCATGTCTGAGGGGATATCATCTGGAATGGATAAGATTGATTTCTCCCTGTTCAACATCTATCCTAGAGAGGAAAGGAAGGCAATGACTATGGTCAAATGGGACTGTAGAGCTTCTATTGACTGAGCCTTCATTAGCCAATCATCCTAGTATGGCATGATGACTTTCTCTTCTAGCTGAAGCTCAGCGACCATGGCCAGGACTGGATTGGTAAACATTCTTGGTGCTGTGGAGATCTCAAACGGAGGACTCAAAAGTGAAAATGTGAGTTGTAATATATAATATGTTAATAAATGTTGTGACCCCACCCTGATCACTAATATTAAAAATGTTCTGTGACCTTCATTTACCAGCACTATGAGATACACCACTCTATTGATTGTTTCCATTCTGAAACTTTCTACCCGAATAAAGGTATTCCAGTATCTCAGGACTTTTTCTATAAAGTTCTTTGCTAGGACCTCTTGTAACGCCTGAAGTATGGCAAGGTTTTTTATGGGGCAAGCAGGCAGAATGGTGAAGACAAATGTTTCTTGGATAAGAACAAAAATCTTTACTTTGTGAAACATGGCTCTTGGATAAGCTCTCACGGTTAAGAAACAAAAAACTCCAGTTTGCCTTCTCCTGGAATTTTTGTGGCATCAGAAACTGAGGCATTTGCCTGGAGCAGAGACAGGTCTTTCTCTCCCACTAGTTCCCAGGCATTGGGTAGGTTAATGAACCTCTGGACTGGTCTCTAGAGCAAGACCGAGTTCTGATGAAAATTCTGGGAGGTATAGGAAGATCAGAAGAAGATGAAAACCAGGCATGCTGCTTGTATCCGTGGACAAAACATGATATGAAGATAGGTAAGTTTAACTTTTATTGGATGTCAAAACAACGCGTTTCAGGGCCTAACAGGCCCCTTCATCATATTCACACTAATCTCAATGTCTGGATCGGTGTGAATCTGACGAAGGGGCTGTCCGACCCTGAAATGCGCTATTCTGACATCTATTAAAAGTTTATACTTACCTATCTTCGCTTGATGTTTTTTTTACCGATATGAGCAGTCCACCTGACTTTCCTCTTCTTCTGATCTTCTACAGTCGACTCATCCCTGATGCCCGATCCTCAAGAGCAGCAGTCCGTGGTGGTTTCTGTATTCTTCTGGGTGCTATGCCTGTAGCACAACACCTACAGGTGTAATGCAAGCGGGTGTGGACCCACTACGCCACTGACTGACTATACTCTGGAGGGGCGTGACTAAGCAACTACCTAGTCTTCACTAGAGCCTATGATGGTGAGGATAGCCTTGGGACATTAGGGTAGTTTCCAGGTGCCATTCCAGAGCAGTCCCCGAGTCAGTGGCAGCTGATCACGGCGTCAGAGATACCGGCGCAAGCACTGAGGGGAAGTATGTGGTCATGAAGTCCGAAATGAGGGCAGGCAGCAATCAAGCAAAGTCTGTAAACGAAGTCCAAGGTCAGAGGCAGGTGGCAAGCAGAAACTCCAAAAACACTTTCACACTAGAAGCTAGTGACCATGAGTTGCTCAGGCACCTTCCTGGGGCAGGAAGCGCCTTTAAATACTTCCTGCAATCCAGCCATAGGCTGGGGAGACAGAGGGCGTGTACGTGCTGCCTCACAAGGGAGAATAGACACACCCATGCAAGCCCTAATAAACAGTACAGGACTCAAGCAGGAAGTAGGCTCTGGCATGGAGCACAGATACAACAGTTAGGCTACCTGCTGCCCCATGCTTGTCGTCATGGTGCATGTCAGCAGGAGGGAAAGAGGGAGCCCGGCGGTACGGACCACTGGGTTAACAATAGGTAAGCCTGGAAGTGTGTACTTTCTGTTTAAGTGGTCCTAACTATCTGCGCTTCTCCTTCATCTCTTGCTTTGGAGCTACAGGAAGGGATTTACCCTTGCCTGAGAAGGTCTCTATCAGTTCATCTAACTTGGAGCCAAACAGTCTCCCTGATTGGAAGAGAACAATGGGTATTTTTTGATGTGCCATCAGCTGACCACAGTCTTAGGGCTATATTACAGTGGCTGAGGATCGGCCAGATCATTAGTAATGATTTGCCTTTGTAACGTTGCTGCCGATTACCTGATAAACTAGCAATTGCTTGTTCATTGGGTAATTGCATCTTTTATGCAGCCACAAAAATCATCCTTTGCTGGTGGCAGATCGTGCCATCTAATCTGCTGCCAGCAAATAATGATTCTGTATGGGGACAAGCGATGGCATTAACAATTGCTCCTCCCCATATTGTGGAGGAGATGGCTGCATGTAATTGCAGGGGTCCCCTTCACTGAAGAGCACAGGATTGCCAGGAAGGAACGCTTCCTTCCCGACAATTGTCAGGCTCATCTGCCAGTCTAATAAAGCCCTTAGTCAGATTGCCCTGAGCCCGGCCGTAGAAAGGGCCATAGTCCTAGCAAATAACTTCACATTTTGTTGAGCGGCATCATAGAGAATATCAGAGAATAAAGACAGAGACTTGAAGGATCTCAACAGATCCATCCTGTAAACCATCCTGGAGGTGGATAATCCAAGACCTAAGAGCTTTGGTGACATCTGTGAATGCTCTGGAAGTCTTCGCCTTAGCAGTGCTGGCCATATAACTGCGTCTCAAAGCACAATCAATCTTGTGGTAAATAGATTAGTACACAGACATGACAAGAGGGCGTTTTTAAAGCTATGCAATGGCTATCTTCGACCTCAGGCATCTTCCACCTTGCTATCATATCCTCCTAACACTTTAGCGCGTTTCTGATCCTCCTAGGACACTCCTGAGTAATCTGCCGATACGGCCCACTAGAAACTGAACCTTCAGAGGCTCCTCCTCATCTGAGAATGAGGAATCAATTTTATCCACGACCCTAAGATTCACTTCAGATGGACAAGAGGCTAAACTTCCACCCAGTCTCCTCAGGTAGTGCCTGCATAGAGGAACAGATATAACCCATGATCAGGACACAATCTCTTGTGACATGGAATTATAATATGCAGCTGATTTGCATCTGAGACAGTCTCCTAAAAGTCAAACAACATAAAATAGAGGCTTGATTCTTTTAGTTTTTGAAAAGTCGATTCTCCTAACCAGAGCAAATTTATATAGATCAGTGGTGCCCAACCATTTTTCGTCTGAGGGCTGCACTAGACTTGGTATAAATTTCGCGGGCCAGAACCATCTAGAAATGCAAACACTGTGAGGGGCACGTGTGAGCATTACTACTGTGAAGAGGGCACATATCTGGCCATTATTACTGTGAGGGGCACGTGTGAGCATTACTGCTGTGAAGAGGGCACATATCTGGCCATTATTACTGTGAGGGGGCACGTGTGAGCATTACTGCTGTGAAGAGGGCACATATCTGGCCATTATTACTGTGAGGGGGCACGTGTGAGCATTGCTGCTGTGAAGAGGACACATATCTGGCTATTATTACTGTGAGGGGGCACGTGTGAGCATTACTGCTGTGAAGAGGGCACATAGTGTATCTGGCGATTATTACTGTGAGGGGGCATGTGATGTATACATGTGTATGATGTATGTAGTGCAGTATGTGATGATCACACACTGCTCTACATATATTACACACATCGATACATTACACCCTGCGCTGTCACCTTCTTTTGCAGGTCCATCTTGATGTCTGGGTTGTAGGCTTCAGCTCCTTAGCTGCCATGCTTCTCGGGGTCCTTGCACAGCGCGCCCGGCACTGTTTGCTTCAGCCACCCCCGGGAGCCGGCCCCTCCTCCTTCCAGCTTACACCGGCTTCCCCTACTGCAGGGCGCTGTATTGCTTCGGCGCCCGCCCAATCTAACCAATAGCAAAGCTCCTTTCTGTCCGGAGCTTTGCTATTGGTTATTGCAGGCATCACTGCACTGCCTGTGCAATTCACAGCATACCCTGCGCTGATAAAAAAAGCAGGGAAAAATCTAAGGCTTCCGGTCACTGCGGGGGCCTCATGGCACAGCTTTGCGGGCCGGATTTGGCCCGCGGGCCATAGGTTGGGCATCACTGATATAGATGTTCAATTAGAGATGAATGGGCGGCACTGCGCTTCAGTCGCGGTCCAGGTGCACGGTCAAAAGGTAGATACCTCGATACTTGTAATAGAAAGACCAGCACTCCGTAATTCCAGTGATGAAAGAAAGGTTTCTTTATTCGTCACCCATATGTGACGCGCGTTTCGACACTAGTCTGTGTCTTTGTCAAAGTACAGGTGATAACAGCTCAAAGTAATATACAAATGGCACCATTAAATACAATTCAAATAACCCGCCTCCTAGCCACGTCAGTGGTCAGATGGCAAGGGGCGGACTGAACCGCCCCCAGCCATGTGATCAGTCACGGGGTCAGGGCGTCATACTGCTAGGCAACCCATCCAAACAGACTGACCATGAGTGGAGTACGGTAAGACATGTATCTGACCCATATATTATTATCTATCAGAGCGATCTTTGATCCTTTATACATCTGGTTTACACAATTTTCTGAGTAGCAATACATTAGAATTAGACCGTCTCCTCCTCATGTAAAAAAATCATATGGTCACGGAAGCAGCAATGCCCGTCATATGATGTGTCACATGACATAGCACTGTTACGTCTCAGATCCAAAAAGTATTACAAAAAATATCAAGTCTCATAGAAGATAGATTGCGCTGCGTATTGAAAATTGAAAATTCATG
Source organism: Bufo bufo (assembly GCF_905171765.1). NCBI lineage: Eukaryota > Metazoa > Chordata > Amphibia > Anura > Bufonidae > Bufo > Bufo bufo. The sequence continues at coordinate 329,030,324 of NC_053390.1, forward strand.
TCAGGTTCAAATATATTCCAGAGAACTGAGGTATCCATATTTGGTTACAAAACAACAGCATACATAAATACACAGTAACAATCCACAATTATTTACTGCACTCATTGAATCAGAGGAAACTACTCAGTGAATATTCCTTATTGAGGCCTTTGGGGGCAAGCGTCTCAAGTCGATGGATCCAATATGCTTCACGCTGGTGGAGCATCTGGATCCGATTTCCTCCACGTCGAGGTAGGGTCACTTCTTCTAAAATTTGAAAACGCAATTGTGAGATGCGGTGATTTTTTTCTTTAAAATGTTGGGGAATAGGTAACAAGATGTTTTCTTTCCTAATTGTGGACTTATGTTTTGCTACCCGGTCCTTCATACGCATCGTCGTCTCTCCAACATAGCACAACCCACAGGGACATTTAAGTAAATAGATCACAAAACTGCTGTCACATGTGAAATGACCCCGAATGGGGATTTGTTGTCCTGTCTGAGGGTGTGCTATGTTGGAGCCTTTGATCACGTTAGAGCAGTGAACACAGTTAAGACAGGGAAATGTTCCCTTCCTAACTGTAGAGAAAGTGAGCTGTCGCTGAAGCATCCTGTCACTTCCTACGTCCGCCCGCACAATCATGTCTCTAATGTTTTTATTTCGCTTAAAGCACATCATGGGGCGGTCCCTAAATTCCTGAATTGCAGGATATGATTTTTGTAAGATGTTCCAGTGTTTGTAGATGACAGCCCTAACTCGGTCCATCCAAGGATGGTATTTTACCACTAGTGGTATTCTCTGTCCTTTGTCTTTCCTTTCTGTGGGGTTTCTTATCTTGTCTAGCTGTTGATGTAATAGACAGGGCGGATAGCCAAGGGTCTCAATGCTGCACCGCCATACGCAGAAAACGTCATCTATGAAGCGTTTCCAAAATATACAGTGATTTTGATATAGTTCACTTGGGTAAATATATTCTCTCTCAAAGTGTGCCATATAGCAATTTGCGTATGGCGGTGCAGCATTGGACCCCATCGCGGTCCCACACCGCTGCTGGAAAAAAGTGTCCTGAAATAAAAAATAATTGCGACGTAAGACAATGGACAATAAAGAAAGAAAAAACTTTTTTTCTTGTGCCGTGTAAGGGCTGTCATCCAACAACATCTGGACAGATTCCAGACCTTTTTCATGAGTTATGCTCGTATATAAGCTGCAGACGTCTAGAGTGACAAGGATGCAATCATGCGACAGCTCAATTTCCCGTACTGCCTCCAAAAAATGTTGGGTATCCCTGAGATAGGAAGGGGCCTTTTTGGTAAGTGGAGTCAACACTTTGTCAAGAAATATTGCAGGGGGAGATAGGACTGAATCCGTAGCTGCAACAATGGGGCGACCCGGAGGCTTGTCCAGGGATTTATGCACTTTCGGAAGTGTGTAAAACACGGGTGTCACAGGGTGTTGGTTGATTAAAAATTCCGCTAATTTTTTGTCAATAACATGTTGTGATAAATTTTCATCAACCAAAGTCTGTAACTCCCGTTTAATGGTCCAGACCGGATCCCCCTGCAATATTTCATAGACATTGTGGTCAGATAATTGTCCCAAAATCTCTCTAACATAATAATCTTTGTCTAATATAACAAGGGCACCGCCTTTGTCCGCAGGCTTAAAAACCAGGGAGTAATCATCAGTCAGATGATTGACCACCTGTCTCTCCTCTACGGACAAATTATGGTGAATATAATAATCACCTTTCTTAAAATTCGCAAGTAGTATGGCAATATCACGTTGTACAAGTTGTATGTACGTTTCACTGGGGTGATATGTCTTCGGGGGCATATAATGGCTCTTAAGCCTTAGGCCAAACTGCTGCAAATTTAATAGTGATGGTACATTTTCAATAGGGACCGGATCATGCATTGATACATTTGAAAAGTGGCTTTTAAGCCGTATGCTCCGAAAGAAGCGATTTAAATCCATGTCCAGTCCAAATGTGTCCAGACTAGTAGTCGGACTGAAAGATAGTCCCTTTTCAAGAAGTCCAATTTGGAGTGGAGAGAGATTCTTAGATGATAAGTTTAACACTAAGGTGTGCTGAGTACCTGTGACCGGGTTAGACGTGGAGCTTCGGCGTCCCCGATGATGGTGTCGGCCTGAGCGCCTGGTGTTGGCCTTCTTGGGCGTCTGCGTGCTCCTAAAAAATTGCGCTGACCGGGTAGCAAAACATAAGTCCACAATTAGGAAAGAAAACATCTTGTTACCTATTCCCCAACATTTTAAAGAAAAAAATCACCGCATCTCACAATTGCGTTTTCAAATTTTAGAAGAAGTGACCCTACCTCGACGTGGAGGAAATCGGATCCAGATGCTCCACCAGCGTGAAGCATATTGGATCCATCGACTTGAGACGCTTGCCCCCAAAGGCCTCAATAAGGAATATTCACTGAGTAGTTTCCTCTGATTCAATGAGTGCAGTAAATAATTGTGGATTGTTACTGTGTATTTATGTATGCTGTTGTTTTGTAACCAAATATGGATACCTCAGTTCTCTGGAATATATTTGAACCTGACATGAATTTTCAATACGCAGCGCAATCTATCTTCTATGAGACTTGATATTTTTTGTAATACTTTTTGGATCTGAGACGTAACAGTGCTATGTCATGTGACACATCATATGACGGGCATTGCTGCTTCCGTGACCATATGATTTTTTTACATGAGGAGGAGACGGTCTAATTCTAATGTATTGCTACTCAGAAAATTGTGTAAACCAGATGTATAAAGGATCAAAGATCGCTCTGATAGATAATAATATATGGGTCAGATACATGTCTTACCGTACTCCACTCATGGTCAGTCTGTTTGGATGGGTTGCCTAGCAGTATGACGCCCTGACCCCGTGACTGATCACATGGCTGGGGGCGGTTCAGTCCGCCCCTTGCCATCTGACCACTGACGTGGCTAGGAGGCGGGTTATTTGAATTGTATTTAATGGTGCCATTTGTATATTACTTTGAGCTGTTATCACCTGTACTTTGACAAAGACACAGACTAGTGTCGAAACGCGCGTCACATATGGGTGACGAATAAAGAAACCTTTCTTTCATCACTGGAATTACGGAGTGCTGGTCTTTCTATGATATAGATGTTCCTCATATCCTTCAGGAGAGGTATGTCCCTGCATGACAGATGTTGCCTCTTGAAGGCATTCTCGTGAAACTTCTCACGCTGCGAACTTCTAGATTGTTCACTCAACATAGGGCACTATAAAGAAACTACATAGGTGCACATGCCAGTAATAAAGAGGTAAAGAATACATGTTAATTAGTGGATTCCTTTTTTATTTTATTATTATTATTATTATTATTTTTTTTTTGGGCAACAATCACTGAGTGAAGGTTAGATGTAATATTTTAGCTTTAACACCTGTTTGCTTCATCCGGCAGATATGTCAGTAGCCATTTGATTAATGAGTCTTTTACATGGGGGATTTGAGACACAGTGAAAGTGAAAACCTGCTAGAGGTTAACTGGAGAGCCTACAAACTCAAGGGGAAGTCTTCCCTCAGCTGTGAAATGCTAAACTGATTTTCTTCTACAGACTTTTCTGTGATTGTTGAGGATTTTATGGTCATTAACATGGAGTTTGTATTTTAAGGAAAAGAGACATCAGTGATCAGTCTGAAATTCTTAGTATTGCAAGGATACTGAGTTTATTCAAGACATGTGGCCTCCATCACATTATCCTATAAAGTCTTGTGTGGAAATGTTGTGTTCACTGTCTAGGGATTGGTTTACTAAACTGTACCCTTCAGGTAACCCCACAGATAAAAGATGATACATCTGGTGACTGTGGGGGCCACAACCCATTGCTCACAAGGCTGCATGAACTTGCTGAAAGAAACAGCCTATGATCAGCTAACTATTCAAAGATTTACATATTCATGTATACACATTTTATGGACCCACAATCTGCTCTCTCATAGCTGTGCACTGAACACCAATTTTTAGATCATGAAGTGGCTGTTGGTGAAGCTTATATGAGCCATTACTACTAGGAGTCCTGTTCTACATAACGGAAACCGGCCGGATCTGTTATGCTGCTCATAGACTTCTATTATGACAGAATGCAAAACAGCTTCCGTGGTGCATTCCATCATAGACTTCCATTATACTCCATGATAACGGAATCCATAACGGAATTGCCACAGAACCTGAACGCCGAACCCAAACTTGAAAACATCAAGTTCACTCATCCTTAACTACTACCTATTCTGTAATTTAACACATCTGGTTGTAACGGTCGCGTGAAAACACACACAGGGGGGAGGGAAGTGACCACTGCACTCCACCCTTACCCCTGGCCCTGCCTACTTGCCTCGCGAGTCCTAATGACAGGGGACAACTGGACGGCAATCCCTAGCTTGAAATAAGTGCAGGGATGACAGACAGACAAACAACAGAACGTGAACGGACCGAGTCAATACCAGGAAAGCTACAAAGTACAAATGGAGCAAGCAGAGAATAGTCAGGAGAAGCCGGGGTCATAAATACCAGGAGAGTCGTGAAGTACCAAAGGAGTCAGCAGAGGATCGTCAGGAGGAGGCCGGGGTCAGAATACCAGGAGAGCAGCAAAGTACACAAGGAGCAGGCAGAGGATCGTCAGGAATTCAGCAGGAGGTAAGTACGCCAGGAAAGACAAAATCACAGGTGGAACCTAAATTAACAGGCAACCTGTGGCCAGCAGGCTGCCTGTATTTATAGTGGGGAGTGATGGTCATGTGACGTGGCCAGCGCCACATGACCGACAGACCAACCAGTCGAGCACCGAGTGATCAGCTCGGCGCTCAAGGCAGACTTAGGAGCAGGGGGCCTCCCAGCTAGTAAAGCTGCCCTGGGAACGAGGTCAAACACAGATCCTCGCTCCAGCAGCTAAGCAGCAGGTCTGCGGCTAATGGGAGACCGAGTGCACCCTCGGAATCCCGTTACAGTACCCCCCCTTTTACGAGGGGCCACCGGACCCAAGACTTCAGGCGATGGCCTTTCAGGGTGTTCTAAATTAAATTTTCGAACAAGTCTAGGAGCATGAACCTCCCTGGCAGGTACCCAAGATCTCTCTTCAGGTCCATACCCCTTCCAGTGAATCAGGTACTGCAAGGAATTACGCACCTTCCTGACATCCACTATTTTAGAGACCACATACTCGACAGCATCATTAACAAGAACCGGCAGAGGCAAGGCTTTCGATGGTACTACCGGTTCAAAATATTTTTTAAGCAGAGATTTATGGAACACATTATGAATGTGGAATGACTCAGACAGCTCCAACCTAAATGATACCGGGTTAATCTCCTCCGTGATCTTATATGGTCCAATAAAATGAGGAGCAAACTTTTTAGAATCTACATTAAGAGAGAGATTCTTGGAGGACAACCATACCTTATCCCCAATCTGAAAATTCACTCCCCTTGAACGTCTCCTATCGGCCTTGAGTTTCTGAGAACTTTGAGCCTTTTCTAAGTTCGATTGAACCCGGGCCCAAACTGTGCACAGTTCAGAGGAGAGCCTATCCGCCTCAGGGTTAGAGGAGGAGACGCATGACCCAGAATGAAAATGGGGATGGAAACCATGGTTACAAAAGAAAGGTGAAACCCCAGCAGAAGAATTGACACGGTTATTCAAAGCAAATTCAGCCAATGGAAGAAATTTCACCCATAATTGCTGGTCATCAGCAACATACAACCTCAAGAATTGTTCCACAGACTGATTAAGGCGTTCAGTCTGCCCATTACTCTCAGGGTGGTAGGCAGAGGAAAAAGACAATGAAATTTTACATTTTTGACAGAAGGCCCTCCAGAATTTGGACACAAACTGCACACCCCTGTCAGAAACAATATTTTCCGGGATACCATGCAATCGAACAATTTCTTTCACAAAAATAGACGCCAGGGTTTTGGCATTCGGGAGTTTAGACAGAGGAATGAAATGGACCATCTTGCTAAACCTATCGACCACTACCCAAACTACAGTCTTACCATCCGCCGGCGGTAGGTCAGTTATAAAGTCCATCGAGATATGGGACCAGGGTCTACTGGGAATGGGTAGGGGTTGTAGTTTACCAGCAGGGCGAGTCCTAGGTGTCTTGGACCTGGCACAAACCTCACAGGCTGACACGTAGGACTTGACATCCCTAGTTAGAGTGGGCCACCAATAAGGTCTAGAAACCAGATCCTTAGTGCCCTCAACACCCGGATGTCCACAAAAGGCAGAATTGTGACACTTACCCAACAGCTGGAGACGAAATTGTACGGGAACAAACAACTTATCTGTTGGGGTGGATACCGGTGCCAGATGTTGTTCAGACCTAATGCGAGCTGAGATATCCTGGGTTAGAGCTGCTATGAAGATTTTTGCTGGTAGGATGGATTCAGGTGGTACCTCAGTAGGTTGAAAAGCATGGAAGCTCCGAGATAATGAGTCCGCCTTCACATTTTTACTTCCCGGCCTGAACGTAATGGAAAAATCAAAACGAGTAAAAAACAGAGCCCATCTGGCTTGACGGGGATTCAACCTCTTAGCAGACTCGAGAAACGTAAGGTTTTTATGGTCAGTGACAACAGTTACACAATGCCTTGCCCCCTCCAGAAAATGCCTCCACTCCTCAAATGCCCATTTAATGGCCAGCAGCTCCCTATTCCCTATGTCGTAGTTTCTCTCTGTGGGAGAGAATTTCCTGGAGAAGAAGGCACATGGTCTCAGGTTAGTGAGGCTAGCAGGACCTTGTGAAAAGACTGCTCCGGCGCCGTCCTCGGACGCATCCACCTCCACAATAAAAGGTTTCTCCTGATCAGGCTGGATCAGAATGGGAGCGCTACTGAATGCCTTTTTTAATTTTTCAAATGTTAAGAAATGGCCTCAGTAGTCCAATTCTCCAAATCCGCCCCTTTCTTAGTAAGGTCGGTCAACGGTTTAGCAATTACGGAAAAATTCATAATAAATTTACGATAGTAATTGGCGAAACCTAAGAACCGTTGTAAGGCCTTTAAGGATGAAGGTCTTACCCATTCCTTAATTGCTAGTACCATACCAGGATCCATCTTGAAGGCGTGAGGAGTCAGAACATGCCCTAGAAACAGAAACTCCTGTACACCAAAGACACATTTCTCTTGCTTAGCGGATAGATGATTCTCCCTCAAAACCTCTAATACTTGTTTAACATGAGACACATGGGATTCGAAGTCAGGATAGAATATCAAGATGTCGTCAAGATAGACAATAACAAATTTACCTAAGAACTCCCTAAGAATGTCATTCATGAAGTTTTGGAACACAGCTGGGGCATTGCTGAGTCCAAAAGGCATCACCTGATATTCAAAGTGTCCTACCGAAGTATTGAACGCCATCTTCCATTCGTCTCCCTCCTTGATTCGGATTAGATTGTATGCCCCTTTCAGGTCAATTTTGGAAAACCAGGTTGCCCCCAGAACCTGGTTAAATAAATCCGGAATCAATGGGAGGGAGTATCTATTCTGGACAGTGATTTTATTTAATCTCCGGTAATCGATACATGGCCTAAGACCACCATCTTTTTTCTTAACGAAGAAAAACCCCGCCCCCATAGGAGAGACAGAAGGTCTAATATGCCCTTTACCAAGGCTCTCCTTAATATAATCTTCCATGGCCTTGCGTTCGGGCTTAGAAAGATTATGAATTCACCCCTTAGGAAACTTGGCCCCCTCTACTAGCTCTATAGTACAATCATAAGGTCTATGGGGGGGTAGAACCTCCGGGGTAGGTGATGAGAATACATCAGAATATTCCCTAACAACAGTGGGTAAAGTATCAGACTTTACTGAGACCCCAGCCTGTACCACGGACAAGCACGAGTCACACTTAGGCCCCCATCTCACCAACTCCCCATTGGACCAATCTTTAGTGGGGTTATGTAGTCGGAGCCAAGGCAACCCTAGTACCACCTCAGCCGGTAGGTTCTCCAGGAATAAAAGGGAACATCTCTCTGAGTGGCACACACCCACAGTTAGAGAAATCTCCGAGGTACATGAGCTCACCGTACCACCAATAAGAGGAGTAGCATCAATAGCCATGACATGGATAGGAGTTGGTAAAGCAAACATTGGAATACCCAATCTTACAGCATACTCAGAGTCAATAAAGCTGGCCGCTGAGCCAGAATCAATAAAGGCCTTACCCGGCCATTTATCTACTCCCAGAGAAATCGTAATGGGTACCAAAAGCTTACATTTAGAAAAATCAGGGTGTACCTGGTCTTTAGGTTGCCTTGCCTTAGGAGACTTGAGAGAGAGGACCTTCTTAGGACACTGGTTGATCCAATGGTCAGGATCTCCACAGTAAAAGCATTCTCCACGTCTGCGGCGAAGATTCCCTCGGGTCATGCCAACCTGCATGGGTTCCTCTGTGGAGACCTCAGCATTGTCTCTGGGATAGACCTCTGGCTGGACCACCATCTGGGAAGAGAACTGTCGTCTCTCTCTAACCCATCGGTCAAGTCAGACAACAAGGGTCATCATCTCCTCTAAGGTCTCTGGAAGTTGATAACTGACCAGAAGATCCTTTAAATTATCAGACAGACCTGACCTGAACTGACTCTTCAGGGCTGGTTCGTTCCATCCTGAGGGGACACACCACCTTCTGAATTGGGTGCAATAATCCTCCGCAGGTAGATTGCCCTGAACCAGTGCCTTTAGAGCCGTCTCGGCTACTAGAGCCCTGTCTGGTTCATCATAGAGGGTACCCAGGGCCTGAAAGAACCCCTCCACAGAAGATAAACAACTGGCGCCAGCAGGTAAAGAGAACGCCCAGTCCTGGGGATCACCCTGTAGTCGGGAAATGATAATGCCCACGCGTTGACTCTCGGGGCCAGAGGACACGGGGCGCAAACGGAAGTAAAGTTTGCAATTCTCCTTAAAAGAGAGAAACTTCTTCCGGTCTCCAGAAAAGGGTTCTGGGAGCTTAATCTGGGGCTCAAAATGCGGACTGAAGGCCTGAGGAGTGGAAGAACCTTGCCCTAACTCAAAAGAACTGAGTTTTTCCCCTAACTCCTGCACCATCTGCGTCAGATTAGAGACATGGTCAGTCAGGGTCACCAGAGGATTCATTATACAGTGGTTATTGGGCCTGTTAATCTGTAACGGTCGCGTACACACACACACAGGGGGGAGGGAAGTGACCACTGCGCTCCACCCTTACCCCTGGCCCTGCCTACTTGCCTCGCGAGTCCTAATGACAGGGGACAACTGGACGGCAATCCCTAGCTTGGAATAAGTGCAGGGATGACAGACAGACAAACAACAGAACGTGAACGGACCGAGTCAATACCAGGAAAGCTACAAAGTACAAATGGAGCAAGCAGAGAATAGTCAGGAGAAGCCGTGGTCATAAATACCAGGAGAGTCGTGAAGTACCAAAGGAGTCAGCAGAGGATCGTCAGGAGGAGGCCGGGGTCAGAATACCAGGAGAGCAGCAAAGTACACAAGAAGCAGGCAGAGGATCGTCAGGAATTCAGCAGGAGGTAAGTACGCCAGGAAAGACAAAATCACAGGTGGAACCTAAATTAACAGGCAACCTGTGGCCAGCAGGCTGCCTGTATTTATAGTGGGGAGTGAGGGTCATGGGACGTGGCCAGCGCCACATGACCGACAGACCAACCAGTCGAGCACCGAGTCATCAGCTTGGCGCTCAAGGCAGACTTAGGAGCAGGGGGCCTCCCAGCTAGCAAAGCCGCCCTGGGAACGAGGTCAAACATAGATCCTCGCTCCAGCAGCTAAGCAGCAGGTCTGCGGCTAATGGGAGACCGAGTGCACCCTCGGAACCCCGTTACACTGGTTAAATGGAAGCATGCTTCAATGGACATGATGTATTGCAGTGGGTCCATCTACAATGAATTCCAGTAGCCAATTGCAATGCGTCCCACACTTCTGTTTATCCCCCTCCTTCCACTCTTGCATGGCTGATACTCGGCATGGGTTCAGGTGAAGCGATTTCAGTATGCATTGTTATGTTGTTTTGCTGAAGGGAGCCTGCTGGGATAATTTTTGCATCAGTTTCCTCAGGATTCTCATTATCCTCTCCTGGATGTCTGCAACAACGATGGGTGTACAAGCGTACAAGCCAAGGATCCTGTGTTATTCCACTTCTGGACCATATTATATATACATATATATGTTTTTTGCTGGAGTGGGAAGGTTTGGAAACTGACAATCAAAACAGTCCTGTGGAATCAAATGTCATGTTGAACACATGCACAACACTACTGCCCTCCCCAAAGAGCACCATTGTGAGGGAAGGATAAAATATGCCTCATTCATGACTTAACTGCTCTGGTAAAATGAAAGCAGAGCTCTGATTGGCTGGGTGACAATGACAGTTTTACTGATGGATGAGGTCCAATAAGGATTATCCTGTACAAACCACAGGAAAACAAGGGGCTGTTTTTGGGGCCCATTGCTCTTTTTAGCTAGTATTGATCCCCATATGATTTGCTTAACAAGAATCCCGGTCTAAGTTATGGGAGAGTTCCCATATCTTTGGGACTACAGTCAGAATATATGCCCATATAACAGCCTTTATACTGTAGACGTTATATATGGAGAGGAATTGGTTTGTGCACAGCCCTGTGGATGCACATAACTAGATTATTAGGGTCCTAATTGACTACTTTTCATGGGTTTGCCCATGAACACAACTTATCACCTATCCCCAGAATAGATGATAAATGTTTGATTGCTGAGGGTCTCACCCGATTATGAACAAAGAGATCCTGAGTCCCTGCTGTTGTAAATGTTATTTGTGGGTCAACCCCTTTTATGAATATTGCAAACATTTGGGGGACATTCCACCCTTAGTTTTATCAGGTACATCTATCTGCTGTAGGTTTCTTCAATAAACAATAAATTCAAACTAGGTTTGATGAAATTGGCTTGTTGATTCCAGACAATTGTTCAGTTGGGTACATTTAGTATTCACTACAGAGAGACAGTTCCTAGAAAACAGTACTTATGAAATGAGCAAGAGGGAAAAGTGGAGGACACTAGGCTTTTAACTTGCTCATCATAATGATGGACTTCCTTTGAAGAGCACTGGGGGCTTTCAAAAATCACAGGAGTGCATGAAGGTCGCCCATAGATTTCTGAATTATTAACACATGCTTAACCATTAAAAGAAGAAACTATTGATAGGATATCAGTGTTATCAATTATTTACTCACAGAGAGCAACACATCACAGAACAATTTACTTCTCTTTGCTGTACATTCAAGGCAAGCCTTGAATAAATGCACCACTTAATTGAATCTTTCCTTTTGTTTTGCTTAGCCTGTTAATAACTATCAGTTAAGTGACCTTACTGTACACACTTTAATGGGTTTTGTTTTGGCCGCAACTAAACCCTGAATAATTTCATTATTAGGGATGCAATTTTGGGTTTTGTGGTTTGACATGAGAGAATAGTATGCAGTCTGGGAAATGTTTAATTATGTTCTCTGGAAATGTCTTCATTACATTTGTTACTTAAAAAAGATCGGCACTCCAATTTCAGAATCATTCCGAGAATCAATTTATTTAAGCTGAGTACATCATAATTCATATAAATAACATATGAAAAAACTAAAGCTAAAAAATAAAAGTCGATAAAGAACAACAATAAAAAGTCCACAAGTATAAATAAAAATGGCAATAATGAGATAGATTCCAGAAAGTCCATCCAATTTGCACAGCATCCAAGGTGTATTCTGCGCAGCATAAATCCATATTCAAACGGGTATAAAATATGTCTTAAAATGTCTCTTTATGCAACACTGAGTGGTATCTCTCGCATTAGAATTATATCAACTGATGTTACCTATTATTTACAGATTATATTATTTATTCTCCAGTAATTGTGCACTGAGGATAAATAGATTGTAGTATATCCTCTATTAGTCAGATGTTGGCTGTATGTGGTCCACTGAGGAAGGAACAGTGTAAGGGTCCATTCACACATCCGTTGTTTCTTTCCTGATCTGTTCCGTTTTTTGCGGAACACATCTGGACCAGATCTGGACCCATTCATTTTCAATGGGTCCTGAAAAAAATCGGACAGCTCAATGTCTGATTTTTTTTCAGGACCCATTGAAAATGAATGGGTCCAGATCTGGTCCAGATCTGTTCCGCAAAAAACGGAACAGATCAGGAAAGAAACAACGGACGTGTGAATGGACCCTAAATGTTCTGAAACGCGTTTGGTGCTTAATCTGCCCCCTATGTATAGATATTTACTCAATTTTTGTTCTGCTGTGACAGGGTGAGTCACTGAGATCAGTGCACCCTTTCCATATAGTGCATAGGAGAGCCACCTGCCTTTATATATTTTATGTTACTTAAAAAGGTTTAAAAAAATGTGAGAACAGAAGTAAGTTAGTGTTTTCATCACGTTACTGAGAGTATAGATATGCAGCAGCAATAAGGGCGTGTTCACATCACTGTTATGGATTCCGTTTTTGTTTTCCGTTATAACATGGTTATAATGGAAAATAATGGAATCCATAAGATGGAAGTCAAAACGGAAGCCTTTAAGAGGCATTCTGTTTTGATCCATCATAATAGAAGTCTATGGGCAATCATAACGGAACGGTCTGGTTCCCATTATGCAAAACGGAAAACAAAGTCCTGTCGACAGGACTTTTTTTCCGTTCCGCATAACGGAAACCAGACGGATCCGTTATGATTGCCCATAGACCTCTATTATGATGGAAAGGACTGGACTCCTGCATAATGGAAACCAGGACATTTCCGTTATGCTGCCCGTAGACTTGTATTATGAAGGATCAAAACGGAATGCCTCTTAAAGGCTTCAGTTTTTACTTCGGTTTTATGGATTCCATTATTTTCCATTATAACTATGTTATAACGGAAAACAAAAACGGAATCCATAACGGTGATGTGAACCCGCCCTAACCTGTAGCTGTTCACCAATAGCATGGCAAAACTGAGGCAAAAACCATCATTGCGTCAAATTATACCTGTAAATTTGATAGATTTATAGCTATATGAGCTACAAGTAGTAGCAACCATGCATTAGATACATTTCTATAATGAACCAACATACACTTGCATACATCACCTACATGCTTTTATGTTAAAACAAAATAAAATAAAAACATATATTGCGCCATTCCATACAGCTGAGAACAAGGCTCACCAACTTATACCAGCCTGATGGAGGTCAAAAGCACACTGTCTTGGCCTGTTTCTTGTGAATGTTTCTTGTGGATATGTTTGATGTGTTTTCCTAGAGCAGTGGTGGCGATCCTATGGCACAGGTGTCAGAGGCAGCACTCAGAGCCCTCTCTGTGGGCACCCGCACCCTGAAAGAAGAATATGGTGTACCAATATGCCTTAGACATTTTCTGCCATTCATCAGCGCATGGCGCACTATGAACAGCACAGGCAGTGCATTGAATGTAGGCAGGCTATTATAGCTAAATGATAAAGTACATGGAATATATACTATATTGGTATTCAGGTTAAATTGCCGTGTTGGCACATTGTGATAAATAAGTGGGTTGTAGGTTTGCAGTTTTGGTCACTCTCTAAAAGGTTCACCATCACTGGCCTAGAGCTTCCCCAGTGGATACGGCAAATGGACACTGCAAACGCAGTATAAATTCAGACAAATCTGCATGTTATGGTATAAAACCTAGATTAGAGAAATCAATTCATTGGTCATGAAAAACATAAGTAGTAACATATGGCGTAACATAAAGCTTTCATAATAGCCCATACATAATGATCTAAACTTACCTCACCATAATCCAGTGGTGTTTCACCACCCAGCAGCTGCTGCAGACCATGCAGGTAATGGGAAAGATCAGAAGTGGCGTGTGTGGCAGTTGCATAGCCATTTGAGAGGAGGCAAGGGACAGCACTCGTGACAGTCACATGGCTGTTCACCTGAGCAGCCAATCAGAGACTTGGGATGCCAAGCCATTCAGGCAATTCAGCAATTAGAGTTGCAAGCTAAGGATTTAAACCAGGCACTGGCACTGCTCAGTGCCTGTGGTTGTGCATAACGTCCTGGCTCTTGTTTGTGTTTCTGTGCTTTGTGCCTGAACATAAGAACTTCTCATAAACCTTCTGTATACCAACTAATTCTACTGATTAAGCTCCAAACTACTGATTTGGCCACTTCTATACACACCAGGTTTAGACCTTGGCTATTTTTTTTACTGATTAACCTCTCATCTGCTGAATTACCTATATCTGTACTCTCTTGGTTTTCACTTTGGCTATTTTGATAATCCTATCTGCTTTCCTTTGGTCATCTGGTTTGGTCTGTTCCTGCGAACTCACACCTATTTTCTGTCATTTTACTCCACAGATGTAACCTGGGTCTCTAGCAATCAAGATGAAACCTTCTTGGGGCAGGATCTGGTAAATACCTAGGGGTTGCCTTAAGCTGCATTTAGACGGGTCAAGGAGAAGCCGATTGTCGGGAAGGAAGCGTTCGTGGGGGTGAGAGTTCAAGTTATCCAAGTCCTTTGTGAACAAATGAGGCCTGGCTGATGAGAGGCCCCATAATCCTGGGGCAAGAGGCTAGTAGCCAGGCCCCTCCAAAACCCAGTGGCGAGGTTGGTTTCACCACACATGTGTGGCCTCATTTGTTCACAAAGGACTTGGACTAACTTGAACTCTCACCCCCACGAATAGGACCAGGGTTCAAGTTAGTCCATTACGTTTGGTAATTGTATTTTGTGGATTGCGTCTCAGACAATACTCATTGTGTTAGTTAATTGCGTCTCAGACAATGCTCATTGTATTTTGTTTATTGCGTTACAGACAGAGGGAAGGGGATTTTGTGTACAATTGCTGGGAAGGTTGAATACTGTAAATACATGTGATTGGCTGTTTTTACAAAACCCTGTGGGTGGTAACATTGTTGGAAGATGTGTATAAATCAATGCTTGTGTTAAAATAAAGGAAGTTCCTGTTTTAACCCTCAAGGTGAAGTGTCGTCTCATGCTTGGGGGAGGATTTATTGCATGCTGTCCCAGTTTGACTGCTAGGAGTGTAAACCTATTCGTATGGTTTCCTATTCAACTGTCTACAGCATTCATATGCTTGAGAGGATTTATATGCTTCTTCGGTTCGGTGATTGTGGTGTCTGCCAGAGTGCTTGGAAACCTCAGGAAAACGCTAGGAGCAACCGTCAACGGAGGTACTCAGTCGGGGTGCCAGGTGATCCGTTACACTGATAATCTGCCCAAATATTGCCCCATCTAAATCCACCTTTAGGCACTATTAGTTGGAGTAGTGTATAATGCAGGATATCTGTTTCTAAGCTTGTTGGATTTGGTTCTTGTCATTAAGATAAGGCCCCAGGGAAGAGAATGATAAAGGGTATTTATAAGAGTTAAATATTGATGACCTCTCCTCAGGATGGGTCATCAATATCTGATCATGGGATCAGACTCCTGGCACTCTCACAGATCAGCTGTTGGAAGGGATGTGGCTCTAGTGTAAGCAGCCTCTTCCTTGGCCTGTAAAGTCATGTCCATTGGTCACATGGCCTTTCAGCAGCTCAGTTCAATTCAAATGAATGGAACTGAGTTACAATACAGAGCATAGCAGCTATGCAATGAATGGCACAGTGATTAGTATACTCTGAAGAGGCCGCAGAGCTTGTCTAATTACCATGGCCTCTTCAAACAGCTGATCAGTTCATAAGTCAGGAGTTGTATCTCCGCTGATCTGATTGATGGCTTACCAGTTTAGCAGCATCAGCAGCTGGTCTTCTTGAAAAACTGTAGCTGGACCATTACACCTACAGTATATGAGCTTATTGGACATCCCAGGATTTCTACAAGATTATTGTGTATCTGTGTGAACTTATGCCTATTCAGCCAAAACAAAATTTGTGGGGTTGGGCACTGATGCTGGATTTCCAATTCATCCAAAGGTATTCAACTTCACTCCAAACTTATCATGCAATGTCTTTATGGACTCATTTTGTGGGAAAGTTGGAAGCATAAAATCACCAAGTAGGTCTTTGTATGCTGTAGTATTAACATTATAATTTGCTAACCATAAGGAGCCTTGCCCAAACCCTGAAAAACAGCCACATTCCTCCTCCAAATTATATAGTAGGCACTGTGCATTCTGCAGGAGGCATTATCTGTGCCTACATCAGACCTAAATTCATCCATCAGGATGCCAGATAATGAAACTTATTTCATCACTCTAGAGAAGACATTTTCACTACTCCAGAGTCCTGTAAAGGTGACATCCTATAATGCCAAAATCAATAATCAATGTTTTTATGGAGATTTTATAACTGTGTGCTTTATTTTATGCACCTGTTTGCTATGGCCGTGAGTGAGCTCAATAATTAGGAGGGGCGTCGACATGCTTTAGCTACATAATATAGATCAACATTCTTTAAAAGTAGAGATTTAAAATGTATCTTTCATGGAGGTATCATTTTTTTTCCCTCTGCCCTAGTAAGCCAATGTCTCTATCTTATACCTGAGATAAAA
The DNA here is from genome assembly GCF_905171765.1 of Bufo bufo. NCBI lineage: Eukaryota > Metazoa > Chordata > Amphibia > Anura > Bufonidae > Bufo > Bufo bufo. The sequence continues at coordinate 329,046,852 of NC_053390.1, forward strand.
AAATAAAGTTTGAGTTCAAGGCTCAGATAATAGTCCCCTAAGTGGCCAAACATGTTATTTATCATTACACTATAATACACTGTGTTCCAAAGCCTCATCATCTTAAGAAATATGGAAGGTACCTGGAATCCTTCAGGTAAACAATGGTGTCTATCTGACATATTAGATGAAAAATAAGAGTGAGAGTGAGTTCAAGGCATATACAATAGTCCTCTATGTGGTCAAAAATGTAATTTAAATATCACAGAAAAACGGAACGTTGTGAAAAATGATAAAATTACCTTTATTAAACATTATTAAAATATAAGGAGGGACAACACATATTGGGATTTGTGATAAATTAATGGATGACTATCCGCACATGAGAGACCAGTTCAGAAGTGAGTCTGATATACTGAACAGTTGTGTCGCTGAGATTCAGTGTAACTGGACATCCACATGTAAGGCAACAAGTCGACCATGTATACCACTTGAAACTATGACCACACCATAAACTATGGCAAGCGGTGGTTGTTGCACCTCACTGAACCAGTCCGGCTACAAAAGGTCAACACCACCAGCTAAGTGTGGTCACAGTATTACCTGCTAATCACGCTGACACCTGGGCTGCAATTCTGGCTATAGGTACCTTGCCAAAAGAGACTCTCTGCCCTATGTCCTATAGGAGATTGATAAACATCTGCTCACATCCTGGTATGCATCCACATTACAGTGACGGGATGCACCCAGTATCTAAGATGTGAGCACGAATCAATCTCCCACTGAATGTCTAGCATCTAAGCCCGCAGTCCTGCGCTACGCGTTTCACCCTAATATGGGATCCTCAAGAACATTAAGATATCTGGGCTACAGTCAAACATGAACGCCAACCGCCTCGTGTTCTGAGGCCGGCAGCAGCTGTGCTAGATGTAATTTATCAGAACTTACACTATGACCCAAAGCCTTAGCACCTTGAGAAATGTGAAAGGTACCCAGAATTACCTTATTACCATATTTTGCAGATTTCTTCATAGAATAGCTGACGGAAATGGAAAAACTAACACATATCTCTGATTTACTGAAAAGGAAGGTATTACGAGCCCTGTTTACAGCATACTTAGAACATAATCCTATTTAAGACAGGTCTTATTACTAATAATGGATAAAAGGTCAAAGAACTATAATTTACGTGTCCCATATATTCTAATAAATACATGTCAAAACCTGTGAGGACAAAGCCTAAATTATTGTCTGTCCTAGTAGAGCTGCACTCTATGTGTGGCCACCAAAACCTCCCAAGTATTTGGCTTAACAGGCTCATCAATTAACGCAATTTGCTCTAATAACATGGCTATTGTTATACTTGTCTGCACAGAAGATTAATATTTCCAGGCCAAATTATAATAATCTGACATTGTTGTTTAGTGCATACATGTTGGTATCTCAGTATATCTGGATTTCAATGGCCTGTATGTGGCGCTCTCTTTTAGAGTCTAAAAGAGTGACTCTAAAGGAGTGACAGCTCTGGTCTTCATGAACCGTTTGTGAAGATAACAGCTGGTTTGAAGAATTGGGGAGAAGTGGGATGCTGACCAATAGTCCCCTTAAGTAAAGTGCCTTTAAAGGTGCTGGTGGGTGCATGATCGCCATCCTTTCCCCACCATTTAGTGCTCTCTCATGATGTGGGATGCACAATGATGCACAAACCTGTTATGTGCCATCATAGCGACCATGAAGTTTAGGGGGTGTAGGTTCCACATGCTGGTGGGACAGCTGATGCTCTCCATACTTACATGCAGTCAATGTAGCTCCTGATGAATCTTAGTCAGAGGAAACGCGTCGAGCTAGGACTCGCTGCTGTATTCAGTTGAAGCTGAGCTGATGAAGTAGTTTTCAGCCCTACTAGTACAGAGGATTAGTCCCTTCATTTGCTATTTCAAATCAGATACCATACAGATGAATTGGGATCTTCTCTGTATTTTCCACATATGGGGTCTGTACTAATTCCCTAGTGGATACCCTTGTGGACCTATACTATTTGGCTTGTCTCTATTTTCACTGCAACTATAGGTGTGTGTTAATAGTGTTGAGTGCGAATAATCGAATATAGATTTTTTTTTGTGAATATCGGCACTTCGCTAATTCGAGAATATTTTGAATATAGTGCCATAAATTCGATATTTCGAATATTCTTTTTTTTTATTTTTTTTATTGTTATATTTTTTTCTTTTCCACAAAGTAATATAAAGTAATATAATCGCATAGCGAATTAAACACAGCTGTCTCTATAGTCAACTTTCCTATTTGATTGCTAGCATTAGCGAAGTTGACGAATAGGTAGCTAAAACGAAGATGGAGAATACTTCGTTATCTTCGTTTTGAAGAATATGACGAATAATACATTCGTCATATTCGCTAATTCTACCAAGCCAACCATAGTAAACCAGGTCCAAGTTGAAATAGCAATTCGATTAATTCAAGTTATGATAATCGAATTTTGATTTCAACTTAGCACTGCTATATTCCATATTAGGCTAGAATTAACGAATATGGAATATAGCAGTGCTAAGTTGAAATCGAAATTCGATTATTATAACTTGAATATTCGCGAATTTCGTCGAAATCTAATTTGGCACCTGCCGCTCATTACTATGTTAACACTGACACACCGCTTTTTGCTTTCTCTCCCCTGCATATAAGGGGCTTGAATTGGCCTTGGTTGCATTGAATTGTTGTACCTGGCTGTTTATCCTTTTATTCACTGGGCCCTTATGTGGAGTGTTTTATGCCCAGGATACACTCCGGGCTCAGTGTTTAGTAATGTTAATAGTCTAAATATATATTCCCCTGTGGCAATAACAGGTGGGTGGTGACATAACAGTCACATATATAATCCACCCCAGACACTCAAGACCTATGCATTAAAGTCCTCTGAGTGCAGTTTCTGTGTGTTCACCACAGATGGGAATTTTTAAAGGATTCATGTACTCCTTTCCCTTTTTTTTGTGTATATCAAAAAATGTCTTCGTTTTAGCGCCTTCATTTCCCAATCCGTGATTTACTCTTCATGTAATCCCAGACAGACTCAATAATGTTGAGATCAGGTGGATATCTGTGGGGGCCATGTCATCACTTCCAGGACTTCTTGTTCTTCTTTACACTGAGGATAGTTCTTAATGACTTTGGCAGTATGTTTGGGGTAGTTGTCCTGCTGCAGAATACAATTAAATTTAAACTACTAAAACATCTATTTTTGAAAGCATTTACTTTTAGTAGGCCTTGAGGCCACTATATTTGGTGCAGTCATGTCGTCATCAGAGGAAGTTGTGTGGTACTCGTGTTTTTGGTGCACCTTGTATAGCATTGTTTTATAGGGTAATATGTGTGGCACACAGTGTGTGGTACTATTATATTCAGGGACATAGTGTATGACACTGTTATATACAGAGGGCACAATGTAGGTCGCTATTACAGAGGGCAGAGTTTGTGGTACTAGTAGCTTCAGGGGGTACAGAATGTAGAGCTGTTTCAGGAGGCAAATTATGTGGAGCTATAGTTTTCAAGGGCATAGTGTGTAGCAACATTATATTTAGGGAGTATCATGTTTTGGTGCAATTATATTCAGAGGACAAAGTGTGTGGCAGTATAATATTTAGGGGGCACAATGTTTGGTGCCTTTATATTCAGGAGACATGGTGTGTACCAGTATAATATTCAGAGGACAACATATTTTTATAATATTCAGAGGGCATGTTGTGTAGTGGTATAATGCTAGTTAGAGGGCGCAATGTTTGGTGCTATTATATCCAACAGGAACACTGTTTAGCATTTTCTGAATTCAGACGTCAATGTGTGTAGCAGTATAATACACTGCTCAAAAAAATAAAGGGAACACTTAAACAACACAATGTAACTCCAAGTCAATCACACTTCTGTGAAATCAAACTGTCCACTTAGGAAGCAACACTGAGTGACAATCAATTTCACATGCTGTTGTGCAAATGGGATAGACAACAGGTGGAAATTATAGGCAATTAGCAAGACACCCCCAATAAAGGAGTGGTTCTGCAGGTGATGACCTGACCACTTCTCAGTTCCTATGCTTCCTGGCTGATGTTTTGGTCACTTTTGAATGCTGGCGGTGCTTTCACTCTTTCACTGGTAGCATGAGACGGAGTCTACAACCCACACAAGTGGCTCAGGTAGTGCAGCTTATCCAGGAAGGCACATCAATGCGAGCTGTGGCAAGAAGGTTTGCTGTGTCTGTCAGCGTAGTGTCCAGAGCATGGAGGCGCTACCAGGAGACAGGCCAGTAGATCAGGAGACGTGGAGGAGGCCGTAGGAGGGCAACAACCCAGCAGCAGGACTGCTACCTCCGCCTTTGTGCAAGGAGGAACAGGAGGAGCACTGCCAGAGCCCTGCAAAATGACCTCCAGCAGGCCACAAATGTGCATGTGTCTGCTCAAATGGTCAGAAACAGACTCCATGAGGGTGATATGAGGGTCCGACGTCCACAGGTGGGGGTTGTGCTTACAGCCCAACACCGTGCAGGACATTTGGCATTTGCCAGAAAACACCAAGATTGGCAAATTGGCCACTGGCGCCCTGTGCTCTCCACAGATGAAAGCAGGTTCACACTGAGCACATGTGACAGACGTGACAGAGTCTGGAGACGCCGTGGAGAACGTTCTGCTGCCTGCAACATCCTCCAGCATGACCGATTTGGCATTGGGTCAGTAATGGTGTGGGTGGCATTTCTTTGGAGGGCCGCACAGCCCTCCATGTGCTCGCCAGAGGTAGCCTGACTGCCATTAGGTACCGAGATGAGATCCTCAGACCCCTTGTGAGACTATATGCTGGTGCGGTTGGCCCTGGGTTCCTCCTAATGCAAGACAATGCTAGACCTCATGTGGCTGGAGTGTGTCAGCAGTTCCTGCAAGACGAAGGCATTGATGCTATGGACTGGCCCGCCCGTTCCCCAGACCTGAATCCAATTGAGCACATCTGGGACATCACATCTCGCTCTATCCACCAACGTCACGTTGCACCACAGACTGTCCAGGAGTTGGCAGATGCTTTAGTCCAGGTCTGGGAGGAGATCCCTCAGGAGACCGTCCGCCACCTCATCAGGAGCATGCACAGGCGTTGTAGGGAGGTCATACAGGCACGTGGAGGCAACACACAGTACTGAGCCTCATTTTGACTTGTTTTAAGGACATTACATCAAAGTTGGATCAGCCTGTAGTGTGTTTTTCCACTTTAGTTTTGAGGGTGACTCCAAATCCAGAACTCCATGGGTTAAAAAATTTGATTTCCATTTTTTTTTTGTGTGATTTTGTTGTCAGCACATTCAACTATGTAAAGAACAAAGTATTTCAGAAGAATATTTAATTAATTCAGATCTAGGATGTGTTATTTTTGTGTTCCCTTTATTTTTTTGAGCAGTGTATTAATGGAGCAGAATATTTAGGTGATATAGTATGTATCAGTATAATATTCAGAAGGCACAGTTTTGATGTTATTATATTCAGGGGCAAGGTGTTTCACAACATATTAGTCAGGAGACACAATTTTGTGCTATAATTTTCAAGGGGCACCATGTGTGGCAGTATAATATTTAGGGGACACATTATATTGATAAGACGTGGTGTGTAGTAGTATAATTTTCAAAAGACACAATGTTTGGTACTATTATGTGCAGGATGCATGGCGTGAGCCACTCTGAGGATTTTTTATTATTATTATAGTGTTCAGATATGCAGCAGAAAGCAAGCAGCCAAAGACATCAGTAACTCTGTAAAGAGATGTCGTGCAAGGGAAAGTTCTCATGGCGGTCTAGGCAGGAGAGAGAAGGAATGAAGGTCCAACTGGAGAACATGTCATTGATTATTCTGAGTCTTTCAATGTCATTTATTATTCTAACTCTGAGTCATATCCTATGTAAACATGACTAAACCACACCTAGTCTGTGGGGGGAGTTTATCAAGACAAATGCTACATCTCTTGCCCTCTGTACACCAGAAAGTCAAATCTACAGTAGCTATGAGCTGGCATAGATATGAGCTATAATTTATGCCAGTTTCTGGTTTAAATATAGTAAATTTGACAGGCAGCAAGAGGACACAGCCTCTATGATAAGGTGCTCCCTATATTTATATCACCTATTAGTTGACCTAATTTATGCCATCATTTTGTGCCAAAGTTTCGGTGCATTTAGACCATGCCCCTTTCTCAATTAAGCCACACCACTCTCCCCCTGTAAGTCGCGGTCCTTGTCAGACAAGTTGAAAATATTGTCTACTTTAAAATACTTAATGCATACCTCCAATTATGAAACAATTTTCGATAAGTTTATAGTGAAAGTGAATATAAGAAACTTTGTAATATATCTTTTTAAAGAAAATTTCTGATTTTTATTTATTTTACTCACTTATATAGTGCTGACATATTCTGCAGTGCTTCATAGACATTATCATTGCCTGCTGTCCCCAATGGACCTCACAATCCAAGTTCCCCATCAGTATGTCTTTGGAGTGTGGGAGGAAGCTGGAGTACCTGGTGGAAACCCACTCAAACACAGAGAGAACATACAAACTTCATGCAGATGTTGTCCTTGGTTGGATTCAAACTTGGGACCCCAGCACTGCAAGGCACTAGTCAACCACTGAGCCACCATGCTGCCCATTATCATGTCTTGCTATTTCATGCTTTTAACATTAATGCCTACGGAGAGAGAACGAGGCTGTTTTAGACAAGCAAATTGCAGTTTCATAGCTCTGTTACACTTATCACTTTTAACTCTACTATATACAGTACAGACCAAAAGTTTGGACACACCTTCTCATTCAAAGAGTTTTCTTTATTTTCATGAATATGAAGGCATCAAAACTATGAATTAACACATGTGGAATTATATACATAACAAACAAGTGTGAAACAACTGAAAATATGTCATATTCTAGGTTCTTCAAAGTAGCCCCCTTTTGCTTTGATTACTGCTTTGCACACTCTTGGCATTCTCTTGATGAGCTTCAAGAAGTAGTCCTCTGAAATGGTCTTCCAACAGTCTTGAAGGAGTTCCCAGAGATGCTTAGGAGTTGTTGGCCCTTTTGCCTTCACTCTGCGGTCCAGCTCACCCCAAACCATCTCGATTGGGTTCAGGTCCGGTGACTGTGGAGGCCAGGTCATCTGGCGCAGCACCCCATCACTCTCCTTCATGGTCAAATAGCCCTTACTTTCAAAGTTTTCCCAATTTTTCAGCTGACTGACTGACCTTCATTTCTTAAAGTAATGATGGCCACTCGTTTTTCTTTACTTAGCTGCTTTTTTCTTGCCATAATACAAATTCTAACAGTCTATTCAGTAGGACTATCAGCTGTGTATCCACCTGACTTCTCCTCAACGCAACTGATGGTCCCAACCCCATTTATAAGGCAAGAAACCTGACAGGGCACACCTGTGAAGTGAAAACCATTTCAGGGGACTACCCCTTTAAGCTCATCAAGAGAATGCCAAAAGTGTGCAAAGCAGTAATCAAAGCAAAAGGTGGCTACTTTGAAGAACCTAGAATATGACATATTTTCAGTTGTTTCACACTTGTTTGTTATGTATATAATTCCACATGTGTTAATTCATAGTTTTGATGCCTTACATGTGAATCTACAATTTTCATAGTCATGAAAATAAAGAAAACTCTTTGAATGAGAAGGTGTGTCCAAACTTTTGGTCTGTACTGTAAGTAGTATAAGGCTCTATTTAGACCAGCGGTGGGGAACCATTTTGCTGCCAAGGGCCATTTGGATATTTGTAACATCATTCGGGGGCCATACAAAATTCTCAATAAAACTTTTTTACTGCTGTATTTGGTCAAACATATAATTGACTTAGGGATAAGTTACAGAAATTGCACTTCAATTAAAATAATCTAGAGGGCTGTAATTTTTAAGTTCAGAATGTTACTTATTTGACATTAATGGCAGGAAGCTAAACCCAGGGGGTCCAGAGAGGGGTTCACCCAGCTTTCACTCTCCCTGCCTCTTTCTTCGCAACTGTCCCTGCCTTTGTCCCTTTCTCAGCAAAATATCTGCCCCCACCTCCATCAGCCTGAAATCAGCCTCCTATCAGACCCCCCAGGCCTACATCAGCCTCAGATCAGACTCCCATCAGACCTCTAAGCCTCAGATTGGACCCCAATCAGACCCTTCCTAGCTTCAGATCAGACTCCCATCAGACCCCCAGCCTCAGACCAGACCCGGATCAGACGCCCAGCCTCAGATCAGCCCCCATCAGACCCCCCAGGGTCAGATCAGCCCCTATAAGACCCCCCAGCCTCAGATCAGACCTTCATAATACCCTCCCTAGCTTCAGATCAGCCCCCATCAGACCCTCCCCAGCCTCAGATCAGCCCCCATCAGCCCCCCTAGTCTCAGATCAGACCCCTATCAAACCCCAGCCTCAGATCAGACACCCCCAGCCTCAGATCAGACCCTCCCAAGCCTCAGATCAGACCCCCATCAGACCCTCCCCACCCTCCTTTAGCCTCAGATCAGCCCCAATCAATCAGACATCAGATCAGATACTGTATTTAAGATAAACAAATAAACTTACCTCTCCAGCTCCGTACGGCGATGCCTCTTGGCAGATTCACTTACCCTCCCTGTTCTTCTTCCTGCCGCACTATATTGTCACCTCACACCGCACAGCGTCAGGTCATAGTGCACGTCTACGTGCACTGCGTCCTGACGCTGGATGTGTCAGGACACAGTGTGGGGCTGAAAGAAGACCAGGGAAGGTGAGGACAGCCAGTGCAGTGCTGTTCTCACCTTCCTGTGCCTCCCGTATGCTAATGACCGCTTCCATAATGGAAGGGGTCATAAGCATTTTCACATTATGTCCTGGCAGGGGGCCGGGGGCCACATGAAATGATACCGTGGGCCGCATACGGCCCTCGGGCCGGAGGTTCCCCACCCCTGATTTAGACTCTACTAAATATAATATGATAAAGCTCTACCACTGTTGAAAGTGAGGAAATAAATTACTTACTGGCTGGCAGCAGCCTCCTCATCCTTCCTCCTTTCTTCATAGACTTTTACGTGTGAAGCTGGAGACTGAGAGAGGAGCTAATAGATAACAGGCCAAGTGAAGGGAAAGAGGATTAAAGAAGCACGAAAAGCCCAGGAGGAAGCACAATTTTTTAATATGATATATTACAAACATTTTTATATTCACCTGTTCTATTCATTTATGAAAATTTGGTTATAACTGGAGGCACACTCTAATAAAAGTAATGTGAAGCAAGTGCAAATTGCTCTACCATTTGGCACATTCTGGTTCTGGTAAGGAAAGATCTATGTATACTCTACTTGTACAGTTAACACTGAACATTTGAATTTAGAGGGTGTAAAAAAGTGTGAGGATTAGCTGTGGTGTGCTGTGCATGCTACGTATCTCTTCTCAGCTTCTTGAATCTAAGTGAATGGGCTGTACATGCCTTTGTACAGTATGTAGGCATATACTGTATGTCTACAAGTAAAATATAATGGATGACTTTAAAGAAGCACTACCACAAAATTTGTATTCTCTGACCTGTTATAAAGGTACATGATGTAATCTGTAGTAAAGGTAATCTTCTTACCATTGACTGTATTTGTGACTTATAACCTCCCTTCTGATCTTCAGCTGTGTCATGTGACAAACACTCTGACTCTCCAAATAACACAGCATCTTATGTGTGGACAGGAAGCCATTTTCTCTGTGTATTCCTATGGGAACCTCAATGTCAGTCCCATAGGAACTAATAGAGAAGTAACTGACTTCCTGTTGATGTGTCAGTTAGAGATCAGAGTGCTGGTCACTTGACACAGTTGAGGATCAGAAGGGAGGTTATAACTCACAAATGCAGCTACTGGTAAGAAGATTACCTTCACTACAGTTTACATCATGTGCCTTTCTAACAAGTCACAATGTAAAATTATTTGTGGGAATGCTACTTTAATGGAGTGAATGTGGGTAAGTAGGTATGGACCGTTCATGTAATCAGGGCTGTGGAGTCGGAGTTGGAGGCAATTTTGGGTACCTGGAGTCGGCAAAAAATGAACCGACTCCGACTCCTACTAGATTTAAATTGGAATACAATTTTAAAAAAGCAAGTTTAAATGGCCCAATTCACAAAACGTTATAATTAATTACCGTATTTTTCGCCCATAAGATGCACCTAGGTTTTTGAGGAGGAAAATAAGAAAAAATATATTTTGAACCAAAAGGTGTGCTTTTGGTGGGTTTTGAACTAATGGTGGTCTGTGGATGGCACTGTTATGGGGGCATCTGTGGATGGCACTGTTATGGGGGCATATGTGGATGGCACTGTTATGGGGGCATATGTGGATGGCACTGTTATGGGGGATCATTGTGGGGGCATCTGCGGATGACACATATACAGCATCTTATCTTAAGTGTCATCCACAGATCCCCCCCTTAACAGTGTCCCTGTGTAGTAAATGGGGGCCGGCATCTGTTTCTGTAATGGCAGCGGGGCCCTGTGCCTGCTTCATTCATAAAGTTGGCGGAGCAGGCGCGTGACGTAGTGAGCTACGCTACGAGCGCCCACCCGGCCTCCTGACTGCCAAGAAGTTAGTAGTAAGTAGTACAGCGCTAGATTTAAGATGATTAGAATACTTTAACAATACCCACAAGTTAGATATGATTACCGTATACTACAGTGAGCGGGGCCCGGTGTAGTAGAATACAGTGACTGCACCGGGCCCCGCTGCCATTACAGAAACAGATGCCGGCCCCCAGCCCCTCCTCCCTCTCAGCCTATTCACCGGACGGTCGCAGCATTCACCCCATAAGACGCACTGCTATTTTTCCCCCACTTTTGCGAAAAATACGGTACTTCTCTACTGTAAGAATAAAGGCCAATGCATGCAGTGCGTCACGTTACCGTAAAACGAACACGTTAAGTGATCATGAAGAAGCATGCTTTTCATATGCTTCACTATATGGCACGCAACGCACAGTTAAGGAGCGGCAATACTTATACTTTCCATTGTGTTGTGTTCCGCTGTTACAGGGAACGCAATGCCCATGGTTAACCTAGCCGCTCACTGATAACTGATTAAGTAAATATGTTTTTTGCAGGACTAGAGACTTGTATAAGTGACGGGAATGGATAGTCAATAGCTCAAGACTGAAGCTGTAAACCATTTGAAAAACTGCTGTCATTCAGCTAAGGCTATAAAAACTTGTAAACTCAGACTTAGCTTAAACTTTAAACATGACTATGGGATTCTACTAGGGAAATCGTGTTTTACAATAAATGCCCCTTCCCGGATCCTCCCACTGCCCTATCTTCAGCAGAAGATCAGCACACAAAGGAGAAGGCAGCAGCTTCCTAGCCAGTAGTTCTGTGGTAATGACATGTATGTTGCCTTTCTTTCCTTCAAGGAATGTATAAAATACACTCACATAATAAATACAGAGGAGTCGGAGTCGGGGAGTCGGAAGTACCAAAAACTGAGGAGTCGGAGTTGGAGTCAGAGCATTTATCTACCAACTCCACAGCCCTGCATGTAATTATATTCATAGTGTGACAAATATGTAAAATCCCAGACTGTGGGGTGTACAAAACTTTTGTAAAATATGCAACATTACTGTTAAGGGCATACATATTTATTTATATTATATTTTAATTTATAGTGTATTTGGAATATTGGCAGGCATCATACAAGTAAAGTAGGGAACCTGTTGAAAATTTAAATCCCACATCTGAAGTGGCTGGCTCTGCTAGAGATATCCATGGTAATTCTAAATGTTTCTAGACCTGGTCAATAAAGGATGTCAAGTTCCTGTCCAAGTTTAGAGGTAGTGGATTGGCATATAAAGAGGACCTTTCATGGGTCCAGACATTATAAACTAAGTATCAGGATATGTAGGGCATAGTGCAGGGATCTAACTGCACTTACTATTTTTTCTGGGCACCGCTCTGTTCGCCCCCTGTGGCCCCCATTGTATTCTCCCGCCTGGTATGCTAATTTTAGCATCACTACAGGGAGGAAGAGACTGCCTTGTTTCTCAATGGGTGTCTCCTTCTCCCTGGCTGTAGAGCCGTCTAATCGCAGCGGAGAGCGTCACAGCGAGGGAGAAGGTGAGTTTTTTTTTCTCCCTGGCTGTGACGCTCTCTGCTGCGATTGTATGTCTTGTCTTGTATGGATTTTACAACATCAAATAAAGCATATTGTTTTATTAGAAGCTGGACCTTTCTACTTTTTATGCAGTTTACGTTGGCTTTGTCCTGGCTGTATCCGTGCCTCTGACTCGATACGCAGGTGAGCGCTGCAATTTGACTTTCTAAATCTAAATTACTTCTAAATTGGTCAGGGTTTTACTGGAATAAATACTACATCATGGAATATAATACATTTCTAATACATTTACTCATCAATGAAATGTTGTGCCCTCAAGGTCAACACCTTCATGTAAAGTAGTACAAGCTCTTTAATGGGAAGAAAAAATAAAGGGACATGAATATTTTCTTAGTAGTAGTAAATTATGTATTGTAACATACGGTACAAGAGGAACGCACAGTTTAAATTGATAGTGACCATAGTTGTGGCATTTTTGTTTATGGATCTTTCTGACAATCTCATGGTTATGGTGCCTGCTGATGGACCCCTGATGTTGGCCATCCAAGGAAAGAAGGTATTTAGGACTTAGATGTTGGTGAACAATCCTCAGGATAGGTCATAAACATCAGATCGGTGGGGGTCCAACACAAGAATGAGAGCCTTCTGCTTCTGGCTCTGTCCACTGTATAGTTTCCTGCACTGGTAGCTGCCGTAAGCAGCTAATTGCTGGGGGTGTCGGACCCCACCAATCTGATATTGATCAATTTCTAAGTTCTGGAAAACCCCTTAAACCTACCAGATCCCTGTGAAGTAAGCGGTGCTAGAGTTATTTGACAGCTACTCACTAGAAATTGGGCAGGATATCTCTCAGCCAAACAAGCATTTAGCTTATGCAGCTAGCCTTTATCGATGCCTGCATCTCTTTCATACTCTTTAATCCAGTACAGGCTGAATCATGCCGATGATCCTGCTCTGCCCCTTGATTCCATTTTATGAGTTTTGGATATGTAACACAGTACTTTATTAAAGGGCAAAAGAGCCAGTTGTTCATTACAATAGAAGACTTTTCGAATCTATACTGTATCTTCTAATCTGTATATCTAAATTATGTCTTTGAAAGTAGAATATGAAATTTTTAACTGGATTGTGAAGTTAAGAGCTAGTCTATCATGCTATCTATGTGTTCACACTGCAAATTTAAACTCCACTGAAGTTAATGGAAGAAATCTGTGAATAATCCACAAACAATTCGCAAGTTAATGGAAATGTTATGGATATGAAAGCCTAATCTGCGTGACAAAAATCCACAGCATGTAAATCGGGATAAAAAAATCCCATACACTTGTATTAAACGGTCCATTGCTGTGGATTCTGCACCGCAAATCTGCAGCATGTGAACTTGGCCTAATGTATTGTTTATGTACCATAACATTTTTTTTTATTTGCAGCTGTGTATAGATTATTTATATATGGTCTCATGCCTTCTAGTACTAGACGTGGTTAAATTAATCCAGAACCATATCTACATGCAGTTTTTGTATTTCTCAGTGCTTAGATTGCTTTCCTTTAGGCTCTCTAGTTTTCTTCAAAATCCAAAAAATGTAGGTGGGCAACATAAAGTTGAATGCAAATCACAAATTTGTGGTCACTTAGGCAAATTGATATTGCACTATAACTGCGAATTTGCCTCATTTGCTTACAACTTCATATAGTAATAGAGCCATAGCCTGATTGGCGTTGCATACAACTTATCTTAGAGCTGTACTAGAGATAGGAATATCAGCAGGGGTGTAACAGTAATTAGGCTCCATATGAAAACTTGGAATGGGGACCCACACCACCATGACCACTTTCAGCAAATTCAGAAAAATATTGCAGTGATGTCACAATACAGGGATGCAACCTTACATACATTTCACCACTAACTGTACCTTATAGTGAATTCAGAAAGTCTTTCCCTTTTTCAGATTTTGTTAAGTTGTAGACATGTGCTAAAATAAAATAAAAATATCCCCCCCCCTCTATCAGTCTGCACTCAATCTCCCTTAAGGAAAAAGTAAAAAATAAAATAAAAAATCTTTGCAAACTTATTAAAAAGAAAAAAAAAATACAATTTTGCATTTCTTGCATCAGAACAAAAGCAAAGCCATGAGGAGGAAAGAACTGCCTGTAGAGCTCAGAGACAGGATTGCTTCGAGGCTCACATCTGGATAAGGGCACAAAAGTTTCTGCTGTACTGCATTCCCAAGAGCATAGTGGCCTCCAATTCTTTAATGGAAAAAATTAATAACAATCAGGATTCTTTCTAGAGCTGCCCACCCCTCCAATCTAAGTAACTGGTAGAAAAGGGCCTTGTTGAAAGAGGTGACCAAAAGCCCAATGGTCACTCTAGTTGAGCTCCAAAAATCCTATGTGGAGATGGGAAGATGAGAGAAATTTCCAGAAGGTGAACCATCACTGCAGCATTCCTCCAATCTGGGCTTTATGGCAGAGGGGCCAGAAAGAAGCATCTCCTCAGTAGAAGACACATGAACATTTACAGAAAAAGCATCTAAAGGACTCTCAGACTGTGACAGACAAATTTTTTCAGATGAAAACAAGACTGAACTTTTTTTGCCTCAATTCTAACTGTCATGTTTGGAGGAAACCAAGCATTGCCCAATACAATATCTACAGTGAAGCATGCTGGCAGTAGCAACATTCTGTGGGGGTATTTTTCAATGGCAGGGGCAGATAGACTTGTCAGGGTTCATGGAAAGCTGAATGGAGATAAGTATTTGAGGGGGAGGGGGTACTATGTCTCCTTATGGAAAGCGTGTTAGGAGTCTTATAAGCCATACATGCTCTTCTGGAACTCTGGGAAGAAGTATGTAAATGAGCTCCTAGCAAGCTCTGCCTGTGATGCCACCAGATATAAGGTAGCTATCTTTTTAGTTAATGTTCAACCCTTTACATAGGTCTTGAGACATGGCTTGGATAATAAATAAGCCAGCACCTCATCTGCAGACAGCTGCGGTTTTAAAAAAGGCTCAGGCTTTTTAAAAATCTAGTCACTGATGATGCTATTATGCTTTGAATAAAAGTCTTTCATATCGTCAAGAAAGTGAGTGCCAGTCCTTATTTGCTATATAAAAAGTGGATAGATATGTGGGGCGATGGCTCACTTAACTGTGGACCTGGAATAGTGCTCTAATCTGATTTGAAATCACACTTTCAATAGTATTAACTGAGAGTGATGAGCAGCAGCGGCAATATTCGAATTCGCGATATTTCGCGAATATTTGGGCGAATATTCGCCATATATTCGAGAATTCGCGAATTCATGATCTCCAGGCATTATTTTCTTGATTGTGAAAATTCGCTTAAAATATTCGCATAAAAATTCGCATGAACTGGTATTTAAAAAAAAATCTAATATTCGTGATTACGAATATATTTTGCAATATTCGAAATATTCGTGAATTCTCGAAGTGCCGATATTCGCGATTAAAATTCGCAATTCGAATATTCGTGATCAACACTATTAACTGGCACTCCAACATATAGAATTCACATGGAATTAATAATAATAATTATATTTAATTGTATCACACAGAATTTAAAAGTAAAAAATATACCCCTAAAATATACTTCATATAAAATAAAGGTAAGTATGATGAGTCCCAGATGAGCTGCTTAAATCACGCAGCGTATTGCAGTGTTAGAGTCCAGATCTTTTGATTGTCATCCGCTCGTTTCAATGTAATCCAGTTTATTCACATGGATAATTTCATAAATACAGTGCTGATATGACAAGTTCATACAGTTGCAAGAAAAAGTATGTGAACCCTTTGAAATTATATGGATTTCTGCACAAATTGGTCATAAAATGTGATCTGATCTTCATCTAAGTCACAACAATAGACAATCACAGTCTGCTTAAACTAATAACACACAAAGAATTAAATGTTACTATGTTTTTATTGAACACAACATGTAAACATTCACAGTGCAGGTGGAAAAAGTATGTGAACTCCTAGACAAATGACATCTCCAAGAGCTTATTGGAGTGAGGTGTCAGCCAACTGGAGTCCAATCAATGAGATGAGATTAGAGGTGTTGGTTACAGCTGCCCTACCCTATAAAAAACACACACCAGTTCTGGGTTTGCTTTTCACAAGAACCATTGCCTGGTGTGAATGATGCCTCGCATAAAAGAGCTCTCAGAAGACCTATAAAGCTGGAAAGGGTTATAAAAGTATCTGTCACGGAACCATGAACCAGACGTACAACAAGAGATAAGTGAAAATAGAAGGCTTTATTGAAAATAAAGCTGTAAAGCAAAAGTCCAAACGGATGGTGAAACCGAGCAGAGTCTTTGCGAAGCCAGAGGTCAGGAACCAGAAGGGTAGTCAGACGAAGCCAGGATCAGGAACCAGCAGGGTAGTCAGACGAAGCCAGGATCAGGAACCAGCAGGGTAGTCAGACGAAGCCAGGATCAGGAACCAGCAGGGTAGTCAGACGAAGCCAGGATCAGGAACCAGAAGCAGCAGCAGTCTTAGAAGCATGTGAACACAAGAGGACCAAGCAAGGAACTGAAGCCACAGACCTCCTATATATATGAGCTAGGCATCCAGCTCCTCCCAGGGGAAGGAGGAGCCGCAGGGTGGAAGGCTACAAGAAACCCAGGACCCAAGATGGCCGCCAGCACATGTCAAACGAAGGAGAGCAGCAAGCAGGTAAGACCATGACAGTACCTCCCCCTCAAGGGCCCCTCCTCCGCGGAGCACAAAACGGTTTCTGAGGGAAGCGTGCGTGGAAGGCTCGGAGCAAGGCAGGAGCATGGACATCTGCGGAGGGAACCCAGGAACGCTCCTCTGGACCATAACCACGCCAATGGACCAAAAAATGCAACCGACCGCGGACCAGGCGTGAGTCCAGGATATTGCTCACCTCATATTCCTCACGATTGCGCACTTGGACCGGACGAGGCCGAGGAACCGAGGAAGTGAAACGATTACACACCAGTGGCTTCAACAGGGAGACATGAAACACGTTGGAGATCCGCATGCCAGGAGGAAGCGCAAGGGCATAGGCTACCGGGTTTACCCTGCGAAGCACTCGGAAGGGACCAACAAAGCGAGGCGCCAGCTTGGGAGTGGGCACTCGAAGGTTGAGGTTGCGGGTGGACAACCATACACGGTCTCCGACCTGGTAGGAAGGAGCAGGCGCTCGTCTGCGATCAGCCTGGAATCTCTGGCGCTGCGCAGAGACCTCAAGGGACTTCTGGATCTGTACCCAAGAAGCACGTAGGACGGAAAGGTGATCCTCCACAGCCGGAATATCCTGGGGAGAGAATACCTCCGGTAACACGGCAGGTTGGAACCCATAATTGGCCATGAAGGGAGACGTCCCAGAGGAAGAGTTCACCGCCGTGTTCCTGGCAAACTCAGCCCAAGGCAGGAGGTCAACCCAATTGTCTTGGTGATCGGAGACATAGCAACGAAGGAATTGCTCCAAGGCCTGATTGGATCGTTCTGCGGCCCCATTGGACTGAGGGTGGTAGGCCGAGGAGAAGGAGAGATGAATCCCCAACTGGGAGCAAAAGGCGCGCCAGAACCTGGACACAAACTGACTCCCCCGATCCGACACAATCTCCTTAGGCAAACCGTGCAACCGGAAGACCTCCCTGGCAAAAATCGTGGCCAACTCTTGTGCAGAGGGTAACTTCTTGAGAGGAACACAGTGGCACATCTTGGAAAACCGATCCACAATCATGAGAATGACCGTATGGCCTCGGGATGCAGGGAGGTCCACAATGAAATCCATCCCCAGGTGTGACCATGGGCGCTCCCCGGTGGCTATGGGTTGCAGAAGGCCCAACGGAAGGTGCCGAGGGGACTTACTCTGGGCACAAACGGAGCATGCCGCTACATATGCGGCGATGTCGGAACGTAGGGAAGGCCACCAGAACAGACGTGAAACAGCCCAGGACAGCTGATTCTTTCCAGGATGCCCCGCGGTCTTGGAGTTATGGTAGGTTCGCAACAACCGAGTGCGCAACTCCTCAGGCACAAAACATCTGCCGTTGGGTCTCCCAGAGGGAGCACCAGATTGAGCCGCCAAAATCTGCTCACCCAGGGGAGAGGTCAGGCTGGTGCGAATGGCGGCCAGGATCTGATTCGGAGGTATGACCGAAGTCGGAATCGACTCCTCCCTGGACAGCTCGGAGTACTGCCGTGATAAGGCATCCGCCCTGATGTTCTTGGAACCGGGTAGGTAGGAGACCACGTAATTAAAACGTGACAAGAACAGAGCCCATCTGGCCTGACGTGGTGTCAATCTCTTGGCCTCAGAAAGGTAGGTCAGATTCTTGTGGTCCGTCAGGATGAGAACCGGAACCACCGAACCCTCGAGCAAGTGCCTCCATTCTTTAAGGGCCTGCACGATGGCCAATAACTCCCTGTCACCAATCTGATAGTTGCACTCTGCGGAAGACAGTTTCCGGGAGTAAAACCCACAAGGAAGCAGAGGACCCTCTGGTGTTCTACGCTGAGACAGAAGGGCGCCTACTCCCGTCTCAGACGCGTCCACCTCGAGGACAAAGGGCAACCCAGGGTTGGGATGCGACAGAATCGGAGCCGACACAAAGGCAGACTTTAGGGCCTCAAAAGCTCGGATGGCCTCGAGCGGCCAGACCTGGGAATTACTGCCCTTCCTGGTCAGATCCGTGAGAGGCTTGGCCAGCATGGAAAAGTCCCTGATGAACTTCCGATAATAATTGGCGAAGCCCAAAAAGCGCTGCAGGGAACGAAGACCACTGGGCTGGGGCCACTGTAAGACAGCCGAAACCTTCTCAGGATCCATGGAGAACCCCTCAGCGGAAATGATGTAACCTAAGAAGGTTACCTGGGATCGGTGAAATTCGCATTTCTCAAGCTTACCGAACAGCTTGTTCTCTCGTAACCGTTGCAACACTCGTCTGACATCCAGAATGTGGGCCTCCATGGATTCAGAATATACCAAGATGTCATCCAAATAGACTACCACACACTGCTGCAACAGGTCACGGAAAACATCGTTGATGAATTCCTGAAAGACTGCGGGCGCATTGCACAACCCAAAGGGCATAACCAAGGATTCGTAATGACCGGTCCTGGTGTTAAACGCGGTCTTCCACTCATCGCCCGCCTTGATCCTTACCAGGTTATATGCCGCCCTCAGGTCGAGTTTGGTAAAGACCGTGGCCCCTTTAAGGCGATCGAACAGCTCGGAAATCAAGGGTATCGGGTAAGCATTCTTGATCGTGATGCGATTGAGACCCCTGTAATCGATGCAAGGCCTCAACTCACCGCCCTTCTTTTTCACAAAGAAAAATCCAGCCCCTGCCGGGGACGAAGATTTGCGAATGTGTCCGCGTGAAAGCGCCTCCCTCACGTACTCCTCCATGGCCTCATTCTCCGCTACCGACAGTGGATAGACTTTGCCACGAGGAGGAACGGCACCAGATTGTAACTCTATGGCACAATCGTATGGGCGGTGCGGAGGTAGGGCAACCGCGCGCACCTTATCGAATACATCCCGGTACTCCTCGTATTCAGGAGGCAACAGAGAGTCCGAGGAAGTACACAGCAACTTGACAGACCCATGGATGCAACTAGCCCCACACTGCGGTGACCACGAGAGGATCTCGACCGATCTCCAATCGAAAGTCGGATTATGCTTCTGGAGCCAGGGGTACCCCAAGACCACCGAGTAGTGTGGAGACGAAATAACCTGGAGGCAGACCGACTCTCTGTGAACGGCACCAATGGCTATCCCCACTGGAAGGGTCTCATGAGTCACGTGTGGCGGCAGAAGGGGTCTGCCGTCTATCGCCTCAAGAGCCAGTGGGGAACCTCGAGCCTGCAGAGGAATGGAATTGGCGGCAGCGAACACACTATCAATGAACAAACCACCAGCACCAGAGTCCACCAACGCCTGGGTCGTCACCGAGCCCCCGACCCAGGAGAGGACAACAGTGATCAGTGGTTTGTCAACACGGGAAACCGGGGACGAGGAGACTCCACCCAAGATCTGCCCCCGACAGGATCTCAGGGTACGAGCGTTTCCCGGACGGTTCGGACATGCCAACCGAAAATGCCCACCGAGACCACAGTACATGCATCGGCCCTCGCGTCTCCGGAGTGCCCTCTCCCCCTCGGACAGGCGAGCAAACCCCAGCTGCATGGGTTCACCCCCAGACAAGTCATCCCCAGGAGGCGTGGGAGGAGAGGGAGGCACGGGTGGGACAGCAAACGTAGGCACCAATCTGTTAGAAGACCTCCGCAGGTTCTCCTTAAAGGAAGGTCTCTCCCTGAGTCTGGTGTCAATCAAAATCAGGAAAGAAATAAGAGACTCGAGCTCAACTGGTAGGTCCTTAGCTGTAACCTCATCCTTCAAGGCATCCGAGAGACCATGAGAGAAAGCAGCGACCAGAGCCTCATTATTCCAGCCCACCTCTGCTGCCAGGGTACGAAACTCAATGGCGTATTCAGCTACGGATCGTGAACCCTGTCTGATGGACATAAGGAGCTTCGCAGCAGAGGCAGCACGAGCCGGCACATCGAATACCTTCCGAAGAGAAGCAACAAAACCGGAAAACTCGGCAACCACCGGATTGTTGTTCTCCCATAAAGGGCTGGCCCAGGCCAAGGCCTTGTCCGAGAGCAGCGAGATCAAGAAGCCCACCTTTGATCTCTCAGTAGGAAAGGCATGTGGCAGCAACTCGAAATAAATGCCCACCTGATTAAGGAAACCTCGGCACTGAGTTGGCTCTCCCCCAAAGCGCCGTGGAAGAGGGGCAGAACCGGTCATACCCCGAAACACTGCAGGCGCAACAACAGGTGTCGGGGTAGACTCTGGCGCAACAACCGGAGCGGCAGTAGGAGCGAGCCCAGGAGCGACAACCGACCCATCGGCAACGGGAGCGAAATGAGCCGTGCGTTCAAGCAGGGTTTGCAACGCCACAGCGAACCGACCCAACAGGTGATCCTGCTGATCAAGTCTGGCAACCAGCGTGGGTAGCGAGGATGGCCCTGTACCGTCAGAATTCATGGCTTGGTCCTAATGTCACGGAACCATGAACCAGACGTACAACAAGAGATAAGTGAAAATAGAAGGCTTTATTGAAAATAAAGCTGTAAAGCAAAAGTCCAAACGGATGGTGAAACCGAGCAGAGTCTTTGCGAAGCCAGAGGTCAGGAACCAGAAGGGTAGTCAGACGAAGCCAGGATCAGGAACCAGCAGGGTAGTCAGACGAAGCCAGGATCAGGAACCAGCAGGGTAGTCAGACGAAGCCAGGATCAGGAACCAGCAGGGTAGTCAGACGAAGCCAGGATCAGGAACCAGAAGCAGCAGCAGTCTTAGAAGCATGTGAACACAAGAGGACCAAGCAAGGAACTGAAGCCACAGACCTCCTATATATATGAGCTAGGCATCCAGCTCCTCCCAGGGGAAGGAGGAGCCGCAGGGTGGAAGGCTACAAGAAACCCAGGACCCAAGATGGCCGCCAGCACATGTCAAACGAAGGAGAGCAGCAAGCAGGTAAGACCATGACAGTATCTCCAAAAGCCTTGCTGTTCATCAGTCCACGGTAAGACAAATTGTCTATAAATGGAGAAAGTTCAGCACTGCTGCTACTCTCCCTAGGAGTGGCCGTCCTGTAAAGATGACTGCAAGAGCACAGTGCAGACTGCTCAGTGAGGTGAAGAAGAATCCTAGAGTGTCAGCTAAAGACTTACAAAAGTCTCTGGCATATGCTAACATCCCTGTTAGTGAATCTACGATATGGGATGAACCCTGAGGAAGGAATACGTCTATTCTGAAACGCGTCGGAGGAATTGTGGACCCTAGAGGCTTCCGTAGCTTTGGGTGTGACGTCACACTACAGGTTTCCAGGACAACGAACCTAACACGGCTGCTTTGTGTGCACGCAAGCTACCGGCCGGAGCTGCGCACGCATTACACAGCAAGCTGAAGATAGATCGGGACAAGACAAGAGGATTAAAAGCAACAGTGAAATCTCAGGAACGGACCGAGCGGGGCACATAACAGTAAGTGTGCAACAATACTATAATAGACCGGAAGAATATTGTACCTTATTACCGCATTTAATGTATATACTCCTGATAGGATAAGTTCACCAATTCACTGGGTGCCATAGGAACCAACGGGAACTTAGTTACCCAAACAGCAAATAGCAACTATATGGTGATATATGCCACATTTAGTGTGACAATATTAGCTTACTTATAGGCAGGAATCGAGTCAGCGCGGGTTCTTCTTTTTCTACTTTATATAGATCATGCCCGTTTCTCATAGATTATAGCATATCCACATAGTCGAAATGTTCAAATCAGAAGTTTTGTAAACTTGAATATGGATAATACTCACAGTTCCAAGGGTCTGCCCGCTGTGGCGTCCCACTTCAGTGGGCTTACCTGGATTTGTGAGTGGTTACAGTTCTTTCGGTGTTCGCGGATGGCGCCTGTTTTCTCCGTGTAGGAGTTTCAGCCTGATGCGGCTGTGATGGATCTCGACGTCCCACGCTGTGCTCGATGTTGGCGTGTCTTGTGGTCCGTACTACACCAATTTGTATGCAACGTTCGTATGGATCCGATTTGAATAAAATTTACTGAAGCGCTTCAGATTAGTTATACTTTCCGATAGATTTCCTCATTCGTAATAATTTCGGGCATTGAATGTAGTGTAACGATACCAAACGCGTTTCGAGGAGTACTTTCCCCTTCTTCAATGGCTACATTCAATGGCTGTGACTCCGATTTTTTTATATCCTCATTCAGCTAGTGTCAATATATGGTCTGGATTCTTGATATCCATTTGTATGGTTGTTGGTGTCATTGTGGTTTTGATGCGGTATGCATGTTTTTTTTGGGTTCACATGCGTTTTAATTCATATACATAAGTATATTGAATTAGTGTCTGGCATACAAAGATGGGTGGTCAATCCTAATATTGTATATAATGTAAAAATAGAAAATTAGAACAATGAAAAGTATATTACAATATCGTTCTATAAATATATGTTCGAGTCATTTATTATTTTTCGTATCTATAAAAATAAAATGGTTGCAAAGATAAAAAAATCTGTTAAAAAAATCTTAAATATATATTTTTTAAATATATATATTTTTTAAATATATACACTGCTCAAAAAAATAAAGGGAACACTTAAACAACACAATGTAACTCCAATTCAATCACACTTCTGTGAAATCAAACTGTCCACTTAGGAAGCAACACTGAGTGACAATCAATTTCACATGCTGTTGTGCAAATGGGATAGACAACAGGTGGAAATTATAGGCAATTAGCAAGACACCCCCAATAAAGGAGTGGTTCTGCAGGTGGTGACCACAGACCATTTCTCAGTTCCTATGCTTCCTGGCTGATTTTTTGGTCACTTTTGAATGCTGGCGGTGCTTTCACTCTAGTGGTAGCATGAGACGGAGTCTACAACCCACACAAGTGGCTCAGGTAGTGCAGCTTATCCAGGATGGCACATCAATGCGAGCTGTGGCAAGAAGGTTTGCTGTGTCTGTCAGCGTAGTGTCCAGAGCATGGAGGCGCTACCAGGAGACAGGCCAGTACATGAGGAGACGTGGAGGAGGCCGTAGGAGGGCAACAACCCAGCAGCAGGACCGCTACCTCCGCCTTTGTGCAAGGAGGAACAGGAGGAGCACTGCCAGAGTCCTGCAAAATGACCTCCAGCAGGCCACAAATGTGCATGTGTCTGCTCAAACGGTCAGAAACAGACTCCATGAGGGTGATATGAGGGCCCGACGTCCACACGTGGGGGTTGTGCTTACAGCCCAACACCGTGCAGGACGTTTGGCATTTGCCAGAGAACACCAAGATTGGCAAATTCGCTACTGGCGCCCTGTGCTCTTCACAGATGAAAGCAGGTTCACACTGAGCACATGTGACAGACGTGACAGAGTCTGGAGATGCCGTGGAGAACGTTCTGCTGCCTGCAACATCCTCCAGCATGACCGGTTTGGCATTGGGTCAGTAATGGTGTGGGGTGGCATTTCTTTGGAGGGCCGCACAGCCCTCCATGTGCTCGCTAGAGGTAGCCTGACTGCCATTAGGTACCGAGATGAGATCCTCAGGCCCCTTGTGAGACCATATGCTGGTGCAGTTGGCCCTGGGTTCCTCCTAATGCAAGACAATGCTAGACCTCATTGGCTGGAGTGTGTCAGCAGTTCCTGCAAGACGAAGGCATTGATGCTATGGACTGGCCTGCCAGTTCCCCAGAACTGAATCCAATTGAGCACATCTGGGACATCATGTCTCACTCTATCCACAAACGTCACGCTGCATCACAGACTGTCCAGGAGTTGGCAGATGCTTTAGTCCAGGTCTGGGAGGAGATCCCTCAGGAGACCGTCCGCCACCTCATCAGGAGCATGCACAGGCGTTTTAGGGAGGTCATATAGGCACGTGGAGGCCACACACACTACTGAGCCTCATTTTGACTTGTTTTAAGGACATTACATCAAAGTTGGATCAGCCTGTAGTGTGTTTTTCCACTTTAATTTTGAGTGTGACTCCAAATCCAGACCTCCATGGGTTGAAAAATTTGATTTCCATTTTTTTATTTTTGTGTGATTTTGTTGTCAGCACATTCAACTATGTAAAGAACAAAGTATTTCAGAAGAATATTTAATTAATTTAGATCTAGGATGTGTTATTTTTGTGTTCCCTTTATTTTTTTGAGCAGTGTATATATATTATTATTTTTTTGAGCTGTGTGATCTTCTAAGTGTAAAATATTTCTTTAATAGCAGGGGGATATGTAACTTGCATGAAGAGTGGGGGCAGGGACCCACCACCAAGGAAATACCGCAGTGCTGATAGACAGCCATACATGCGATCTCCCATCGGTGAGGGGGCCCCCGTCCCGAGCTCCGTGTGTCACACCTGAATTTTCATAGGAACCCAAAGATTTCTATTTCAGCATTTAATCCTGCTGGTAGGAGGCTTCCGAAATCGTAGATGCGTCTCGATTCTGCTCTGGATATTTTGTCAATATGATTTCCTCCCCTCCAATGTTTTTCTATTTTTTCCAATGCTGTGAAGGTTAGGCCTTTATGGTTTTTGTTATGGAATTCCTTAGAATGTTTAGATAAAGAATTATTTTCATATCAATTTTTTATATGGGTTAGATGTTCCGATATCCTGACCTTCAAGGGTCTCTTGGTTCTCCCAATGTATTGTCTTTGACACGGACATTGTACCAAAAAGACCACACTTGAGAAATTACATGTCAAAAAGTGTTTAATTACCATAGAAAAACAATTCTGTGTGGAAGAGACCCTATTTGTTATTTTTGGAAACTGAGTACTTATACTTCCTATACATGTTCCGCACCTATAAAACCCTTTTGGATTTAACCAGTTATGTATTGGGGGTATCTTCTTATGTCCATGCTTTATCGAAGGGGCCACTTTTAAACCTAGGTTTGGTGCCCTAGTGTAGGTGATGAGTGGTGCGGTGGGTATAAGCGGGCCTATGGTTTTGTCCTGTAGGATGTGGTGCCAATGTCGTCTAATGCAGTGTTTTTCAACCACTGTGCCGCGGCACACTAGTGTGCCGTGAGATATTGTCTGGTGTGCCGTGGGGAAAAATTCCAATTTGGTCTATTTGTGAGCTGAAGCCGCATGTTACGGACTATATAGCTCCGGTGTCACTGTCCTGTTACAGTCTGACAGGAGGAGACATCGCAGTAGATCACCGATGCGCAGAAGAGCGCCGATGGATCTGATTATCGCGTCGCAGCGCAGAGGAGCGCTGAGTGATGGATCTGGAGGAGACATGAGCAGAAGAGTGCTGATTGATGGATCTGATGCGCAGAAGAGCGCCGATGGATCTGATTATCGCATCGCAGCACAGAGGAGCGCTGAGTGATGGATCTGGAGGAGACATGAGCAGAAGAGCGCTGATTGATGGATCTGGATGGAGAAGAGCGCCTTAGGTGTGACGGACAGCGGCTATCTGGAGGAGACAAGCACAGTAAGTACTGAGTGACAGTGAGACAGGAGCAGATACAGTGATGGACAAGTTTTTGAAAAGGAAAGAACTGGACCCTGAACAAAATTCGGAGCCAGATGAGAGCCCAAGTATGAGTGAGGATCAAAAGAAAGCAAAGATGGTTAGCTCAAGCAAATTCTCTGGCACAAGGCAATATAGCGAAAGCTATATTTCATTTGGATTTACTTTCACCGGAGATGCAAAGAAACCAACTCCACTGTGCTTGGTGTGTGGTGAAAAGCTATCTAACAGTGCTATGGTCCCAAGTAAACTTAAACGCCATCTCCAAACGAAACACCCTTCGCTTCAAAACAAGAATGCAGACTATTTTGTTCGCCTGCGTGAAAACACGGAGAAACAGGCAACTTTCATGAGAAAAACCACAAAGGTAAATGAAAGAGCTCTTAAAGCTAGCTATCACGTTGCTGAACTTATAGCTAAGTCAAAAAAGTGGTGGTGTGCCTCGTGATTTTTTTCATGAAAAAAGTGTGCCTTTGCACAAAAAAGGTTGGAAAACACTGGTCTAATGATCCTTTCAATTTGTTTATATTGTACATTGTAGGGTAGGATCATTCTAAAGTCTGTTTTCTTTTTTGTTTCTTGTACAGGTTTTGGGCTAAAAAAATTATTCTTTTTCCATATTTCTGACTATGTTGAGTGCTTTATCAATGACTTTTTCAGGATATTCCTTTGTTCTGAATTGTGTGCACATCCTGACAGCTTCCTCTTCAAATTTAGTTTTGTCAGTGCAGTTTCTTCTGATTCGCCTGAATTGTCCAGAGGGGATATTAATTAGCCAATTCGGCAAATGACAGCTCAAAAATAAAATAAAGCTGTTCTTTGCCGTTGGCTTCTGATAAGTGTTACGGATGTATTTATTGTTTTTTGTAGTTATTTGTAAATCCAGAAATTCAGTTTCTTTGTTATTAATATAATGGTACTTTCACACTTGCGGCAGACTGATCCGGCAAGCAGTTCCGCCGCCGGAATTGCCCGCCAGATCCGACAAAACGCACACCGCCGCACATTTTTAACGTAACGGATCCGTCGTTCCGTCGAGGACCATAAAAGCCAGATCCGTCGTTCAGTTTCATTCCGTCGTCAATTTTCGCCGGATCCGTCCGTCGGATCCGTCGTAAAAGCGGATCCATCTATTCCGTTTTCTTCCGTTTTTAGACGGAAAGACGGATCCGGCGTTTAAATTTTGAGATAAAAAGATGCTATCTGTTAAGCAAATACTACAACTGGCTATAAAAGATAACAGAAGGTCACAAAAAGATGCAATCTGTTACAGCAAATGCTACAACTCGCTATAAAAGACAACCGATCAGAAGTTCCTTCAGCAGAGTGCAAAGATGATGCCGGACCATATTCGTTTTGGATTTCAGGCTTTAATTCTGGTTTCACGCTGGAGAAGACGTCTTCAAGCCAGACGGCGTAAAAGCGTCGCTATTGGGTGCATCCAATAACCTCTGCAAGAGTAAGAAAGGGAGTTTTTGAAACTCTGTTTCCTGAATTGAGGGATTATCCTGAAAAATTCTTTAACTACTTAGGGATGACGGTAGAAAGTTTTGATGATCTTTTACAACGCGTGTCACCTCACATTCAAAGACAAGACACCACTTTCCGTCGCTGTGTTTCCCCAGCAGAACGCCTATTGTTGACCATAAGGTAAAGTACATACTTTATTACATATTATACCAATATTTGGTCTAAATTTTTAAAAGCTGCTGTTTGGTAGTGTGAAGCCCTAAATTTTTTAATCAAAATTTGCTTACTTTTTCTGGGATCACTGTACAAAGTGTCTAATTTTGGCCCCAATTGATGCTTATCATTCTTTTTTTTAATTGTACATCTTGTTTGGAAAAGTTTGAATCAATATACTCGTCATTGAAGATGTAGAATGAACTGTGATGAATATTGTTTGCCATGGAGAACAAACATTTATCGTTGAATTTTGTTAAAAATTATATTGGCCACAGAAAAAATCTTGACCAAACTAATATATGTAGGGGTGCAATAAAATTGAGTCAGATTGATATACCTTGTATATTATGTTGTTTGGTAAAATTTTTAATACCCTTTTTTTTAAAATATTTTTTTAGGTTTTTGGCAAGTGGAGAAAGTTTCAGCTCACTCCATTTTCCATTTCGCCTTGGGATATCAACTGTCTCAATAATTGTCAAGGAGACATGCCGTGTTTTGTGGGAACAACTGCATGATGAATTCATCCCACATCCAACTCGACAGCATTGGACAGAAATATCTGAATGATTTTGGGATGTTTGTCAGTTTCCCAACTGCATAGGTGCGGTAGACGGGAAACATATTCGTATTATCAAGCCCCACGGAACCGGATCCGAGTTTTTCAATTACAAGAAATATTTTTCAATAATACTAATGGCCATCGCAGATGCTCAATATCGTTTTGTTGCAGTGGACGTAGGGGCCTATGGACGCGCCAACGATTCCATGGTATTTAAAAATTCAAATATGGGCCGTAGTCTATATAACGGACAATTCGATTTTCCTCTCCCTCAACCACTGCCAGGTACTGATGGCCCACCCATGCCGTTTGTATTGGTTGGTGATGAGGCATTCCAAATGTGTGGAAATCTAATTAAACCATATTCCAGCCGCGGATTAGATTTAAACAAACGCACATACAACTACCGCTTGACCAGGGCTCGAAGAATAGTTGAATGCACATTTGGAATTTTGGTCGCAAAATGGAGGATTTTCACTAAACCAATTCAGATGAAGGTTGAATCGGTCGACAAGGTTGTAAAGTCTGCTGTGGTGTTACACAACTACCTCCTTCAAAAAGAACCACTCAATTTGGAACAGGTAC
Source organism: Bufo bufo (assembly GCF_905171765.1). Classification (NCBI taxonomy): domain Eukaryota; kingdom Metazoa; phylum Chordata; class Amphibia; order Anura; family Bufonidae; genus Bufo; species Bufo bufo. The sequence goes on from NC_053390.1 coordinate 329,075,880, forward strand.
CGGAGGACAGCGAGATCGCAAGCATTCAAAGTTGTCGACATCGGTCAACTGTAGCAGTTGCACGGATGAGAGACTCGTTTGCGGATTATTTCTGCTCTGAAGCAGGAAGGGTGGACTGGCAGGACCGATTTGTATAAACATTTTGGGATTCATTTTCAAATAACCGTTAATTTATGTTTGTTGTCCCGTTGGTTGATGGTTACAGTGTGTTGTATTTGATTTCAATTGCATTTTGGGTTCAATAAATATTGTTTTTACGTAATTGAGATTTTATTTTAATATATTGATGTACCCACGCTGGAGGAGCGACACATACTTGTGTCGCTCCACTGGCGCTGGTAGATTTAATCAGGCCTGTTATGGAGACTGAGGTTAAATCTGCCCACGCTATAGGAGCGACACATACTTGTGTCGCTCTACTGGCGCTGGTAGATTAATAAGGCCTGTTATGGAGACTGAGGTTAAATATGCCCACGCTGGAGGAGCAACACATACTTGTGTCGCTCCACTGGCGCTGGTAGATTTAATCAGGCCTGTTATGGAGACTGAGGTTAAATCTGCCCACGCTATAGGAGCGACACATACTTGTGTCGCTCCACTGGCGCTGGTAGATTAATCAGGCCTGTTATGGAGACTGAGGTTAAATCTGCCCACGCTGGAGGAGCGACAATTAGTTGTGTTGCTCCGCCAGTACTGGGAGATTATGTCTGGCCTATTAGACACCTAGCTTTCTCACAATCTACCAACGCTGGAGGAGCGACAATTAGTATGCTGTAGTATGCTACAGTACGTAGGGGTATGCAGTTAATATAAGTACATAGTGGATGCTAGGAGTAGCAGCAGACAGGACTACTACTCCTAACATGCACTGTGTAGTATTATAACCTGCAACCCCTATGCTACAGTACATAGGGGTATGCAGTTAATATAAGTACATAGTGGATGCTAGGAGTAGCAGCAGACAGGACTACTACTCCTAACATGCACTGTATTTATAATCCCTGCAACCCCTATGCTACAGTACATAGGGGTATGCAGTTAATATAAGTACATAGTGGATTCTAGGAGTAGCAGCAGACAGGACTACTACTCCTAACATGCACTGTGTAGTTATAATCCCTGCAACCCCGATGCTACAGTACATAGGGGTATGCAGTTAATATAAGTACATAGTGGATGCTAGGAGTAGCAGCAGACAGGACTTCTACTCCTAACATGCACTGTGTAGTTATAATCCCTGCAACCCCTATGCTACAGTACATAGGGGTATGCAGTTAATATAAGTACATAGTGGATGCTAGGAGTAGCAGCAGACAGGACTTCTACTCCTAACATGCACTGTGTAGTTATAATCCCTGCAACCCCTATGCTACAGTACATAGGGGTTGCAGTTAATATAAGTACATAGTGGATGCTAGGAGTAGCAGCAGACAGGACTACTACTCCTAACATGCACTGTGTAGTTATATTACCTGCAACCCCTATGCTACAGTACATAGGGGTATGCAGTTAATATAAGTACATAGTGAATGCTAGGAGTAGCAGCAGACAGGACTACTACTCCTAACATACACTGGGTACTGACAGCTCCTATGTACTTATAGCTCCTATGTATAAGTACATAGGAGCTGTTTATATGAGTTTTTTCTGTCAGAAAATAAGAAAAAAAACACATATACTCACCTTCTCTGGCTTGCACCCGACTCCCTCGCAGGCAGGATCCAGACAGGATGGCGCGAAACTTGCTCCTCCTCTATCCGACGCAGGCGCAGACAGGATATCCGGATCAGTTGTTGCGTCGTTCCCCAGAACATTTAAAGTCGCATCCGTCCTTAATACAATTCAATGGGAATTAAGGACGGATCCGACGTTAAGGCAAATGATACGACTTTTGAGACGGAGAAGAAAATTATGCATGCTACGGTTTTTCATTTCGACGGAAACGCCGAAAAGACTGAAGCGGAACAATCCTGATGCATCCTGAAGGACGGACTCTCCATTCAGAATGCATGGGGATAAAACTGATCAGTTCTTTTCCGGATTTGAGCCCCTAGGACGGAACTCAGCGCCGGAAAAGAAAAACGCAAGTGTGAAAGTACCCTTAGATGAGAAGCATAAATTAAATGGATTATCGTTTATCTCTTCTAAAAAGGTATGTAATTCTCCCTCACCTTTTCTCCAGATAAATATTACATCATCTATATATCTCCGCAATAGCACCAGGTCTGCCCCCAGCATATTTGCGATATATTATAGTGGGACATCTTTCCTGGACCCGCTGACCCATATTCTTTGATACTTAGCTGTTTCAGGGTGATTGCCCCTCATCAGTGCAGAACAGAGTATACTGGCTTAACTGGCGTAACTCCTAGGTCAGGAGGGTATACTATATCTCCTTATGGAAAACGCTTAATTGGCGTGAGGAGTCTTATAGGCCATTCATACTCCTCTGGAATTCTGGGAAGAAGGTATGCAATTGTGCTGCCAGTACTCTCTGCTCTTCACTGATGAAGGGCAATCACCCCAGCTGTCAGCTGTTTGGATTAATTATTATCCAAGTCCTGTCTCAAGGCCTATTTAAAGGGTCAAACATTGACTTACAGCAGGGATGCCCTCCAGCTGTTGCAAAACTACAATTCACATCATGCCCTAATAGCTGTAGGCTGTCTAAGCATACTGGGAGTTGTAGTTTTATAACAGCTGGAGGGCCGCAGGTTGGGCATTCCTGACTTATAGGATAGCTACCTTACATCTGGTGGCATCAGAGGCAGAGCTTGCTAATAGCTGACTTGCATACCTTCTGCCCTTCGAGGAAAGTGCAGATATATTCCTAATGAAAACCTGATCCAAGGTGCTCTGGACCTCAGACTTGGCCGAAGGTTTACCTTCCAACAAGACAATGACCCTAAGCACACATCAAAGACAACACAGAAGTGGCTTAGGGACAACTCAGTGTGAATGTCCTTGAGTGGTCTAGCCAGAGCCCTGACATGAACCCAATTGAACATCTCCGGAGATATCTGAAAATGGTTGTCCATCAACCTGATACAGCTTGAAAGGATCTGCAGAAAATCCTCAAATCCAAGAGTTCAAAACTTTTGGAACGATACCCCAGAAGACTGGAGACTGTAATCACTGCCAAAGGTGCCTCTACTAAATCCTGAGTAAAAGTTCTGAATGTTTATATCAATTCAATATTTTTGTTTTTTATTTTCAATAAATTAGCAAAGAATTTGAACATTCTGTTTTCAATTTCTCATTATAGGGTATTGAGTGTAGAATGATGGGGAAAAAAAGGTGAACTTTTTTTTACCGTATTGTACCACAAGGCTGCAACATAACAAAATGTAAAACAAAGTGAAAGGGTCTGAAGACTTTCTGAATGCGTTGTATGTCTGAGTGGAAATTGACCCTACTATTTTGGTAGTTACGACCATGAAAATTTGATTGTGGGACCAACTGAAGACAAGGGCAGAAAGCATTCTGAGTAAAAGTCTGCAGAATGTGTTAGAGCTAGCGAAAAATAAATATGTACTGTGAAGTTGACATAAGGGTGTCAATACAATATAGTGTATAATTACTATTTCTGAAAGACAATATGTTCTTGCCCTTTTAATGCACTTACGTAGATTACAGCAATACAGCATTTTAACTGCAGGTGGCCATACAACACATGTTACATCTCTAAATTCTTCTCCTTTCCCAATGACATTTGAGAATTGCTAAAGTGATCTTTTTCTTTTCAGTCTTCTGTAAAATGTTCAAAGATTTAGATAATTGCCATTGCCTTTCCTCGTCTTGTTTTAATGTTCCTTTTTCTGTTTTCCAGTTGACAACGCAGGTGTGAATACATCAGCCTCTGGCTATTGGTCTCAAAGTCTGGGTGTTGGTCACCGATGAAATAGAATTCTTTGTGAATCACAACATTTTAAGTAGGGATTTGGAAATGTCAGGGGTTGGTATATGCACCATTGTACAAACTAAAGTAAGCACACAGATTAAATAAAAAGTTGGATGAAAGCATGGCTAGTAGCTAAAAGTCTCCAGCCAGTTTCAAAGCAGCCCTAATTCCCAAATAACATAATTGTTGGAGTATCATATAATGTTTCTATTTCAATTAGTACATTAGTATTTATATCATTTTAACCCCTTTTAGTTGACAACAAAAATTCAAAAGAAACACATACCTGACACAAGATAATTGCTGAGAACCAGAAGAATTAGGCCACAGCCAGAAGCATTTAGGGTACCATTAGGGGGATAAGTGTCTGTAAGGCAGGTGAACTAACTTCTGAGACCCCTGCCAATCATAAGAATGGGGATCTTGTGTTCCCTGTTTGAATAGAGAGGTGGTCACACATGTGTGCCCCTGCTCTATTGAACTATATGGGACTGCTTAGATACTGTAGATGAGCGCTTGTACTCAGCTATCTCTGGCAGACCCACAGAGTTGAAAGGAGTGGCAGCATGCATGTGTGGCCATTGGTCCATTCAAATAGGGAAACACAGGGCCCGGCCTCACTCACGTGATCCAGATGCTCCAGTGGTCAAATCCACCCTAATCAGACACTTATTTCCTATCCTTTGATGAGGAGATAAGTGTTTTTAATGGGATAACTCCTTTAATAAATGATTGCAATGAATTATAGTATTTTGTTCAGTTATATCACCTTTACTTTACGGAGGAAAATCAAATATTAACATGCCCACATAGTATGAAAACTTTCTATGTCGTTTTAGTATTTTTCACTTCATTGCCTTTTTGTGCTAAAATTATGGTATATTTATAAGTATGGAAATTCTGCACAGATCAATACATACCGTAAGTAAAAGTTAGCAGGTCATGCAATGGTTCTTTTTTATTGTATTACATTGCCCACTCTTAGGTTACAGTTTTAAAATCTTGGAAAACCCTTTCAAAAAAGCATAGAGTAAAAATAAGACTCCCTTTGGTCAAATGTGTCACCTTAGATACTAAAGTCGAGTATAGTTTCGATCAGACCGACCTGACATAGAGCTTGAGACATTTATCATCATAACTAGAGATGAGCAAATCGAAGCCGATGAAGTGGAATTAGTTTAAAATTTCAGGAAAAATTCGATTCACAACGAATGCGAATTTCCTTGCACTTCGTGTTAATGAATTTCATTTTTCCTAAAATGGCGGCTACACGTATGAGGACTGAGGACATGGGGCAAGGAACTCTGGGAAGGCAGGATCACCCAGATTGACATGCCTGTACGCAGCCAATCAGCAGCCAGCCAACCCTGTGATGTCACAGCCCTATAAATACGCCGGCCATCTTACGGTCAGTTTTTTTCAAGCGTTCAGAGTGCAGGGACAGACGTGTGAAGGTGCTATTGGAAAAACGATTGTGAAAAAAAAAAAAAAGACAGAAAAACGATGTATAAGTGCAGGGAAAGGATAGGGAGGAACAGGGCCGGCTCCAGGTTCATGTGGGCCCTTGGGCAATAAAGTCTCAGTGGGTGCCCTTACACAGTGATAACTCTCTGAGTACAGATAATATAGTAGATATCCCCTGCAGTCCTATGTAACAGCACAGATAACACTAGTGCTAATAATGTGTTAGTGTTACCTGCAGTCCTACTGTATGTAAAACCACAGATAACACTAATGCAGTGTACTCGCGAAAGTGCACATGCACGCAGCGCACTGACTTTTATGACGGCAGCGCTACGCAGCGCCAGCGCCAGTAACAGTTTGCAAAAATTTTTAAAGGGACCATGCAGAAACAAGTGGGCCCCCCCAGAAGAAGTGGGCCCCGGCAATTGCCCGGGCTTGCCGGGTGCTGGCGCCGGCCCTGGGGAGGAATCATTTCATAGCATCTTAGTGCAGGGAAAAACAACGGAAGGCGCTAGGGACATTGATAGGAAAGCGATTTACAAGTGCAGGGAAAGATTATTTGGGGATCCAAATAGTCATTAGACAGCTCTGTCATTCCATCTATTTGTTATTGGGCTGCAAGTGTTATGTTAAAAAGCCTTTAGAGGCTTATGTCTTAGTATCTTATTCAGTACTACAAGAAAAATATATACGCATTTTAGTTCTGCAGCTATTTCTGTTGAAATCGTATAGGGGCGTATTTCAGTAACAAAGAAAAATACATATGCACTGCACTGGTGCAGTTATTTCTGGTGAAAGCGTATAGGGGGTGTATTTCAGTACTACCAGAAAAATATATACGCACTGCACTGTTGCAGTTATTTCTGGTGAAAGCGTATAGGGGCGTATTTCAGTCCAACAAGAAAAATATATACACACTGCACTGTTGCAGTTATTTCTGGTGAAAGCGTATAGGGGCGTATTTCAGTCCAACAAGAAAAATATATACACACTGCACTGTTGCAGTTATTTCTGGTGAAAGTGTATAGGGGTGTATTGCAGTAAAAAATGAAAAATGTATTCTCAGTGCATTTCTGCAGTTAATTTTGGTGAAAGCGTATAGTGGCCTATTTCAGTCCAACAAGAAAAATATATGCTCAGTTCACTTCTGCAGTTATTTCTGTTGAAAGTGTATACGGGCATATTACAGTAAAAAAAGAAAAAACACACGCACTTTACTAGTGCACTTATTTGTGGCAAAAGCGTTCAGTGGCCTATTTCAGTACAGAAAGAAAAATATATACACACTTCACTGGTGCATTTATTTCCGCTGAAAGCGTTTACTGGCCTATTTCAGTACAAAAAGAAAAATACATTCTCAGTTCACGTCGACGGCAGTTATATGTGTTGAAAGCATTGCTGGGATTCAGCAGGGTGGCAGCAGTGGGAGGTCGGGAGCCAAACGTGCCCGTGGTAGAACACCTGCTTCGCAGCAGCCTACCCATCCGGGAAGTAGTGGTGCAGGGGTTCACGGAAGTAGCGGCGGTAGAAGTCAGTCAGTGCGGCGGTTATATGTGGTAAAATCTTTACTGAAGTATTTCGGTCGAAAAACAAAATTTATTCAGCGGTCAGCGCTGCGGTTATATGCGGTAAAATCTCCATGATGTCTCCATGATAAATCTGCAGCATGGGGGCCCCGTGTGGTTCCTACACACTTTCAAAATAATCCTTCAGTGGAGCGAATAGATGGCGGATGACCGGGACGCTCCATGACCTTCCCAGGAGCTGCTGTCGGGAACAGCGGTTCATTTCTGAGACGTCTGTATAGTGCAGGGGGAATCCGAAGACCCTTTACATCCCCGTGCTTCGTTATATGTGGTAAAATCTTTATTGAAGTATTTTGGTGGAAAAAGACATTTTATTCAGCGTCCAGCGCTGCACTTATATGCGTTAAAATTTTTGGTGAATTATTTCGGTGGAAAAACAAATTTCATGCAGCGTTCAGTGCTGCTGTTATATGTGGTGTGACAGTCCGTCTTGCAAGCTCACCTTGCCAGGGGTGAAGGGTAGGGGGGAATAGTCAGTCTTTTACGCACAAGGAGGACTCAGGAGACAGAAGTACATTTAAACTGGCGTCCGGACAGTTTTATTTACATAGGTTGCATAAAACAAAAATCATAAACACAACACCTAGCCTTGCCCAGGCTCTAACTAAACAGTAGGTCCCTCTCTAGGACGTGGCTGAGCTAGCCTCAGTCCACCCAAAATAGACACACAGTCTGAACAGCAACCTGTGATACTTGCGGTTTTCCTTGCTCTGGACCTTCAGGGCCGAATAGAAGGTTTATGCACAGTTGCAATACTCTGGAGGACTCTACACCTTGATGTCCGTGGGACTCCAGAGGAACAGCAGATTAAAATATCTGTTTGCTGCTATGTAATGATATTTTAGCAGCTGCTCTCTTGATCCCATGCATGGATCTGGCAGAAACCTTCCTCAATGTGCGTTTGTCTGTACAAACCCATCTGTGCTCTGAATAAGTCACAAATCTCCTAATAGCATGATGATGATGCTTAAGTTTTCGTGAAATATCTAATGTTTTCATACCTCGTCCAAGGCTTTGAACTATTTCACTCTTTTCGGCAGCAGAGAGATCCTTTTTCTTCCCCATATTGCTTGAAAATGGTGCTCTACTTAATAATGTGAAACACCCTCCTTTAGTAGTTTTTCCTTTTTTTTTAATTTTTATTAATTATCTTTATTAATATATCAAAACAAGTTACAATAAACAGAAGAATTGAATAAACACTCCACATATTCAATATATTTTACCCTTATCCCTATTCGGTTTTTACTTAAATTAGGCTCACCTGCCAATCTAATTATCACAGGTGTCCGAGATGGTTTTCAGTGATCAAAAGAGCCCTGAGACACAATGACATCCATGAGTTAAACTAAAAAACTAAATAATTAATCCTTGAGACACTTAAATAGAATTTGCACCAAAAATTTGACAAAAGAGACCGGTTTCTATTGGCTACCAGCCTCAGCTACTATTCTGATGCTGTTACCCGCCTGATGCCATACATCTGATGCCAATTGCTCCTTCTTTCACTCACCATCCTCAGCGCGTACTGGTATTGCCACCAACCTCCACAGTATGTCACCTTGCCTCTTGATGCTGCTGCCACCTCATGACTCTGTCATTGTGCCGCTCTGTGGCCTACTCATGCTGCTGCAACCTCAAGACTCTGTCATTGTGCCACTCTGTAGCCTCCTCCTAATGCTGCTGCCGCCACCTCCAGACTCTGTCATTGTGCCACTCTGTGGCCTACTCCTGATGCTGCTGCCACCAACTCTAGATTCTGTCATTGTGCCACTCTGTGGCCTACTCATGCTGAAGCCACCTCCAGACTCTGTAATTGTGCTGCTCTGTGGTCTCCTCATGCTGCTGCCACCTCCAGACTCTGTCATTGTGCCACTCTGTGGCCTACTCATGCTGCTGCCACCTCCAGACTCTGTCATTGTGCCACTCTGTGGCCTGCTCCTGATGCTGCTGCCACCACCTCTAGACTGTTATTGTGCCACTCTGTGGACTGCTCATGCTGCTGCCACCTCCAGACTCTGTCATTGTGCCACTCTGTGGCCTACTCATGCTGTAGCCACCTCCAGACTCTGTCATTGTGCCACTCTGTGGCCTACTCCAGATGCTGCTGCTGCTTCCACCTCCAAACTCTGTCATTGTGCCACTCTGTGGCCTACTCATGCTGCTGTCACCTCTAGAGTCTGTCATTGTGCAACTCTGTGGCCTACTCATGCTGATGCCACCTCCAGACTCTGTCATTGTGCCACTCTGTGGCCTACTCATGCTGCTGCCACCTCCAGACTCTGTCATTGTGCCACTCTGTGGCCTGCTCCTGATGCTGCTGCCACCACCTCTAGACTGTTATTGTGCCACTCTGTGGACTGCTCATGCTGCTGCCACCTCCAGACTCTGTCATTGTGCCACTCTGTGGCCTACTCATGCTGTAGCCACCTCCAGACTCTGTCATTGTGCCACTCTGTGGCCTACTCCAGATGCTGCTGCTGCTTCCACCTCCAAACTCTGTCATTGTGCCACTCTGTGGCCTACTCATGCTGCTGTCACCTCTAGAGTCTGTCATTGTGCAACTCTGTGGCCTACTCATGCTGATGCCACCTCCACACTCTGCCATTGTGTCACTCTGTGGCCTTCTCCTGAAGCTGCTGCCGCCACCTCCAGACTCTGTCATTGTTCCACTCTGTGATCTATTTATGCTGCTGCCACCTCCACATACTGTCATTTTGCCACTCTGTGGCCTACTCATGCTGCTGCCACCTCCAGACTCTGTCATTGTGCCACTCTGTGGCCTACTCCTGATGCTGCTGCCGCCACCTCCAGACTATGTCATTGTGCCACTCTGTGGCCTACTCATGCTGCTACCACTTCCAGACTCTGTCATTGTGCCACTCTGTGGCCTCCTCCTGATGCTGCTGCCGCCACCTCCCAACTCTGTCATTGCGCCACTCTGTGGCCTACTCCTGATGTTGCTGCTGCTACCACCACCTCCAGATTCTACTTATGCTTCAGCCACCTCCAGACTTTTTAATTGTGCTGCTCTGTGGTCTCCTCATGCTGCTGTCACCTCAAGACTCTGTCATTGTCCCACTCTGTGGCCTACTCATGCTTCTGCCACTTCCACACTCTGTCATTGTGCCACTCTGTGGCCTACTCCTGATGCTACTACCTCCAGACTCTGTCATTGTGCCACTCTGTGGCTTCCTCCTAATGCTGCTGCTGCCGCCACCTTCAGACTCTGTCATTGTGCCACTCTGTAACCTACTCATGCTGCTGCCACCTCCACAAACTGTCATTGTGCCACTCTGTGGCCTACTCCTGATGCTGCTGCCACCTCCAGACTGTCATTGTGCCACCATGTGGCCTACTCATGCTGCTGCCACCTCCAGACTCTGTCATTGTGCCGCTCTGTGGCCTACTCATGATGCAGCCACCTCCAGACTCTGTCATTGTGCTGCTCTGTGGTCTCCTCATGCTGCTGTCACCTCAAGACGCTGTCATTGTGCCACTCTGTGGCCTACTCATGCTGCTGCCACCTCCAGACTCTGTCATTGTGCCGCTCTGTGGCTTCCTCCTAATGCTGCTGCTGCCAGCACCTTCTGACTCTGTCATTGTGCCACTCGGTGGCCTACTCATGCTGCTGCCACCTCCACACACTGTCATTGTGCCACTCTGTGGCCTACTCCTAATGCTGCTGCCGCCACCTTCAGACTGTCATTGTGCCACTCTGTGGCCTACTCATGCTGCTGCTACTTCCACACTCTGTCATTGTGCCACTCTGTGGCCTACTCCAGATGCTGCTGCTGCCACCTCCAGACTCTGTCATTGTGCCACTCTTAGGCCTACTCATGCTGCTGCCACGTCTAGAGTCTGTCATTGTGCGAGTCTGTGGCCTACTCATGCTGCTGCCACCTCCACACACTGTAATTGTGCCACTCTTTGGCCTACTCCTGATGCTGCTGCTGCCACCTCCAGACTCCGTCATTGTGCCACTCTGTGGCCTACTTATGCTGCCGCCACCTCCAGGCTCTGTCATTGTGCCGCTCTGTGGTCTCCTCATGCTGCTGCCACCTCCAGACTCTGTCATTGTGCCACTCTGTGGCCTACTCATGCTGCAGCCACCTCCAGACTCTGTCATTGTGCCACTCTGTGGCCTACTCATGCTGCTGCCACCTCCACACACTGTCATTGTGCCACTCTGTGGCCTACTCCTGATGCTGCTGCTGCCGCCACGTACAGACTGTTATTGTGCCACTCTGTGGACTGCTCATGCTGCCGCCACCTCTAGACTCTGTCATTGTGCCACTCTGTGGCCTACTCCTGATGCTGCTGCTGCCGCCACCTCCAGACTCTGTCATTGTGCCACTCTGTGGCCTACTCCAGATGCTGCTGCTGCTTCCACCTCCAGACTCTGTCATTGTGCCACTCTGTGGCCTACTCATGCTGCTGTCACCTCTAGAGTCTGTCATTGTGCAACTCTGTGGCCTACTCATGCTCCTGCCACCTCCACACTCTGCCATTGTGTCACTCTGTGGCCTTCTCCTGATGCTGCTGCTGTCGCCACCTCCAGACTCTGTCATTGTTCCACTCTGTGGTCTCCTCATGCTGCTGCCACCTCCAGACTCTGTCATTGTGCCACTCTGTGGCCTACTCATGCTGCTGCCACCTCCACACACTGTCATTGTGTCACTCTGTGACCTTCTTCTGATGCTGCTGCTGCTGACGCCACCTCCATACTCTGTCATTGTTCCACTCTGTGGCCTACTCATGCTGCTGCCACCTCCTCACACTGTCATTGTGCCACTCTGTGGCCTACTCATGCTGCTGCCACCTCCAGACTCTGTCATTGTGCCACTCTGTGGCCTACTCCTGATGCTGCTGCCATCTCCAGACTCTGTCATTGTGCCACTCTGTGGCCTACTCATGCTGCCGCCACCTCCAGACTCTGTCATTGTGCCACTCTGTGGTATCCTCATGCTGCTGCCACCTCCAGACTCTGTCATTGGACCACTCTATGGCCTACTTATGCTGCAGCCACCTCTAGACTCTATAATTGTGCTGCTCTGTGGTCATCTCATGCTGCTGTCTACTCAAGACTCTATCATTGTGCCACTCTGTGGCCTACTCATGCTGCTGCCACCTCCACACTCTGTCATTGTGCCAATCTGCGGCCTCCTCCTGATGCTGCTTCTGCCGCCACCTCCAGACTCTGTCATTGTGCCACTCTGTGGCCTACTTATGCTGCTGCCACCTCCAGACTCTGTCATTGTGCCGCTCTGTGGCTTCCTCCTGATGCTGCTGCTGCTGGCACCTTCTGACTCTGTCATTGTGCCACTCGGTGACCTACTCATGCTGCTGCCACCTCCACACACTGTCATTGTGCCACTCTGTGGCCTACTTCTAATGCTGCTGCTGCCGCCACCTTCAGACTGTGATTTTGCCACTCTGTGGCCTCCTCCTAATGCTCCTGCTGCTAACGCCACCTCCAGACTCTGTCATTGTGCCACTCTGTGGCCTACTTATGCTGCTGCCACCTCCAGACTCAGTCATTGTGCCGCTCTGTGGCTTCCTCCTGATGCTGCTGCTGCCGACACCTTCTGACTCTGTCATTGTGCCACTCGGTGGCCTACTCATGCTGCTGCCACCTCCACACACTGTCATTGTGCCACTCTGTGGCCTACTCCTAATGCTGCTGCTGCCGCCACCTTCAGACTGTCATTGTGCCACTCTGTGGCCTCCTCCTAATACTCCTGCTGCTAACGCCACCTCCAGACTCTGTCATTGTGCCACTCTGTGGCCTACTCATGCTGCTGTTACTTCCACACTCTGTCATTCTGCCACTCTGTGGCCTACTCCAGATGCTGCTGCTGGCACCTTCAGACTCTGTCATTGTGCCACTCTGTGGCCTATTCATGCTGCTGCCACTTCTAGAGTCTGTCATTGTGCCACTCTGTGGCCTACTCCTGATGCTGCTGCCACCACCTCCAGACTCTATGTGGCCTACTCATGCTGCTGCCACCTCTAGAGTCTGTCATTGTGCCACTCTTTGGCCTACTTATGCTGCTGCCACCTCTAGATTCTGTCATTGTGCAACTCTGTGGCTTCCTCCTGATGCTGCTGCTGCCGGCACCTTCTGACTCTGTCATTGTGCCACTCGGTGACCTACTCATGCTGCTGCCACCTCCACACACTGTCATTGTGCCACTCTGTGGCCTACTTCTAATGCTGCTGCTGCCGCCACCTTCAGACTGTGATTTTGTTACTCTGTGGCCTCCTCCTAATGCTCCTGCTGCTAACGCCACCTCCAGACTCTGTCATTGTGCCGCTCTGTGGCTTCCTCCTGATTCTGCTGCTGCCGGCACCTTCTGACTCTGTCATTGTGCCACTCGGTGGCCTACTCATGCTGCTGCCACCTCCACACACTGTCATTGTGCCACTCTGTGGCCTACTCCTAATGCTGCTGCTGCCGCCACCTTCAGACTGTCATTGTGCCACTCTGTGGCCTCCTCCTAATGCTCCTGCTGCTAACGCCACCTCCAGACTCTGTCATTGTGTCACTCTGTGGCCTACTCCTGATGCTGCTGCTGTCGCACCTCCAGACTCTTTCATTGTGCCACTCTGTGGCCTACTCATGCTGCTGCCACCTCCAGACTCTGTCATTGGCCTACTCATGCTGCCGCCACCTCCAGACTCTTTCATAGTGCCGCTCTGTGGTCTCCTCATTCTGCCACAACCTGCAGGCTCGGTCATTGTGCCACTCGGTGGCCTCCTTATACTGCCGCCACCACCATACTCTGTCATTGTGCCACTCTGTGGCCTACTCCAGATGCTGCTGCCACCTCCAGACTCTGTCATTGTGCCACTCTGTGGCCTACTCATGCTGCTGCCACCTCTCGAGTCTGTCATTGTGCCACTCTGTGGCCTACTCCTGATGCTGCCACCTCTAGATTCTGTCATTGTGCCACTCTGTGGCCTACTCCTGATGCTGCTGCCACCACCTCCAGACTCTATGTGGCCTACTCATGCTGCTGCCACCTCTAGAGTCTGTCATTGTGCCACTCTTTGGCCTACTTATGCTGCTGCCACCTCTAGATTCTGTCATTGTGCAACTCTGTGGCTTCCTCCTGATGCTGCTGCTGCCGGCACCTTCTGACTCTGTCATTGTGCCACTCGGTGACCTACTCATGCTGCTGCCACCTCCACACACTGTCATTGTGCCACTCTGTGGCCTACTTCTAATGCTGCTGCTGCCGCCACCTTCAGACTGTGATTTTGTCACTCTGTGGCCTCCTCCTAATGCTCCTGCTGCTAACGCCACCTCCAGACTCTGTCATTGTGCCGCTCTGTGGCTTCCTCCTGATTCTGCTGCTGCCGGCACCTTCTGACTCTGTCATTGTGCCACTCGGTGGCCTACTCATGCTGCTGCCACCTCCACACACTGTCATTGTGCCACTCTGTGGCCTACTCCTAATGCTGCTGCTGCCGCCACCTTCAGACTGTCATTGTGCCACTCTGTGGCCTCCTCCTAATGCTCCTGCTGCTAACGCCACCTCCAGACTCTGTCATTGTGCCACTCTGTGGCCTACTCATGCTGCTGCTACTTCCACACTCTGTCATTCTGCCACTCTGCGGCCTACTCCAGATGCTGCTGCTGGCACCTCCAGACTCTGTCATTGTGCCACTCTGTGGCCTATTCATGCTGCTGCCACTTCTAGAGTCTTTCATTGTGCCACTCTGTGGCCTACTCCTGATGCTGCTGCCACCACCTCCAGACTCTATGTGGCCTACTCATGCTGCTGCCACCTCTAGAGTCTGTCATTGTGCCACTCTTTGGCCTACTCATGCTGCTGCCACCTCTAGATTCTGTCATTGTGCAACTCTGTGGCCTACTCATGCTGCTGCCACCTCCACACTCTGTCATTGTGCCACTCTGTGGCCTACTCCTGATGCTGCCATCATCTCCAGACTCGGTCATTGTGCCACTCTGTTGCCTACTCATGCTGCTGCCACCTCCACACTCTGTCATTGTGTCACTCTGTGGCCTACTCCTGATGCTGCTGCTGTCGCACCTCCAGACTCTTTCATTGTGCCACTCTGTGGCCTACTCATGCTGCTGCCACCTCCAGACTCTGTCATTGGCCTACTCATGCTGCCGCCACCTCCAGACTCTTTCATAGTGCCGCTCTGTGGTCTCCTCATTCTGCCACAACCTGCAGGCTCGGTCATTGTGCCACTCGGTGGCCTCCTTATACTGCCGCCACCACCATACTCTGTCATTGTGCCACTCTGTGGCCTACTCCAGATGCTGCTGCCACCTCCAGACTCTGTCATTGTAGCCACTCTGTGGCCTACTCATGCTGCTGCCACCTCTCGAGTCTGTTATTGTGCCACTCTGTGGCCTACTCCTGATGCTGCCACCTCTAGATTCTGTCATTGTGCAACTCTGTGGCCTACTCATGCTGCTGCCACCTCCACACTCTGTTATTGTGCCACTCTGTGGCCTACTCCTGATGCTGCTGCTGCCATCTCCAGACTCGGTCATTGTGCCACTCTGTTGCCTACTCATGCTGCTGCCACCTCCACACTCTGTCATTGTGTCACTCTGTGGCCTTCTCCTAATGCTGCTGCTGCCGCCACCTCCAGACTCTGTCATTGTTCCACTCTGTGGTCTCCTCATGCTGCTGCCACCTCCAGACTCTGTCATTGGCCTACTCATGCTGCCGCCACCTCCAGACTCTATGTGGCCTACTCATGCTGCTGCCACCTCTAGAGTCTGTCATTGTGCCACTCTTTGGCCTACTCATGCTGCTGCCACCTCTAGATTCTGTCATTGTGCAACTCTGTGGCCTACTCATGCTGCTGCCACCTCCACACTCTGTCATTGTGCCACTCTGTGGCCTACTCCTGATGCTGCCATCATCTCCAGACTCGGTCATTGTGCCAATCTGTGGCCTACTAATGCTGCTGCCACCTCCAGACTCTTTCATAGTGCCGCTCTGTGGTCTCCTCATTCTGCCACAACCTGCAGGCTCGGTCATTGTGCCACTCAGTGGCCTCCTTATACTGCCGCCACCTCCATACTCTATTTTTTAACGCGATTCACCGCAAATAAATTCGGATCGAGGCAAATTTTTTTCGAAAAATTCGGCAAACCGGCCGAATCGAATTTTTGAACAATTCGCTTATCTCTAATCATAAGCATTCAATATTTTAGGAAATATGTCACAGGCACCACTCAAATCAGTAACAGTGTTCACATAATGCCAAATTGGTCCCCCTGGTCACAGTTTATCCCAGCAGAGTTTATATACGATACCTACTGATTACTCCATGATTGTTGTATAGTAAGACAATTGTGAAATAATACTGACACCCCATATAAAAATTTTATTTTTATTAAATATGTGGACATATCAGTATTGGATCTTCATCCAAAACGTAAAGGTAATATAATGGAAGAAAAGATACTAACAACTTGATATTGCACTTATTAAATAGCTATCAGCATTGACGAACCTGCCCTGGGAAAAACAGATTCATGAGGCTAATGATCAACATGGCTGGAAATAATATTTAAAGGCTGCTAAGTATGAATTAATATAATCTATAGAACTGAGCCTTTAAGCCTCCCACTGAGATGCTTTGTGGTCTTATATGTAAACAACTTTTGCGCTCTCCGTTTCCTCAGCTGTCCCATTAATATGATGAAGCTGACCACAGAATTACATGTTAGAAATGTAGACTTTCAACCAGAGAGAGGCAGTCGGCTGAAATGGTTGTGATTTCAACGCTGAGTCTGATTACTGTTAGCATTTAATGGCCACTTCCCTTGATTTCTGAATGCATCCCAACCTATCATTACACATTCAATGCGTGCTTCCTTGCAAAGTGTTATTTCTGTTACGGGGGAGCGATGTGATGCAAATTTCTACTGACGTACAGCTGTCAGATAATCACAATGTAAGCATGTTTCTTATCGCTAAATTCATTGTATAGCATAATGGCTCATCAGACAATATTTCAATGAACACTGTATATGTATATTTAGAAGAACGTATATATTCAGGCACTTTGCTTGGCAGCTGTTTTCTGCAATAGAGAACACCTGCAAATCAGAAATATTTGTCTACATGTTTACGACAGATTTTAGAGATTTCTAAACCATATTCATTTTTCTGAATGTCAGAATAAATTATGAAAATTTGCATTCTTCCCAGTCAATTGGTATGGCATGGTTTTGGCCATTCCAGCCCTTACTAATATCATAGCGTAAGGTAATATATTGCCTTTGCTATAGGAATTGCAAGTGCTATGAAATGTAAAAGTGAAGAACGTAAATCTTCAGTGAAGACAATGCCTTTTATTTATACTTTTATAACTTGTCAATTTGAAGGTCATAAAGTCAGTAAGGTGGGACAGTTGCTAAGAACAAGTGGCCCCAAATCCTTATTCTTGGCTGGAGCATAGGCTCTCTGCTTAGAGATGAATGGGAATCTTAGAATAAATGTGTTTCAGGGAAGATTTGGGGCGCTCATTCTAGGCAATGATAGGGGTCAAAAAGGTCAGACCCCTACCTAACTTACTTTTATGAGTATTCTGATTTCCAGGCCACGTGTATATCATTAATACAATAGGTTACTGTGGGACAAGCATAGATATAGGATAAATCCCGAAAGCCCCTGAGGAGACGGGATGGAGGATGAGAGTAGTAGTGGCTCTAGCTGCAAAAGTCTATCTCCTCACACCGTTGCTCCCTAGGGCTGTGCAGTGAAAGGAGGGTGCACCCTTTCTTCTCTCAGGGCACACCCTGATGTTGGAGCTCCTGCATGATGGTAGTTGGGGTGTCCTTGGTGTTAACATTTTTGGTGTGGGTGCTAGCCAGAAGATGTTGGTGTGATGGCCGGTGTATGGTGCAGGGGTCAGTAATCGGGTTGATACTGGGGTGTACAGGATCAAAATACGACTGCAATGTCTATGGCTTTTGATAATGGTGTACTTTACTGTCTCCACTGGCTTGGCCATTACAGATCCTGGAACTTCCTCTCTTTCTCTTACTAGGGCACTTTAGATATGTTGAACTCTTTCTCTCAGTAGATAAACTTCAAAGAAGATGATTCTCTGCAACTTTGGTCCTGTGAGGAGGGAGAACAAGGCACAGCTCTACCTTCCTCTCCAAACACTTGTCTAAACTAGACTACTTTGATCTGAGCTTGAACCACATCTAAACAGTCCACACTTCAGCCTCCTCTAGGGGCTGTGTCAGAGTTGGTTAACTCCTTCACTTCCATACATTACCATGCTGGGAATACAGGGCATACTGTATATCGACATAGCATAAGAGTACTCAAATATTTTCAAATACCAAGCTCTGGGGTACTGTACCCACATAACATATTTTTTGGTGCTGCCGGTTTCTTTAGATTTTGTTAGACCATGGGTCAGACAGCAGAAATTTGCTGATATACAATTAACTATGGCACTGGAGTTGATATTTATGAAGAACTGATAATTTTTTCAGCTAGTAGAAAATAGGCTACTACCCCTTTGGTGCTCACTGCAGGAGATCTATTCATAGCACATTGTCAGTCCTAGTACAACCTTTTGAAACTTTACAAAAGCTCACTTAAGTCCATTTCACCATGGTGGACAATAATGTGTGCAACCTGTGCCGCCTCATAGGAACTTATAGACAAGGGGAACTCTGACATTACTCCATACTATTAGATTGCATGTAAGGGACTGAGCTTAATGTTCCAAGGATGGAGTCATCCTATAAGGCCTCTTTCACAAGAACGATACGGATTAGGTCTGGATGCATTCAGGGTGCGTTCAGTAAAACTCGCACCATTATGCAAGCAAGTTCAGCCAGTTTTGTCTGCGATTGCATTCAGTTGTTCAGTTTTTTCTGCGCAGGTGCAATGCGTTTTGATGCGTTTTTCACGCGCGTGATAAAAAACTGAAGGTTTGCAAACATCTCTTAGTAACCATCAGTGAAAAACACATTGCATCTGCACTTGCTTGCGGATGTAATGGGTTATTCACGCAGCCCCATTCATTTCTATGGAGCCAGGGCTGTGTTGAAAAACACAGAATATAGAAGATGCTGCGATTTTTACACAATGCAGAACTGATACGTGAAAAACAACACTCATGTACACAGACCTATTGAAATGAATGGGTCAGGATTCAGTGCGGGTGCTATGCGTTGACGTCACGCATTGCACCCGCGCGGAAAACTCGCTCGTGTGAAAAGGACCTAAATGCCACCCCTTATCAAATTAGCAGTGTAAGGGTACAACCACATTTAGTGGGTGTACTGCGGAAAACAGTGGATCTTTCTGAAATCTGAAGATCGACAAATCGACTTTGCTGCGGATTTCATTGAGGAAGACACTGCTGGTTTGCTTCAGATTACACCCTCTCAATTGCAAAGTGTGATATCCGTGGCAGATAGCAGAATAAATTGACATGCTGCAAATTTAAAACCCAATCTTTGGAAAATTAGCTGAATTTATGCTATGTGTGGCCATAACCTAAACGCAAAGTACCCATATATTGTGCTTGCACAGGAGACCACTGTTTCTGTGTGTACCTATGTCCAGTTGAAATTCTAAGCTACTGTATATACTTTTGGTAGCATGAAACAATAAAGTGATACATTATGTCCTCTGTATGAATGCATAGAGATGCTTTACAATTTATTTTCAAATCTATAGTTTTACCTTGATTATTTGAGATCCAACTACAATTTAGCACATAATGCATATGGCATCTTGGTTTCTCAAGGAGCAGGAATGCAATTTCATAATTGTGTAAATTCTGCAATGGAATTCCGGATCATTTATTAGGGGCGTTGTGGATGTGTGCTAAGGATTTGTGAGTAAATAATGTCAGAGAAGACTGATGCACATCATGTCATGTGCTAACATAGCAATACTGGCTGTAAGATCTATAGAAGGGAGATTTACTTCCAATACTACATAGCAGTTTCTTGGATTATTTCAGGGAAATCCTATAACCTCGTCTAGAGACTGAGTCTGGCCATAAAACTTCCTTACTTTTACCTTGTTGCACATATAAGACGAGTAGATTACAGATGTGATAGAGTAAGCAAATACTGATTACTACTATTTATTTATGTCCTTTGACTCCAAGATAGGTGAATCTTTTTTTTCTTCTATTTCCCCTTTGTGTGTATCGTGGCATGAATCTGTTTCCTTTATGGTATGGCAAGTATTATAAGTGTTTTATTTGACATACAGTAGCAAGAAAAAGTATGTGAACCCTTTGGAATGATATGGATTTCTGCACAAATTGGTCATAAAATGTGATCTGATCTTCATCTAAGTCACAACAATAGACAATCACAGTCTGCTTAAACTAATAACACACAAAGAATTAAATGTTACCATGTTTTTATTGAACACACCATGTAAACATTCACAGTGCAGGTGGAAAAAGTATGTGAACCCCTAGACTAATGACATCTCTAAGAGCTAATTGGACTGAGGTGTCAGTCAACTGGAGTCCAATCAATGAGATGAGATTGGAGGTGTTGGTTACAGCTGCCCTGCCCTATAAAAAACACACACCAGTTCTGGGTTTGCACTTCACAAGAAGCATTACCTGATATGAATGATGCCTCGCACAAAAGAGCTCTCAGAAGACCTACGATTAAGAATTGTTGACTTGCATAAAGCTGGAAAGGGTTATAAAAGTATCTCCAAAAGCCTTGCTGTTCATCAGTCCACAGTAAGACAAATTCTCTATAAATGGAAAAAAGTTCAGCACTGCTGCTACTCTCCCTAGGAGTGGCCGTCCTGCAAAGATGACTGCAAGAGCACAGCGCAGACTGCTCAATGAGGTGAAGAAGAATCCTAGAGTGTCAGCTAAAGACTTACAAAAGTCTCTGGCATATGCTAACATCCCTGTTAGCGAATCTACGATACATAAAACACTAAACAAGAATGGATTTCATGGGAGGATACCACAGAGGAAGCCACTGTTGTCCAAAAAAATTGCTGCACGTTTTCAATTTGCACAAGAGCACCTGGATGTTCCACAGCAGTACTGGCAAAATATTCTGTGGACAGATGAAACCAAAGTTGAGTTGTTTGGAAGAAACACACACTATGTGTGGAGAAAAAAAGGCACAGCACACCAACATCAAAACCTCATCCCAGCTGTGAAGTATGGTGGTGGGGGCATTATGGTTTGGGGCTGCTTTGCTGCATCGGGGCCTGGACGGATTGCTATCATCGGAGGAAAAATTAATTCCCAAGTTTATCAAGACATTTTGCAGGAGAACGTAAGGCCATCTGTCCACCAGCTGAAGCTCAACAGAACATGGGTGTTGCAACAGGACAACGACCCAAAGCATAGAAGTAAATCAACAACAGAATGGCTTAAACAGAAGAAAATACGCCTTCTGGAGTGGCCCAATCAGAGTCCTGACCTCAACCTGATTGAGATGCTGTGACATGACCTCAAGAAAGCGATTCACACCAGACATACCAAGAATATTGCTGAACTGAAACAGTTCTGTAAAGAGGAATGGTCAAGAATTACTCCTGACCGTTGTGCACGTCTGATCTGCAACTACGTGAAACGTTTGGTTGAAGTTGAAAGGAGGTTCAACCAGTAATTAATTCCAAGGGTTCACATACTTTTTCCACCTGCACTGTGAATGTTTACATGGTGTGTTCAATAAAAACATCGTAACATTTAATTCTTTGTGTGTTATTAATTTAAGCAGACTGTGATTGTCTATTGTTGTAACTTAGATAAAGATCAGATCACATTTTATGACCAATTTGTGCAGAAATCCATATCATTCCAAAGGGTTCACATACTTTTTCTTGCAACTGTATGTGACTTTTGTCAATGTATACAAATATACCTTAAAGAAATTCAATATTTTCTTATTCATTTGGTATTCTTTCGCTTACTTTGTTTAATTCAATTCTGCAAATATATTTTTCGTTTTTTTGGATTCTAAATATTTGAGGTTGCTTTAAAGGGGTTTTCTCACTTCAGCAAATGGCATTTATCATGTAGAGAAAGTTAATACAAGGTACTTACTAATGTATTGTGATTGTCCATATTGCCTCCTTTGCTGTCTTGATTTGACTTTGACCTGTCCTACAGTTACATTCAATTCGGCTTTTTATAACTTTCATTTTATCACTATACAGGATGAAAAATTATTATTATTAAAAGTTATCATGCTAGGACTGATGTCTTAGTAGACAAAATTTACTTGTGTTATCTGTGACTTGTCTTTACTTCTATTATAATGTTTAGCCAGGGGGATTAACAGAGGTTGCTTGTACTAGCACTAGTATTGTACTTCTCATGCCTTATCATATGAAACGTTACAAGAAAACATTGCTTATGTGTAGATAGTCTGTATATAAATTAGCTCTCTTTCCAAAAAGAAAAAAAAAATCTGAGCTTCTAGTGCCATCATATGTAGGGTAGCTATTCTATAAGTCAATATCTGACCTTCTAAAAAGATCTTCACACATCATTTAGGATTATAGCTTTAGATAGTCTGCAGCACTGTAAGATCCTCACCTGTCTCGTACTCTGGTGTGACCAAAAATGGTCCTCGTAGAGCTGCGGGACAGGTTACGCGTGTCTCCATTGGTACACCAGCTCCGACCCCTTTGCAAACCGACGCTGGGATGCCTTCGCATGTGCGCCGGAGGGGAAGACCGCATGGCTTTCGGGGACAGCTTGGCCGGGCTAGTGGCAGTACGCTGTGGCCGAGCTTGTCTCTGGTGCCTATTGCGGATTCCATTCCGGTGTGCATGTCGACGCGCTCGTGCACTCTCGCAGAGTTCGCAAGGGGATGCGCGTTCGCGCTTCGTATGCGCTTTGCCGACCAGCGAAGGGAATAGTACCTGGCCGCAAGTTCAAAGCAGATTAGGGGGTCGGCATTGGTCTAATTGACTGATGACCGACCAAAGCCTTGTACACAGGTGTAGGGCAGGATCATGAACTATAGGAAGTGGACACTTGGCGCCCTGGGATTTGTTAGCAGGCACATAAAAGGTGGCCTCCCAGGTCGGTCAGTGCCCGCTGTTATCCTTCCTTATCCAGGTGCAGGTCAGTACTGCTAGCTACTGACTGAAGTTTGCTGGGACTCCGTCCGTTCCAGTGGGACCCAGGACCCGGGACTTTCCGTGACGCATCAGTTTACCTGGCAAGTTGCACATAGACTTATGCACAGATCGGGACTACTCCTGGCTTTCCTTCGTTTTTTGTTTCCCTGATGTTTGCCCAGTGAAGTTTACCTGGACTTTGTTTATTTTGTTAATAAGTCACTTTTACTTTATCCTCACTGGTCTGTTTCGTTGGTGCCTTGCATTACAAGCATAGTTTAAATTTTGCTGAAATTAAGTACTTTCTATCAGCACCATAGACAGCACCACCAGACAATGGAGACATTATACCTTCCAATTAAAAAAAAAAATAGTATTAAATTACATCATATCCTGTACTGGCGTTATATTTTGTACAGCACCTAAATTTGATATGTTGTAATAATGTATCATTATCCAGAGTAATTTATGATAATCCATAATGGAATTAGTATATTCGGAACTTTCACCTATCTCGCAGATTATTTGTTGTACTTGTTTGCTACATCCCCAATATTATAATATTTTTTTTTAACTGTATACATATGATTTTATGAAATGTAATTATGCAGTAATGTATGTTACTGCATACTCCTTAAATGTGTACCAAAAAGATTTCCTTTTGGTATACATCAGGTAAATGGATATCTATGGCTACATTCAACATAAGTACCCCAGTGTAGATTATTTACTGTTTACACAATAACATCATTTTTGAAAAAAAAATAATCATATTTTAGTGTCTCCATATTCTGAGTGCCATAGTTTTTTTTATTTTTTGGGCAATTGTCTTAGTTAGGGTTTCATTTTTTTACAGAATGAGATGAATGTTTAATTGGTATGATTTTGGGGTGCGTAAAACTTTTAGATCGCTTGGTATTACACTTTTTGTGATTTAAGGTGACAAAAAATGTTTTTTTAATTTTTTTTTATTTTTTTTAAAGGTTAGGTCATGTGATATTTTTATAGAGAAGGTTGTTATGGACGTGGAAATATCTAATATATATACTTTTTTTATTTATGTAACTTTTACATAATAATAATATCATTTTTGAAACAAAAAAAAAATGTTTTAGTGTCTCCATAGTCTGAGAGCCATAGTTTTTTTTTTTTGGGCGATTGTCTTAGATAGGGGCTCATTTTTTGCGGGATGAGGTGATGGTTAGATTGGTACTATTTGGGGGGGCATACGCCTTTGATCGCTTGGTGTTGCACTGTTAGTGATGTAAGGTGACAAAACATTTCTTTTTTAGCAGAGATTTTTTTTATTTATTTTTTACAGTGTTCACCTGAGGGGTTAGGTCATGTGATATTTTTATAGAGCCGCGATACCTAATATGTCTACTTTCCTTTTTTTCCCAACCTTTTACCATTTCTTTTTATTTTGCGGAAAAGGCGCTTTTTTTTTTACTTGAAACTTTAAAATTTTTTGTAAAACTTTATTTTTATCACTTTATTTTTTGTCCCACTATGGGACTTCAAGATTTTAGGGTATGATCCCTGTTTCAATACAGCACAATACATCTGTATTGGGCTGTATTGAACTGTCAGTGTCTTACACTGTAAGAAGCTAACAGTTGCCTAGGAGACCCAGCCCAAGGCATCGGGGCTGCCATAGCAACCATCGGGTCCCCGTCACCGCAGCACAGGGACCCGATGTGGATGTACAAGCTGCAGCAAACCCCCTGCATGCAGCGGTCAGGGTTAATTCGCCGGCATCAGTGTTTTCACCCATGCTGGCGGATACAGCAGGAGCCCGGGCTCCTGCTGCTGATCGCGGCAGCTCGTGTGGGGCAGAGCGTTAACTCTAGGACGAGAATGCTCATCCTAGTGTGTTAAGTACCTGCAAGTTAGGACGAGCATTCTCATCCAAGGTCCTTAACGTGTTAATATCTGGAACAACACTTTGGCTTGGGGGGACCACTTTATCATTATGGACTTTCCACCATTAGTTATGTCTGTTAGGGGGGCTGCAATGGACACAACATTTTTCACAAACCTTCGTTAGTACCCGGCGAAGCCTAAGAATTCCCTGACCTGTTTTTATGTCCGAGACCAGGGCCAGTTCTGAATGGCTTCCACCTTATTCAATAGGGGCTCAATCAGTCCCCGGCCAATAATGTATCCCAGGTACCTGGCTTCCTCTAATCCCAAGGCACATTTCTCTAGGTTGATGGTTAGCCCTGCGTCGCTTATAGAGCAGAACTTTTTGTACTTTTTTTAAGCGACTCTGCGCTATAAATGACAACATCGTCAAGATATGCATCCGCGTATCCTCGATGTGGTTGCAGGATTCTATCCATCAGTCTCTGGAAAGTAGCTGGAGCCCCATGTAACCCAAACGACATTACTACATACTGAAATAAACCCTCTGGGGTTAGGAATGCTGTGTTCTCTTTTGCTTCTAGAGTTAAAGGGATCAGCAAATAACCTTTGGTAAGGTCTAAGGTTGTAATGAATCTAGCCCTCCCTAGACTTTTAATTAGTTTGTCAACCCTGGACATGGGATATGCATCGAATTTTGAAATCTTGTTAAGTTTCCTAAAGTCATTACAAAACCTCCTGGTCTCATTGGGTTTTGGCATTAAGACAATAGGACTGGCCCACTCACTCCTAGACTCTTCTATCACTCCCAACTCCAACATTCTCTTTACTTCCTCTGATACAGCCTTCCTACGGGCTTCTGGTAAGGTATTAAGTTTACGATCTTTCTGGGTTCAGTGATATTCTGATGGCTAATCAGATGAGTTCATCCTGGAAGTTCAGAAAATTTCTCCCGATTGCGTTGCAAAAACTCTTTTGCCTCTTGTTGTTGTTTCCCTGACAGGGTCTCACCCATTTTCTGAGGGGGAATGGGGTGGGATTCCTTCTCTTTTTTGGAGGAACTTCGGCCATTAGGGACTCCCTATCTTTCCAGGGTTTAAGAAGGCTGACATGATACACCTGGAAAGACTATATTTTCTCCGGCTGATGTATCTTATAGTTAACGTTACTTATTTTTTACACTACTTCATATGGACCTTGCCATTTGGCAAGAAACCTACTTTCCACAGTGGGAACTAACACTAAGACCCTATCCCCAGGGTTGAAACTCCTGATCCTTGCAGAACGATACACCCTACTTTGGGAGGATTGGGCCTTTTGTAAATACCCTTTAACTAAGGGCATTATAGTCTCAATACGTTCTTGCATGTGGGTTATATGTTCGATAATGCTTTTGAAAGGGGCAGTCTAAGTTTTCCAGGTTTCTTTGGGTACTTCAAGAAGTCCTCGAGGGTGTCTGCCATAAACAAATTCAAATGGGAAAAACCCTGTGGAGGCTTGGGGTACCTCTCAGATTGCCAACATGAGGTAGGGTAGTAGGCAATCCCAATCTCATCCATCCCTCTCTACCGCTTTCTTCAACATCTGTTTTAGCGTCTTGTTAAATCTTTCGAATAAGCCATCAGTGTACAGGTGATACACCGAAGTGCGTAATTGAGTAATTTTGAATAGCCTGCACAGATCCTTCATAAGCCCAGACATAAAGGGAGTTTCCTGATCGGTAAGGATCTCCTTGGGGACTCCAGTTCTAGAGAACATAAAAAATAACTCTGGCAATGGTTTTAGAGGCAGTGTTTCTTAGGGGGACAGCTTCAGGATAACGAGTGGCATAGTCAACAACAACTAAAATATATTGATGCCCCCTAGTGGATTTTAGTACCAGCCCCACAAGATCCATAGCGACTATCTTGAACGGAAATTCAATAATCGTTAGCGGTACCAGGGACTCCGGAAATGAGACACTGGTGCACTCAATTGGCACAGTAAAAGAAATTATTATTCACAGAAAAATGGGGAAATTGTCGATCAGCCTCTGGTTTCTTAGGTACCCCATTGATGACCTTAACACCTTCTCGGGCAAGTACAAGGGTGGGATCCCTTAATTGCGCAGTGCCAAAATTTTCACTAGATACTCTTAAGTCCGACAGTACTGGACCAGAGGGGGAGGCTTACTCTTCCCCTGTCAGTACCTGTAAAGGAAAACTATTCTCCTCAGACCCTTCTGGCAACATTTCAGGCCCAACAATTCACTTAACCTCCAAAAACTCCTCTATGGAAGACTGCTCTGCAGTTTTAAGGGGTTGGTTCTCTCCCATAACGGCCACAAGTAGGTAAAGTTATGTTCACGGATGGTATTATGCATGAGGTTTTCCACCACACCTACATTACGGTCAATACAGCCAGAGGCAGTTTCGAAAGTCACCTGGACCACGGGATATGCCTAAATATCCCTGTAGATACACAGCACATTCAGGAATTCTCCCTGGACATTGTCTCTGGTTATGTAAGAGGCATGAACCAAAGTCACGAGACTTCCTAAGTCTTTTAATGCAGTTGTGGGTTGATTATTTAACAGTACGCAGCAGAACTGGGGTTTAGTTTCTACCTCCGGGGAAGCCACACAGACCGGTTCAGCAAACAAGGACATCTGCCGGTCAGCCTCGCACTCCATTGGTTCGGAAGTGAGGGGACAAGTAGCGACCACATGCCCCACTTCCCGGCACCTCCAACATCGGTGAGGTCTTTGTTTCAGAGAGGCAAATCGGAGCACGTTTGGGGAAAATTGCTGGGGACTCTACAGTTGCATTTTTCCTGTGGATTGTCTTCTAGCTGCGGTAGATTTGGGACGGTCACTCCTGCAAGGAGCACAGGGGAAGGCGTTATCCCGAAGATAATCCTCTGTGGTGAAATACCTGTCAACCAGGTTCACCAGCTAATCCAGGTCTTTGGGGCCTCCCTGCCCCACCCAGTGCTGTAATGATCTAGGTAACGCAGTAGGTTTGGTTACATCAAAGCGGCAGGTATGCACGCGCCGGGCCCGGACAGCAAGGGTTACTCCTAGACGTGCCAGGATTTCCGCTCGTAGCTTAGTATAGTCCCGGACCTCCTGTTGGCCAAGGTCATAGTACGCCTTCTGGGGCTCCCCTGATAGGAAAGGTGCCAAGACATCGACCCAATCAGCCACCGGAAGGTGATCCCGCTCTGCTGTGCGCTCAAAGACGGTTAGATATGTCTCAATATCGTCCTCAGGGGTTAACTTCTGTAGCGACTGTTGCACAATTTTCCTGGGATTCCAGGTAGATATTAGGACTGTCTTGGAAGCCACCGGCAGAGCTTTTGTAAGGGCGGCCATTTCTTCTGACAACAGGCGGTTTGTCTCCTGTTGGTACAGGTTCACCTCGGCCTGCGCTTTAACAAACTGGGTTATGGTCACTTCCATATTAGCGCTTGACTCCTTCAGGCAAATAGTGGGACATCCACTGGAGCAGGAGTTAAATATTTTTTTTGTGCCATTGCCCTTAGCAACCGTATGCACGCATCCGCCACCACTTGGGGCTTTCATTAGTGGAACCCAGGATTTCCAGTATTTCAGTAACAAATCACAAAAACAAAACCTTCCCATCTGGGACTAACTATTAACATAAAGGGTTTGTCTCATCTAGGCTACAGCTGTTAGGCTGACATTTCCACGGCATGTGGTAGCTCACTGGTCCTCAGTAGTCCTAGCACTACGTGCTCTCCTTGCAGGCCTCTCCGAAGTGATCTACAGAACCCTTTATATAGCAACCTAACAAGGTTAACTGCCTTCAGGTGTTTCAGGGCACACCAACATGCTGGCCTGGAAGGGAGGGAACGGTTGCTCCCACAACCAACCTTAACAACCGTTCTGCACAATCAAGGCGCCAGGTATTTTCAGAAAAAATCCTGCCTAAACAACTAAGTTTGTTCAGGTCACAGCACTTCCTGGATTACACTTACTTCACCCAGGTAAGAAATCTGGGTTAAATATAGTGATGGACGAACATCGGCCGGGACGTTCGGCGAATGAGCGTTCGTGGAGGGCCCCACTCACTTCAATGGCAGGCGAACCTGTAAAACCTTCAGGTCATACTACTTACTAGAAGTGCACAAATAGTCCCAGGATATGGACAGTGACATACCAGAGGGGGATCAATAGCAAAAATTCCCACAAAAAATATGTATTTTAATCAGGGGCAATTTTTATGCGTCTTAAAGGGAAACTCTCAAAAATATGCCCTGCTGGAGCCTAGAATTTTTTTTATTTTAAGCCATGCGAGTACGGGCCCAAAAAATGAGGCATTCGCCTGACAGAAAAGAACAAGTAGATCAATAGAAATAGGATTGGATTGGCTCACCCTCCAATTTATACGGAATGGGTGCTCCCCCTAAAAGAAAGATATCCCCAATCTTCTAGGTAGGTAGATGAACTATATGGAGGAGAGGGGCACACCTCATATGATGGTCAAATGGAACTGCAGCCAATGCGTTTAAACTATTTATTTGTTACAATAAAATAATATACGGTACCTAAATAGCATAAAATACGTTCACTAAAATACAATTAATACATAAATAACTATCTGTGTAAATTGAGAAAGCCAGTATAAATGTCACTGATATCCAATAAAATTGGTATATTTGATGGTGTTCAAGTTCAATTGCGCAATGGAAAATGCGCTATATCTCTCCTATTGTCGGGAAATAACTAGCAGCTATGGCTAGTATATTGCAATGTGATACAAAGTCTCGTATGTTACTTGCTGTTTGTTACAGCATATCAATTGATGCGATATAATGGCTTGGTGTGTATGAACACACTACTCACTGTTTGAAGCGGTATAATGTCCGGTCACTCGTGCTTGGCGTGGCGTCCCACGTGTTGCAGCACAAGAAGCCTCAGTTCCGGTCCGCTCTCAATATATGTGAGTAAGGTACTGTAGCAGGCAAAGAAACTGTCCGTTTTAGACGCCGGGGTATAAATGTTTTAACCCACTTGATTATCGGCGTTACTTTGGTGTCTGTTGGTTTAGACACAGATGGACTTGCATTTCTTCCTGATTGATATGTAGAAAGCGCTCCAGAAAAAACTTCAAATGTTGCGCAGATAATACGCTGCGGTTTCTTACTTGCTTTAGTTGAGACTTGTGCACCAGACGCGTTTCGGAGTTGGCAGTGACTCCTTCCTCAGTGGTCAAGTCTCATCTGTTATCCAAGGGTTTATATAGGGCTAAAGCCATCTGTTCATTATAATTAGTTTCATTTTCATGGGGTGGAACAGAAAATCTGGATTTAGGATTCCCGGCTATTTGACATTTAGTTATTCTATTGTTTCCACATAAATATATATCTATAGACATACTCTACATGTCTAAAATCCATAAGAATACATATATATGTATGTATACATGTATACAATAAAAATAAAAATAAAAATGAAAATAAACGCATTGGCTGATAGTATGATGTTTAAATGCGGTTTTTCATGTGAACCAAGTCCTACAAACATCATAGTCAGATTTGATATAAGTTTAGTTTAAAATTACTTATTAATACAGGATGGTTTGTATAAAACATGTGGTTGATCTAGAATCGTCATATATTTTTAATAAAAATTTAATAAATTTAATATTATTTGTTTCTCAATCTGATGCGGTTTTTGTGCGTTTTGTCCCTATAGACACAAATCTGATCTTTTTTTGGGTGCATATATAATACAAAAATACAGACAAGATCAGATTTTTAGAAATACCGCTCTTCAAGATTTTAACATGATAAAAATGATAAAATTAAAAATTAAAAATGTGACCAACATATATGATGTATGAATAAAATTTATAGAATTGTCTAGTGGGTCATTCATTGATCAAGCTAGATGTCTATTCTATATTAATTATGATGAAATTCCACTGTTTGTTCAGCATCATATGTCCCATCTTTTGCTATTTGACCGTGTCTACATCCTTATTCATTATACCTCATAGGGATTGATCTCCATATGTAGGCGTCTCCGGACAAACGGCATCATATATATGTATATATATTAGTTGTAAAGATATATGTTGTAATATAGAGTATAATTCATATGGGATTAAAATGGTGCTGAACAATACGTATGGAACTGATGAATAAAATATGGTAAAAGTAATAAAATAAGTTTGTGTAAAATATATGTATGCTTAAATACAATATAATTGAATAAGATATTAATATAATCATAATTAGTGTATCGATTTTATAATTGGCATTAATTGAAAATATATGAATTGTTTATATATATGTCTAATAATACGTGCAAGGTCAATACTCTATAAAAAACCAAAAACCTCCATTTCCGCGTTTAATCCTAGAGGGAGGATAGAATTGAACTCGAAAATTTTTTTGGATTCAATTCTAGACATGCGACTTATATGGTCTCCTCCTCTCCAGTGAATATTCACTTTTTCCAAGGCTGCAAAAGTCATTCCATGTGGATTTTGGTTATGTACCATTTTAAAATGGAGGGATAAGGTGTGTTTATCATAACCTTTTTTGATGTTGGAGATATGTTCAGCAATACGTTTTTTCAGTGTTCTTTTCGTTCTGCCCACATATTGTTTTCTGCATGGGCATTGAATGATATATATAACACTTTCTGTATTGCATGTCAAGAACTCTCTGATTTTATGAGTGTGAGTGTTGCTGGTGGATTTGACTTCAATGGTTTTTTTAGGGAATGAGGTGGATCTACATCCCATACATGCCCCACATCTATGAAAGCCTGTTAACCCTATCCATTTTTGGATTGATGATATATTTGGGGATTTATTAATAATTGTAGGTGCTACCAATAAGCCCAAATTGGGAGCCTTGGTGAAGGTGATTTGGGGTTTATTTGGTAGAGTATGACCTATTATTTTATCTTTGACAATATGGTGCCAATGTTTGTTGATTATATATCTAATCTTTTTATATTGGGAATTAAAAGGCAATATTAGTCTTACATTATCATCAGTCTTTGGGGTTTCTATTTTATCCGAAAAAAAGGAATTACGATCAAGTTTGCGCACTATTTCCAGAGAGGATTCCAATACTTGCAGTGGGTACTTTTTCTGCAAAAATTGATCCTTTAGTTTTATTGCTTCTGATTCAAAAATTTCTTCTTTTGAGCAATTTCTTTTAATCCGTCTAAATTGGCCTGATGGAATATTGACCAACCATTGTGGTAGATGGCAGCTATCATATAATATATAGCTGTTTTTAGACGTTGGTTTTTGATATGTGCTGCATACTAATTTTTCCTTTTCTATACAAATTTGCAAATCCAAAAATTCAACTGAGGAGGTACTTGTAATGGACGTAAAGTGCAAGTTCAGTGTGTTGTCATTAATATTTTCTAAAAAGAGATCAAGTGATATTTGATCACCCCTCCATATAAACAGCACGTCGTCTATATAACGATTCCAGAGCACCAGGTCTGTCCCCAGCCTTGGGACAATAATGTCCTGTTCCCACTGGGCCATAAAAAGGTTGGCATAGCTGGGGGCAAACCTGGTGCCCATGGCTGTACCCTGCACTTGAACGTAAAACTCTGTATCAAAATAAAAATAATTATGGTTCAATATAAATCGCACCGCCTCCGTTATATATTCTATCTGTTGAATAGGTAATTTTCCATCATGTATTAATTGTTCTTTCATAGCGTGGATGCCCTGATCATGATGGATTATAGTGTACAGAGACTGTACATCTAATGTACCTATAATCCATTTTGGATCCCATTTTATTTCTTCTATTATTTTAATTATTTGGGTCGTATCCTTAGTGTAGGATCTAATTTTTTTCACCACAGGTTGCAATAGTCTGTCTATGTATTGAGACAGATTCGCTGTTAGTGAATTTATACCCGAAATAATGGGTCGTCCTGGGGGGTCAGTATGGTTTTTATGCAGTTTTGGGATGCAATAAAAGACGGGTAGTCTTTGTTGGGTATTCAGTATATAATTATATTCCTCTTTTGTTAGAATTTCTTGTTGTAGACCTTTATTGCATAATTCTAATAATTCCAGATGATAATTTATTGTAGGGTCTGATTTTAGTTTTTTATATGTTTTGATATCCCCTAATTGCCTCTTACATTCGTTGTTGTATTTTTCTGCTTCTAAAATGACGATTGCCCCGCCTTTATCTGCGGGGCGTATCACTATGTTGTTGTCTTTCTGTAATTGTTTGACCGCATGTACCTCCTGTCTAGATAAATTATTATTACCTATATTTTTTGACATTTTTATTTTCCTTATATCACATTCTACCGATTGTCTGAAAGTGGCCATCTCATGGCTGACTTCTTGTCTAGGGTACTTTCTAGATTTGTTTTTCAAATTTGTGTGCGTATATGTCTGTCTGACTGGTTTAATTAATTCTGAACTAACTGGATTTTTCATGTGATATTTCTTCAAACAAAGTTTTCGGATGAATTTTTCGACTCCTATATACGTGTCGAATTTATTCAGTTGAACGGTTGGCGCAAACTTGAGGCCTTTATTTAATAGATCAATTTGTGGTTGTGTGAGGGATATAGTGCTCAAATTAACAATAGCATTTGAGGTGTCCGTATTTTCCTGATTTATCTGTCGTGTTTTTTTTGGTTTTTTTCCCCTGCGTAATTTTTTCTTTCGTGTGGTTGTGGTTTGTGTTGGTGATAATGTGCATAATGTGGTTCTCTGTGTTGTGAGGACTCCCACTGTTGTGATTGGTAGTGATGTTGTGAGTTGTGATTCCGATCCTGACTGTTGTGTCTGTATCTTAAATTGTATTGGTGCTGGTGTTTGGTGGGAGATTTCACCTGTGTTTTTGGATAAGATTGAGGGGAGTGGTATCTCGGACGTGCTCTGTGGTGGGGAGGGGTTTGATCTAAAAAATGGTTATCACTAAAAATTTCATACCTATTGGTTGTGGGTATAGTATAGTTTTTTTGAGTGTCTATATGTGTGTCCCTTATTTCAATTGGTTGTGGTTCTTTCAATTGATTGTATGATAAGTCCTCAGTTTGCTTATTTTTAGATTTCTTTGGAGAATTGGATATATTGTAAATTTTCTTAGTTTTTTTCATGATTATGTCATGTTCCATTTTGTCCAAATTTTTGCACAAACGTTCCTGCAAAAGTGTAAATTCATCATTTTTTGGTAGTTTCTCTATCACATTTTTCATTTGTTCAATCTGTGATGAAATCTGTTCGAGCATCTGGGCCCTCCTCCTTACAATCATCTCCATTAATCCAATGGATTGTGACCGCAAGAAGGAGTGCCACTCTCGTTCAAACTCCTCACTACATAAATCTTGAGCTGGTGTTTTTGACAGAAGCAACCCTTTGGGAATTTTACCTTGTTTAATATATTGGTTTAACATTCTAATTTCCCAACGTTGTTTGAGCTGCCTCTGTGCCAAGAACTCCAGCTCTTTAAATGTGTCTGACATGTTTTTTTCGGTTGATATAAATACTTCATCTGTATTATCAAACAGATAAGATTCAACTAGCAATCGTTTTTGTTCCATATGATTCCATATGTCCATAATAAAAAGGTGGGGAGCTCAAAATCCAAAATTGGGGAATGAAAAGTAGATCAATAGAAATAGGATTGGATTGGCTCACCCTCCAATTTATACGGAATGGGTGCTCCCCCTAAAAGAAAGATATCCCCAATCTTCTAGGTAGGTAGATGAACTATATGGAGGAGAGGGGCACACCTCATATGATGGTCAAATGGAACTGCAGCCAATGCGTTTAAACTATTTATTTGTTGCAATAAAATAATATACGGTACCTAAATAGCATAAAATACGTTCACTAAAATACAATTAATACATAAATAACTATCTGTGTAAATTGAGAAAGCCAGTATAAATGTCACTGATATCCAATAAAATTGGTATATTTGATGGTGTTCAAGTTCAATTGCGCAATGGAAAATGCGCTATATCTCTCCTATTGTCGGGAAATAACTAGCAGCTATGGCTAGTATATTGCAATGTGATACAAAGTCTCGTATGTTACTTGCTGTTTGTTACAGCATATCAATTGATGCGATATAATGGCTTGGTGTGTATGAACACACTACTCACTGTTTGAAGCGGTATAATGTCCGGTCACTCGTGCTTGGCGTGGCGTCCCACGTGTTGCAGCACAAGAAGCCTCAGTTCCGGTCCGCTCTCAATATATGTGAGTAAGGTACTGTAGCAGGCAAAGAAACTGTCCGTTTTAGACGCCGGGGTATAAATGTTTTAACCCACTTGATTATCGGCGTTACTTTGGTGTCTGTTGGTTTAGACACAGATGGACTTGCATTTCTTCCTGATTGATATGTAGAAAGCGCTCCAGAAAAAACTTCAAATGTTGCGCAGATAATACGCTGCGGTTTCTTACTTGCTTTAGTTGAGACTTGTGCACCAGACGCGTTTCGGAGTTGGCAGTGACTCCTTCCTCAGTGGTCAAGTCTCATCTGTTATCCAAGGGTTTATATAGGGCTAAAGCCATCTGTTCATTATAATTAGTTTCATTTTCATGGGGTGGAACAGAAAATCTGGATTTAGGATTCCCGGCTATTTGACATTTAGTTATTCTATTGTTTCCACATAAATATATATCTATAGACATACTCTACATGTCTAAAATCCATAAGAATACATATATATGTATGTATACATGTATACAATAAAAATAAAAATAAAAATGAAAATAAACGCATTGGCTGATAGTATGATGTTTAAATGCGTTTTTTCATGTGAACCAAGTCCTACAAACATCATAGTCAGATTTGATATAAGTTTAGTTTAAAATTACTTATTAATACAGGATGGTTTGTATAAAACATGTGGTTGATCTAGAATCGTCATATATTTTTAATAAAAATTTAATAAATTTAATATTATTTGTTTCTCAATCTGATGCGGTTTTTGTGCGTTTTGTCCCTATAGACACAAATCTGATCTTTTTTTGGGTGCATATATAATACAAAAATACAGACAAGATCAGATTTTTAGAAATACCGCTCTTCAAGATTTTAACATGTTAAAATCTTGAAGAGCGGTATTTCTAAAAATCTGATCTTGTCTGTATTTTTGTATTATATATGCACCCAAAAAAAGATCAGATTTGTGTCTATAGGGACAAAACGCACAAAAACCGCATCAGATTGAGAAACAAATAATATTAAATTTATTAAATTTTTATTAAAAATATATGACGATTCTAGATCAACCACATGTTTTATACAAACCATCCTGTATTAATAAGTAATTTTAAACTAAACTTATATCAAATCTGACTATGATGTTTGTAGGACTTGGTTCACATGAAAAACCGCATTTAAACATCATACTATCAGCCAATGCGTTTATTTTCATTTTTATTTTTATTTTTATTGTATACATGTATACATACATATATATGTATTCTTATGGATTTTAGACATGTAGAGTATGTCTATAGATATATATTTATGTGGAAACAATAGAATAACTAAATGTCAAATAGCCGGGAATCCTAAATCCAGATTTTCTGTTCCACCCCATGAAAATGAAACTAATTATAATGAACAGATGGCTTTAGCCCTATATAAACCCTTGGATAACAGATGAGACTTGACCACTGAGGAAGGAGTCACTGCCAACTCCGAAACGCGTCTGGTGCACAAGTCTCAACTAAAGCAAGTAAGAAACCGCAGCGTATTATCTGCGCAACATTTGAAGTTTTTTCTGGAGCGCTTTCTACATATCAATCAGGAAGAAATGCAAGTCCATCTGTGTCTAAACCAACAGACACCAAAGTAACGCCGATAATCAAGTGGGTTAAAACATTTATACCCCGGCGTCTAAAACGGACAGTTTCTTTGCCTGCTACAGTACCTTACTCACATATATTGAGAGCGGACCGGAACTGAGGCTTCTTGTGCTGCAACACGTGGGACGCCACGCCAAGCACGAGTGACCGGACATTATACCGCTTCAAACAGTGAGTAGTGTGTTCATACACACCAAGCCATTATATCGCATCAATTGATATGCTGTAACAAACAGCAAGTAACATACGAGACTTTGTATCACATTGCAATATACTAGCCATAGCTGCTAGTTATTTCCCGACAATAGGAGAGATATAGCGCATTTTCCATTGCGCAATTGAACTTGAACACCATCAAATATACCAATTTTATTGGATATCAGTGACATTTATACTGGCTTTCTCAATTTACACAGATAGTTATTTATGTATTAATTGTATTTTAGTGAACGTATTTTATGCTATTTAGGTACCGTATATTATTTTATTGTAACAAATAAATAGTTTAAACGCATTGGCTGCAGTTCCATTTGACCATCATATGAGGTGTGCCCCTCTCCTCCATATAGTTCAGAAAAGAACAAGTGATTATGTGTCTGGAGGTACATTAGTCGGTCACTGGATAAAATTTTTACTGTAGGCCACTGGAGCAGAGGTCCCAAAAATTAGGCATTCAATTGACAGAAAAAGCCTTTTATGCCGCTGTATATACATAAGACAAGGACCATTCTTTGTTCTGGGTGGTGGCGGATATGAATGGGCTGGCACAAGGAAATTAAATTACACGTGGTCATCACAGGTGTTGAATTCCTCCGAGATCGATGCCTCATTCATTTTTAGAAATGTGAGGTAGTCCACACTGTCGTGTGCTAGGCGACTGCGCTTATCGATCACGATCCCCCCTGCTGTGCTGAACGTCCTTTCGGACAGGACACTCGACGAGTGGCAAGCCAAGAGTTCCATGGCAAATTCCGCAAGACGTCCTGGACCCCTGTGTATTTGGCAACGAATCACTGCACGACTAAGTTCAGGACATGGGTCATGCACGGCACGTGTGTCATTTTGCCCTGTTTCAGCGTGCTCAGCAGATTGGCACTGTTGTCGCACACCACTTTACTAACTGTGAAATTTAGTGGGTTTAGCCACTGATCGGCCTGTGACCGGAGAGCTGAAAGCAGTGCAGGACCGGTGTGGCTCTTGGCTTCCAGGCACAACAGCCGCAGCACAGCATGGCAACGTCTCACCTGGCACGTTGAATAGGTTCTGGGGAGCTTGGGGAGTGCAGTGGAAGAGGCGGTAGCAGTCGAAAAGGAGGAG
Source organism: Bufo bufo (assembly GCF_905171765.1). Taxonomy (NCBI): domain Eukaryota; kingdom Metazoa; phylum Chordata; class Amphibia; order Anura; family Bufonidae; genus Bufo; species Bufo bufo. The sequence goes on from NC_053390.1 coordinate 329,113,945, forward strand.
TCAGCCGAGGAGGAGACAGAGGATGGAGTAGGAGAGAACAAAAGGCAGACCTGCATGCAATCTGTAGCAGTAACACCAAATTCACACAGGTGCCACGGGTTACATGCTTGACAGCCGTCAGAAGGTTCACCGAGTGGGCAGTAAAAGTTATGTACCTTCGCTTCCTGGATTTGCTAGACCACGTGTCTGTGGTCAGATGTATCTTGGCACCGACACTGTATGCCAGAGATATATTCAATTGCCGCTGAACGTGGCCATATAGCTTTGGGATGCCCTTCTGGGAGAAATATTTACTTCTGGGGACCTTCCATTGCGGTGTGCCAATGGCCACAAATTTTCTAAAGACCTCCGAGTCCACCAGTTTATATGGCAGTAGTTGGCGGGCTAGCAGTTCCGACAAGCCAGTGGTCAGCTGTTGGGCAAGAGGGTTATCCGGCGTCATCAACTTTTTGTGCTCGAACATTTGGGCCATAGAAGCCTGCCTTTCACCATATGAACACGACGACGGCATGGTGGAAGGTGGAGTGGAGGACAAATGGGAGGAGAGAGGAGAAGGAGAAGAGGCAGGATGTGGAGCGCCGGGAGTGTGGCTTTGTGGGTTCTGACGGCGTTGCTCTCACTGGGCTCGGTGATGGGAGGCCAGGTAGCCTTCTTAAGGCGGTCGCCCCTAGGTGAGTGTTGGTCTTACCGCGACTTATGCGCTGACAGGACAGGCTGCAGATGGCAACACTATTGTCAGCAGCTGACATGTTAAAATAATCCCACACTGCGGACGGCTCGCTCCAGATACATTTGCTTTTTGCCTCCTGTGCACTGCGATTTCTGCCTGATTTCCCCCCTATCTGCAGCTCCTTTTCTCCCTCTGAACTCCCCTCCTCTTCCTCTCTTGTGGGCACACACGTGACATCCATCAACACGTCATCATCATCACCTTCACCACCACTGAAATTAGAGATCTCTGAGTAGGTAGCAACAGCAAGGACCACCCTCTTTGGGCTGATCTGGGTCGTCAGACCTCTGGTTGGCGGCCGTTGCTACCTCCTTTTCCTCATCCAATGCCAAGAATTGCTGCGCATCGGTAAGGTTTGGGAATGGATGGGAAAATAATTCCTCTGACTCGAGTGGAGGGGCTATGGTGGTGGTTGTGGTGTCTTCGGGGGTGCACACAGCAGAGAGTGAGGAGGGTGCAGATACAGAGGATGAGAAGGGTGCAGAAGCGGAAGGCTGAGTGAGCCACTCAACCAACTCTCAACCAAATCGCATGCACCTTCTTTAACTTCCCACTTAGGCTCCGGCCTGGTGCACACGACCCCTACTACCACTGCGTAACAGCCTGCCTCTTCCTCTACCTGTCATTTTCAAAATGACCCTGTGCCAAAGTCCCTAGAGAAGAGCAGTATTTGTGAAACCAGGTATATCGCAGGCTTCAATCAGTATTTGGTGGAAGCTGTTATATCGCACCCCTCAATCAGTATTTTGTGGAAGCAGGTATATAGAACCCCTTAATCAGTATTTTGTGGAAACAGGTATATAGAACACCTGAATCAATATTTGGTGGAAGCAGGTGTATCGCACCCCTCAATCAGTATTTTGTGGAAGCAGGTATATAGAACACCTGAATCAATATTCGGTGGAAGCAGGTATATCGCACCCCTCAATCTGTATTTTGTGGAAGCAGGTATATCAAACCACTTAATCAGTATTTTGTGGAAGCAGGTATATCGCACCCCTCAATCAGTATTTTGTGGAAGCAGGTATATGAAACCCCTCAATCAGTATTTTGTGGAAGCAGGTATATGAAACCCCTTAATCAGTATTTTGTGGAAGCAGGTATATCGCACCCCTCAATCAGTATTTTGTGGAAGCGAGTATATCAAACCCCTTAATCAGTATTTTGTGGAAGCAGGTGTATCGCACCCCTCAATTAGTATTTTGTGGAAACAGGTATATAGGACACCTGAATCAATATTTGGTGGAAGCAGGTGAATCGCACCCCTCAATCAGTATTTTGTGGAAGCAGGTATATAGAACACCTGAATCAATATTCGGTCAAAGCAGGTATATCGCACCCCTCAATCAGTATTTTGTGGGAGCAGGTATATGGAACCCCTCAATCAGTATTTTGTGGAAGCAGGTATATGGAACCCCTTAATCAGTATTTTGTGGAAGCAGGTATATCGCACCCCTCAATCAGTATTTTGTGGAAGCGGGTATATCAAACCCCTAATCAGTATTTTGCGGAAGCAGGTATATCGCACCCCTCAATCTGTATTTTGTGGAAGCAGGTATATTGCACCCTTAATCAGTATTTTGTGGAAGCAGGTATATCAAACCCCTTAATCAGTATTTTGTGGAAGCAGGTATATCAAACCCCTCAATCTGTATTTTGTGAAAGCGGGTATATCGAACCCCTTAATCAGTATTTTGTGGAAGCAGGTATATCGCACCCCTCAATCTGTATTATGTGAAAGCAGGTATATCAAACCCCTTAATCAGTATTTTGTGTAAGCAGGTATATTGCACCCCTAAATCTGTATTTTGTGGAAACAGGTATATAGAACACCTTAATCAGTATTTTGTAGAAGTAGGTATATCGCACCCCTCAATCAGTATTTTATGGAAACAGGTATAAAGAACACCTGAATCAATATTTGGTGGAAGCAGGTATATCGCACCCCTCAATCTGTATTTTGTGGAAGCAGGTATATCAAACCCCTTAATCAGTATTTTGTGGAAGCAGGTATATCGCACCCCTCAATCAGTATTTTGTGGAAGCAGGTATATGAAACCCCTCAATCAGTATTTTGTGGAAGCAGGTATATGAAACCCCTTAATCAGTATTTTGTGGAAGCAGGTATATCGCACCCCTCAATCAGTATTTTGTGGAAGCGAGTATATCAAACCCCTTAATCAGTATTTTGTGGAAGCAGGTGTATCGCACCCCTCAATCAGTATTTTGTGGAAACAGGTATATAGGACACCTGAATCAATATTAGTGGAAGCAGGTGAATCGCACCCCTCAATCAGTATTTTGTGGAAGCAGGTATATAGAACACCTGAATCAATATTCGGTGGAAGCAGGTATATCGCACCCCTCAATCTGTATTTTGTGGAATCAGGTATATCAAACCACTTAATCAGTATTTTGTGGAAGCAGGTATATCGCACCCCTCAATCAGTATTTTGTGGAAGCAGGTATATGGAACCCCTCAATCAGTATTTTGTGGAAGCAGGTATATGAAACCCCTTAATCAGTATTTTGTGGAAGCAGGTATATCGCACCCCTCAATCAGTATTTTGTGGAAGCGGGTATATCAAACCCCTTAATCAGTATTTTGTGGAAGCAGGTGTATCGCACCCCTCAATCAGTATTTTGTGGAAGCAGGTATATAGAACACCTGAATCAATATTCGGTCAAAGCAGGTATATCGCACCCCTCAATCTGTATTTTGTGGAAGCAGGTATATCAAACCACTTAATCAGTATTTTGTGGAAGCAGGTATATCGCACCCCTCAATCAGTATTTTGTGGGAGCAGGTATATGGAACCCCTCAATCAGTATTTTGTGGAAGCAGGTATATGGAACCCCTTAATCAGTATTTTGTGGAAGCAGGTATATCGCACCCCTCAATCAGTATTTTGTGGAAGCGGGTATATCAAACCCCTAATCAGTATTTTGCGGAAGCAGGTATATCGCACCCCTCAATCTGTATTTTGTGGAAGCAGGTATATTGCACCCTTAATCAGTATTTTGTGGAAGCAGGTATATCAAACCCCTTAATCAGTATTTTGTGGAAGCAGGTATATCAAACCCCTCAATCTGTATTTTGTGAAAGCGGGTATATCGAACCCCTTAATCAGTATTTTGGGGAAGCAGGTATATCGCACCCCTCAATCTGTATTATGTGAAAGCAGGTATATCAAACCCCTTAATCAGTATTTTGTGTAAGCAGGTATATTGCACCCCTAAATCTGTATTTTGTGGAAACAGGTATATAGAACACCTTAATCAGTATTTTGTAGAAGTAGGTATATCGCACCCCTCAATCAGTATTTTATGGAAACAGGTATAAAGAACACCTGAATCAATATTTGGTGGAAGCAGGTATATCGCACCCCTCAATCTGTATTTTGTGGAAGCAGGTATATCAAACCCCTTAATCAGTATTTTGTGGAAGCAGGTATATCTCACCCCTCAATCGGTTTTTTTGAGGGCAACAGGTATATCACACCAGTTGAAATTAGTTATTCCAATAGTGTTTGTCCCTCTATATTGCTGCGGTATCGCAGCAGAACAGCACACAACTCCTGCATAATACAAATGCACTATACTGAGGGGTGCCACTATAATATACTTTCTATGTTAGAAAGTATATTATAAGTATATCACACATCTCAGTTTATCACACCTATCGATAGCACACCTATACCAGTCCTTAAAATGACTTTTGTGGCCCTATTAGCTAGCGTTTGGTGTCCCTAACAGTCTGTCCCTGCTCCACAAAGCAAACTCTCTCTACACTGGCAAAACACAGAATGTACAATGGCTGCCAGATCGGGTTCAGTTATAGGGCGGGGTTGGGTCCATTTGCTGAAACGTCTCAATTGGCTGTCCTCTCCAACCTGATGGATGTGTCATGGGTCAAAGTTTGGCGCAATGCAAAAGAATATGGCTCATGCGAACATCGCCATATGTTCGCATGTTCGGCGAATCGCAAACGAGCAAAGTTCGTTGCGAAACGGCCGCCGGGCAAACCGCAAGGCCATCTCTAGTGAAATATACCTTCCTTCCACCAGTATTCCACCTGCATGACCAAAATACTTGACATTCATGCATCAATAGCAAATGTACAACATATGTGCACACTTACAAACATACTGTATATACATTCATTAGCACATGTCATGTAAATACATTGCCTGTATATTTTAAAGATTTTGCAGTACATGCATTCAGAACAATAGCAACACTTCCTCAGTTAATGGTGGTTGGACTTTACAGTACATTACTTTGCTGCTCTAGACAAAGAGGTATCTAATAGGGAAAGATAACCGTCTTGCTAGGTCCACCTTTTGGAGTGTGACTTTTTAACAAGCTTTGGGACATGACAGGGTGGTGCTAGTGAGATAGTTCTCTTTCCCTGGAAGATACCTCTTTGCATATTATTTTCCCATGGGGCATTGCCAATAAATTTCCATATACATCTGTTCTCTATAACGAGAGTCAGTACCTTACCTAAGATGCTCTAATCTAGACAATTGAATTGATGTTACCCACTTATCAAATGGTAGTTTTGCTGGAAGCCATGCTATTCTCTTTTCTCTTTTCAGCCAGAGTCATTTATCAGATTTCTTTAAAAAAAAACATGTAGGTGTAGCATATCTTTAATGTAGTTTAGGAGGGACATGAATTTCACTGTCTCCTCAGAATCCTAATGTAAAACCGCTATAATAAGTATGTGCTTAATGTATGGTGAAACATGCAATATTTGTAGGTAATAACCACACTTATCATAGTGCATTATCTGGGTTACTTTAGTTCCTCATGATTGTAATTAGAGCGAAGTTATCAAAAATTCAATTTGGCTACTTCAACAAATTTCTCAAAGAAATTCGATTTGTTACGAATTACTTTGTAACGAATCACATTCCATTGTATGTAGCGGGGCAATCACACCGCCGCCTGTCATTAAACTCCTCATATGTCGTGTTCATTGCTGATCCCAGCATCTGACATTAACATTGAGGCCTTACAGGGCTTAATCAGGGTTATAAAAAAAAAACATACTCACCTCATCCATTTGCTCGTGGAGAGGCTGCCACGGCCATCTTGATTGATGTAACCACGCAAAATCTTGCGTGGTGACATGATGACGTCATAAGGCTGGCCAGTGCTCTGACATGGTGAGGTCACATGTCACCCTGCTCGAGATGTCATGCATTTTTTTCAATCAAGATGGCCATGATGTCTTCTCCACAAGCAAATGGATGAGGTGAGTATGTATTTTTTTTTTTATTACCGCTAATAGATTAGTTATCACGAAACTCGTGGATATTCCTCTTCATGGCAAATCAAATTTTTCCTGAAATTCTGATTAAAGTCAATTTATTTGACTTCGATTCGCTCAACACTAATTATGATACAGACAGTCGATCTGAATGGACAGAGGGCACATTAAATTGTAGAAGGTAAATACTTTGTGCCGCTTCTGCTCTATATGCACTTATATTCATAAATATTCCATTGGCTATTCTGCCTATGTGGCATCCTATATCTAGACAGCAATAACTTGAGAGAGATGTGGATGGCACAGTGCATCAAATGGGAGTGCTGTTATCAGTCAGTCTTCCTGAAACCAATCAAAAATGACAACTTTTTGTTCACACTACATTCAAGCTAAGCGTTTGGTCAGAATTTTACATTGGGTAGATTTCCTGACATAGATTCAACAGAAGGCTCCAAAGTATGCCACTGCATAGGTCTCCAGTGGCATACATCACCCATGAACCGATGTTAAAAAGTATACAGTGTGTTACAGTGCAATTTCATCATGTTTCTGTATAGAGAAGCACAGTCAATTGCACTTTCCTATACAGTAAAAAAAAGATATACAATTGTTCCTTTAAGGGGTTGGCAAGAATACAAGAAAAGGCTTACTATGCCCTACGAGGGAAACCTCCCTTTCAATCCAGAAAAGCCGCCATAAGGTCTCATGCACACGATTGTGTGTGCCCATGCTGCAGACCGCAAATACTGGAACGCAGGCACAGGCATTTTCCGTGTGCACTTCATTTGTGCATACTGATCCATTGACTCGAATGGGTACGCAATCCACAAGAGGCTGTCCGCACCATAGTGCTTTCATGCGCTTTCGATCCGTGCCTCCTCTCCGCACTGCTTCGTATCTTGAGGATTACGGACCCGTTTAAGTCAATGGGTCAGCATCCGTGATACGGAGTGCACACAGCCAGTGCCTGTATATTGCGGACCCGCTGTTTGTGGTCCGCAATATGGGCACGGGACACACACGCTTATGTGCATGAGCCCTAAGACCGCTGCAGGGAAAATGTATGGCTGGCAATTCACCCTAGTCACACCTTAGCAAAGTCAACTGGGACAAACCCTTTTTACTATAGTATGCTCAGGATAGGTCTTCATTATCAGATCGTCGAGAGTTTAACTCCCGCCACCCCGCTGATCAGCTGTTTGAAGAGAAAGCAGTGCTCATATGTGCTAAAGTGCTATCTTCTCTCGTCTGTTTACCTGCTACCTGCACCAATTGCAGTGGTGGGCAGGTGTAATTACCAGGAGATGTATCACTGCCAATCTGATATTGATGACTTATTCTCAGGATAGGTCATCAAGAGTAAAAAGCGGACAACCCTTTTAAGCAATGGTGTGCTTGTGTGCGGGTATTTACCATACTAGAATACTGTACAAGTACATCAATGTGAATTGCTTCTAAAGAATCACTATAAGGCCCACTTCTCTGTGTACTGGAAATACTATTTAACCAGTAACTGCCATGACGTTTTAAGCATTTTATGTATTAAACCCCATTAAACTATAATTATATGTGCATGGTTCAGTGATATATGCAGCTGTAGACACGTGTCCTGTGTTTGTCTCTAGCATTATTGGGTATTATATTTTATTGTCCAGTTCTCCCTGTGCAATTTGTTCTTCTATTTCAGCCGCAGTTGCTGCATTATTGATCTCACAGATATGGTTTAAAAAGCATTTAGGTATGAGCAATTAGTTTGTGCTTAATGTAAAATGTCAAAACACAGCTATCGATCTGCTAATTGATCAATGGCTTCATTATTTCTTTCATATTTTTATATGCATGTGAAATCCAGCCAAGATAAAGCCAGGCTATAAATAAAATAGGAAAGATAAAAAATAATAATAATAATAAAAATGATAGGATTTGTAGAGGTGAAAGTATACACACTAAAACTTTTGATCTTTCCATATACTAACGTATCCCACACATCATGAAAATGAGTAATATTATACATTATTGAAAACAAGTACAGTATATGCCATACTGGGTGAATGGAAATTCTTTGTATGTGGGATATTTTTTATTCTTTACAATGAAATGGAAGACATATGCAAAAATAATAAAGACCGATACATATGCATGAAGAAAAGTTTTTTTTTGCTATTGTCACTTCTATCATTTATATTATTACACCCCTTGTCTAATGTTTTCTTGATGTGAGAGTTCTTCAAATGCAATAATGCCATCTCATCTCAATCAGTGCATTTTTTTAATACTGTAGGGGAATGTATCCAACAAGCAAATTATATACAGTATAATTGTGCAAAAAAAAACAAACAACAACAAAGTACAATTGCTTCTCTAAAATCATTACTGATCATGCCTGAATGCTCCAGACCTGCAAGCTGCCAAAACACACTTATCAAACACTGACCAAAACATTGATGTGTGACTAATACCTATGGCATCATGCACAAGTCCATTGTGTGTATGAGAACTAAGAATTCTATGGCTTGGAAAACCTGATTGTTATGGTGCTGATTGCATTGTGGTATGGATCTGACTAATTTAGGCTAAACCAGGGAGTCATACAGAGGTTGGCAGAATAATCAGAGGTGTAGAGAGAAGCAAAGAACAGGCAAAAGCTAGAATTATGGATCCACAAGTACCTGACAGAAGTCCAAAGGGCGATGCAGGGAAAATGTCAGAGGTAAAACTAGGTCAGCAACAGAAGTGAAGTCGTAATCTAATCGAATTGCAAAGAGCAGAGACTGAAGAGAAATCTATATTTGTTCGGCAAATGCTGGTTTGATACTTGGTTTGCTGCCCAAGATACTGTATACTCAGCAACCCGATGATACAGAGAGGTGCAGCCCTCCAGGGAACATAATGTAGCCCAAGAGAGGGAGTTCTTGACACTCAAACATTTCTTCAGCTTGGTACACAAGGTTTTTTCCCCCACAGAGATGGAGTAAAACAGAGCAAACATAGACCCAGTAGATCACATGAACCACCGCAGGAGCATTGAAGAAGCTTAAGGGCATCACAAGGTATTCATGTATTGAATGTGGTCTTCCATTCTACACCCTCTTCAATTCAGATGAGGTTAAAGTCACCTCATGATTTAGAGAAGAAATGAACTTCACTGATACAAAGAATTCTGAGAAGTGGCAATAGACAGTGATCTTTCGCTATGATTTTATTTAATAACCAATAATTATTGTATGTTCTGAGAGAGCCAGCTTTCTTGTTCAAAAAGAAGTATCCTTCTGCAACTAGGGATGGATTTAATTATGGAGCCCATGAAGGAAGCTTGACATCACACAGAGGAGAAGCAGGATCAGAGCTTCTGTGCAGTAGAGGAGGAGGACACTATTGGTTGCTTACTAACCATCCGCTTTCAGGAACAAACTACCTCCAGGGCTGCAGGGAGCCAGGATAAATAAGCGACACAAAAAGACTAAAAGTTGCGCAAGAATGGATGGGGTTGGGGGGGAGGTTTGGCAAACCCCTTCACTTGGCTGACTTATAAAGGGAAGCTTACTTAACTGCTCCCTAGCGCTAGCTCCCCTCTCCTTATCCTCCAAGCCTGCAATGCTCCCCTGGGCTACCTGCATGTAAACAGCCAATTTGACATTGCTGCAGCCAATCAATGGCTGTGGAGGAGACTGTCTCCCCTTGCGTCATGTGACCATTTGTCATGACGCATAACCTCTGTAAACTTGTCCAGATTGGACCATTACATCTAGTCTATCAATTACAAACAAGGTATCGCAAAGAAACACATCTAATTGTAATATTTCCTGGTGTAAATAGTCAGGGCAGCACAACGATAGAAAACTCGAATGACAAGGAAAGAGGTTTCAGGTCAATGAAAGAGATTGGGGTTCCCTGCAGATGCCCTCCCCTCCCAGCAAAATACTGTATATAAACTGCCTTCTTTTAAAACAATAAAACCTGGATCTGCATCAGCTCAACTAATTTCTTAAACAATATTTGAGTTGTGGAAAGTTTGGGAATAGAAAACAACATTATTCCATACTCTGAAATCACCTTATTTTTTAAACTTGGGATAATATGTTTTAGATATTTTAGGAAGCACATATTAAGTTACAGTTATTAGATTTCTCTTATAGTTTTGTATTTCTTAGATCAATAAGGTGGCATAGTACAATTTTAAGATAGCTAATGTAGCGCTTTAAAAAAATCATAATAAAATATTAGGTTCTCAGATCTCAAATGTCATGTATCGTTTAATGCTCCAGGGTTATCAACTATCTATATAATGTTCTGAAAGGGCAATCTATACATAAATGAAACCTGAGTAGTACTGAAAGCTACCTTTATCTTCTACGTCAATTGGAAATTCACAAATATATATATTTGTGCCTGTCCGCCTTGTCGTTGGCAGACAGGCATAAATAATTTTGTACAAATTGTATTTGCCAAGAATCTCACATTTATGAGCGTAGCATTAACACTAGTATATTTTCTATAGTGCTTACAGCACTATTGTATTTACTTTATTATTTATTTGCAGAGTGATGTTGCATTGTGTTTGTTTTTGCTATACACACACACACACACATATATATATATATATATATATATATATATATATATATATATATTATAATGCATTATCTTTGTGAAAATAACAGATATTGTATTTTGTTTCTAGCATAATAAAATTCAATGTATTAAAGGGAATTTGTTGAAAGCACTGGCCAGAGGCTGGGGAGAGCAGTACAGGCATACATTTGTGAAATATTTACCATCAGGAGTAGTGAGAATATGATCTTTAATTCTGCTAGATTCTGCTGATTCTAGGGTCTCTGATACTTTATTATTGATTCCTTTCCATATTACAGTACCATCAACATTGGCAATCCATATATGACCCAGATTTTATGTACCTGAATCTGCTGCTAATTTCAATGAATAGAGCTATTCACATAGGCGTATAATTACTGTCAGTATTTGAAATCAGCAGCATGTCCAAGTTTGTGCGTATTTGTTTCCAGATACCCACATTACAGTCTATGGAAGTGCATCAAAAATGCAGGGAGGAAAGAACACACATCTAAATCCCGGAGAAATACTGATGACAATACTGATGATATGATGGTAATGGAAAATAAATAAAAAACACATGATTTGAAATTTTTTTGTCACAATGTCCCCCCCAAAATAATTTATAACAGTGATCAAAAAGTTGTACACACCACAAAAATGGCACCAAAAAAAGCTACAGTTCGTCCTGCAAAAAACAAGCCCTCATACAGCTCTGTAGACTGAAATCTAAAAAAAAGTTATGGCAGTCAGAAAATGGAGATGCAAAGAAAATTTTAATTTTTTTAAAAGATTTTTATTTTTTTAAGCATAATGAATAAAAACTGTTTTGGCCAATTTTTGGTATCACCGTAATCGTACTGAGATGTGGAATTAGGAGGTCATGCCATTTTTTTTTTCGCACATTGAACGCCGTAAAGTCAAATCCTCAAAAACCTTGGCAGAATAGTTTTTTTTTTTTTCAATTTTACCCCACAAAGAATTTTTACCCTGTTTTCCAATATAAGACATGATAAATTAAATGGTGCCATTAAAAATATATATCTTGTCCCACAACAAAATAAGCCCTTATATGGCTATGTAAATGAAAAAATAAAAAACGTTATGGCTGTTTAAATGTGGGGGAGGAAAAGTCACTGAGAGGGCCACAGATGCTTAGTTTCATTTATCAACTGCCTCCTGAGTTGTAATAGGGAGAGAACTGCAGCAGAATGGACACGCTCCCTTAGCTGCAGCAGAAAAGACACTCCCATTGAGCTGCCAGCTTGATATAAATCTAGCAGAGCAATGAATGGGGAGATCTCTGGATCCATGTGAGGTACAGGGCTGGTTCTAGTTTTGTTAGAAAGAGTTTGTCATGCACTATATGATCTTTGGTTTTTATTTTTTACATTAGTCATGGGATAACCCCTTTAAGGCAGAATTTGGCAGAATAAAAGTTCACATTCTCACTACTCCTGAAGACCAATTCCCTTAATGTGTATTTTAGGCAATAACATATTTGATTCACCATTATACTAGAAGAGATAAGAGATAATAAGTGTGAAATACTGCATTTCTACAGACTATTTTTTTATCTAGTGTATTTCAGTGAAAAACTACAACTTTATAGTACTCTTAGATCCTTATGTACAGAACCTATGTTTATCCGTTCCTCTTGCAACAATAAAGGCTTTGAATCCTTTATCATCCCTGTGGCTTTTCAGCCACGCCACATCCTGTTTTTCTTTATACATTCTCTTTATCAACACAGGCCATTCTCTGGACCTACAAGGAAGGTGTGCAGCAGCAGACCCCAGCTATTCAAGGCGCGTAGAGTTGTTACGCTCTTAGCACAACACTATAAGATGAGCAGCCGACTGTACCTCTCATATGTACTACATTCTGTATTCCTACATATGATTCATTTCTCTCTCTCTCTCTCTATGTGCACTGACAGTATAGTACACTGTACAGTGGTCCCTCAAGATGCAATGGCCTTGGTATACAATATTTTACATACAATGGTATTTTCTGGGCCATCAAAAGTTGAAACTAGAGTCAATGCCTCCAACTCAGACCCAACCAATCAACATGGCCATTTCACTAGTAAAACACCTGTAATGGTTGACTAGTAGCACCTCTTTACGGCATAGTGTGGTACCGTATTTTTCGCCCTATAAGACGCACCGGCCTATAAGACGCACCTAGGTTTTTGAGGAGGAAAATAAGAAAAAAAATATTTTTAAGCAAAAGGTGGGCTTTTGATGGGTTTTGCATTAATGGTGGTCTGTGCATGACACTATTATGGGGGACCTGTGGATGATGCACTGTCATGTGGGGGATCTGTGGATGGCACTGTTATGGGGGATCTGTGGATGGCACTGTTATGGGGGATCTGTGGATGGCACTGTTTATGGGGGATCTGTGGATGGCACTGCTATGGGGCATCTGTGGATGGTACTGCTATGGGGTGGGGGATCTGTGGATGGCATTGTTATGGGGTGGGGGATCTGTGGATGGCATTGTTATGGAGTGGTGGATCTGTGGATGGCATTGCTATGGGGTGGGGGATCTCTGGATGGCACTGTTATGGGGGGGGGGATCTGTGGATGACACTGCTATATGTCATCCACAGATCCCCCTCATAACAGTGTCCCCCAATACACCGGCCCTCTGCTCACTGCAGTATTTTTAAACATTAATCCTTATCCTGTTAATAAGTTTAACTAAAGCTGCGCTCTCCCCGTTCCCCTGTATCCCCACAGCACTTACGAACAAGCCTCCATAGCAGGCAGAGCGGACGGCAGCAGTAACATCACTTACTGACGTTGTGCGCCTGCTCCGCCTGCTTCGATCATAAAGTGGGAGGAGCAGGCGATCGACGTCAGTGAGGGACGTTACTGCTGCCGTCCGCTCTGCCTGCTATGGAAGCTTGTTCGTAAGTGCTGTACGGATACAGGGGAACCGGGAGAGCGCAGCTTTAGTTAAACTTGATAACAGGATAAGGATTAATGTTTATAAATACTTCGGTGAGCGGCGGGGCCTGGTGTAAGAGTACAGTGACTGCCCCGGGCCATGCCCCTAGTTCCGGACTCCAGCCCCTCCTCTCTCCCGGCTCATACATCGCAGTCTGCAATGTAAAATGGAAGCATTCGCCCCATAAGACGCAAGGGCATTTTCCCCCCACTTTTGGAGGGAAAAAGTGCGTCTTATGGGGGGGAAAATACGGTATGTACAATGGTTGACCCGAAACCAATTAATATTGTAACTATATAACCAGTACAGTGTATTATAGAAGCGATCAAAAGATTGCCTGTTAAAGTCTACTTGTGGGACAAGTAAATGGTTAAAAAAGTTAAATAATGTTTTACTAAATAAAAAATCTTTAAGTTAAAAAAATACCTTATTTCATTGAAGATAGAATAAAAAAAAGCTTTTCAATGGAAAAAATTGCAAAAATGAAATACCCTCCACATATTTGGTATCGCCGCATCCGTAATGACTTGTACTCAATTATCATGTAATTGTACCCACATGGTGGAAGCTGTAAAAAAAAATGCCAAATTTGCTGTTTTTTTGCTTATTTGCCACCAAAAAAATGGAATAAAAAAGTTATAACTCTTGGAATGTGACAATGATATAAAATGCCTGGTCATTAAGACCCAAAACAGGCTGGTCATTAAGGGTTTAAATAAACTTATTGCACATAGGACTGCATATTAGTGATGATCGAGAATACCGCATGTGCTCGAGCGCAATGCTCGAGTCACCGCCCCGCACGTTTCTTGGCTGCTATGCAGCCAATAAACGTGCAGGTAAGTACTGCCATCACTGTATTACTAGTAGCCATGTTGGCTGCTGACATTACAGTGATTGGCTGTCCGGAACGCATCATCGGGTGCTAAATAAGTACCCCATGACGCATGTTCGGCTCATTCTTAGTCAGGGAGAGCTGTGCTGAGGAAGTCCTTTTAAGGACTATTGTGTGTGGCAGCAATATCTATTTTTAAATAGTGTACAATAGTTAGGCCTCTGCAGACAGCAACATTAGCTGCGACACATCTCGAGTGTAAAGTGTGTGCATCCCAAAAAAATCTGTGACATCCAGTGTACTTTTTGCGTAGACGGTGTCCGCTGTGGACAGCGACATTATCTGCGCCACATCTCCAGTGTAAAGTGTGCTCATCCCCAAAAAATCGGACATCCAATGTACTTTTTCCGTAGACGGCGTCCGCTGCGGACAGTGACATTAGCTGCGCCACATCTCCTGTGTAAAGTGTGCGCATCCCAAAAATATCTGTGACATACAGTGTACTTTTTCAATAGACAATGTCCGTTTCTGACAGTGACATAACCATGCCACATCTGCAGTGTAACGTGTGCACTGAAAAAATGTATCTGTGACATACAGTGTCCATTTTCTGTAGACGGTGTCTGCTGTGGACAGTGACATTAGCTGCGCCACATCTACAGTGTACTTTTTTGCTTTCTCCTGTGTGACATTTCCACATACCAAATACCTTTTAAAATTTGTTTGCGCACTGTACGCGTGACAGACTTTCAATCATATATAACATTTAATATGAAGAAGGCGAGCAGTAAGGGACATGGCAGTGGCCGTGATGCTGATGGTGCACGCAGAGGCCATGGCCTGGGCGCGGTGAAACTGTCCCTGCTGCCAGAGCACAAGAAAAACAATCATCCATGATACCTAGCTTCATGTCCCAGTTTGCAGGGCGGCGCAGGACACCATTCTTGAAGTCAGACCAGTGCGACCAGGTGGTCAGTTGGATTGCAGCAGATAATGCTTCCAGTCGGTTAAGCACCACCCTGTCTTCCACCAAGTCCAGTCTCAGTAGCCAAGAGTCTGTTCAACCTAATCCTCACCCTGATCCTCCTTCCTCCCACCATGGAGAGTCTGGGCAAACAAGTGATCCCACACTCGAATATTCCGAGGAGCTCTTTTCAGCGCCATTCCTTGATTTGACTCTCTCGCCAAGCACCCTTGAAGAGGAACAGATCTTGTGCCCTGATTCCCAAACTCTTGAGCATCCATAATCGCAAGAAGATGACGGTCGGGAACGGCAAAGTTTAATGAGGTGGATGATGATGAGACATAGTTGCCAATAACTCAATGGCAATTACTGTCTCAAGAGGTTGATGAAGAAGATGAGACACAGTTGTCAATCACTGAGGTAGCGGTTAGGTCAACAAGTCAGGAGGATGAGCAGAGTGAGGAAGTTGAAGAGGGGGTGTTGGACAATGAAGTCACTGACCCAACCTGGGAAGGTGGAAAGCCGAGCGAGGAAAACAGTACAGAGGTGGAGGGATCTGCTACACCGCAAAAGGCTGGAAGAGGCAGTGGGGTAGCAAAAGGGAGAAAGCAGGCCACACCAAACAGGCCCGCAACTGTTCCACAGAGCACCCCCTTGCGGAAATCTCCCTTGCCAAGGGGTAGGTGTTCCGCAGTATGTAGCACATGGCATCCAAGCACCGTAATAAGTTGGACGAATGCCTGGGTCCACAATCTGTGTCCGCGGGTCACACCACTGCCTCCTCTTCCCCTGTGTTACATGCTGGCCAATCCCCTGTTGAAGGCACAGGCCCGGATGCCTCCTGCCCTGCACCTGGACCTTCGCAAGCACCATCAGCGGCCACATCCACTTCCGTGTCCCAGCGCAGCATCCAAATGTCCTTACCTCAGGCATTTGAACACAAGCGCAAATACCCAGCCACCCACCCACAGGCCATAGCTCTAAATGCGCAGATTTTTAAATTACTGGCCCTGGAAATGCTTGTGGACACTGAGGCCTGATGTCGGCAGCTATCCCGCGTTATCCAGCCGCCACTATTTCGCAAGGTGTGCCGTGCCCGCCTTACACCAACATGTGTCCTGTAACATCACACGTGCCCTGACCAACGCAGGGAAGTTCCTCTTAACCACGATTACATGGACAAGTGCATTCGGCCAGGGACCCTACATTTCCCTGACGGCACACTAGGTGAATGTCGTGGAGCCCGAGAGTGAGTCGTACCCTGGGATGGCACAGGTGCTACCGACGTCAAGGATTGGGGGCCCTAATTCCATCAGGGTTTCCGCCACGACCTACATTAGTGGCTCCAACCCCCACTTTTGCTCCTCTGCCTCCTCCACTTTCACCACCGAATTATCCACGTGCAGCACCAGTCAGTCATCAGTCGATAGCTGGAAGCAGTGTAGCACTGCAGTGGGGATGCGGCAACAGGCCGTGCTGAAGTTGATATGCTTAGGGGACAAACAGCACACCGCCGCAGAGCTGTGGCAGGGGATAAGAGACCAGACTGAGCTGTGGCTCTCGGCACTCAACCTAGAACCAGGCATGGTTGTGTCTGATAATGGCCATAACTTGGTGGCGGCTTTGGAGCTTGGCAAGCTCACACTTATCCCATGCCTAGCCCACATATTAAACTTAGTGGTTCAGCGGTTTCTCAAAACCTACCCCAATTTGCCTGAGCTACTGGTGACGGTGCGCCGTGTGTATGCACATTTCCGAAAGTCATCGACAGTTTCAGCCGGTCTGTCAACTGAAATTTGTGAGCAGCAGAGGCAGTAGTGAAATACCAGCTGCAACATGGTCGTCGCCTTTCCAGTCAGCTTCCGCTCTTCACAAGCGAGTAGTGGGCATGGATGTCTGACCTCTGTGAGGTTTTAATAAACTTTGAGGAATCAACACAGATGGTGCTCATTGCTTTGCATGTGGAAGAGGTGGAATTGGGGGAAGACATTACACAGGGTGATAGCCAGACCACCCTCAGTTCGTATTCTCAGCGCGAATTGGATGATGAAAAGGAGGAGGATGAGGATGAGGAGACGGTTGCCTCCACTACAGAGGGTAGTACCTATAGAAGTTTAATTTCACCTGTTCTGCGTGGGTGGGCAGAAGAGGAGGAAGAGCATGAGGAGATTGAGAGTGATCCTTCTGATGACGACAGTGAAGTCTTGCCTGTTGGTACTCTGGCACACATGGCTGACTTCATGTTAGGCTGCCTTTCCCGCGACCCTTGCGTTATACGCATTTTAGATAAACGGATTACTGGATGTTTACCCTTCTCGACCCCTTCTACAAAGAGAACTTCTCATCTCTCATTCCTCTGGTGGAGAGGACGAGTAAAACGGTGCAATACCAGAAGATCCTTGTTGAAAAATTGCTCCAAAACTTTTCATCTGACAACGCTACCGGCAGAGTCCGTATTTCCTTAGCCAACCGAGGAGGGGAGACAAGAGGAACACACAGCAGTTCCAACAGAAGCAGGGCAACACTCTCCAAAGCCTGGGACAGTTTCATGACACCCCGCCAGCACCCTCACCCTGATGCGCGGCCTAGTGTCACAAGGGGGAAAAATTTTTGAAAGACGGTGAAGGAGTACAAAACAACCGTGTCAGCGTCCTCAATGATCCCTCAGTGCCTTACAACTACTGGGTGTCAAAGCTGGATACATGGCACAAACTGGTGCTCTATGCCTTGGAGGTGCTGGCCTGCCCTGCCGCCAGCGTTTTGTCTGAGCGGGTATTTAGTGCTGCTAGTGGCATTATAAAAGATAAGCGTATCCGCATGTCAACTGAAAATACTGACAGGCTGACTATTATAAAAATGAACAAGGCCTGGATTGCCCATGACTTCTCGATTCCACCAGAGGAAAGCTGATGAACATAAAGGCACTTTAAATGTGTTGTTTTAATGTACTGAATACACTGTATTCCCATGCACCCCTTCCACCACAAACAAGGGTATATGGTTGAATCTTCCTTTTCTCATCCTCCTTCTCCTCTTCCATCATATCAACATGCTTATTCGTCGCATATAATGCCCTCGCATATATGCCCTTCGCATATATAATCTTTTACAGGGTCAGCTAACCTGCAGGCCCGCACCTAAAATCTTTTACAGGGTCAGCTCACCTGCAGGCCCGCACCTAAAATCTTTTACAGGGTCAGCTCACCTGCAGGCCCGCACCTAAAATCTTTTACAGGGTCAGCTCACCTGCAGGCCTGCACCTAAAATCTTTTACAGGGTCAGCTCACCTGCAGGCCCTCACCTAATTATACCTAATAGGTAATTTGAGCGCATGCTGCCTTGCTTGAATGTGGTAGACGTAGCCATTTCTCAGGCTCCCTCTCTGGAATCTAACACTGATTCACCGTTACCTGTGGTCACCATGGTTTGCACTGAAAATAACATCGAATGTTGATAGGGCAGATATTCGAATAAATCGTCACCGTCACGGGGATGTGCGATTGGCCTCAGGTTATCTAGAGTCACCAAAGCGGCAGAAGGCCCACGCCTATAATGTTTTAGATGGTCAGATCAGCAGGCCCTTGCTCCAAATGTTTTTGAGGGTCACCAGCAGGCCATCAATCATAATTTTTCAAGGCTGTGTATGATGCCCTCCTTTATGTGTAACAAATAGTGTATTGGAGTGCTGGTTGCTTGTAATTTTTGGCAGCCCTTTCACTTAGTGAAAAGGGTTTATGAGTGTTGGAGTTCCACTACATGAACAATTGTACCACAATGTGAATGAGGCCCTCCTTTATGTGATATACAGGTTGTATCGGAGTGCCGCTTCCTTGTAATTTTTGGAAACACTTGCACTTTATATACAAGTAAATGTACAGGAAAGAATGTTTCCTAACACTTTTTCCTCTAAAATAGATTTTATCTTCGGTTTTGTGCGTATTATTGTCAGTCTATAAAAGTGGTGTACTACTCGGACAACATCACTCGCAGCCGCGACCTGGGAGTCTAAGATGCATCCAGACATCCTCCCCATGCTGTTCCTGAACCATTTCGGTGGTGTTTTTATCAATTTCTGACCTTTTCCTATGAACCAGGCACCATCCCCTCTCCAGAGCAGGGGGTGCCTCATATTTCTATACCAACCTCAGTTCATTTTCTTCTGTTCAAGAAAAATGCTGTTATACATCAGCCTGAGCAAATTAAGAAAAGGCGATGCTAAGTGTTAAAGGAAAAGTATTATGTTTCAGTTGCAACATTTTACGTTGTAATTACATGACAGGGAAAGTCACATGTGACATGTCAGAAAATTAATTGAGACAGTCAATTTAAAAGACAGCCATGTCTCAGGACTTTACCGTGGCACCACATAACTGGAAAATTATAGGAAGTATTCTTTGTGAAAGTCTAGGAAGTTTTTAAAGCATGGTTTGTCTTAAAATATAACTAAAATGATAAAATGAGACCTTAACTTTAATTATATTTTACAGAATTTGGAATTTCTGTTAATATAGTAAATGGGGTTTGGTAAACAATTTAGGATTCAAGTTAAGCTCAAGCCCCTCCATCTTATTTCAAACAAAAAATGCAGAAACAAACAATGGCACAGTCTTTATGTGGTAAGGGTCCTTGCTCCCTTTTAGAGAAATAGCCAGTACCTTCTCAATGTCTATGCCAAATCTATACTGAGGAGATTATTTGAAGTCAGTTTTGCCTTAATCTGGGCTGAAATACTTTGTGCCTTATTTATGATACATTGCATGGTGTTTATTCATTTGGGCATATCAACACATAAACCAAACTTTTGTCTAGAACTGCTGTTCCAGTTTTCTGTGCCACCCCCTGCAGGATTGACTTTGCAACTTTTCTGTGAATCATAAATCTACCTAAAAACGTGGTGTAAGCATAAAACAAAACCACTATCGTACCCCAAAACCAAAGGAAGTCAAACTATCACAAAATTGTGCGCAAGGCACCAAATACGACATCACCTCTGACATTTTGATGCTAAAATACAGGCACACAAAATTTCATAAATGTCCTTGCCGCTTTTTCTTTTTTGTTGCATTACAACCTGGAATAAAAATGGGTTTATTTTTTATTTTTTTACCATTTGATGTACAAAACATGCCTCCAACCTTGAGGGCAAAATACTTTTAATGTGACAAAAACAATAATTAAAGGGGTTGTCTCACTTCAGCAAAAGACATTCATCATGTAGATAAAGTTAATACAAGGCACTTACTAATGTATTGTGATTGTCCATATTGCTTCCTTTGCTGGCTGGATTCATTTTTCTATCATATCATACAATTCTCATTTCCATGGTTATGACTAGGGATGAGCGAATTTCATATTTTGAAGTTCCTGTGCAGGTTTGTGTTGTGGTATTTACTGAATTGCGTTATGGATTTCGTTAACACGGACCATAACACAATTCCATGACGGAATGCATAATAGAATGCTTTTAGAGGCATTCCGTTATTTATTCCATCATAATAGAAGTCTATGGCCTGCATAACGGATCCTTCCGGTTTCCGTTATGCTGGAGTCCTCTCCTGTATAATGGAAACTGGACGGATCTGTTATGTAGGCCATAGACTGCATAACCATATGAAATTCGCTCATCCCTAGTTACGACCAACCTGCAATCCAGAGTCCCATGGCACGCCACTCCCACTTTCTTAGACTTGGTGTAAGCAGGGAGAAGTCGCAGAAGGTCCTTTGCATCACAATCTGCGCCAGAAATACACCTAATTTAGGTGTATTTCTGTTTAATAAATGACTCCCACATTTTTTTGTCATTGGACTGTAAGAATTTAGACTATTTCATCAGGTTCATTACAGTAGTCTAAGTTATTATTGATTTTAATTTCTGGTTGTAATGCAACAAATCAAGAAAACACCAAGGGGTTGAATACTTTTGCAAAGTAACATATATAAAAAAAATAAGTAACGGAATATTGGACTTAGAACAGCGACATGGTGTTTAAAGGTGGAAATCCACTTTAATGTGGAGGAAACTGATTTCCCACTTGATATTTGTGAACTGACATGCCATAGCTCTCAGTTATACTACAGACCACTGGTTGTGTGGCATGTGTACCTGGCAATATTACTGCACAACAGGTAAATATGTTAAATGAGCCATTCTTGTTGTATTGTTTAAAGGGCATCTGTCAGCAGATTTGTACCTATGAAACTGGCTGACCTGTAACATGTGCGTGTGGCAGTTGAAGACATCTGTGTTGGCCCCATGTTCATATATAGCCCCATTGCTCAGAAGAATGTTTTACTATATGCAAATAAGCCTCTAGGAGCAATAGGTTCATTGCTATTGCAGAGAGAGCTGAGCCCATTGCTCCTAGAGGCTAATTTGCATATATTAAAACTTCAATCAGATGCCTTCAGCTGCCAAGCACAGATGTAACAGGTCATCCAGTTTCATGGGTAAAAATCTGCTGACAGATGCCCTTACCCCAGGCCAAGCACGGCAACTGAAAAGTAACCACTAGGACCTCCAAACAATGGTGGCAGTAAGATCATTCCATACTTACAGTACCTTGCAGTTTGGTTTATCATTATGTCTTGTGTTGTCATTTTTGCTACTGTTGAAACTTAGATTTAAGCTCTTGATGTGGGAAATCCTATGTTTTTATTAGTATATCAGTGTATGAACCCTAAGAATATTTTACATAGTGCATTACACTGGATGCCATGTCTCATGTCTTATTAGGACAACCACTTTTCAAAAAGAAGCCGATCTGCAATTATCCGTTATCAACAGGGAAGCTAAAGCCAGCCACAAAATTCTCTTCAATTGGCCATGACAGGGGAATTGCAGGATTATGTGCTAGCCATTGAAATGAATTGCTGTCTGTGCGCGTATTGCTTAGATCTGCAGTGAGGGAGTCCCAGGCAAGTGGTTAAGATCTGCAGTGGTTAAGAGCATGGCAAGTGCTCTGCAAACAAATGTGGATAGGGAAATGACTTAAAATAACATAAAATACGTAAAAAAAAAAAATAATAATCTTGATCTAGGAGGACCAGGTCCATATGGAGTAGGAGGTTGAGGAGGCGGTGGATGTGGCGGTGTAGGTGGAAGTGGAGGTGGAGGAGGAGGAGGTAGCCTACACTGCTTTTTGGTTTAAATTTTTATTTTATTTTATTTAAATTAGGGTACACCCCAAAACATTGGGAAATATAACCCTCCAGTCGTGCTAAACACACGTTCAGACAATACACCGGCTGCAGGGCAGGCCAACACCTCCAAGGCGTAAAGGGCAAGCTCAGGCCATGTGCCCAATTTGGAGACCCAGAAGTTGCAGGGGCTGACCCCTGTCAGTTAATTCGTGTAGGTGTGTGCATACTTACTGCCCCACCATGTCGCGTGTCCCCGTGATGTTCACGATCCAATTTGATATCTGCTCTATCAACTTTCAATGTTCTTTTGTGCGCCTACCATGGTGATCACGCGTGGCGGGGAATAAGGGTTCCAGGCCGGAGAGGGAGCGTGAGAAAAAGAGACCAAATTTAAGGGATATAAATGTATACATTTTTTTGGGGATCGAGCAGAAATGTGGGAAAAGCTATTGAGGCGCAAATGTGGGACAAATTACAGAAGCCCAAATGTGGGCCAAAAGAGTCAAGCGGAATTGTGGAAAAAGCTATTGAGGCGCAAATTATGGCCAAAAGAGTATAGCGGAAATGTGGTACAACTTGTTTAAGTTTAAGCATTGAATCAAAGGAGGTGGCGCGCATCAATTAAAGAAGCATTTCAGAAATTTTATTCCCTGTCACCTATGCAGAGCAGGGGTTTATTCACGTCTAAAATTGTATAATGTCAACCCAAGAATGTAACAGAAAAATTACAGAAATGTATTAACCTGTTTACTTGGTAGAGCAGGGGTCTATGACAGAAAACAATTGTTTATTGTCACCCGAAAATGTTAAATAAAAATTATTGAAATTTATTAAGCTGTCAACTAGGTAGAGGAGTGGTACATCACACCAAAAAATTGCAAAATTTCACCCGAAAATGTAACTGACAATTTTTTTTTTAACCGGCCTACTAGATATAGCAGTGGTACTATACACCCAAAAATTGGTGAATTTCACCCGAAAATGTTAATGACAATTTTTATTTATTTTTTAACGGGCCTACTAGGTATAGCAGTGATACTATACACCCAAAAATGGGTTAATTTCACCAGAAAATGTAACAGATAATTTTTTTAATTTATTTTACCGGTCTAATAGGTATAGCAGTGGTACTATACACCCAAAAATTTGTGAATTTCACCCAAAAATGTAAATGACAATTTTTATTTATTTTTTAACCGGCCTATTAGGTATAGCAGTGGTACTATACACCCAAATATTGGTTAATTTCACCAGAAAATGTTAATGACAATTAATTTTATTCTTTTAACCGGCCTACTAGATATAGAAGTGGTACTATACACCCAAAAATTGGTGAACTTCACCCGAAAATGTTAATGACAATTTTTATTTATTTTTTAACGGGCCTACTAGGTATAGCAGTGGTACTATACACCCAAGAATTTGTTAATTTCACCATAAAATGTTAATGACAATTTATTTTTATTTTTTTAACCGGCCTACTAGAAATAGCAGTGGTACTATACACCCAAAAATTGGTTAATTTCAGCAGAAAATGTAACAGATAATTTTTTTAATTTATTTTACCGGTCTAATAGGTATAGCAGTGGTACTATACACCTAAAAATTGGTGAATTTCACCCGAAAATGTTAATGACAATTTTTTTTTTTAACCGGCCTACTAGGTATAGCAGTGGTACTATACACATAAAAATTTGTGAATTTCACCCGAAAATGTAAATGACAAATAAGTAATATGATATAAAATAAAACATGTACAAAAAAAAAAAAAATTAGATTTATGAGGTGGAGTTCCATATCGAGTAGGAGTTTGAGGAGGCGGTGGACGTAGCGGAGTAGGTGGAAGCGGCGGTGGAGGAGGACGAGATAGCCAACAAAAGTTTTTGGTTTTAATTTAATTTTTTAAAATTAAGGTACACTCCAAAAGAGTGTGAAATATCCAAAATACAAACATGAGCAATTGCGCTGCAGTATAACAATGGCTGGTTAGTGCCGGTATACATGTCTATTCTGCACAAGGTACGGACAAGTCCTGAGGGATCCATGCCTGGTTCATTTTAATGAACTTGAGCTTGTCCACATTGGCTGTGGACAGGCGGCTGCGCTTGTCTATGATGACGACCCCTGCTGTGCTAAACACATGTTCAGATAATACACTGGCTGCAGGGCAGGCCAGCACCTCCAAGGCATAAAGGACAAGCTCTGGCCATGTGCCCAATTTGGAGACCCAAAAGTTGAAGGGGGCAGACCCGTCATTCAGTACGTGTAGACGCGTGTACACATACTGCTGCACCATGTTGGTGAAATGCTGCCTCCTGCTAAGACGTTCCATATCAGCTGGTGGCAGTGCTGGTTGTTGTGGCGTGCTGACAAAGTTTTTCCACATTTTGCTCATGCTAATCCTGCCTTCTGAGGTGCTGGCGGTGCCCCAGCTGCGTTTGGCGACCTCTTCCTTGTCCTCTGCTTTCGCCTTGTGCTTCCACTGTCCCCCCGCCACGGCTGGGCACGACGTACTGTGGGACAGCCACCGCCGTAAGGCCTTTAAAACTATCCGTCTCCACCAGACGGAATGACAGCATTTCAAAGGTCAGTAATTTTGAAATGCTGGCATTCAGCGTTTGGGAGATGGAGAGCTGAACGCTTCAGTGGGACATTGTGGAGATGCTTGGTGACCCAGGTATTGGTGTTGCTGGCAGATCCTCTGTTTGCGGGGTGGCAGGTGGCACTGTCACTCCAGAGGTGGATAAAGAGGCCGCGGCAGAAGAGGAAGCAGGAGGAGCCAGAGACCTTTCTTGTGCTCAGGTTGAGAACGTTTATGCCTCGCTTCAGGCTCTGATTGCACAGCGTGCAAACCACTCGTGTCTTGTCGTCAGCACATTGTCTGAAAAACTGCCACGCCAGGGAACTCCTTGCAGCTGGCTTTTGTGTGCTCGGTCCCTTTCTGCGGTGGGCAGTAGGAGGCGTACTGTCTAGAGGACGGCCGCTCCGCTTTTGCACCCTGCTCCCTCTTCTGCTGTGCTGGTGGCTCTGTGCGACCACCGCCTCTTCCTCGGAACTACGTAGGTCACTCCCATGACCTTGATTCCATGTGGGGTCGAGGACCTCATCGTCCTTCACATCATCTTCCACCCAGTCTTCACCCCTGCCTTCCTTGTCAGTCTGCACACTTTCGAAAGCCCCAGCAGTTGGCACCTGTGTTTCGTCATCATCCGAGACATGCTGCGATGGTCCTCCCATGTACTCATCTTGAAAGATAAGTGGTTGGGCATCGGTGCACTCAATCTCTTCCACTTCTGGGGCAGGGCTAGGTAGATGGCCCTGGGAAACCCTGCTAACAGAGTCATCAAAAAGCAGAAGAGACTGCTACATGACTTGGGGCTCAGACTGCTTGGCTGATTTGCAAGAGGGTGAGGTGAAAGACTGATGGACATCGGCTGCAGGTGCCAACTGTGGTCTTTTAGCAGGAGACTGGGTGAAAGACAATGTGAAGGAACTGGATCCACTGTCAGCAACCCAATCTACTATCGCCTGTACTTGTTCAGGCCTCACCATTCGTAGAGTAGCATTAGGCCTAACCAAATATCGCTGCAGGTTTTGTCGCCTACTCGCACCTGAGGAAGGGGTTTTACTTGTGCGTGTAGCTGGCACAGATCGACCACGTCCTCTCCCTGCAACAGGAGCTCCACCAGCAGCACCACGACCTGGGGCACGTCCCTTATTTGACGCTCTCCTCATATTTTTCTAATTTAGGATCTTGCCCTAAATGGGTGTTTAATTGTTAGTAGAATATAACGACAGTATGTAAAGGGTGTATCTCACACGGCCTGAACCAGACTAGGCCTCAATGGAAGATTTTTTTGCCCAAAATGACTGTATTTCAAATGCCTGAATCAAACCCCTGTATGTAGAGGGTGTATCTCACATGGCCTGAACCACTGTAGGCCTGAATTAAACATTTCTTTGCCCAAATTGGCTGAATTTCAAATGGCTGTATTTAAAATGCCTGATTTAAACCCCTGTATGTAGAGGGTGTATCCCACACGGCCTGAACCAGTGTAGGCCTGAATTCAATATTGGTGCACCAAATGGCGGTATTTCAAATGCCTGAATCAAACCCCTGTATGTAGAGGGTGTATCTCAAACGGTCTGAAATAGTGTAGGCCTGAATTAAATATTTATTTGCACAAAATGGATGTATTTCAAATGGCTGTATTTCAAATGCCTGAATCAAACCCCTGTATGTAGAGGGGGTATCTCACAGGGCCTGAACCAGTGAAGGCGTTAATTAAATATTTCTTTGCACAAAATGGATGTATTTCAAATGGCTGTATTTCAAATGCCTGAATCAAACCCCTGTATGTAGAGGGGTATCTCACAGGGCCTGAACCAGTGTAGGCCTAAATTAAATATTTCTTTGCCCAAAATGGCTGTATTTCAAATGGCTGTATTTTAAATGCCTGAATCAAACCCCTGTATGTAGAGGGAGTATCTCACAGGGCATGAACCAGTGTAGGCCTAAATTAAATATTTCTTTGCCTAAAATGGCTGTATTTTAAATGGCTGTATTTCAAATTCCTGAATCAAACTCCTGTATGTAGAGGGAGTATCTCACAGGGCCTGAACCAGTGTAGGACAAAATTACATATTTCTTTGCCCAAAATGGATGTATTTCAAATGGCTGTATTTCAAATGCCTTAATCAAACCCCTGTATGTAGAGGGGGTATCTCACAGGGCCTGAACCAGTGTAGGCCTGAGTTCAATATTGTAACCCAAATGTATTAAGGGTGTATCTCACAATGACATCTGCATCAAAGGCTGCCAACTAATTTTTTTGTGCCCAAACGAGTGTTTGTTTAACAACTGAATTTGACAGAAGTATATAAGCCTGTAATTTCACACGTGCTGATGCTGCAAGGCCTGAATATACTGTAGTGTTTTTTGTAAAAAAAATTCTGTTTTTCAAACCCCAGAAAATGATGGGTGTATTTTTAGCTTAAATTGCACACTGACTAATCAAGATGTTGTAGATTGCCAAAAAAGTGCTTTTTTTGGTAACAGAATATGAAAGCTGTATATATTAAACTTGAATTTAACACTTGCAGATCTGGAAAATACAGTTTTTTTTTTAAAAAAGTGTGTTTTTCAAACCCCAGAAAATGATGGGTGTATTTCTAGCTTAAATTGTCCACTAACTAATCAAGATGTTGTAGATTGCCAAAAAAGTGTTTTTTTTGGTAACAGAATATGAAAGCTGTATATATTAAACTTGAATTTAACACTTGCAGATCTGGAAAATACCGTTTTTTGAAACAAAAGTGTGTTTTTCAAACCTCAGAAAATGATGGGTGTATTTCTAGCTTAAATTGCACACTGACTAATCAAGATGTTTATGTTTTCCCCAAAAAATTGTGATTTGCAATGTCCCAAAAGCTCAGATGCAGTGCTGGTGCACTGAGCTTGCATAAAATAGCCGCCGCCGTCACCCACCTAACAAACAGAATTATAAAAGTTTTATTTTTTTGGTCAATGGGCTCAGGGCAGATTCTGTAGATCGCTGAGTTAGATTCTCTCCTATTCTCTCCCTGAAATCACAAGTCCAGCAGCATCCTCTCCCTACACTTGTAACAGCAGAGTGACGTGCAGCGCTACGTGACTCAAGCTTATATATAGCCTGGGTCACATGCTGCTCTGGCCAATCACAGCCATTCCATTAGTAGGCATGGCTGTGATGGCTTCTAAGGTCAGAGAGTTAACCGCTTGTTGATTGGCTGCTCTGCAGCCTTTCAAAAAGCGCCAAGAAAGCGTCGAACACCGAACCCGAACTTTTACGGAAATGTTCGGGTTCGGGGTCCAAAAATCCTAAAATTCGGTACGAACCCAAACTTTACAGTTCGGGTTCGCTCAACCCTACTTATCACGTATATCTACCTGACCAATATTATCTTTTATATATATCTTATATATATCTATATATTTTTTATTCTTTTTGGCGACACGCCACTTTCTTATGATAAACTATTACTTTATTATTTTTTTTTACTATTTAGTGCTATTCACTAGAGATGAGCGAATTGAAGTTGACGAAGTGGAATTCGTTCCAAATTTCAGGTTTTATTTGATTTTCACTGAATCCGGATTTCCTAACGTTTCGTGGTAAAGAATCAAATTATTTCCTAAAATGGCTGCTGCACGTGTGAGGACATGGAGCAAGGAAAGCTGGGAAGGCGGGATCACCCATAATGCCATGCATGCAGCCAATCAGCAGCCAGCCAGCCCTGTGATGTCAAAGCCCTATAAATAGCTTCAGCCATCATGGATTCTGCCATTTTCCAGTGTAAGTGCAGTGAGAGACGTCAGCAGGCGCTAGAGACAGTGCTAGGAAAGACTTAATTGTGTGGAAAAAATGATTTACAAGTTCAGGGAAAGATTATTCAAGGTGTAGGGAAAGGACAGGGAGGAATCATTCCACAGCATTTATGTAGAACAGGGTTCAGTAGGGGAGGTTACAGCCTGGGTAATAGGAACAGTCCTATTACACCTTGCTGCACTGACTGGGGATCCAAATTGCAGTTATACAGCTCTGTAATTCCAGCAAACCATTCTTGTTATTGGGGTGTAAGTGCTGTTTGATACAGCCATTAACAGGGTTTATTACAAGGAAATATCTCTACATCTTATTTGCCCTTGTGAGGTACAGTTATATGTTCTAAAGCATTTTTGGCTTGTATTAGTTGGAAAAAAAGGGCTTATTAGCCGTTGTGTGGTGAAGTGTGAAAATTACAGCCCCTTTTGTGGCAAAAGAAAAATATATTTGCCGTTTAGCGGTGCAGTTACACAGTTCCTTTCAAAAGTATTCACCCCCTTGACTTTTTCATGTTTTGTTACATTACAGCCTTAAGTTCAATGTTTTATTAATCTGAATTTTATGTGATGGATCAGAACACAATAGTCTAAGTTGGTGAAGTGAAATGAGAAAAATATAAAAATAAAACTATTGTTTAGAAATAGAAAACAGAAAATTGGCATGTGCGTATTCACCCCTTTTGTTAGGAAGCCCATAAAAAGTTCTAGTGCAACCAATTACCTTCAGAAGTCACATAATTAGTGAAATGATGTCCACCTGTGTGCAATCTAAGTGTCACATGATCTGTCATTACATATACACAACTTTTTTGAAAGGCCCCAGAGGCTGCAACACTTAAGCAAGAGGCATAACTAACCAAACACTGCCATGGAACTCTCCAAACAAGTAAGGGACAATGTTGTTGAGAAGTACAAGTCAGTGTTAGGTTATAAAAAAATATCAAAATCTTTGATGATCCCCAGGAGCACCATCAAATCTATCATAACCAAATGGAAGAACATGGCACAACAGCAAACCGGCCAAGAGACGGCCACCCACCAATACTCACAGACCGGGCAAGGAGGGCACTAATCAGAGAGGCAGCACAGAGACCTAAGATAACCCTGGAGGAGCTGCAGAGTTCCACAGCAGAGACTGGAGTATTTGTAAATAGGACGAGAATAAGCCGTATGCTCCTTAAAGTTGGGCTTTATGGCAGAGTGGCCAGAAGAAAGCCTTTACTTTTAGCTAAAACAAAAAGGCACATTGTGAGTTTGTGAAAAGGTATGTGGGAGACTCCCAACATGTATGGAGGAAGGTGCTCTGGTCTGATGAGGCTAAAATTGAACTTTTCAAATATCAAAGAAAACTCTATGTCTGGCGCAAACCCAACACATCACATCACCCAAGGAACACCATCCCCACAGTGAAACATGGTGGTGGCAGCATCATGCTGTGGGGATGTTTTTCAGCAGCCGGGTTTTGGAAACCGGTCAGAGTTGAGGGAAAGATGGATGGTGCTAAATACAGGGATATTCTTGAGCAAATCCTGTACCACTCTGTGCGTGATTTATGGTTAGGACAGAGGTTCAACTTCCAGCAGGACAATGACCCCAAACACACTGCTGAAGCAACACTTGAGTGGTTTAAGGAGAAACATGTAAATGTGTTGGAATGGCCTAGTCAAAGCCCAGATCTCAATCCAATAGAAAATCTGTGGTCAGACTTAAAACTGGAGCAGTTTTTTCAAGGAGGAATGGGCAAAAATCCCAGTTGTAAGATGTGGCAAGCTCAAAGAGACCCAAAGCGATTTGGAGCTGTGATTGTTGCAAAAGGTGGCTCTACAAAGTATTGACTTTAGGGGGCTTTTTCAGTTATTTTGTCCTATTTGTTATTTGCTTCACAATATAAAAAAAAAACATCTTCAAAGTTTTGGGCATGTTCTGTAAATTAAATGATGCAAATCCTCAAACAATCCATGTTAATTCCAGGTTTTAAGGCACCAAAACACAAAAAAAGTCAGGGGTGAATACTTTTGCAAGGCACTGTATGTTCTAAAGCCCTTTTTGGAGTGTATTAGTGGCAAAAGAAAAATATATTTGCTGTTCTGCGGTGCAGTTATATGCTCTAAAGCCCTTTTTGGCATGTATTAGTGGCAAAAAATATATATTTGCCGTTCAGCGGTACAGTTATATGTTCTAAAACCTTTTCTGTCGTGTATAAGTGGAAACAAATAAAGGCCTATTTGCCGTTCAGCGGTGCAGTTATATGCTCTAAAACCCTTTTTGTCATGTATTAGTGGCAAAAGAAAAATATATTTGCCGTTCAACGGTGCAGTTATATGTTCTATAGCCCTTTTGTTGAGTGTATAAGTGGAAAAAAGAAAAATATATTTGCTGTTCAGCGGTGCAGTAATATGTTCTAAAGCCTTTTGTGTAGCGTATAAGAGGAAAAAAGAAAAATATATTTGCCATTCAGCGGTGCAGTTATATGTTATAAAGCCCTTTTTGTCCTGTATTAGTGGCAAAAGAAAAATATATTTGCCGTTCAGCGGTGCAGCTATATGTTCTAAAGCCCTTTTTGTCATGTATTAGTGGCAAAAAAAATATATATTTGCCATTCAGTGGTGCAGATATATGTTCTAAAGCCCTTTTTGGAGTGTATAAGTGGAAAAAAGAAAAATATATTTGCCGTTCAGCGGTGCAGTTATATGTTCTAAGTCCTTTTGTGTCGTGTATAAGTGGAAAAAAATAAGGGCCTATTTGCCATTCAGTGGTGCAGTTATATGTTCTAAAGCCCTTTTTGTCATGTACCATATTAGTGGCAAAAGAAAAATACATTTGCCGTCCAGCAGTGGAGTTATATGTTCTAAAGCCTTTTTTGGAGTGTATAAGTGGAAAAAAATAAAAATATATTTGCCGTTCTGCGGATATGTTCTAAAGCCCTTTTTGGCATGTATTAGTGGGAAAAAAGAAAAAGGGCTTATCAGCCGTTGTGCGTTGAAGTGAGAAAATTACAGCCCTTTTTGGTGTGTATTAGTGGAAAAAAATATATATTTGCCGTTCAGCGGTAAAGTTCCATTGTACTACAGCCATTTACATGGTGTATTAATAGTATAGATATGCACGTCCTATTAGCCGTTCTGCAGTAAATTGTAATTGTTATATTTATTTTTTGGGGTGTATTAATAGGAAAAAGAATAAGGGAAAATTGATGGGTGATTGTAGTCTTTCTTCTGTATGAACCGAATTACACCGATTAGCCATTCAGTGGTGAAATTTGTTTGTGATGCAGCCTTTTTTAGGAAATTTGGCTGGTAGTAGTGTTGATCAAGCACCAAAGTGCTCGGGTGCTCGAGTAGAACACTTTGGGATGCTCGGGTGCTCTACACAACACCCGAGCACAATGGAAGTCAATGGGAGAACCCGAGCATTAAACCAGGCACCTCCTGCTCTGAATAGGGGAGGGTGTCTGGTTCATATTCTGATGCTGCCACCCGCCTGATGCCACAAATCTGATGCCAAGTGCCCCTTCTTTCTCCCACCATCTTCATCTGATACACGTATTGCCACCCACCTCCCCACTCTGTCACGGGTCACTTTGTGGTCTCCTGATGCTGCTGCCACCTCCACACTATGTCACCTTGCAACTCTGTGGTCTCCTGATGTTGCTGTCTCCACCACACTGTCACCTTGCCACTCTGTGGTCTCCTGATGCTACTTCCACCTCCACTCTATGTCACCTTGTTACTCTATAGTCTCCTGATGCTGCTGCCACCACCCCACTCTGTCACCGGGTCACTTTGTGGTCTCCTGATGCTGCTGCCACCTTCACACTATGTCACCTTGCCACTCTGTGGTCTCCTGATGCTACTGTCACCTCCACACTATGTCACCTTGCCACTCTTTGGTCTTCTGATGCTGAGGCTGCCACCTCCCTACTGTCATTGTGCCACTCTGTGGCCTCCTCCCTCTGCTGCCGCCACCTCCACACTCTGTTATTTTGCCACTCTGTGGCCTCCTGATGCTGCCGCCACCTCCACACTTTGTCATTGTGCTGCTCTGTGGGCCTCCTGATGCTGCCACAACCTCCTTTCTCTGCGATTGTGCCACTCTGTGGCCTCCTGATGCTGCTGCCACCTCCACACTCTGTCATTTTGCCACTCTGTGGCCTCCTTATGCTGCCGCCACCTCCAGACTCTGTCCTTGGGCCACTCTGTGGTCTCCTCATGCTGCTTTCACCTCACCACTATGTCAAAGGGCCTCTCTGTGGACTTCTCATGCTGTTCCCACCCTCCCCACTTCCTGACTGGGCCACTATTTTGCCTTTCAGCCTGGCTGACATCATAATTTATTTGACCCTTCTTCTGATCTGTCAGAAGGAAGGAAAAATGAGACGCACAATGGACCCTGTCTGTGTAGCAGCTGTGAGACCTGTATGGTCCCATCAGAATTGGCTTGTGATTTGGTAGCCAAAAGCAGGAGTGGGTACAAAACACAGAAGACGTGCAAATATTCCATTCACATGTCATTTCTATTTTGGATCCACTCCTGTTTTTTTGGCATTAGCAATACTGATGGATTACTGACCAAATGCTGACCGAGTGAAGGTGGATGCTTCACAGACAGGATCTGTTTTTTGTGGGTTATTGTTCTGACGGATCAGAGGAAGGGCAAAATAATCATTGACGTCAACACAAACTTACTGCTGACACCCTCTCCACTCTGTCAGGGGGCTCTACTTGTATAAGCGTTTAATAGAACAGGTTCTGTAGATATCTATGTAGAATCAGTTGACGACGGTGTAAAAGGAGTGCGCTTCTTCTTGGCGCTAACATCGACCTGTAAGGCTGAGTTCATACTTGAGTTATTTGGTCAGTTTTGGCCCCGTGACTGCCCAAATAAGTAAAGTGTGCAGTGATTCTAAAAGCAAAGCCTATCATCTGCATGTCATACTGACTCACAGTATTATTTCACTACCACAGCAGACTCCCTATGCGTGTTACTGCAATGCACAGTGTTCTGCACCACTATAAAGGCTCTCTGCAGTCAGGACATAGCAGGTTTTTAACTCGATTCGCCGCATTTTTGAAAAATGTGCTCATCTCTACTATTCACTTAAGTACAAAAAGTTCCCACTGATTATTTGACTTGAAGGGAACCTGTCACCTGGATTTTGGGTATAGAGCTGAGGACGTGGGTTGCTAGATGGACGCTAGCGCATCCGCAATACCCAGTCCCCATAGCTCTGTGTGCTTTTATTGTGTAAAAAAACTGATTTGATACATATGCAAATTAACCTGAGATGAGTCAGAGCTTGAAAATATGACTCTTCTCTGGTCACACAAGTAAGATATGACTCTTTTATGTTAATTTGCATAAAAGGCGGGAAGTACAAAAATGCATAATACTTATTGAATTTGTCTGCAAATGAAATTAAAAGTGTAATTTATATGTTTAGGGTAACACAATGAACATTTAGAAATGCTCAGTGAGGGTAGCATAGTAGAGGTGACAGGTTCCCTTTAAACATTTCTTGGCTATAACTAATATCTATACAGTATAATTTCAATTTCAGGCATCTCCATAGGAGATTTGTAAGGTTAATCCTTGATGTCACAGCATTTTGAACACAGAGACTGTTGCATTTCATTTTAAGTAACTGGTGTATTATAAGTCTATGAGAAATTTTAAAAAAATGAGTGACCTGTTGAACTGGGTGTATTAAAATAGCAGATGTATTCTTAAATATATTTTTCCATTCGAAGAGTTGTAAAAGTTTCAATATCCTATGACCTTCTTCTCTTACTAATAAACTACATCTTTTTCACTGAATCATGTAGAAGGGCTATGTAGAGTTTTGAAACTATTTTTCCCTTGTGTGTTAGGCCAGGTTCACATCACTGTTTCGTTTTCCGTTTTTCTAATCTGTTTGAAGAGCAGAAAAAATAAAAAAATAAAATGGATCCTGTATTTTAAGCATCCGTTATGCTCAGTTATGCACATTTTGCATTCGTTCTAGCCATTTCTGTCTGAGATGCATTATTTTAGATGGGAAAAAAAGTCTCACACAAAGTATATATTTTTTTCCGTCTAAAATAATGGTCCCACAGATGGAAATGGCTAAAGCGGATGGAAAATGTGCGTAACTGAGCATAACGGATGATTAAAATGCAGGAGGTTTATTAGCTTTTTTTCCATGTGGGCTGCCAAGTTTTCTGCATGTGCATGCTGAAGTTGTGACCATCATGTTATATTGCAAACAAAATATGTGCATGTTTTGTTTTTAAAGAGACTATATCCAAATTACTGGACTTGAACTAGAACTGTTACTGTCCTTGTGGGTTCTGTGGGGCTGTTCTCTACAATTTTATTAGTGTTGTCTTGCTTTTCTCCATATTTATCAAGAGCAAACGGAGCTAAGTGTATCAATGATACGTGTAACTCCATTCTACTACCTTATTTGAGGATGCCTCTGTGTTACTACTCGGGTCCAACCTCGGATTTAGACAGCCAGATAATAGGGCAGATTATTGGGAATGAAAATTCCTGTGAACGCTCGTTCCCGACAATCTTCCCGTCTAAAGGTGCAGATGATCAACCAATGAACAAGCGAAACGCTCGTTCATTGGGTGAAACTGTTGTTCGTGCAAACAGCTAAATTATCATTTCTGGGCAGCACATCGTGCTGTCTAAAGCGTGATCTGCTACCCAGAAACATTGTAGCTGTATGAGGACGAGCAATCGCAATAGTGATCTCTCATCTTCATTCTGTGGAGGTTATCGCTGCATGTAAATGCAATGCTTCACCCCCACTGAACGAGCAGCCAACTGTCAGGAAGAAGCGCTTCATTCCTGACAATCTGATGCTCATCCGCCTGTCTAAATCTACCTTTACATACTCATATTCTCCATCAATGATTTTACAGAATTCCAACTTAAAAGTGCACATCTAACTATATATTTGGTCAGTCACATGTTGACTGACTCGATTTGCCACCCAACTCACACTTCACCTTGTTGTCTTCTTCTTGAGCTTGGCCTATCTGTCATATGACCATTGTGCTTTTTAAACTGGCCATAAAAAAGCCATAAAAAAGCAAAATAAAAATATATA
Organism: Bufo bufo; assembly: GCF_905171765.1. Classification (NCBI taxonomy): domain Eukaryota; kingdom Metazoa; phylum Chordata; class Amphibia; order Anura; family Bufonidae; genus Bufo; species Bufo bufo. The sequence continues at coordinate 329,149,882 of NC_053390.1, forward strand.
AACATCAGAAAAGACATTCCAGTCTATTTGGTGCTAGTTAGTAGTGATGGACGGGCCCCACTCACTTTAATGGTAGGCGAACCTGAAAAACCTTCAGGTCATATTTGCAGTCAACAAATACTTGCTAGAAGTGCACAAATAGTCCCACAACATGGACAGTGACATACCAGAGGGGGATCAATGGCAAAACTTCCCACAAAAATTATGTATTTTAATCAGGGGCCATTTTTATGCGTCTTGAAGGGAAACTCTCAAAAATGTGCCCTTCTGGAGCCTAGAAAAATTTATTTTAGGCCACGGGAGTACGGGCCCCACAAATTAGGCATTCACCGGACAGAAAAGAACAAGTGATTATGTGGTTGGAGGTATATTAGGCGTTCAGTGGATAATTTTACTGTAGGCCAGTGGAGTATAGGCCTCAAAAATTATGCATTCACCTGACAGAAAAAAACAAGTGGTTATGTGGCTGGAGGTATATTAGACGGTCAGTGGATAACAATTTTACTGTAGGCCAGTGGAGTAAAGGCCCCAAAACTTATGCATTCACCTGACAGAAAATAACTAGTGATTATGTGGCTGGAGGTATATTAGGCGGTCAGTGGATAACAATTTTACTGCAGGCCAGTGGAGTACAGGCCCCAAACATTAGGCATTCACCGGACAAAAAAGAACAAGTGATTATGGGGCTGGAGGTAATTTAAAAGGTTAGTGGATAACAATTTTACTGTAGTCCAGTATAGGCCCCAAAAATTAGGCATTCACCTGACAGAAAAGAACTTGTGATGATGTGGCTGGAGATACAATAGGCAGTGACCACTGACCAGTTAAAAATTTTACTGTAGGCCAGTACAGTCCCCAGAAATTAGGCATTCACCTGACAGAAAAGAACACGTGATTATGTGTTTGCAGGTACATTAGGCAGTCACTGGATAAAAATTTTACTGTATGCCACAGTAGAGGCCCCAACAATTAGGCATTCACCTGACAGAAAAGGCCTTTTATGCAGCTGTATATACAGTGGGGGAAATAATTATTTGACCCCTCACTGATTTTGTAAGTTTGTCCAATGACAAAGAAATGAAAAGTCTCAGAACAGTATCATTTCAATGGTAGGTTTATTGTAACAGTGGCAGATAGCACATCAAAAGGAAAATCGAAAAAATAACTTTAAATAAAAGATAGCAACTGATTTGCATTTCATTGAGTGAAATAAGTATTTGAACCCCTACCAACCATTAAGAGTTCTGGCTCCCACAGAGTGGTTAGACACTTCTACTCAATTAGTCACCCTCATTAAGGACACCTGTCTTAACTAGTCACCTGTATAAAAGACACCTGTCCACAGAATCAATCAATCAAGCAGACTCCAAACTCTCCAACATGGGAAAGACCAAAGAGCTGTCCAAGGATGTCAGAGACAAAATTGTAGACCTGCACAAGGCTGGAATGGGCTACAAAACCATTAGCAAGAAGCTGGGAGAGAAGGTGACAACTGTTGGTGCGATTGTTCGAAAATGGAAGGAGCACAAAATGACCATCAATCGACCTCGCTCTGGGGCTCCACGCAAGATCTCACCTCGTGGGGTGTCAATGGTTCTGAGAAAGGTGAAAAAGCATCCTAGAACTACACGGGAGGAGTTAGTTAATGACCTCAAATTAGCAGGGACCACAGTCACCAAGAAAACCATTGGAAACACATTACACCGCAATGGATTAAAATCCTGCAGGGCTCGCAAGGTCCCCCTGCTCAGGAAGGCACATGTGCAGGCCCGTCTGAAGTTTGCCAATGAACACCTGAATGATTCAGAGAGTGACTGGGAGAAGGTGCTGTGGTCTGAGGAGACCAAAATAGAGCTCTTTGGCATTAACTCAACTCGCTGTGTTTGGAGGAAGAAAAATGCTGCCTATGACCCCCAAAACACCGTCCCCACCGTCAAGCATGGGGGTGGAAACATTTTGCTTTGGGGGTGTTTTTCTGCTAAGGGCACAGGACAACTTATTCGCATAAACGGGAAAATGGACGGAGCCATGTATCGTGAAATCCTGAGCGACAACCTCCTTCCCTCTGCCAGGAAACTGAAAATGGGTCGTGGATGGGTGTTCCAGCACGACAATGACCCAAAACATACAGCAAAGGCAACAAAGGAGTGGCTCAAGAAGAAGCACATTAAGGTCATGGAGTGGCCTAGTCAGTCTCCGGACCTTAATCCAATCGAAAACCTATGGAGGGAGCTCAAGCTCAGAGTTGCACAGAGACAGCCTCGAAACCTTAGGGATTTAGAGATGATCTGCAAAGAGGAGTGGACCAACATTCCTCCTAAAATGTGCGCAAACTTGGTCATCAATTACAAGAAACGTTTGACCTCTGTGCTTGCAAACAAGGGTTTTTCCACCAAGAATTAAGTCTTTTTTTGTTAGAGGGTTCAAATACTTATTTCACTCAATGAAATGCAAATCAGTTGCTATCTTTTATTTAAAGTTATTTTTTCGATTTTCCTTTTGATGTGCTATCTGCCACTGTTACAATAAACCTACCATTGAAATGATACTGTTCTGAGACTTTTCATTTCTTTGTCATTGGACAAACTTACAAAATCAGTGAGGGGTCAAATAATTATTTCCCCCACTGTACATAAGACAAGGACCATTATTTGTTCTGGGTGGTGGCGGATAAGAGTGGGCTGGCATGAGGAAATTCAATTACATGTGTTCTCACAGGTGTTGAATTCCTCCGAGATCCATGCTTCATTCATTTTTAGAAATGTGAGGTAGTCCAAACTTTTGTGAGCTAGGAGAGTGCGCTTATCGGTCACGATATCCCCTGCTGCGCTGAACGTCCTTTCGGACAGGACACTCAACAAGAGGCAAGCCAAGAGTTCCATAGCAAATTGTGCCAGCTCTGGCCACAGGTCAAGCCTGCACACCCAGTAGTCCAGGGGTTCCTCGCATCTCAGAGCGTCCACATCGGCCGTTAACCCGATGTAGTCGGACACCTGTCGGTCTAGGCATTCCCTGAGGCTTGATCCAGAGGCCGGCTCTTGATGGGTTGGCTGCAAGAATGATCTCATATCTGAAGTGACCAACACATCTTCAAACCGCCCTCTCCTTGCAGGCGCAGTAGGATTGGTACACGCACCTGTTTCGCTATGGGTGCAAATTTCTCTGCCAGCACCCGCAACATCAGAATGCATCATCTCTCGCAGCAAGGCCGAATTCTGACAGCCGTCAGTGATGCTGGTAACATGTCTGCCATTTTGTGTTTGTACCGGGGGACGGGTGTAAGTACGTTGCCACCCAGTACTGGTCCTTGCCCTTTATGCTTTTTATACGGGGGTCCCTCTTCAAACACTTCAGCATGAAGGCCCCCATTTGCACTAAATTGGAAGTGGTGGAGCATCCTGGCTCCTGCTCAACGCCCAGGAGAATGTCGTCCTCGGTCTCCTCCCCCCAACCACAGACAACACCAGGGATCCCCAAAAAGTTTAAAGTCCCCCTCAAAGCCTGCTCTTTTTGCTCCTCCTCCTCCCCCCAGCCACAATCCTCCTCTGACTCCTCTTCAGACTCCTGCTGACTTGTCTCAGATGGAGTAGCCCTCCCTGGGAATTCATTTAGCATTGCGACTTCCTCATCTTCCAGCTTTTGCTCCTCGACGGCTTGATCAATGACACGACGCAATGCACACTCCATAAAAAGGCATAAGGTACGATATTACTGATGATGCCCTGGCTGCGACTGACCAGTTTGGTGATCTCATCAAATGGCCGCAGAAGTCTGCATGTGTTGCGCATGATCAGCCACTGGTGCAGTGAAAAGAAACCAAGCTCCCAGAACCTGTCCTGTTGCAGAGTTCGTACAGGTAGTCGTTAACGGCATGTTTCTGCTGGAGCAGCCTATCAAGCATATAGAAGGTGGAGATCCAGGCTATTGGGCTGTCACAAATCAGACGTCTGACGGGCAGGTGGTGTCGCCGCTTAACATCCACAAGGCGAGCAATGGCCGTGTAAGATCTTCTAAAATGGCCAGAGATTTTCCTGGCCTGCCGCAAGACGTCCTGGACCCCGAGGTATTTGGCAACGAATTGCTGCACGACTAAGTTCAGGACGTGTGCCATGCACGGCACGTGTGTCATTTTGCCCTGTTTCAGTATGCTCAGCAGATTGGCACCGTTATCACACACCACTTTACCAACTGTCAAATTGAGCAGGGTTAGCCACTGATCGAGCTAAAAGCAGTGCAGGACTGGTGTGGCTCTTGGCTTCCAGGCACAACAGCCGCAGCACAACATAGCAACGTCTCACCTGGCACGTCAAATTGGTTCTGGGGAGCTTGGGGGGTGCAGCGGAAGAATTAATAGCAGTGGAAAAGGAGGAGTCAGTTGAGGAGGAGACGGAGGATGGAGTAGGAGGGGGAGAAGAAGAGGCAGGCCTGCATGCAATCCATGGCGGTAACACCAAATCCAGACGGGTGCCACGGGTTGCATGCTTGACGGCCGTCAGAAGGTTCATCCAGTGGGAAGTAAAAGTTATGTACCTTCCCTGCCCGTGTTTGCTAGACCACGTATCTGTGGTCAGATGTATCTTGGTACCCACACAGTGTGCCAGAGATACATTCACTTGCCGCTGAACGTGGCCATATAGCTCCTTATATTTCCTTCTGGGGACCTTCCATTGTGGTGTGCAAATGGCCACAAATTTTCTAAAGGCCTCCGAGTCCACCAGTTTATATGGCAGTAGTTGGCGGGCTAGCAGTTCCGACAAGCCAGCGGTCAGCCGTTGGGCAAGAGGGTTATTCGGCGTCATTATCTTTTTACGCTCGAACATTTGGGCCACGGAAGCCTGCCTTTTGCCAGATGAATGCGACGACAGCACAGTGGAAGGTGGAGTGGAGGACAAATGAGAGGAGAGAGGAGAAGGAGAAGAGGCAGGACGTGGAGCGCCAGGAGTGTGGCTTTGTGGGTTCTGATGGTGTTGGTCCCACTGGGCTCGGTAATTGGAGGCCAGCTGCTTTCTTAAGGCGGTTGTCCCTAGGTGAGTGTTGGGTTACCGCAACTTATGTGTTGAGAGCACAGGCTGCAGATGGCAACACTATTGTCAGCAGTGGACACGTTAAAAAAGGCCCCCACTGCGGAGCCATGTGCCGGCATCCTGGGAGAGCCAGATGTGACTGTGCATGGTAAATGGCTCGTTCCAGATACATTAGCAGTCTGCTTGTTGCCTACTGTGCACTGTAAGTTCTGCCTGCTTCTCCTGCTTCTTCTCCCTATCTGCTGCTCCGTCTCTCCCTCTGAACTCCCCTCCTCTTCCTCTCTTGTGGGCACCCACGTGATGTCCATCGACACATCATCATCGTCATCTTCACCACTACTGACATTAGAGATCTCGGAGTAGGTATCAACAGCGGGGACCACCCTCCTTGGGCTGATCTAGGTACTGTCGTCAGACTGCTGGGTGGCGACCGTTTATACCTCCTCTTCCTGATCCGATGCCAAGAATGGCTGCGCATCGGTAAGGTCTTGGAATGGATGGGAAAATAATTCCTCTGACTCGAGCGGAGGGGATATGGTGGTGGTGGTGTCTTTGAGGGTGTACACAGCAGAGAGTGAAGAGGGTGCAGATAGAGAGGATGAGGAAGGTGCAGAAGTGGAAGGCTGACTGAGCCACTCAACCCCAAGTTTGGTGCGTTCTATAATGTAATTGCATGCACCTTCTGCAACTTCCCACTTAGGCTCCAGCCTCATGCACCTGCCCTACGCCTACCACCCCTGTTGAATGGCCTGCCTCTTCCTCTGCCTGAATGGTTTGTGTGCTAGCACACGGTGTGGGTACCTCTTTGGCGCACAGAGACGACCTCGATTCAGAGACTTTTGTTATAAATGCTATTTATTGTTCAGTTGACAACGCGTTTCGGAGTTTATAACTCCTTTCTCAAGTCTTAGGGAGGCCAACAGCAATACACAGCAGCACGCACCAGAGGGAGTCTCCAGCCATCTGGCCACTATTGCTGTTGGCGTCCCCAAGACTTGAGAAAGGAGTTATAAACTCCGAAATGCGTTTTCAAATGAACAATAAATAGCATTTATACAAAAAGTCTCTGAATCGAGGTTGTCTCTGTGTGCCAAAGAGGTACCCACACAGTGCTAGCACACAAACCATTCATTACTTCCTCAACAGTCCTCAGGAGTTTTGGCAACTCCATCCAAAAGGATTGAACGGGTACCGGCAAGACACCGACCCCCTCCCCTTGTGTGTCTGTCCTTACAGACGTTGTGCCCATACAGGCACAACACCAAAAGGTGAGCATACTCCATCCACTATGCTAAGCTGATTATCATTGCTTACTACCCTATGAGCGCCTCTCCCTATTCTCTCTCTTGCCATAATTCCTCTTCCTCTGCCTGTCATTTTCAAAATGACCCTGTGATAAAAGTCCCAATAGAATAGCAGTATTTGTGGAAGAAGGTATATCACACCCCTGCCTCAATCAGTTTTTTTGGGGGGCAACTGGTATATCACACCAGTGGAAATTATTTGTTTTAATATCGTTTGTCACTCTGTGTAGCTGCGGTAACGCAGCAAAACCACAAACAAATGCTGCACTACCCAAATGCACTATATAGACAGTATATTATTGGAATATAACACCCCTGCTTCAATCTCTTTTTTAGGGGGGCAACTGGTATATCACACCAGTTGAAATTATTTGTTCCAATAGCGTTTGTCACTCTGTGTAGCTGCAGTAATGCAGCAAAACAGCAAACAAATGCTGCACTACCTAAATGCACTATATAGAAAGTATATTTTTGGTATATAACACCCCTGCCTCAATCAGTTTTTTGGGGGGGCAACTGGTATATCACACCAATTTAAATAATTTGTTCTGTAGGAAGGCGCAAGGGTTCGTCATTGACGGAAGGTACGTGTCACTGAGGTTCCTGGCCTCGGTGAGATAGGAACCGGTTATTTTGTGTGTCAGCCGCAGTTAGTGCTCGCTGACACAGTTTTTTCTTAGTGTGGCTTGGAAGGATAGGGAAACCTGTACGGAAGACTTTCTTGGACAAGAGATTCCAGCTCCTATGTCTGATGAAAGGGAAGGGGTTGCCACAATAAAAATTGCTGACAGCCTCTCCTCTAAACAGGCTCAGGAAACCAGGGAGTTCGTTAGTCGGAACACGGATGTGTTCTCAGACGTACCTGGATGCACTTCCGTAATCAAACATGACATTGTCACTGAGCCTCAGGCAAAAATCCGGTTAAAGCCATACCGAGTACCCGAGGCTCGGCGAAAAGCCATCTCGGAGGAAGTGCAACTCATGTTGCGGCTGGATGTCATTGAGGAGCCTAAAAGTGAGTGGGCCAGTCCTATTGTCTTAATTCCCAAGCCAGACGGGACGCTCTGATTTTGTAAAGATTTTCGGAAATCAAATGAAATATCAAAGTTCGATGCATATCCAATGCCTTGGGTGGAGGAACTAATTGAGAAATTAGGTCAAGCCAGGTATTTTTCTGTTCTGGACCTCACCAAACGGTACTGGCAGGTACCCTTGACGGAGGCTGCCAAAGAGAAAACTGCCTTCATTATACCAGAGGGGCTGTACCAGTATAAGGTGTTACCGTTTGGCCTGCATGGCGCCCCCGCCACTTTCCAATGTTTAATGGATATTGTATTTCGTCCACATCGGCGGTACGCCTCGGCTTACCTGGACGATATTATCATTCACAGTACCGACTGGGAAAGTCACCTGCCCAAAATACAGGCTGTAATGGACTCCCTTCGAAAGGCGGGACTAACAGCTAACCCAAAGAAATGTGCGATAGGGTTAGAGGAGACTAAATATCTTGGGTATGTCATTGGGCGCGGAGTCATTAAACCCCAAGTGAGCAAAAGGCGATACGGAATTGGCCCCGACCTGCCACCTCTATACAAGTAAAGTCGTTCCTGGGAATGGTGGGCTATTACATGAGGTTTGTCCCCCATTTTGCCACCTTAGTAGCTCTGTTGACAGGGCTCTTAAAGGGACGGAAGTCCGTGATAGTCCGCTGGAATGACCAGGCGGAAGAGGCTTTCTCCGCTTTGAAGTCGGCCCTGTGTGGGTCAGTGATTTTGGTGACGCCCGACTTCAAGAAGTGCGGTGCTGTCTCAGGAAGTCAACGCGGAGGAGCATCCCGTTGTCTTCCTCAGCTGTAAGCTCACTCCAGCGGAGACCCGGTACAGTATAGTGGAGAGAGAGTGCCTGGCCATCAAGTGGGCTCTCCGCTATTATCTGTTGGGGAGGAAGTTCCATCTGGTGACCAATCACTTCCCTCTCAAGTGAATGAGCCAGGCCAAAGAGAGGAATGCTCGGGTCACCAGGTGGTTCTTATCGCTGCAAAACTTTAAGTTCACAGTAGAACTCAGGGCAGGCCGGTTACAGGGAAACGCGGATGCCCTGTCCCGAGTACACTGTCTGGCGTGTGTTCACCCCCTCAGGGTTGAACAAAGGATGGAGGTATGTAGGAAGGAGCAAGGGTCCGTCATTGACGGAAGGTACGTGTCACCGAGGTTCCTGGCCTCGGTGAGCTAGGAACCGGTTATTTTGTGTGTCAGCCATAGCTAGTGCTCGCTGACACAGTTTTTTCTTAGTGTGGCTGAAAAGCCGATCTGGGCAGGTTCATATTGGGAGCAGCCAAAGAGCAGGGTGGGTGGCTGTTCCCCACGTCCAGGCCAGGTTTTGGGTTGGGGTTGGGGTTTAAAAACCCAGCCAGCAGCTTAGCTGTGTGTGGAATGAACCTCCAGGTGATAGTGGAGCTCTGTGTTTTGGGAGCTGAGGAGTTCTACCATACTACAAGGCTGAGAGCTGCATGAGAGCTGCCAGCTGGAAGCCAGGCGCCCTAAAGCCTGCTGTGGACTGCCAGGTGACATGTTTCTTTGAGTTCTGTGGACTTTTGCTGTGTGAATTAACACTAGGATTCCTGCAGTGTGAATTAACACCAGGGCCCTGCCTAGTATTGTGTTTCTTCCTGCCTTTTTTTGTGTGAATAAACACAGACTTTTGTTTGTCAACCGTGGTTTTGCCTCTGTATTGCGTCCGCTTACCCTGCTTACCAGAGCAAATCCCTACAGTTCCAATAGCGTTTGTCACTCTGTGTAGCTGCAGTATTGCAGCAGAACTGCACACAAATGCTGCACAATACAAATGCACTATAATGTACTTTATATGTTAGAAAGTATATTATAAGTATATCACACCCCTCAGTAAGTCACACCTATCGATAGCACACCTATACCTGTCCTTAAAAGGACTTTTGTGGCCCTATTAGCTAGCGTTTGGTGTCCCTAACAGCCTGTCTCTGCTCCACACAGCAACCTCTCCCTACACTGGCAAAAGACTGACTATAAAATGGCACCCAGATCAGGTTTATTTATAAGGTAGGGGGTATGTCCATGTGCTGAAACGTCTCAATTGGCTGTCCTGTACCACCTGATGGATGTGTCACGGGTCAAAATTCTTCACAATGTAAAGGAATATGACGCCGGCGGACATCGCCATATGTTCGCCCGTTAAGCGAACCGCGAACGAGCAAAGTTCGCCGCAAAATGACCGCCGGGCGAATCGCAAGGCCATCTCTAGAGAGTGGCACCTTCAAGTGTGAATGCGCTCCTATTTTATCTTGTGAGTAGCATTCCTGTGCACTTTTGCACTTCCTATCAAACAGACCGCCTTGATTAGGTGGTACATATAGGTGTGCTTGCTCCTCCTCTCATTGGTTGCTTGAGGTGACTAGGAGCAGCACACCATATGTGTGGAGTCTGCGCTCCTGAACATAGGGGGCATGGTTTGGCGGTGGTGTGGTGTAGATATTGGGTTAGTATGTATTGCATTGCGTTGACCATATGTTATATTTGGTATAGTCTGGTAACTATGTTGTGATCTCGCAGTACCTATTGTTGCACAATACTAGCAGTCGGCATCCATGTAACATCTCTTTGTGATGCCCACTTTATCAACTTTATTTATGTACTTCATATAGTACTTATGAGTCTAGTAGCAGCAACACTAGATCTGCTGTAGAATTTAATGACATTTATATACCGTTGGTCAGTATTAACACTGTGTGCATTTACCTTCCTTACTACCTTATGTACATGTTTGCACTTGCACTTTACATTGATGAATTAATATCACCATATACCTCCAACCTATGAGATTTTAAATGTTCTTAATTGTGTGAAGCCAGATTTTTGTATTTATGAAGTGTTTAATAAAAAAATTGATTATTTGAGTATATATTCTGTGGTGAAATTGTTGTTTGCTTAAATTTTGATCCATATATTTTTTGTTTTTGGTTCCGTACATATAGGTTTGCTTGCTCCTCCTCTCATTGGTTGCTTGAGGTGACTAGGAGCAGCACACCATATGTGTGGAGTCTGCGCTCCTGAAAATAGAAGCCCAATGACTTAGGGAGTTAGCGTAGGACCCACCTGACCTGAGATCTGCTTGGCGCTGGGTAGGTGGGCACAGATGTATTTTGATCAAAATATATTGGCTAAGAGTCTCAGATTTTATTACATCAGAGTGAGGGCTTGGTCCATATATCATGCTTGCATCTATTTTGTTAGTGCATTATTATCTTTTTCTGTAATTTTTTTCAAGTATATAGAACCCCTTAATAAGTATTTTGTAGAAGCAGGTATATCGCACCCCTCAATCAGTATTTTATGGAAACAGGTATATAGAACACCTGAATCAATATTTGGTGGAAGCAGGTATATCGCACTCCTCAATCAGTATTTTATGGAAACAGGTATATAGAACACCTGAATCAATATTTGGTGGAAGCAGGTATATCGCACTCCTCAATCAGTATTTTATGGAAACAGGTATATAGAACACCTGAATCAATATTTGGTGGAAGCAGGTATATCGCACCCCTCAATCAGTATTTTGTGGAATCAGGTATATCAAACCACTCAATCAGTATTTTGTGGAAGCATGTATATGGAACCCCTTAATCAGTATTTTGTAGAAGCAGGTATATCCCACCCCTCAATTAGTATTTAGTGGAAAAAAGTATATAGAACACCTGACTCAATATTTGGTGGAAGCAGGTATATCGCACCCCTCAATCAGTATTTTATGGAAACAGGTATATAGAACACCTGAATCAATATTTGGTGGAAGCAGATATATCGCAACCCCTCAATCAGTATTTTGTGGAAGCAGGTATATCAAACCCCTCAATCAGTATTTTGTGGAAGCATGCATATGGAACCCCTTAATCAGTATTTTGTAGAAGCAGGTATATCGCACTACTCAATCAGTATTTTGTAGAAACAGGTATATAGAACACCTGAATCAATATTTGATGGAAGCAGGTATATTGCACCCCTCAATCAATATTTTGTGGAAGCCAGTGTATCGCAGGCCTCAATCAATATTTGTTGGAAGCAGGTATTTCGCACCCCTCAATCAGTATTTTGTGGAAGCAGGTATATAGAACCCATTAATCAGTATTTTGTAGAAGCAGGTATATCACAACCCTCAATCAGTATTTTGTGGAAGCAGGTATATTAAACCCCTCAATCAGTATTTTGTGGAAGCAGGTATATAGAACCCCGTAATCAATATTTGGTGGAAGAAGATATATCGCACCCCTCAATCTGTATTTTGTGGAAGCAGGTATATCAAACCTCTTAATCAGTATTTTGTGGAAGCCGGTATATCGCACCCCTCAATCAGTATTTTGTGGAAGCAGCTATATAGAACCCTCAAAGCAGTATTTTGTAGAAGCAGGTATATCGCACCACTCAATCAGTATTTTGTAGAAACAGGTATATAGAACACCTGAATCAATATTTCGTGGAAGCAGGTATATCGCACCCCTCAATCAATATTTGGTGGAAGCCGGTGTATCGCAGGCCTCAATCAATATTTGGTGTAAGCAGGTATTTCGCACCCCTTAATCAGTATTTTGTGGAAGCAGGTATATAGAACCCCTCAATCAGTATTTTGTGGATCAGATATATCAAACCCCTTAATCAGCATTTTGTGGAAGCAGGTTTATCACACCTCTCAATCAGTTTTTTTGGGGACAACAGGTATATCACACCAGTTGCAATTAGTTATTCCAATAGCGTTTGTCCCTCTATACAGCTGCGGTATCGCAGCAGAACCGCACACAACTGCTGCACAATACAAATACACTATAATATACTTTCTATGTTAGAAAGTATATTATAGGTATATCACACCCCTCAATCAGTTTTTTTTTGGGGCAACAGGTATATCACACCAGTTGCAATTAGTTATTCCAATAGCGTTTGTCCCTCTATATAGCTGCGTTATCGCAGCAGAACCGCACACAACTGCTGCACAATACAAATGCACTATAATATACTTTCTATGTTAGAAAGTATATTATAGGTATATCACACCCCTCAATCAGTTTATTTTGGGGAAACAGGTATATCACACCAGTTGCAATTAGTTATTCCAATAGCGATTGTCCCTCTATATAGCTGCGGTATCGCAGCAGAACCGCACACAACTGCTGCACAATACAAATGCACTATAATATACTTTGTATGTTGGAAAGTATATAAGTATATCACACCCCTCAGTATATCACACCTATCGATAGCACACCTATACCATAAAATGACTTTTGTGGCCCTATTAGCTAGCGTTTGGTGTCTCTAACATTCTGTCTCTGCCCCACAAAGCAACCTCTCCCTACACTGGCAATACACAGAATGTAAAATGGCTGCCAGATCGGGTTTTGTTATTGGGTGGGTGTATGTCCATGTGCTGAAACGTCTCAATTGGCTGTCCTGTCCCACCTGATGGATATGTCATGGGTCAAAGTTCGGCGCAATGCAAAAGAATTTGGCACATGCAAACATCGCCATATGTTCGCATGTTCGGTGAATCGCGAACGAGCAAAGTTCGCCGCGAAACGACCGCCAGGCGAACCGCAAGGCCATCTCTACTAGTTAGCCATATAAAGAAGCAGCGACTAATCTATATTTCAAATGAGCATTTCACTTTCTGTACCTTATGGCATCTAATTGTACAGTATCTATATGAATTAGTGTCCATATCAATTAGTGCCTGTAACTGTGGGCATAAAACATGTGAATAGTATCTTTATCAATAAAAATATTCAGATCTAAAAAAAAATCTATGTGGACTTAAAATAATTAACATTAACATATCTAATACAAATATGTACTGTTTCAAGTGTTAACTTCGAAATATAATTTTTTTTGTTAGTGGACCTCTTCCAAAAATGAAACCTGATTTTCCGAAGGTCTGTAACTTATGGTTAAAAGGGTTTTAAAAGGTGTAATATATTGATTACCTATCCTCGTGCTAGGTCAGGGGTGGCCAACCTTACAGACCCAAAGAGCCAAAAAAAAAATAACATATGACTACCAAGAGCCACAAGCTATAGATTTACACATGAGTGACGGTATTTTTCGCTGTGCAAGATTCACCTAGGTTTTAACAAGGAAAAATAAGAGAAAAAAAAAGATTTTTCATCTGATCTGAGGTCTGAGAAAAAATATGTCTTATTTTTCATTAGCAGAGAAAAAAAAGAAAAAATATATTTTTCATCAGACCTCAGATTAGACTCCTAAATCAGATCCCCAGTCCTCATCTGACCTAAAATAAGATCCCCAAACCTCATCAGACCTCCAAATCAGACCCCCAAAATAAGATCCCCAATGCTCGGATCAGACAACACAAATCAGACTCCCAGTGCTCAGACCCCCCCCCCCCCCAATGCTCAGATCTCCCCCCTTCTCAGATCTGACACCCCCATGCTCAAACAAGACCCCCCATGCTCAGATCTGCCCCCATGCTCCAATCTACCACAGTGCTCAAATCTGAACCACCATGCTCAGATCAGACCCCCCCCCCATGCTCAGATCAGACCTCCCATGCTCAGATCAGAACCCCATTGCTCAGATCAGGACCCCCCATGCTCAGATCAGACCCCCATGCTCACATCAGAACCTCCCATGCTTAGATCAGACCCCCATGCTCAGTTCTATAATTTAATAAAATCTCATCCCTCTCCTGATCAGGCACTGGGCTCCTGCTTGGGCATCTGCTACTCTGCAAGTCTGAAACATTTTCCACAGTGACCTGATGAGCACAACTGCAGGTCGTAGTGTGTGTCTACTCGTACTACGTTCTCACACTGTGTGCATCAGGACGTAGTGGAGAGTGAGCTGGAGCTGCAAAGTAGCAACAGTGCCCGATCAGCGAAAGAGATCTGAGCAATGGGGTGGAGAGCGAGTCGGCGCCAGCCCTGACTGCTTCCCAGCTCTACAGCTAGAGCCGCACTTGAAGAAGCAAAGAGCCGCATGCGGCTCAAGAGCCACAGGTTGGCCACCCCTGTGCTAGGTCATCAACATCTGATTGGTTGGTTTCTGACACCCTACACTGCCACTGATCCGCTACTTGAGGAGAAATTGTGGAGTTCCTTTGAGCGCGGTGGCCATCTTTCAGTATACCAAGCACAACACCATTCATTGTATAGCAGCTGTGCTTTGTATTGCAGCCGTGGCCATGTGATCAATGAAGTTGACATAAACAGTGCTCACCAGAGTACTGCGGCCTCTTTAAACAGCTGATTATTGGGGGTGCCAGGAGTTGGACCCACAGTGATCAGATATTGATTATCTATCTTTAGAATAGGACATCAATATTCTAGTTCCGGAAAACGTCTTTAACATAAAACTCCCATTACTCCATTTACATAACTGGTAATAAGTTTCACTCCCTTAGGCCTCATGCACACAACCGTTTTTTTTACCGTCCGCAAAAACGGAGTCCGTAGGTCCGTGATCCGTGACCGTTTTTTCATCCGCGGGTCTTCCTTGATTTTTGGAGGATCCACTGACATGAAAAAAAAGTCGTTTTGGTGTCCGCCAGGCCGTGCGGAGCCAAACGGATCCGTCCTGAATTACAATGCAAGTCAACGGGGACGGATCCGTTTGACGTTGACACAATATGGCGCAATTGCAAACGGATCCGTCCCCCATTGACTTTCAATGTAAAGTCAGGAGTCCCTTTTATACCATCGGAACGGAGTTTTCTCCAATCCGATGGTATATTTTAACTTGAAGCGTCCCCATCACCATGGGAACGCCTCTATGTTAGAATATACTGTCAGATATGAGTTAGTTCGTGAAACTCAAATCCGACAGTATATTCTAACACAGAGGCGTTCCCATGGTGATGGGGACGCTTCAGGTTAGAATATACTAAAAGAACTGTGTACATGACTGCCCCCTGCTGCCTGGCAGGTGCTGCCAGGCAGCAGGCTGCAGACCCCCCCCTGTTTTTAACTCATTGGTGGCCAGTGCGGCCGGCCCCCCCTCCCCCCCTGTAGTTAACTCTTTGTTGTCCAGTCCGGCCGGCCCCCCTCCCTCCCCTGTAGTTAACTCTTTGTTGTCCAGTGTGGCCGGCCCCCCTCCCTCCCCTGTAGTTAACTCTTTGTTGTCCAGTGCGGCCGCCCCCCCCTCCCTCCCCTGTAGTTAACTCGTTGGTGGCCAGTGGGCCCCCCCTCCCTCCCCTGTAGTTAACTCTTTGTTGTCCAGTGCGGCCGGCCCCCCCTCCCTCCCCTGTAGTTAACTTGTTGGTGGCCAGTGGGCCCTCCCTCCCCCTCCTAATTAAAATCTCCCCCCCTATCATTGGTGGCAGCGGAGAGTACCGATCGGAGTCCCAGTTTAATCGCTGGGGCTCCGATCGGTAACCATGGCAACCAGGACGCTACTGCAGTCCCGGTTGCCATGGTTACTTAGCAATTTGTAGAAGCATTATACTTACCTGCGGGCTGCGATGTCTGTGTCCGGCCGGGAGCTCCTCCTACTGGTAAGTGACAGATCATTAAGCAATGCGCCGCACAGACCTGTCACTTACCAGTAGGAGGAGCTCCCGGCCGGACACAGACTTCGCAGCTCGCAGGTAAGTATAATGCTTCTACAAATTACTAAGTAACCATAGCAACCGGGACTGCAGTAGCATCCTGGTTGCCATGGTTACCGATCGGAGCCCCAGCGATTAAACTGGGACTCCGATCGGTACTCTCCGCTGCCACCAATGATAGGGGGGGAGATTTTAATTAGGAGGGGGAGGGAGGGGGGAGGGCCCACTGGCCACCAACGAGTTAACTACAGGGGAAAGAGGGGGGGCCGGCCGCACTGGACAACAAAGAGTTAACTACAGGGGAGGGAGGGGGGGGGCCAGCCGCACTGGACAACAAAGAGTTAACTACAGGGGAGGGAGGGGGGCCCACGTGCCAGGCAGTAGGGGGCAGTCATGTACACAGTTCTTTTAGTATATTCTAACCTGCAGCATCCCCATCACCATGGGAACGCCTCTGTGTTAGAATATACTGTCGGATATGAGTTTTCACGAAGTGAAAACTCAGCTCTGAAAAAGCTTTTATGCAGACGGATCCGTCTGTATGAAAGTAACCTACGGCCACGGATCACGGACACGGATGCCAATCTTGTGTGCATCCGCGTTCTTTCACGGACCCATTGACTTGAATGGGTCCGTGAACCGTTGTCCGTCAAAAAAATAGGACAGGTCATATTTTTTTGACGGACAGGATGCACGGATCACGGTCTCGGCTGCAAAACGGTGCATTTTCCGATTTTTCCACGGACCCATTGAAAGTCAATGGGTCCGCGAAAAAAAACGGAAAACGGCACAACGGCCACGGATGCACACAACGGTCGTGTGCATGAGGCCTAAGTTGTACCAGTTAACTGTTAACCAAAGTCATCAAGCCAAAAATAATCGTGTGTTAAAAAAAATGTATACAACCAAAAACAACTAGTCTTTGTTCTACATTAATACTATTATATTTTGCAAAAAAAAAAAGAAAAACATATATTGTTTCTGACCCGATTATTTTTGGTATTAAATGGTATGTTACCATAAATATATTGGCCCAGATTTACTAATCCTATAAGTGGTGTAAACTTAAACTGTCTAGACCTGCACCAGTTTTATCACAGTGGTTCAGGCTGGATGATAAATGTGGTTCAGGAACAGACACGTTTCCTAGCTCTATACCAACTATTGGTTGGCTTACTTTGATACAGAATTTTATGCTAGAATTGTGACACAATTTTGTCGCAAAATGGCCCATCTTAGACCACACCACCTTTCCAAAGAAGCCCCTCTTTCTGATACAGTGGATATAAAAAGTCTACACACCCCTCTTAAAATGCAGGGATTTGTGATGTAAAAAAAAATTCAAGGAAGAATCATTTCAGACCTTTTTCCATCTTTAATGTCACCTATAATCTGTACAATTAAACTGAAAAACAAACTGAAATCTTTTAGGGTGGAAAAATAAAGAACTAAAATAATGTGGTTGCATAAATATGCATACCCTTAAACTAATACTTTCTTTAAGTATCGTTTGAATTGACAGCATACAGTCTTTCTGGGTAGGAGTTTAGCTCCAAATCTGTCAGATTGCAAGGGCATGTCCTGTGTGCAGCCCTCTTCAGGTCAACTCACAGATTTTCAATTGGATTCAGGTCTAGGCTCTGGCTGGGCCATAACAAAACTTTGATCTTCAACTCTCAAAGCCATTCTTTTGTTGATGTAGAGTTATGCTTTGGGTTGTCCCGTGCTAAAAGGTGAAATTCCTCTTCATCTTTGGCTGGGTAACCGAGGCCTGAAGGTTTTGTGCCAAAATTGATTGATATTTGGAACTGTTCAGATTCCCTCCACCTTGACTAAGGCACAGATCCACCTGCAAAAAACAGCCCCAAAGCATAATGTTGTCTCCACCATCCTTCACTGTGGGTATGGTGTTCTGTTAGAGATGTGCAGTGTTAGCTTTGGGCCAAGCATACCTTTTGGAATTACGGCCAAAGACCATAACACGTTTTCCCACATGCTTTTGAGAGATTTCATGTCGATTTTGGGAAAACATAGCCAGGCTATGAAGTTTTTCTTTTTAAGAAAAAGGTTACGTCTTGCCAACCTATCCTGCAGCCCAGACAGGTGTCATGCCACGCTCTGACGATGTGCGGAGGTCGGCCAGGATAGCAGCACGAGTTTAGTATTTGTTTTGGAGCCGTGCTGGATCCGCCTCTCATCAAGTGCACTGGGTGGGGTCATTAGTTTAAATAGCATACCAGCCCAGTGCTCTGAGCGGATTATAGGAATCATTGTGGTCTTGGAAGCTAGGAAGGAAGGTTGTCTGTTCAAGCTCAGAAAGATCAGTGTGATTTCTAGTTTGGTTGTTTTGTGTCATCTCTCCCATCCAGGTTCTGTGCGAGCAGGCTGCTCCTATTTCCCCTCTTCACCATCTCAGGGAATTTAGGGTGAATTCAGCCCAGGCACGGGGACACATCATACCTACCATTAAGGTCTGCATGTGGGCTGAGCAGTGCAGGGAAAGAAGTCAGGGATTAGCTAGGAGGTGACCCTTCCCCTGTCTCTCACCCAGAGCCTGGTTGGTGGGTTATCTGTGAGTCTGAGTGCATGCCCGCCGTGACAACAGGTGAAAAATACTGGAGATAGTTGTCACATGCAGTAAACAACCAGCATTTGCCAAAAATTCCTGCAACTCCTTAATGTTGCTGTAGGCCTCTAGGCAACCTCTTGGACCAATATTCTTTTTGTCTTTTCATCAATATTTGAATGATGTCCAGTTCTTGGTAAGGTCACTGTTGTGCCACATTTTATCTACTTCTTGATGACCATGTTTACTGTGTTTCATGGTATATCTAACACCTTGGAAATTTGTTTGTACCCTTCTCCTGACTGATACCTTTCCATATGACTTATTGTAAGCTGTTTAGCGAACATGGCTTTTGCTGGAAAATCCTACTAGAACAGCTGAACTTTATATGGGATTAATCAGAATAATTTCAAATGATAGCAGCCATCAGGGGCATAGCTAAAAGTTTGTAGGCCCTGGTGCAAGAGTTCAGCTTGGGCCCCCTTCCCTCAGTGCTTTGTGGCCAGGGGCAGGGGAGCACATAGCCTTCGTGCTGTCTGAGGCAAAAAATTTAACGGCACCTGGCCATGTCAAATTCTTGACCTTACCCCTTCCCTCCTGCTGGAGGTGTTCCCAGCATGCACTTTCTATAATACTGGTGTCTTCCTATGCGGCACAAGGGTCTTTGGTCCCCCTCAGACTCCTGGACCCGTAGCAACTGCTGCCTCTGCAACCTCCTATAGTTACTCTCCTGGCAGCTGTGTACAGAGTTAAAATTTGATTGGCTAATTCTGAACACAACCACATCCCCAATTATAAGAGGGTGTTTACATTTATGCAACCACATTATTTTATTTTTGTTATTTTTATTTCTCCCCTCTAAATTATTTCAGTTTCTTTTTCAATGGAATTGTACAGATTATGGGTCACATTGAAGGTGGAAATAATCTGAAATAATTTGTCTTGGTCTGTGTAGACTTTTTATATCGAGTGTAAGCCCTGTCCCTTTTTTAAGCAAGTAAAAAAAAAAAAAAGTGTAATAACCCTAGTAGCTCCAAATAGCTTCAAAATTGTGCGAATTTGCACCACTTTTCAGAGAGATTTTAGGCGTAGGCACATTAGTAAATCTGGACCAATGTCAGAAAAATGTCCAATATGAGTAATGTATCCAAAAAAATAATAAAAAATTTGATGGTGTACAACAGTTATATTTTACAGACATATTTCTGCAAGTAGATGTCTACATATTGCAATAGATGTCTTATTCAAGAAAATATCCCTGAAACTTGTTGGATGCCCTGGTCATCTTAATGGTGCTTTTATGTATTTTTATAAAAAATAAAAAATATATACCCGGAATAATAGTGCAGTGACCCATTGGTCGCTGCAAAGGGGTTTAATTGTATATTTGTACAGTATAATGTGTATTTACGTCCTGAAGGCTCCTCATATGGGGAGATAAAGTTAATGGCCAGCCTATAGTAATATTTGCTAGGTGGATCTGCCCCACCCTCCCCTCTACAGGTACTGTGGCGCTAGTCAGTGTTAGCCAGATTGTGAGAAATGAGCGCAGAGAGAGCAGAAGCACTGGAAATAGCAGGGAACATGTAGCAGAAGGATTACAAGGCCTTGTCCTGTCAATCAAGTATAAGGTGGGAGTGGCAGGAGGTGCAGGGTGAAGGAGCACTGGTGCTCCAAGGGGCATGGACCTGCCGCTTGGTGCACTGAAGATCTTATTTACAGATCTCAAAAAAGTATAAAATATATATCTCAGGAACAGCACAAAGGAGACACATACATAAGGAATTGTTTTACTTATCAGGTTCAACCCCACCAAGCATTATGCTTTGTTTAATATTGCGTTTTTACGGCAGCCCAGAATAAGCACTTTACGGGTCTCCTGTGCAGCGGAGAGTGGGGGCTCTCACATGAAAGCCAGACTCCTGCTCTAAGAGCCCAGACTGGCAGAAGTGCCAGTCTTGGGCAGTTTAACCCCTTAGATGGGGTGGTTAATAGCAGACGTGGTATCTACTTGATTTAGAGTTTCTATGGTGAAACGATTTTAATAGACAAATAGAGAAATACACAGTAAAGAAAAAACTATTACACCTATACAGTGTCGGACTGGGGTGCCAAGGGCCCACCAGTAGAAGTGACTTTAGGGGCCCACCCTATAGTTTCATACAAATATTGATACTTAAGGGGGTTTTCCGATTTGCATCAACATTCTTTAAAATAATCCTTTATATAGGAAGCTGTAGTGTAATAGTGCACATGACCGCTGCAGCTAATGGCTTGGTGCTGTACAACACAGTGATTAGTTACAACAGTCAGGTGCGGTACACAGGCATTTACCACAGCAGTCAAAACATTATGGTGCTGGATCAAATAGTAATCATTTTTATTTTAACAGCATCCCTGTAGTTTGGCCTCAAACATTTTAACTTAGGCACCCCCTTCAAGCTCAGTACTTAGATAACATAACAATACCAAGCTCAGTACTTAGATAAGGTAACAGAACCAAGCTCTGTCCATAGATACAGCAACAGAACTCTGTTACACACATACTTCTACACATGCCGGCACCCTTTCATACACACACTGTCATACATGCAGGCACCCTTTCATACACACACTGTCATACATGCAGGCACTCTTACATACACACACTATCATACATTCAGGCACCATTTTATATTCACACTGTCATACATGCAGGCACCCTTTCATACACACACTGTCATACATGCAGGCACACTTTCATACACACACTGTCATACATGCAGGCACTCTTACATACACACACTTTCATACATGCAGGTACCCTTTCATACACACATTGTCATACATGCAGGTACCCTTTCATACATACACTGTCATACATGCAGGCACTCTTACATACACACACTGTCATACATGCAGGCACCCTTTCATACACACACACACTGTCATACATGCAGGTACTCTTACATACACATACTGTCATACATGCAGGCACCCTTTCATACACACACTGTCATACATGCAGGCATCCTTTCATACACACTGTCATACATGCAGGTACCCTTTCATACACACACTGTCATACATGCAGGTACCCTTTCATACACACACTGTCATACATGCAGGCACCCTTTTATACACACACTGTGATACATGCAGGCACTCTTACATACACACACTATCATACATTCAGGCACCATTTTATATACACACTGTCATACATGCAGGCACCCTTTCATACACACACTGTCCTAAATGCAGGTACCCTTTCATACACACACTGTCATACATGCAGGCACTCTTACATACACACTCTATCATACATGCAGGCACCCTTTCATACACACTGTCATACATGCAGGTACTATCACATACACACACTGTCATACATGCAGGCACCCTTTTATACACACACACGGTCATACATGCAGGTACTCTTACATACACACTGTCATACATGCATGCACCCTTTCATACACACACTGTCATACATGCAGGCATCCTTTCATACACACTGTCATACATGCAGGCACCCTTTCATACACACACTGTCATACATGCAGGCACTTTTACATACACACACTATCATACATTCAGGCACCATTTTATATACACACTGTCATACATGCAGGCACCCTTTCATACATACACTGTCATACATGCAGGCACCCTTTCATACACACTGTCATACATGCAGGTACCCTTTCATACACACACTGTCATAAATGCAGGCACCCTTTCATACACACACTGTCATACATGCAGGCACTCTTACATACACAAACTATCATACATGCAGGCACCCTTTCATACACACTGTCATACATGCAGGTACTATGACATACACACACTGTCATACATGCAGGCACCCTTTCATACACACACTGTCATACATGCAGGCATCCTTTCATACACACTGTCATACATGCAGGTACCCTTTCATACACACACTGTCATACATGCAGGTACTCTTACATACACACACTGTCATACATGCAGGCACCCTTTCATACACACACTGTCATACATGCAGGCACTCTTTCATACTCACACTATCATACATGCAGGCACTCTAACATCCACACACTATCATACATGCAGGCACTCTTACATACACACACTGTAATACATGCAGGTACCCTTTCATACACACACTGTCATACATGCAGGTACTTTTACATACACACACTCTCATACATGCAGGCACTTTTTTAAACCAATTACAATACATGTAGATTCCTTCCTCACCTCATGGCCCTCTGTGTTGCTAGTTGTGTCCCCAGGTCTTAAGCCAGGCTCCTCCCCCTTGCAGTATCAGTGGGCCCCCTTGTGACATTTTGCACGGCGTTTACAGAAATGAAATTGCGTGTATTATAAATTAAATACCTTAGACAGAGCATGCTACAGAGCGGATGTATGTGAATCAGTCCTTATGTGCCTACTTTTATTTTCTACCCAGTGTTTAAGTCCCTCAGGTCTACTCACAGTTATGTGCCCCCTCACAGTAGATATGCCAAGATATGCCCCCTTCATAGGAGATATGCAAAGATATGTGCCCCCTCACAGTAGATATGCCCAGATATATGCCCGTTCAGAGTAGATAAGCCAAGATATGTGCCCTTTCACAGTAGTTATCCTAAAATATGTGCCCCCTTCACAGTAGATATCCCAAAATATGTGCCCCCTCACAGCTGATATGCCAAGATATGTGCCCCCTCACAGTAGATATGCCAAGATATGTGCTCCCTCACAGTACATATGCCAAGATATGTGCCCACTTCACAGTAGATATATCAAAATATGTGCTCCCTCAAAGTTGATATGCCAAGATATGTGCCCTCTTTCGGCGGATACTCCAAGATATGTGCCCAGTGCCCCCTTCACAGTGGTTATGCTAGGATGTGCCCCCCAAACAATAAATACTCCTCGCCTCAGTCACCTGGCTCCTCCCATGATCTGCGCTCCCCATCAGCAGCAGCAGCAGGATACTGTGATCCATCTTGCTGCTGTGTAGGAAGAGCTGATTCCCAGCCTGCCCGGCTCATCCTCCTCCTACACAGATCAGCAGGACGATGTGTGAGGACATCGTGCTGCTGTGGAGAGCTGGCAGCTCAATAGTGGAGCGAGAGCAAATAGTTTCCTGCTTCAGTTGCGTGCATACGGTGTTTGGAACCCGGGGCGGGTCCTTTCTCTGGCCCACACCCCAATACAAAAAAATATTGGACCCCCTCACAGTAGTATTGCCCTCATTGTACAACCTTCACAGTAGTTTTGTACAGATGTGTGTACAGTAAGTATTCCCACATTGCGCCCTCTCACAGTAGTTATGCCCTCTCTGTTCCCCTTTCACAGTTGTAATGCCCTATCTGTGCCCCCTTCACAGTAATAATCCCCATTGTTCCCCCTTCACAGTAATAATCCTCATTGTTCCCCATCATAGAAATAATCCCCATTGTGCCCCTTCATAGTAATAATCCCCATTGTTTCCCCTTCATAGTAGAAATCCCCAGTGTGCCCCCTTCTCAGTAATAATGCCCACTGTTCCCCTTCACAGTAATAATGCCCACTGTGCCCCCTTTATTGTAGTAATGCCCTCTGGCTCTGTGTCCCCTCCATAGTAGAAATGTCCATTGTGCCCCTTCACATTAGTAATGCCCTCTGTGCCCCCTCCAGAGTTGTAATGCCCTCTGTGCCCCCTCCATAGTAGAAATTCCCTCTGTGCCCCCTCCATAGTAAGAAAGACCTCTGTGCCCCCTCCATGGTAATAAAGTCCTCTGTGCTCCCTCCATGGTAATAAAGTCCTCTGTGCTCCCTCCATAGTAATAAAGATCTCTGTGCCCCTCCATAGTAATAAAGTCCTCTGTGCCCCCTCCATAGTAATAAAGTCCTCTGTGCCCCCTCCATAGTAATAAGGTCCTCTGTGCCCCCTCCATAGTAATAAAGTCCTCTGTGACTCCTCTATTAAAAACAAAAAAAAACCACAGTAACTACTCACCTTGTCCCGTTCCTGAAGCTCACAGTCCTCTCTTCCCTGCAGGCACAGCTCGTTCTCTAGCACAGTGTGGGCAGAGATTATGCAGATTACCTGGCTGCAGGCTCCACCCACACAGACTGGCAGCCCGATCCGTGCCTGTAGGCTGAATGGTGGAGTGGGGAGAAGCCTTCCTGCTTCACCATTCAGAGTGTGGCTGGCGTGAAGGAGGGGAGGAGCGCGGGGAGCTGAGCGGTGAGTGACAGGACCCAGCTCCCTGCGCTCCAGCAATGAGCGCTTCCATCTGTATTAATGGAAGCGCTCATTGCTTCTGGCCTCTGGAAGCTGAGCTGTGGGCATTGGCACTTGCCCGAGTATGCCGGGTGCTGACGCCAGCCTTGGGCGGCGGAGCTTATCACAGACAGCTTCTAAGCATTGAAGCTCACTTGCTGATTCGGGGGCCCATCAAGGATTTCCAGGCTCCCTGGTGGGCCAGTCCGAGCCTGCACCTATATTTAATATTTTAGTGTTATATGTTACTCTAGGTTCCTGGATATAACTACTTTGTGTCTTTCACTGACTATTCAAACACTTACTATTTCAAAATGAGTCTAAAAAAGAATCTACTGGGTTGGAAGGCAATAGGGGGGAGGTTAAGGCAGACAGCGAGGAGAGACAGTTGTCTCACTAAAGTATAAGCTGAGGAGACAGACTTTCCAATTGCTTCTCTGCCCAGATTGACCTTAAATTAACCTGTCCTGAAGAAGGCACAGCAAGATTTTATTTAAAAGAACTAATAGGAGCCACAAATGTACCATCATTATAAATTTGTCGATTTTATTTCATTTCCAACATCCTCCGATGACAATGAGACTGTGACCAACTTACCTCAGCCAATGAAGGTGTCTACTACAGGACAGTTAGTAGATAAGACATAAAAGAGTATGCTGTATTGGGTGGATTCATCCCTTTTTTCCCTGTAAAGCTATGTGTGACGGTAAATGAGGACTGCTGAGTAGTCAATGTAACCATAGCCACAATGTTACATTCAGTAGATTTAGCTATTGCTTGCAAGAATTTCTCCTTGCACTTCTGGTTGCCTTAATGTTTCGTGCTCTGGCTGAAACCAATAATTGTCAGAGTATCTGTTTCTCCCAGGACAATTGGAGAAGTACTGCAAAGAGAACCTGACACCTGGAATTAATGCTTTTTTTCTTAGTATCTGCTTAGTTTCTCAAGATCCTCTATAGTCTTCTGTGCTCTTATAATTGTCTTGCATCCTTAATTAAAGAATACATATTGTGACAACTATTGTTTATCTTTACAGGGTAAATAGCAAAAATCAATGTAGATGGTTATTGCTTGCCGAGATTTCTTGCAAGAGAGGTGAAAATGGAAATAAAGTGCAGTGCATCAACGTTGCGTGTTACTGAACGTTCATCTAACATTATTATCGTTTTTTGGTTTACAGTAATTTACTAATATATTTTTTTATGATTATTATAACTGTTTGATCCCTTTGCACTGATCCCCAGAACTAGCAACATCTTAAGGAACTATGATGCTGTTCGTTTCGGCCAGGATTTGCAACTGTAATAGAGGCGCAGAACTGAGTCAAATTGTCCTAACCACAAGAATCAAAACACACATACTCTGATGTTAACCTGTAAATATGCAGGCACTGGACTACAAGGTTGTACTAAATGTCTTCCCATTTGCATGTGATTTCTTTTGCTCATAATTGGATCATTGGAATCCTTCACTAGTTCTAAGAATGGAGTCATGTAGTAAGACTAAAAATTAAGCTTTCACAGTTTTAGACCTCCTGCACACGACTATTCATTTTTTGGGTCCACAAATCGTGTATCTGCAAAATATGCATGCAGTTCATTTGTGTTCATGGCTACGGCCAAGAGATATCCGAAGAACCCGAGGGAGAGAAACAATGGGAACAACCTGACCCAGCTAGGCGTGTCTTAGCTGACCTGACTAAATGGCTTGTTGTGTGCCCTAAGCCATGATCGTGGGTAGGCCTATAAGTGGGCATACCCTGTGGATATGAGAAGATAAGGGAGGGAGGGTGGGGCACCTGAAAACACACGCCTGGAAGTGAGGGTGTGGCTCATATATGAAGGGCCTCCGCCCCTCCCACAAATGCAGGCTGACTAATCAGCCTTACCAACTTGTGGTCATGGCTACGGCCAAGAGGTATCCGAAGAACCCGAGGGAGAGAAACAATGGGAACAACCTGACCCAGCTAGGCGTGTCTTAGCTGACCTGACTAAATGGCTTGTTGTGTGCCCTAAGCCATGATCGTGGGTAGGCCTATAAGTGGGCATACCCTGTGGATATGAGAAGATAAGGGAGGGAGGGTGGGGAACCTGAAAACACACGCCTGGAAGTGAGGGTGTGGCTCATATATGAAGGGCCTCCGCCCCTCCCACAAATGCAGGCTGACTAATCAGCCTTACCAACTTGTGGTCATGGCTACGGCCAAGAGGTATCCGAAGAACCCGAGGGAGAGAAACAATGGGAACAACCTGACCCAGCTAGGCGTGTCTTAGCTGACCTGACTAAATGGCTTGTTGTGTGCCCTAAGCCATGATCGTGGGTAGGCCTATAAGTGGGCAAAAACCAAGCCAAGTAGGGTAGAAAAGGAATTCGAATGGCATGTGCAAACTAATCCGCAAGCCAACTGCAAGGCATCAGGGATCTCGAGCGAAAATTCGGGGTATATGAGGCAAGACCAGTAGGAGACCTACAACCCATCTTGTGGATGACAAGGCCAGAGACATGACGCTCAATATTGCGGATACTGCTCCAAAGCGGAATGGAGGACCGGGAATACGTTGTGAAATGGATCATAAAAAACAACTGAAACTAGTAAAGTTTGGTTCTAGTGAGAGTACTGGCAATGCCCTAGCCTCAGATCGTGGGACCGCAACCTAACTGCCTAGACTATGCAGGAATGAGGGCCAAAAAGAACCATGTAGATAAGAAGAGAGTCCTTGAATAGTTCCCCAGACAACAGCTAACTGCTAGCCGTGGTCCGCGCGTTGTTCTGTGAGCCCCTGAGAATTGTTTTAACGCTTGAGACGTGAAGACCGACCTACTATCTGAATCTTCTACCGTGAGGAAATGCTGGACTTTGTCCAAAATCCCATTCAACGTGGTTGTCGGGAGTCTGAGGTTAGTGCGGCAAGAAGCTATGAAGCCATAATATACAAGATTCTGTCTATGCCCTCCCATGAGTGAGGGAATGCAATGCAATGAAGTTACCGGCGAAAATGAATTCCTGGTCGTGGTAAAAAGGCAAAGACTTTGCGCAGGGACCTGGTTGACAAGATATGATCGACTACGATCAGAGACTGAAATGTTAAAGGGAATTGCCCTACTTGTCCTTCCTCTGGCAGGACCTGAACGAAAGCATGAACAATTAAAGAAAGACGAAATATCTGCGCAAGACATGACAATGATGCTGTAGGGAGAACCGGACCAGTTTGCGGTCAAAACATAAAGTGAGCAATCAACATGGATTATTAGGAAATTAGGGAAGCAGGTATGTATGCGATACATAGGGGCCAAATCAGCCCAGATGCACAGATGGACAACCAACCAGGCAATCAGCCCAGCAGGACTGAAAACAGTCATCGGGCCCCCGAAGCTATGGGGCCAAAGCTGTCATCGGGCCCCCGAAGCCATGGGGCCGAAGCGGTCATCGGGCCCCCGAAGCCATGGGGCCGAAGCGGTCATCGGGCCCCCGAAGCCATGGGGCCGAAGCGGTCATCGGGCCCCCGAAGCCATGGGGCCGAAGCGGTCATCGGGCCCCCGAAGCCATGGGGCCGAAGCGGTCATCGGGCCCCCGAAGCCATGGGGCCGAAGCGGTCATCGGGCCCCCGAAGCCATGGGGCCGAAGCGGTCATCGGGCCCCCGAAGCCATGGGGCCGAAGCGGTCATCGGGCCCCCGAAGCCATGGGGCCGAAGCGGTCATCGGGCCCCCGAAGCCATGGGGCCGAAGCGGTCATCGGGCCCCCGAAGCCATGGGGCCGAAGCGGTCATCGGGCCCCCAAAGCCATGGGGCCGAAGCTGTCATCGGGCCCCCGAAGCCATGGGGCCGAGTTATTATTATTATTTTTTTTTAT
Organism: Bufo bufo; assembly: GCF_905171765.1. Classification (NCBI taxonomy): domain Eukaryota; kingdom Metazoa; phylum Chordata; class Amphibia; order Anura; family Bufonidae; genus Bufo; species Bufo bufo. The sequence goes on from NC_053390.1 coordinate 329,178,459, forward strand.
AATTATGACTATAAAAACTGACCTGAATAAGGTGCAGGTGAAATTAAACCATGAGCCTGACCGATGTGGCAGGCGATACCTAAGATAAACTACGTGGCCTGAATAACATGCAAGGCGAAATATCGTTAGGAACAAGACCTGACCGACGTGGAAGGTGACCCCAACATGAGTTCAACTGCATGACCTGAAAAGACGAAAGGAAACGTGACAGAAAATGGAGATAACGGGCATAAACTAAAATTAAACCTGAATAACATAAGCTGGCAAGCAGGTAAAGATATGAGTCATTCAAAAGCATAGCTGCACAGGTGGACAGACAATCATTGGTCGGACCCCTGAAGCCATGGGGCCGAAGCAACCACCAGGGGCCCATGGGGCCGGGCAGCCGGCTGGGGAAAAGATTGGGGCTTAACCCAATGGGTTTAGTAATCAACCGGGACTCGATAACCTAGAAAGACAAAGACATGGGGTAAAGCTTCTTAATGAAATGAGGCTGAAATGAACCGCAAGTACTAATCTGTAAAATATAAATGAACAAAAGTAAACTTCTGAAAGGTGTGCCATGGAAAATAGTATCAGATGGCCGTATGATCTACCAATGTCGATGACAATTGTGAAATCCTCTAAGCCAAGAGCCATGCGTGAGAGACCCTTATGGCGGGAGCCTTATGGCGGGAGCCATGCGTGAGAGACCCTTATGGCGGGAGCCATGCGTGAGAGACCCTTATGGCGGGAGCCATGCGTGAGAGACCCTTATGGCGGGAGCCATGCGTGAGAGACCCTTATGGCGGGAGCCATGCGTGAGAGACCCTTATGGCGGGAGCCATGCGTGAGAGACCCTTATGGCGGGAGCCATGTGTGAGAGACTCTTATGGCGGGAGCCATGCGTGAGAGCCTCTTATGGCGGAACAAGTATCAGATGACCGTGCAAACTACAAATGACGATGCCAGTCGTGAGGTCCTATAAGCAAAGAGCCACTCGTGCGAGCCTCTTATGATTATTATTTTTATTTTTTTTAATAAACCACTTATGCAGCACCAGAATGCCTTGGGGACTCACATAACCATGACCCCCTCCAACAGAAAACCTGGAACACAAACCAGCCTACAACCATGTCGTACCCCTAACAAAAAAAGCAGTCATGGGGCCCCCAGAGCCATGAGGCCGGATCAGTCATTGGGCCCCCGAAGACAGAGGGATGACGTTGCGGTGACGATAAGTAATTATAACGTAAGCAGGACCTGATGGCATAGAAGCGACTTGAATGATTGGATTGGCTAGAAGGTGGCCTAAGGAAGATGACTGCCAACAGGCGTTAAAAATCTAGACATTAGTAATCCGAAGCACGTGCATACATAAAACACTAACCACCGCGAACCATAAATGTAAACATGAAATTGAAACAGAGATGGGAGAAAAAACAAGAGCCTGAGGCATTGCAAGTTCGCTAAGAGAAGTCTCTTATCGTGACAAACAAATAAACAGCTTGTGAAAACATAGCAGGAAACTTACTGGCCCACTGACCTCTGCTGAGGAGCTGTTTGGTGAACTGGGGCAGGAGACCAATCTGAGTGAATACGAACCAAAAGTAAAAGGAGACCAGTCTGAGTGAATATGAACCAGGATTAAAACAGAAAGTAGGCCTATGGAATGTAACAGACCACCGAGGAAGGGAACGTAAGCATAAAAAGAACGCAGTTATGTTTGTCGGGAGAGAGGTACCAGAGCGGTGGGTGCAGACTGCCCCGGTGAGATTGAGCAAAACCATGACGTAGCAATGAACAGGAGAATGTAGCTTTGAGTGGGAGCAGAGTACAACACATGATGTAACAATAAATGGGTGAATGCAGCTTTGGATGTGAGTGGTACCTAAAAAACATGGTATGGGCGCAGCTCTGAGTATGGGTAGCGCATGAAAAGCATGATATAAAGCAGACGTATAAATGCAACCTGAAAGTGAGCAGAGTATTGACGTGATGCGAAACCAGACACGTGGACGCAGCTCTAGTAGTGAAAGGAGTATAGGACAAGATGTGAAAGCAGACATGCGGACGCAGCTTTGGATGTGAACAGAATATTAACTTGATGTGACAGCAGACATGGAAAGCGGCTTTGGTGAGTGGGGTATACGACCTGGTGTAGCAGTAGAAGTGTGAACACAACATTGGGTATAAGCAAAGCATGAAATTTGGTATAAACGCAGCTCTGGTTGTGAGTGGAGCAAGGTGGGAACACCAGGGTGGTGCATCCAGAGCATGAAAACGGAGTAACAGTAGCAGCTATGGCTGTGAGCCGAGTATACAACATGTGATAACAGGCGTGTAATACGGATCCGGTTGTCGGCTGGGGACGGAATGAGATGTAACAGCCAACAGGTGAATGCAGCTTGAATGTGAGACCAATCTGAGTGAATACGAACCAAGAGTAGAAAAGTGCAGGACAGTAAGGACGTGCGGATGCAGCATAAGACATGAAATAAAAGCCGAAAGTGTAAATGCCGCTCAGGATAACAGCAGAGCATGAAAGTGCGGCAGGGTTTTTAAGTACATGGAGCAGTGAAATACATGAAGTCTAAAGATGGTGGTAGCGGGGGCAGGGGGGGAGACACATGGCAAGGAACAGCTACAGCAAGAGGCCTGAACAATAACAGCTGCGTCCGATCTCCAAACATGACATCACGTGCAGCCCGGGTAACTCTTTACAGCAAACCGGCTGAAGTAACTTTTCATACGAGACGAATGAAGCAAAGTGAATCTTGTAAGATTTATAGGAACTAACTCCTATTACCAACAAACAAAGTTGAAAAGAAAATAGAAGTATTTAGGCCCAACAAGCAAACCTGAGGTAGCAGATTCTGAGGCAAAGCCTCCCGTTCGCTAGCAAAATCGGTTCTGACCGGCCAGGAGAGACGGCCCCGGCCCAACCTACTTACATAGTATGGCGCTTGCATACTACGGTAGCAGAGAGCAAAACAACAAGCTCCATGCTGCAAAGAAAGAATCCTACCACCAGAGAAGCTAGTTTGCTAATGACACCCAGCAGCAGCTGTGCACCTGAGAACACACGCTTGGAAGTGAGGGTGTGGCTCGTATATAAAGGGCCTCCGCCCCTCCCACAAATGCAGGCTGACTAATCAGCCTTACCAACATGTATCCCACACTTTTCGTGGGCCTCCTTTTAGACATGCCTATTGTTGTAAGAAGAAAGGGAGAATAATAGGACATGTTCTATAATTTGCGACATGTATGACATTTCTGTGTTGTCCGAATGGTGTTCCGTGTCTCCCTTTCTGCAGTGAACTGCAACAGAACCCCATTCAAGATCACAAAGTGGCATATGCTAGTGATCATGTTCTCTTATAGGAATAACCATTTAATATTTCCCTAAAACAATCCCAAATGAAACCCTATTTGATATATTAAAATCCTAAAATCCATCCAGCAGTACGTCATACCACAACTATTAACAGATACTCATACAAGCCAAGCAATTATGTCTTTGTTAGTCGACTTGGTTGATAGGAAAAGAGAGTTTTGTGGGACAGATGTTAAACTTCACTTTGAGATCTTTATCCACATATGAAACCAGCAACACCCACCAAACCACATGAAGAAATATCAATTTTTAATCTATCCTAATCTATTTATATGCATGAAGTTAATGTATTATTTTATTTGCAATGGTGCAGATTGACCTAGGTGACACCACAGGGAGCCCAAGTATACACATGAGCCCCATGCTGCATGGGGGTGTCCTGTACTTAAAGGGAACCTGTCACCTGGATTTTGTGTATAGAGCTGAGGACCCCATAGCTCTGTGTGCTTTCATTGTGTAAAAAAACTGATTTGATACATATGCAAATTAACCTGAGATGAGTCCTCTCCCTGACTCATCTCACATACAGGACTCATCTCAGGTTAATTTGCATATGTTTAAAATCGGGTTTTTTACACAATAAAAGCACAGAGAGCTATGGGGAGTGGGTATTGCGGATGTGCTAGCGGCCATCTAGCAACCCATGTCCTCAGCTCTATACACAAAATCCCGGTGACAGGTTCCCTTTAACTAGGGCAATGTGTTGCTCAGATTATGTTTGTTCACTTGAACCCAGTATAGATTCACAATCCATTTCTCGATGCCCAAAAGTTTTTATGTTTACAGGTGATGATGCTGTACAGTAGAGAGTATTGGGGGCAGAAGACACAAAAGCAGAGGAAAGAAAGTAATTATTTGGGAAGGGAAATACAATGTTGAGTTGATCAATGCTAGAAGCAAATAATAAGAATTGGACAAGTGCAGCAATAGCCACACATGAATCTAACATTCCACAGGTCAAGCTTCCACCACTTTTCATGACCATCCCTCCAATTTCTTGACACTTGTGATACTTTTCTCTCTATACCAGCATAATACAGAATCCCTGCAAGAGCAAGGGCTCCAGCATTATAAACCACGGCCATATCTTTTGATGCTAAGAGAAGTGTCTTAAACCAGGCTTAAACCCAGAACTAGAGCAAGAACCCTTTGTTTTCCAACTGCTAATTTGATAAGAACATGGCACTAGTGACAGAGCACCTCTTTCACAGCTCTACAGTGTGCCAATTAACACGTAATTGAGATCCATGGAATCATTACCACAATCTCTAAAGGTGGACTAGATGGGCCAAATGGTTCTTATCTGACGACATTCTATGTTTCTATGGATTTACACATTGCAATAAGGCAGGTTATCATGAACAAAAGTTCCTGCGAACGCTTGTTCCCGACAATCTGCCCGTCTAAAGGTGCAGCCAACCACCCGATGAAGGAGCGAAACACTCGTTCATCAGTTGAAACTGTTGTACATGCAGGCACATCAATTACAGTTCCTGAGCAGCAGATCGTGCTGTCTAAACAGCAATCTGCTGCCCAGAAACAATGCAGCTGTATCAGGATGAGCGAATGCAATATCGATCCCTCATTCTCATTCTATGAAGGAGATTGCTGAAAGAGCCCTGAAAGAGCAGGTGACCGTCAAGAAGAAAAGCTTCCTTCCTGATAATCTGCTGCTCCTCGATAGGTGTAAATACGCCTTTATATGCAATTAATGAAAAACTAAATTTTTTATGGATTTTATGCACAAATGCATCCGCAAAAAGTCCTCTAAATTTGTAATCAAGTCAGATGCCACTATGTTGTCTTCTGACTTTCATGTGACTTCATTTTATCTCCACAGGCTTGTCCACTATAATGTACGTGCAAGTGAACATTTGTGCATAGAGATAAGAGAGTGTCAATATAACCATACAAGCTGCAGCGCTAAAGGGAGAAGGAAAGAAGTTGGAGCATGTCTCCCGGCTGGACTGGCAAGCTCAAGGATACTGCGCCCTTGGCAGGGACATACTGAGATCAGATAACACAGCTCATTCAGTCTGATATCAGTTTCCTTCCTGTAGTACAGACTCTGAAAATGTTGGCAAAATGTTGATGTCAGTATTTCAGAAAACCAGGACACTCATCAAATACCCCATAAGCATTATCAAATAGCAATGTCAATGGCATTTTTAAACAAAAGTAGCAAGCGAAAAAAAAGAAACTCTATGCCAAGAACAATGTCATGCAGGATATTGCACAAACTTGAATTCATTCTTGAGATGTACTATATAAATTGAACATGTGACACACGCACCGTAAAACTATGCCACAATACTGTAGTAAGAAATATTTGACATGATAATGGGTCTCAACAATGGGGACATTTCTGACTGCTGGTTTTTTTTTATTACTTTTTGTGTTTATTCCACAAAGAATGTATTTGTCTTTATTGATAATATGTAATGTGAGAAATGACAATAACAATTCTATCATTATAAGTTGTATGGAATTACAAAACTACAAATTTAATTCGAGAAACAGCACCACTGTCCATGGGGTTTAGCCCAATTTCTGTCAATGGAGCTGAGATGCAACACCAGACAGAGCCCATGGACAAGAATGATCTTGTTTCTGGAGGATAGCAGCCATTCTAACCTCATGCAACCTTTTTAGTATAGCATGAGGGTGGACTGACTGAAAAAAAATAAAAAAAATAGAACAAATGATCAAATTCTGTATTCTGCAAAGATTAAGAGGCAATTTCTCATGAGGAGAATATTTGAAGCCAGTTTTGCGGGAGTCTGTGTTGGAGTACTTTATGCCACATTTATCCAATGTCAAATGTTTCAACTTTTTAAAAACGCCTCATTTATAAATCTGGAGTGAAAATCATTAAAAAGCTAACCCCACCTACATTCCCACCCATATTTCAAAACTAGAGTGAGTGGTGTAAAAAGTTGCAAACTTTTTGAGGAAGTCCAAAAAGTCGCAAAATCTTCACTCTGTGACTATTTGAAGCCAGAATTGTTGCGTATAGGCATGATAAATCAGGGCCTAAGTGTATACATTTTCTATGGAGATGATGTTGAAGCAATTCAGTTTTGGCAAGGAGGTTCCAGTTCACTTTAAGTAGATTAAGCTACATCAACCAAAGTGCATGTGTATTTCATTCAACACATTCAACATTTTATTTAAGATTAAGAAGCACCGATGTAAAAAGCTTATTACTAAACCCTGAGTCTAAAAATTCTTGGTTTCCTGCTTTTAACATTATGATGGAAAAGTAATCTATGTTGTTTTTCTTCTGTGCTCTTATTATTAGTAGATCTGTTATCAGATTTATACCCAAATGGACCTTTTGCAAGATCCCCAGTTACATAATTGATATTGGAACTGGCACAGTATGCATGGACTGACATTAAATCACCCATGGAGTGCCCTGGCTTCGAACCCTTTTCTTAATTACAGCAGTTCTAATATCACAGAAATGGAAGCTGTCACCAGAAGAGAGAGTGGGCAGAACTCTATGCAATCTCACAGGGTAACTTAGCCTCCTGAAGACCTCTAATTAGCTATTCCTGGGCTCATGCTTACCACCTATTGATCTTCGGTGTCTTCCTGTTACGTTTAATTGCAGCTAAATTACCTCAGTTTAATGACTGTACAAAGGGAATTCTCTGTTTCCTTTTATTATAGTATCACAGCTTAAATGCTGACAATGCATGGCAAAAATCTGCATTATATTACACCCAAATTAAGTCCAATGCAAAAACTGTTTTCTAAGGACGTATGCAAGACAGTATATATATATATAACAGATGACTAGGATTCCATTTATCTCCACCCACTGTGAACAGAGCGTCGATATAAGTAACATTATTCGGCGTCACTGGGGTATATTGGGCGGTTGTCTAAACACAGTCAAGGAATTCCACTCTCCTCCGATCATGTCCTACCGCAGGTCCAAGAGTCTCAAGGACCAATTGGTAAGGGCAGACGTGGGAACCCTGAAGACAGCGAGACAGCTGACCCTGACAGGTGCCAGTGTCGGCTGTTTTCCTTGTTTGTCCTGCGTAAACTGTAAATTCATTCTTAAGGGTAGAGCTTTCATGCACCCACGGACTGGGGTTTCATATCAGATGAGGCATTATCTGACCTGTGACTCCAGCTTTGTTGTGTATGTTATTGTTTGTCCTTGCAATCTGTTGTACGTCGGTGAAACGACAACTGATTTTAAGACACGATTTAACAATCACCGACTTAGTGTCCGGAAAAAAAGACTGGATTTACCAGTATCCAAACACTTTGCCAACCAGAAACACACTGAGAAAGACCTAAGATTTTGCATTATTGATCATGTACCAATGCCTAGGAGAGGTGGCAACAGGACTAGCCTTTTAAAAAAGCGAGAATTAAAATGGATCTACACGTTGGACTCCCTCCATCCACATGGTCTCAATGTGGAGTACAAGGTTGGGGTCGGTTAGCTGCGTGTCTTGCCCTCTATCTTTGTATTTTTTAATGTCGATTGTCCCAGTGTTGATTATGTGACTTGTGTGTACTATACATAAATCTTCGTTTATTCTTATAGTCTTTTAATATTGTAAGTTTTTCACTTCTGTGCACTTATGCTCACATTTTATCTTTATTATTTTTACAGGTGTTATGCTGCGAGTTTGGGGTGATGATGGGCGGTGTGGCGATCGTGATGCCTGGATACCATTGTCTATGCGAAAAGCGACTTCCGTGTTCCCTCCAGAAAACTGTGTTTGTTTTTGTTATTTTCCGTTACATGTGTGGTAGGGGTTAAGAGGAGAGCCCTCTGAAGGTTGTGGCGACAGGTTGTGGCGACAGGTGGGTTTGATCGGTGCGGCCGCGACTCTGTATTTACGTACGGATGCGCGACCTCTCTGTGGTCACGGCTGGCGGATCCACTCTTCATTGTTGTGGTATCCCTTAGCCGAGCCCACTTAGCCACTCTTGACACTCTGGCATTGTCCCATGCCAGTACCATCCCGATTCCACACTGCATCGGACTATATTGTCATCATGATCGTCAGGGCGACAGAATGGGCTGTTTGCCCTTATCCATAATGGCCGTCTTGGTGCGGTGACGTAGGAGCGTATGCGTCGGGTGACGAGATTGATACTGGCCGGCAGCATGTATTACACGTCGTATTGGCATGCGCAGTGGGGACCTAGGCACGCCGGACCGCACATGTCAGCAGCGGGTGCAACCGACCCTCATCCTGCATCCTCAGTATGCACCACCTGTAATAGTAAGCACGTGACACTTTATGTAATCATCTACAGTAGACACTGATCATATTATCAACTATGTAATTATAGAAATATCTCACTATGTTTTATATTTATGGTAATTGCTTTTATGCAATCAGGTGCATCACGATTGAACCACATTGTATTGCTGATTTTATCTGTATTCACATGCATGATGTATCTTGTATTTTGCTTTTTTTATTAATTATGTTCACTTAACATGTAATTGGCTATGGCTAGCTATAACACTATATATGTTTGGATCTTGATCTGTACACACTGCTTGAGGAAGGCTCCTGTGTTAGAGCCGAAACGTCGCTACAGCCTTATGGGTAAATAAAGTTTTTTTGCTATTTTATCTATTGGAGTGCTGCCCTTTTTCTACGTCTATATATATATACTATATATGTACAGGATGAGGCAAAAGTCCAGACACCATTTTAACTGGTGTAATTTGTAAAATTGGGAGGGGGGCTGCATTATTTGGTGGTGGAAAGATTTTCAACTGCTATTTTGAAATCCGCCACATTGAATTCAGCTCAGGTTTTTCCATTGGGAAGGGGCTTGTGATATATCAGTCTTAGCTAGAATTTGCTCAGAAACACCCTGGAAGTGACAGTCTTGATCTATATTTACTTGTTTACGAGTTAAGAAAGATCAAAGTGTCCTAAAGTGCTTTACATTACATGTTCGATGTGTCCACCATTCTGCCGGATACACATGGCTAAATGTTTAATCCAGTACTCGTGGACACCTTGAAAAAAACGCAGGTAATATTTATTCAGAGCACTATAGGATTTGCCATTTCGGGCAATTGTGGAAATTGACCTCACCATTAACATAAAACAGTGTCTCTAGAATGAAAAGAATGTGATGTGTGATCCACTTGCGCCAAAGCCCATTTTGCAAACTCCATCTGTCTATCTGGCTTGTCTTGAGGTGGTGCATCTGACCTTTGTATGGATGCCATTTTTGATCATGAAGAATCTGCAATGTGGAATGTTGAATGTTCCCATTTCCAACGACAACTGTCTGGTACTGCTTTTTGGGCTTTTAATAAATGATGTTAGGGTGTTTGCAGCAACCTCTTCACTTTTGGCAGACCGTGGTCATCCTGTCCACTGTCTGTGATGATTTTGAAATAGGGAACATATCCGGGTGACATGCATTGAAGTCTGCTGTAATAACACGTCTCTCCTCCATTCACACACGAGGACAATTTCTATGTAATGTAATGAAAACAGATATTAGCTGTCAGACACAGTTTACCAACTTTGACCTCACTCATAAACAGGTAAAGTTAGGCCAAATCTAACACGTTCAGTGTGTTTCTGAGTAAATTGTAGCCCATAGAAGAAGCCAAATAATGCAGCCTCCCTCCCAATGAATACTTTGAAACATTGGAAGTCAATTTCCTACAAATTACAGTTAAAATGGTGTGTCCAGACCTTTGCCTCACTTTTGTTTTGCCTCATTAAGCATTTCACAAAAATTTGTTCACAAAATGAATTCAAAGTTTTTGCGTCTTGCTTCAGATTAATCTTGTAAAAATGGTGCCTAGTGCCAATTTACTGTGAAAATTGGTGGGTAAAACCATAAGGAAGGAAGAAGATGGAGGAACACATGACACTGAGAAGTGGGTAGAAGGGCTTGCCCCCAATTGGCTCAGAGGCTGAAAGTTGATCTGATCAGCCAATCAGGGTGCAGTAAGCAGACAGGTTCTTATGCTGAGACAGAAGAATTGCCATCCCGTCTTCAGCTTGTGACCTGGCAGGGTGTCTTGTGGCAGTGTCTGACAAAAAGCTATTAGAGACCCAAGCCACTAATGTAGTGTGAAAGGGACACTACAGACAGAGTATAGGGAAAAAATAAATAGAGAGTATATAATTGGGTATATTTTAGGGAATTTGACCAGGAAAGTCATATAGTGAGGGAGGGAGTGATCACCCAGTTGAGTATATATTACAACTGCTTGCAATAATTCTTTTTCAGTAAATGAACAACCAGCCAGCATTGTTGTCTTAAAAATCTAGCTTTTACAGTTCATAGGCTTATTGCCAGCACCCCAATAGCATACTATCTGCTCCAAACACTGAGTAATTACAAATGTTTTCTTCTAAAAACCAGTTTAAATTTACCTATGCATATTATTGCATTATACCTGGGATACTGAATGTGTAGCATATTATTGCAAGATAATGGGTAGTTGCAGCAAAAGCAGTACTGCAATAATGCAATTTTTATAATCGTGTTATTAAATGGGTTGCATATTACTGTAAGATAACAGGTACTTACAACAAAAGCAATAATGCAATAATGCTATTTTCATACCAATGTTATTAATTGAATGCATTTTATTTTTACTGCAAAAAAAATTGTTGTAAAACTTCAAGATACTAATGGTAAAATAAGATTCAGGGTTAGGTGGCACTACGGCAAACTTTCACTTCACCACTGGTCAAATGGAGAAAACAGGGGCTGCGGTCTCTTGCAGTCTGGTGGTGCACAGCTTGTCAAGTACAAAAATGGTTCCACAAATAGAAATGAATAAGCGGCACTCACCATTCGATGCAAATATTTATTTTACTGGGTGCAGAGAGGGGGCTGTTATCCCCTCTCTGCACCCAGTAAAAGAAATATTTGCATCGAATGGTGAGTGCTGCTTATTCATTTCTATTTGTGGAACTAACTTCAAGATACTGTGTAGTTCAAAGTCATTACACTGCAGAAATTGAATTCTTGCACCTGTGTTAGTGAACGCATTAATGCATCGTACAATGTAGTTCAAAGTACTTTCACTACAAAACTTACATTCTTTTACCCGTGATAGTGAATGCATTACTGCATGACAATGTATAGTTCAAAGACATTTTACTGCCAAAATTGCATTATTATACCTGTGTTAGTGAACACATTACTGCATCATACCATGTAGTTCAAAGATATTTTACTGCAAAAACTCCCTAATTACCAAAATAAATTGTCACTATCAGTGTGCAGTGTGTTTGTAGAAGGGGAGAAAAATTTTATTGCACCTCTGTCTTTAAATTATGTGCAATGTACAATTTTTTTTAGTACCATTTAATAATCTGTGTACCAAACCCATGACTTTACATTCACCTTATAATAAAATGTCTGAAAAATCGAAGAGTGGAAAAAGAAATACCGATGAGATTCAGTAGTAGTAGCAGTGGCACTTGTAGTCACGATGGTGGTGCTAGGGGCAGTGGTATCAATGGTGGCACTCAGGGCAAATAAAGAGCAGGACTTTTCGAGGGGGGCCAAGAGCCCACAATCACAATTACAGACGGATAAAAGTAGTGGGGAAGGTGAGTGCTATGACAATGATTGTGTTGGACAGAACCTGGGATCCAGGTTTGCTACACACCTACACACTATTTTTGCTATCTCCACAATATACTGCTGCTGCTCCCAAATAAAAGGGAGAATTTTTCTAAGCTTGTTTAACTTCAGAACAAGCCACTGTTTATTATGACAATTAACACTTGTGTGTATATAAATACTGGCAGGCACTCTGTCTCAGTTAATGCATAATTTTTGGACCGAACTAGCTACTGCTTCTTCTGTCATTAATGTGTGTGTGCATAAACAAGGCACGGATCTGCCCCCGTTAACGCATCATTTTTTCCCCATAACACTGTGTGCTTAAACAGCATCTGCCCAGAATAAAGGAAGATTTTTGGAAGGTTTTTAATATGAAAAAGCATAACAAATGTGACGGCACACTATGTTTTTGAACATGCTTGCATGTAAGATGGTGTGTGTATGTAAGAGTGCCTGTATGTGTACAAGTGTGTGTATGTAAGAGTGCCTGCTTGTGTATAAGTGTGTGTGTATGTGAGTGCCTGCATGTGTACAAGTGTGTGAATGCAACAGTGCCTGCATATGTACAAGTGTGTGTATGTAAGAGTGCCTGCATGCATGACAGTGTGTGCATGTAAGAGTGCCTGTATGTTTACAAGTGTGTGTATGTAAGAGTGCCTGAATGTGTGAGGGTGTGTGAAAGTCCAGTATGTGTGCACTGATGTACTGTGTGTGTTAGGCTGGGGCTACAACACACGTTGTGTGGCCAAAGACTGTAACAACGTTATATTACATTGCAACTAGTAAAATTAAACGGGGTTGCGACCCAACAGTCACAAAAAAAAAAACACCTGCTTAATTTCTTGTGACTTTCTCATTGTAATTGTAAGAAACTTACATTTAACTTTCATTTAAAGGGGTTGTCTCACTTCAGCAAATGGCATTTATCATGTAGAGAAAGTTAATACAAGCCACTTACTAATATATTGTTATTATCCATATTGTCTCCTTTGCTGGCTGGATTCATTTTTAATCACATTATAACCTGTTTGTTTCCATGGTTACGACCACCCTGCAATCCATCAGTGGTGGTTGTGTTTGCGCACCATAGGAAAAAGCGCTGACATCTCTGGTGGCCGGGACAGTGGCACCGCACATAGGCTGGTGCTTTTTCCTATATTGTGCAAGCACAACTACAACCTGTAAGGGCCCTGTATTAACTTCCTTTACATAATAAATGCTACAGTAATAAATGTTACTTTATCTATGCACGCAGCCTGGTTCTGTTATTGTATCTATACACCCCACAGCTTGATTCTGTAGCTTGGTTCTGTTACTGTATCAATACACACAGCTTGGTTCTGTTACTGTATCTATGGATGTAGCTTGGTTCTGTTACTGTATCTATGCAAGCAGCTTGGTTATATTGCTGTATCTATGCACACAGCTTAGTTATGTTACTGTATCTATACATACAGTTTGGTTCTGTTACTGTATCTATACACATAGCTTAGTTCTGTTACTGTATCTACACATACAGCTTGGTTCTGTTACTGTATCTATACACACAGCTTGGTTCTGTTACTGTATCTATACACTGTGGGGATTTGCTCTGGTAGGCAGGTTAGCGGACATAGTATAGAGGCAAATGACCAGGTTGCAAATACCTCTTCAGTGTTTATTCACACATATAACATAACACAACAGTCACTTTTCAGGCTTGGTGCTTTTTTCACACACAGAAAAACAAAATAAAGTTCACCTGGTATCCTGGGTGTCAGTTCACACCCGTCTGAATGCTCAGCCTCAGAAAGTCCACTTGCAGGCTTTAAGGCAGCCTGCTCGCCTGACACACGGTCTTCAGACCTCAGCACAGAGTGCTGGCTGTTTTTTATAAGCCTGCCAAAACCCGAGCTGGACTGTGGGGAGTAGTCACCCACCCAGCACTTTGACTACTCCCAGTAAGATCCGCCCCGGATCAGCTATACAGCTATACTAAATAGCTAGGTGTCAAACAGCAACTGCTGCTGACACATGAAAACTGGCTTTTACTCCACCGAGGCCAGGAACCTCGGTGACACATACCTTCCGTCAACGACGGACCCTTGTGCCTTCCTACAAAACACAGCTTGGTTCTGTTACTGTATCTATACACATAGCTTGGTTCTGTTACTGTATCTATACACACAGCTTGGTTCTGTTACTGTATCTACACACATAGCTTAGTTCTGTTACTGTATCTATACATACAGTTTTGGTTCTGTTACTGTATCTATACACACAGCTTGGTTCTGTTACTGTATCTATACATACAGTTTTGGTTCTGTTACTGTATCTATACACACAGCTTGGTTCTGTTACTGTATCTGTGTGTATTCCTTTCTGTCAAAATAGAAGTCTATAGCCTGCACAACAGATCATTCCCGTTTCCGTTATGCAGGAGAGGACTCCCCTGCATAACGGAAAGGGGACGGATCCATTTTGCAGCCCATAGACTTCTATTATGACGGAATGAATAACGGAATGCCTCTAAAGGCATTCCGTTAGGCATTCCGTCATAGAATTGTGTTATGGTCCGTAGTAACGGAATCCATAACGCAATTCTGCTTTTACCACCAAACATAGCGTGAACGAATTTCATAATATGAAATTCGCTCATCACTAGTACCTATGTCTGGAAGCCTAGTTTGAATATTCTTTTTAACGTAAGCATTATTGATCTTTTACAGAACTTTTTTTTTGTGCTACAGAGTTTACAATAAATGTGATGGCGTCTGGTCAGACATCTGCAATTAATGGAGCAGTGTGTATTACAAGACCCTGAGTACTTCCTTCTGCTCCAGGAAAGACCAAAGCAATCAATTACAGGAATCAACGTCATATAACCAAAACCCAGGAGAAAGGAAGTGATTGATTGATTCATTGACCAGGAAGTCAACCATACTCCTAAGTAAAGAATATCAATAGCAAAAGCTCCAGGTCCAAGTCACCCCCAAGAAAATGATGAATGTATTTTCATGTAGATTCTATTACTTCTTGTGTAAGAACTACAGATGTAGCTCATTTACAAATTTCTGAATAAAGTCAAATTATTAACATTCGACAAGAACAGTATTTATGTACGTTTTACAAAAAATTGCATGATTGTACAGGGCTGGTTCTAGCTGTCTTATAAAGACATTGTCATCTACTATATGATGTCTGACTTTTTACATTAATCATGAGAAACCCCTTTTTATTAAACACAATGATAAGACATTACTAGACGATAGTAAAGATGATGACTGCAATTGACCTTGACTGCTCAGAGTATAAACTGAATAGACAAAAGTCTAATTTGGTCACCTGATGCCAGTGAAAAAGAGCTCAGGGCAGACAAGGGGATTGTACTTTTTACACATCAATTCTAACTTCTCTTTAGCATGTAAATCTAAAAAAAATATTTTCAGGACTTTTCTTGTTGATGCAAATAATGATGCAATTTTTCAATATTCTTTAGGGGCAATTTATTAACACAAAATAAAAAAAATTGCACTGGCGTACAATGCGCAATAGTTATTAAGATGAACAAGCCTCTTAAAAAATGTGGAAAACCTTTCTGGCAATCCCTGCTCCTGAAAAGGAAATTTAGATTTGTGCTATAATTTATGCCACTTAACCCTTCACTCTAAGCCATACATACTTCCTTAAAAAAAAAGGGCACAGTGCATTGTAAAGACACAAAAATTCACAATATTTTTGAGAACATTTTATTGTTCATTCACATGATTATATTTATGTGTCCGCATCCATTCCGCAGTATGTGTGTCCGCATCCGTAATTCTGTTCCGTGGCCCCGCAAAAAAAGATAGAGCATGTCCTATTCTTGTCCGCAATTGTGGACAAGAATAGGACATGCTCTATAATAGGACCGGCTCTGTGCATTCCACAAAATGCAGAATGCACATGGCCGGTATCCATGTTTTTCAGATCCGCAATTTTCTGACTGCAAAACACATACAGTCGTCTGAATGAACGCTTATGCAAATATTTGTCACATTTGGCACATGGGGCTTAATAAATCCCCCCTTTGTGCTTCGATTGTGGACTATTTTAAAGATCACTGCTTGCAGTTTGCAAACAGGAACATTCCTTATTTATATCCAGAGGCTGGATGTATAAGGGTACGGCCACATGGTCAGTTTTCTGAATGCAGTTTTGGAAGCCAAAACCAGGAGTGAATTAAAAAAAGAGGAGGACTCCTATCTGTCCTGTATACTTTTCTCTTCTTTTATGATACATTATAGAAGAGGCCTGTGCCCACCACCACTCTGTTCTATCCAGAAGGCAAGCCACCACTCACCTTCTCCTTACTTAGTAGCTTTCTGTCTCTTTGTGGATGCTGCGGCCTACTGTACTTATTGCCGGCACTGATCCTTCCTGCCCGTAAGGGGTGTGCACTCTCTCCAGCTCCTAAAGGACCAGTTTGAGCACCTTAATCTTCCCCAGCTAATGTCTGGTCACCCAGGGGTACTTAAAGCATCTTCCCCTGTTGGAGGGTGCCAGAGCAATAGGTTGTAGCCTGCTAGTGTCCTACAAAGGTGGGTGTGCTGTTCTAGGTTTGTCTGCCCAGGTACCGACTTCTGCACATTTCCCGGATTTAACACTTCACTGCCTTACCTGACCTCTGCTTTAACTCTCTGTTCTGACTCTGAGCTGCTCACCCTGACCTCAGAATGTTTATTGAATTGCATGAACTTTGCCTGCCCTGAACTTGGCCTATCCCTGACCATATTGTTTTCTGATCCCTTGCTTCTATGTACCCCCCTGTAGGTCAGCTGTCACTTGAACAGCAACTGCTCCGGCCTGGTGGTTCCTCTGCAGGGAAGTTCAGATCCCTGTAAAGGGAGCTATGGATTAAAGGGTGAATACCGGGGGGAGGGGGGGGGGGCACTTAGATAACGCCTTTAGGAGTAGCCCCAAGCCAGATCTGTTCAAGTGGCACAGTGGATCTATATCCACTTCATAGCACATATAGGCCATCATTAGCTAGATATGCGGTACACCAAAAGTGTGTTCTTTGGCATATGGTGGCCAGTATACTTGCGTCTCAATTGTACATAGTTACATACATCTGGGGCAAGTACTTCAAACATTCCTGTCAAATCTAATACTGAAATATCACATGAACCTAGCCTTAGCCACATTTTTGGTGTTTTGCAATGTCGTGATAAATCTTCTTAAAGGTGCTAATCAATTTCCAACTACATTTGTCAAACTGATCATTGAATTGTAGATGATTCAAAGTCGATTTGTTCAAAAACATTGTAGTTAATGCTGTTTTCGTACAGCATTAAAATGTATTGGCTCCGTGGCGCAAAATTTCGTTTGGCCCGAATTTGCATTCTTCAGAGACTTCAGTGAATTACCACTATATTCAGATCTGCGTATTTAAAAACATTTTAAAATAGGAATCCGAAGTGGGCTTTGGTACTGGCTGGTATCTCGCTACCAAAGCCCACTTCGGATCTAGCATCCGAAGGTCAATTTGCTCAAGCCTAGTCAAAATGACATATAAAGTCAAGTAAGCGCTATACAGGCATGAATTGATTGCTTACTGTCCCCAAGCTGTCCTACTGGAGGCTTCCAGCTGCCCTGGTGTAAGTGAAATAAACATATTTACTAGTGATGAGGGAGGAATGCTCGGCCGAATACTTGTTTGGCTCGAGCATCGCTATGCTCGGCACATGTCTGTACTCGGCCGAGTACCACATGTGCTCGAGCGCCATGCTCGAGTCTCCTCCCAGCCAATAAACGTGCAGGTAAGTACTGCCATCACTGTAATGCCAGTAGCCATGTTGGCTGCTGGCATTACAGTGATTGGCTGGCCAGAACGTGTCATCTGGTGTTATATAGCACCCGATGACCCGGTTTTGGCTCATTGCGAGTCAGGGAGAGCTGCGCTTAGGAAGGGACAGATAGTGTAGGGAGTTTGTGATCGCAATTTATTCAATTTTAAAATGTTTCAAAGACCCAAAAGTCCTTTTAAGGACTATTGTGTGTGGTGGCAGCAATTTAATTGTGCAAAGTTGTACTCAAATATTTTTTTTATACTTTTCGAAATAGCGATTATTTTGCAATATAGAAGACACTGCAGTGACTTGTGACATCTGTGCAGCAATACCTTCTGTGTGTCAGGGGCAGAGATAGGAAGAATATTAGTGAAAATAATTTTTTTCATCCACATTTTTGCTGTCAACGGTGTAATTCGTGAATTGTTTGATCTGCGCTTCAATACCTTGTGTGGTTGTCAGGCCCAGATATAGGGAAAAAATTATAATACAGAAAACAATTTTTCTCCCATAATCTATCCACATTTTTGCTGTCAACGGTGTAATCTGTGAATTGTGTGATATGCGCTTCAATACATTGTGTGGTTGTCAGGCCTAGATATAGGGAAAAAATGTAAAATACAGAAAAAAAAATTCTCCCAAAATCTAACCACATTTCTGCTGTCAGCGGTGTAATCCGTGAATTGTTTGATCTGCGCTTCAATACATTGTGTGGTTGTCAGGCCCAGATATAGGGAAAAAATTATAATACAGAAAACAATTTTTCTCCCATAATCTATCCACATTTTTGCTGTCAACGGTGTAATCTGTGAATTGTGTGATATGCGCTTCAATACATTGTGTGGTTGTCAGGCCTAGATATAGGGAAAAAATGTAAAATACAGAAAAAAAAATTCTCCCAAAATCTAACCACATTTCTGCTGTCAGCGGTGTAATCCGTGAATTGTTTGATCTGCGCTTCAATACATTGTGTGGTTGTCAGGCCCAGATATAGGGAAAAAATTATAATTGAGAAAACACGATTTTTTCCCCCATAATCTATCCACATTTTTGCTGTCAACGGTGTAATCCGTGATTTGTGTGATATGCGCTTAAATACATTGTGTGGTTGTCAGGCCTAGATATAGGGAAAAAATTTAAAATAAAGAAACCAATTTTTCTCCCATAATCTGTCCACATTGTTGCTGTCAACGGTGTAATCCGTGAATTGTGTGAGCTGCGCTTCAATACATTGTGTGGTTGTCAGGCCTAGATATAGGGAAAAATATAAATATAAACTACATCAGAAAACAGTGTCGGTACCGCAGATTCCAATAATCTGGGCCAAAAATAGTGTCCATATTCTGTGGTGTTCTGTGACATATACAGTACGCCATCCAAAAACTGTTTATTTAGGGCAAATTCCAAAAATCTGGGCCTAATACAGTGTCCATATTCTGTGTGTTTCTGTGACATATACTGTCCTGCATCAGAAAACGGTGTCTTTAGTGGACTGTAAAAAAATCTGCGCCATATCTAGTGACAAAACCATTAATATGAAGAAGGCGAGCACTAAGGGACGGGGAAGTGGGCGTGATGCTTATGGTGCACACAGAGGCCGTGGCCCTGGGCACAATGAAACTGTGCGTGCTGCCAGTGCACCAGAAAAAATAATCCACCGTACCCAGCTTCATGTCCAACTTAGCTGGGCGGCGCAGGACAACACTCTGCAAGTCGGACCAGTGCGAACAGTTGGTCGGTTGGATTGCTGAAGATAATGCTTCCAGTCGGTTAAGCACCACCCTCTTTTCCATCAAGTCCAGTCTCTGTAGCCAAGAGTCTGTTCAACCAAATCCTCTCTCTGATCATCCTTCCTCCCACCATGGAGATGCTTGCCAAAAGAGTGATCCCACATTCGGATATTCCGAGAAGCTCTATCCAGCGGCACTATTACATTTGGCCCTCACTCCCAGCACGCTTGAAGAGGGACCTGAGATATTGTGCCCTGATTCCCAACCTCTTGAGCCTTCACAGTCTCAAGAAGATGAAGGTGGTGAAAGGCAATTATTTGTTCACAAGGTGGATGATGATGAGACACAGTTACCAATCACTGAGGTTGTGGTTAGGTCAAGTCAGGAGGATGAGCAGAGTCAGGAAGTGGAAGAGGAGGTGGTTGACGATGAGGTCACTGACCCAACATGGGAAGGTGAAAAGCCGAGCGAGGACAGCAGTACAGAGGGGGAGGGATCTGCAGCACTGCAACAGGCTGGAAGAGGCAGTGGGGTTGCAAAAGGGAGAAGTCGGCCCACACCAAACATGCCCGCAACCGTTACACCGAGCACCCCCATGCGTAAATCTACCTTGCCAAGGGGTAGGTGTTCCGCAGTATGGCGCTTTTATGAAGAAAGTGCAGACGACAAAAGAGTGGTAGTTTGCAACTTGTGCCATACCAAAATGATCCTGGGCGTGAACACTTGCAACCTCACCACCACCAGCATGATCCGCCACATGGCATCCAAGCACCCTAACAAGTGGGCCGAACGCCTGGGTCCACAATATGCCTCCTCTTCCCCTGTGTTACACACTGCTGGCCAATCCCCTGTCAAAGGCGCAGGCCCGGATGATCCTCGCCTTTCACCTGGACCTTCGCATGAACCATCAGCAACAACATCCACTTCCCTGTCCCAGAGCAGTGTCCAATTGTCCATAACACAGCCTAAATACCCACCCACTTACAGGCCATAGCACTAAATGCTCAACTTTTAAAATTACTGGCCCTTGAAATGTTGCCATTTAGGCTTGTGGACACTGAGGCCTTCCGCAGCCTGATGTCGGCGGCCATCCCTCGGTACGCAGTCCCCAGCCACCACTATTTTTCACGGTGTGCCATGCCCGCCTTACACCAGCATGTATAAGGTTAATCCACAGCACTCCAAATTTCCGTGCAAATTTTTTTTTACATTTTATTTTGTTTTCAGATTATCATTATATACATCCAGAGTAAATCATTAGTATGTAGCCACATAAAACATAATTCCCGGACGTTTCGGTCTGGTACGACATTGGCACACGTGCACGCTACATCCAGCGTCAGACCTACTGCCCTGCCACTAAGACCCCACTGAGGAAGGTCGTACCAGACCAAAACGTCCGGGAATTATGTTTTATGTGGCTACATACTAATGATTTACTCTGGATGTATATAATGATAATCTGCAAACAAAATAAAATGTAATGCAATAAAATTTGGAGTGCCGTGAATTAACCTTATACTTATTCCACTACTCTCACGGGCACCCACACTGGATTCAAGGTGTGCGGAGTACACATTTTCTCAATTACACCAGCATGTGTCCCAGAACATCACCCGTGCCCCAACCAACTCAGTTACTGGGAAGGTCCAATTAACCATGGACACATGGACACGTTCTGGTGGCCAGGGACGCTACATTTCCCTGACTGCACACTGGGTGAATGTTGTGGAGGCTGGGAGTGAGTCGTACCTTGGGATGGCACAGGTGCTACCCAGGTGCTACCCACACCCAGGATTGCGGGCCCTACATCCATCAGGGTCTCCGCCAGCAGCTATATTACTAGCTCCAACACCCACTTCTCCTCCTCCGCCGCCTCCTCCTCCACTTCCACCTCCAGCAGCAGTCAGCCATCAGTCGCTAGCTGGAAGCAGTGTAGCACTGCTGTGGGTAAGCGTCAACAGGCCATGCTGAAGTTGATCTGTTTAGGGGACAAAAAGCACACCGCCGCAGAGCTGTGGCAGGGTATAAGGGACCAAACTGAGCTGTGGCTCTCGGCACTCAAACTACAACCAGGCATGGTTGTGTCTGACAATGGCCGTAACTTGGTGGCGGCTTTGGAGCTCGGCAACCTGACACATCCCATGCCTAGCCCACGTCTTAAACTTAGTGGTTCAGCGGTTTATCAAAACCTACCCCAATTTGCCAGAGTTACTAGTGAAGGCGCACCGCGTGTGTGCCCTTTTCCGCAAGTTGTTCACTGCTTCAGTCTGTCAACGCTGCAGCAGCGCTTGCGGTTTTCAGCTCACCGACTGTTGTGCGACGTGAGCACGCGCTGGAACTCTAAGCGCCACATGTTGGCCAGGCTTTGTGAGCAGCAGAGGGCAGTTGTGGAATACCAGCTGCAACATGGTCGTCGCCTTTCGAGTCAACTGCCACTATTCACAAGCAATGAGTGGCATTGATGTCAGACCTCTGTGAGGTTTTAAAAAACTTTGATGAATCCACACAGATGGTTGGTGGCGATAACACTATTATCAGCGTAATCATCCCACTGCTGTGTCTACTCAAACGATCGCTTCTCACAATTAAGGACGACGCTCTGAATGTGGCAGACAAGGAAATGGGGGAGGACATTACACAGGGTGATAGCCAGACTGCCCTCAGTTTGTCTTCTCAGTGCGAATTGGACCATGAAGAGGAGGAGGAGCTGGAGACAGTTGCCTCTGCTACAGAGGGTAGTATCCATGGAACTTTAATTCCATCTGTTCAGTATGAATGGGCAGAAGAGGAGGAGGAGCAGGAGGAGATGGAGAGTCATCCTGATGTCAACATCGACATCTTGCCTGTTGGTACTCTGGCAGACATGGCTGACTTCATGTTAAGCTGCCTTTCTGGCGACCCTCGCGTTATACGCATTTTAGATAAACGGATTACTGGATGTTCACCCTTCTCGACCCCTGCTACAAAGAGAACTTCTCATCTCTCATTCCTGTTGTGGAGAGGACGAGCAAAATGGTGCAATACCAGAAGATCCTTGATGGAAAATTGCTCCAAAATTTTCCATCTGACAACTCTAGCGGCAGAGTCCCTACTTCCTTAGGCAACCGAGGAAGGGACACAAAGGGAACACACAGCAGTTCCAACAAAGGCAGGGCAACACTCTCCAAGGCATGGGACACTTTCATGACACCCCGCCAGCAACCTCACCCTGAAGCGCGGCCTAGTGGTACAAGGAGGGAAAAGTTTTGGAAGATGGTGTACATAGCAGACCATGTCAGTGTCCTAAATGAGTGTGTCCTAAATGATCCCTCAGTGCTTTACAACTACTGGGAATCCAAGCTGGACACGTGGCATGAACTTGCACTTTACGCCTTGGAGGTGCTGGCCTGCCCTACCGCCAGCGTTTTGTCTGAGCGTGTATTTAGTGCTGCTGGTGGCATTATAACAGATAAGCATATCTGCTTGTCCACTGGCAATGCTGACAGGTTGACTCAGATAAAAATAAACAAGGCCTGGATTGCCCCTGACTTCTCAACTCCCCCAAAGGACAGCTGAGCTGATGATGAACATAAAGGCAATTTCAATCATTTATAATGTACTCAATCTACTGTAGTGTATTTCCATGCACCTTTTCCACCACAAAGATTGTTTATATTCCCTCCACTCTAATTTTTTTAATAGGGTCAGCTCAGCAGCAGGCCCTTGTCCCTAATATTTAAGAGGGTCAGTTCAGCAGCAGGCCCTCGCCCTTAATGTTTTAGAGGGTCAGCTCAGCAGCAGGCCCTTGCATATAATGTTTTAGAGCGTCAGCTCAGCAGCAGGCCCTTGCATATAATGTTTTAGAGCGTCAGCTCACCAGCAGGCACTCGCATATAATGTTTTAGAGCGTCAGATCAGCAGCAGGCCCTCGCCTATAATGTTTTAGAGGGTCAGTTCAGCAGCAGGCCCTCGCCCCTAATGATTTAGAGGCCCACAACTCAAATCTTTTACAGGGTCAGCTCACCAGCAGGCCCCCACCTAAAATATTTTACTTGGTCAGCTCACCTGCAGGCCCAAAACTCAAATCTTTTACAGGGTCAGCTCACCTGCAGGCCCAAACCTAAAATCTTTTACAGGGTCAGCTCACCTGCAGGCCCGCAATTCAATGTGAATGAGGCCCACCTTTATGTGATATACAGGTTGTATCGGAGTGCCTCTTCCTTGTACTTTTTGACAGCACTTGCACTTTATATACAAGTAAATATACAGGAAAGAATATTTTCAATAAATCTTTCCGATTTCCGAAATTGATTATTTACTTTGGTTTTGTGTGTAAAACCTTAATTAGATTGTGGGCCTGGTGATCACTTTAAGCCCTTTTAAGCTGCAGCAGCATGGTGATGGCAGATGGCAGCATGAGGAGGCTGCATAGTGGCACAATGACTGAATCTGGATAAAAGACTGAGGCCACAGATTGCTTAGATGGCTGCAGATGGAAACAATCTGTCGAGCTGAATCACGGTCACCTGCAGACTAATGCAGCCATCAAAATCAAGTTGGGTTTGTCGGTTCTACCTCAGCTCACCTCCAGGCCCGCACCTAAAATCTTTTACTGGGTCAGCTCACCTGCAGGCCCGCAACTCAAATCTTTTACTGGGTCAGCTCACATGCAGGCCCGCGACTTAAATCTTTTACAGGGTCAGCTCACATGCAAGCCCTCGCATAGAACTTTTTAGAGCGTCAGCTCAGCTGCAGGCACTAGTATAAAATCTTTTACAGGGTCAGCTCACCTGCAGGCCCGCAACTCATGCTGCCTTGCTATGAAGTAGTAGCCGTAGATCATGCTCCCTCTCCAAAATCTAACAATGATTCCCCGTTACCGGTTAGGCGCATAAAAGAACATCAAAAGTTGATAGGGAAGATATTCAAATGGATCGTGGACGTCACTGGGATGTGCGATCAGGCAGAAGTTATCTAGAGTCAACAAAGCTGCAGTAGGGCCTCTCCTGTATAATGTTTCCTCATCCAAAATACCGCAGTGACATTCCCTGTAAAAATTTATTACTCATTCCAATAACAGGGCATCTTAAGAGTCCTGTATTGTTATTTATCGTCACTACCTCCCCAAGTCGGGAGTGGGTAATTGCCGCGCTCCTGCTGCCTTCCTTCGATTCTTGAAATTTAATAACTTGAATACACAATTGAATATACAGGAAAGAATGTTTCCTAACAATTTTTCCTGTAAAATTGATTTTTTTGGTGGGTTTAGTGTGCATTTTTGTCAGTCTGTAAAAGTGGCGTACAACTCGGACAACATGGTTCCCAGCAGCGACCTGGGAGTCCAAGATGCATCCAGACATCGTCCCCATGGTGTTCCCGATCCATTTCGGTGGTGTTTCTGTCACTTTCTGACCTTTTCCAATGGACCAGGCACCCTCCCCTCTTCAGAGCAGGGGATGACTGGTTGTCTCCCATGGACTTCCATTATACTCGGGTGCTCGGTCGAGCACACGAATATAGCAATGTGTTTGGGCCGAACACCCGAATACTTTGGTGCTTGATCATCACTAATATTTACCTTTCACCCACCACATCCATGGCCTGCAAGATATTGGTGAGCCGACAACTCCTGAAAAAGTTGTACTCTGCGGATTCTGCTGCCTGTATCTAGGCATGCATCAGATGAGTCCACTTGCCAATCTCCAGCTGTACAGAATAGAAGATACCCAGGAACAGCCAGAGGAAGCAGTTGCACACCATTTATATGGTGAGTGGCGGAAGAGTATGCTTACTTCACTGGGCAGCTGGGGTTTCCAATACTTCAGCTTGGGGACAGTATATACTGGTATGGAGCATACATAACTGTATATGGCATTTTGAGAAACTAAGTTGGAAATTGGCTGTCCTTTTTAATGGCACGTCTACACAGGAAGGGTCTACTGCGGATTTTTTCAAATGGTGTGGTTTTTACTGTGGAATTCATAGCTTAAATGCTGCTGGTTTCCACACCCAATTCCACAAAGAAAATTTTGCAGCATCCACACTGTGTGCACTTACCCAAATTATGTATTGTCTAGAACCTGCAGATACCAGTGTTTTTAAAGTCCAAGGTTTTTAAATCTATTTAAAAGTATAGCTTCCTTATCTGTAGACACTGAATGAAGAGTTTTTTAATGCCTATGGTTTGTTATATCATTCGTGAGCCTTATCACTCTGTGCCATACACAGATTAACATTCCTCACCATGCAAGACAAATCTATCATCTCAATAGACCCCATTATTCCATGGGACTGAAACACGGCGTAGTTAACTGTTCCTCTGTCATCAGAATGGATTTTTCACTGCTCAATTATCATCAAGGGAACAATTTGCTGACCTTTTTTTAATCGAAATGAAAATGTGGAACTGTCAAAATACAATGGCTTGTTAAAAAGCATTGGAGATATCTGATTTAGTAATCATTATATCTTAAATAATGTAGTTTTGATTTATAAATGAAATGCAAAGAAAATGTAATGAAACATCTTGTCCTGCTAATTTCCTACATAGCACTTGAAATAGTAAATGGCTGAGTTATACAACCAGATCTAATCAGCAGTGTAAGGGAAATATCTCTTCAGGATGTTCCACTCACTTAATACTACACAGAGCACAGATTGTTTCACAATGCCATTGTCACCACTGAAAAATAGGATAAGGATCGAAAAAAAATATTTTTGGAGCATTAGCACATAAGGACCCACGTGTGGCCTGACAGCAGTTGTTGGGGAGAAAGATGGAGCTGTTGAATTTTAACATGCTCAAATTCTTTTGTTCTCAGGGAGATGGGGTACAGCCAGACATTCAGGTTAATTGATGCAGTGTATACAGTGTATACTGAATCATTGTTTGACGGCAGCAGATCATGATTACCAGTGGCGTGCCTAGGGTGCTTGGAACCCGGGGCGGGTCCTTTCTTTGGCACCCCCCCAATACTTGAAAAAAAATTGTACCCCCTCACAGTAGTATTGTCACCGCCAGTTCTGTGAGAAGGTCTGGCAGACGTTCTTCTCTACCTCTTGTATGATGTTCTTTGTTTTGGTTTTACTTTCTCATCTCCTTTCCTTCTGCCAGGTGTCACTTATTTCGACTAATCGTTTTCCTTTATAATCCCTCCCATACTGCCTCACTTTGTTGTTTATACTACTTCCTGGATGAAGTGTTCACTGCTGGAGGTTGCTTCTGCTGTTTGTTCAGATAAGTCTTTTACTTTATTGTGTTTCCTTGCTGGCTTAATTTTAGGTGACCCTGACTCCGTCCGTATTAAGTGCAGGGAGACGGTGGTCGTGTCCCCTTACTATTATAGGGTTTTCACGTGTCACACAGTATTAGGTACGCGGGCATGCAATCGTCTACCATACAGACCCTTGCATGTGCATAGCAGTCAGGGAGAGCTCTTAGGGTTTTAGAGGGCTCACATATTAGCTCCTTAGTTTGGGATCAAGCCAGTCGCACGTTTATTTATATGTTCCAGCTATCTGCTAACTTCATCCGTGACATTATAAACCGCCATAACCGTCTTAAGCATGGATCCGGTTTCAGCCTTGATTGACCGCATACAAGGTCTTTCGCTGGAGGTAGCAGATCTCCGTAAAACTGTGTCTCAGTTTCAGGTAATCGGTTCTGCTGGCGTTCATGGAGTTTGTTCCGAGCCTAAGATCTCACTCCCGCATACGTTCTCTGGGGGTAGTAAGAATTTTGTTCGCTTTAGAGAGGCTTGCAAACTCCATTTTTGCCTACTTCCCCATTCCTCTGGTGATGAGGAGCAGAGGGTGGGGATCCAAAAAAGAGCGGGGGCACATCAGAATTAGAGTAAGAGTGCCGGCACACGGTATAAAACACACTGTATAGATTCAGAAAAAAAAAGAATACCGAGATAAAAGCCGCACATCTATAAAAATATCAAATTTATTGGAGACAACAGACACAACAAAAAATTGAATAAAAAGCCCAGATTCATTGTATACAATGTTTTTATTCAATTTTTTGTTGTGTCTGTTTGATGTGCGGCTTTTATCTCGGTATTCTTTTTTCTTCTGAATCTGAGCAGAGGGTGGGGATCATCATCTCGCTGCTCAGGGATAATGCTCAGTCTTGGGCCTTTTCGTTGCCGGTGGGGGCACGGCCCCTCCGATCAGTGGATGAATTTTTTGTAGCCCTGGGGCAGATATATGATGACCCGGATGGTATTGCTCTGGCTGAATCTAAACTGCGTATTTTATGCCAGGGTAAACAGTCCGCAGAGATATATTGTTCTGAATTTCGGAGATGGGCAGCTGATACTGGTTGGAATGATGCTGCACTCCGAAGTCAATTTTGCCATGGTCTTTCGGAAAGATTGAAAGATGCATTCGCTTTTCATGAGAGACCAGCATCGCTAGAGTCAGCCATGTCTCTAGCTGTTCGTATTGACAGGCGTCTTAGAGAGAGAGAGGAGACTACTCTTTCCTGTCATATTTAGCCCAAGGACAGTGGGGCTGTCTCATTCAGTGCGCAGGGGTCTCAGTCTGTCTCAATCCCCTCTGAGGAGGAGGCCATGCAGCTGGGTTTGCTTGCCTCTTATAGTAGAGGATTCAGCTCTCAGAGGAGGGTTTGTTTTTGTTGTGGGGGTATAAATCATTTGGCTAATGTTTGCCCCTCTAGGAGATTCATGACGTTTTCTGAGGGTAATAAAAACAAAACAAAACAAAAAAAACCCTCTAAAAACTTTCCATTTGCTACTATTGGCAAGGTTGATGCGGAAATTGAAGGTTTACCGTTTGCTTGTAGTTCCCGTTTTCTCCTACCTGCCAGGGTGGCGCTAGACAACAAGAACATTGTTTGTGAGATTTTTGTAGATAGTAGAGCAGCTGTCAATCTCATTGATAATCAATTTGCAACAACGCATGGTTTCCAGGTATGCACTTTGGAAAAGGATATACTTGTTTTTGCTATCGATTCCGCTCCACTTTCTCAAAGATCGTTAAAGGGCATAGTTCACAATATCCATTTGACTGTGGGTGACGCTCATGTTGAGGATATGTCATGTTTCGTCTTAAGCGGATTACCTACTCCTCTAGTGTTGGGGCTACCCCGGCTCACTAAACATAACCCCACCATTATATATGTATATAGTTGTGCCTGCGCTGTCGCTGTGTAATTATCTCTATATGCACTAAGGCAGATAGAGCCGCTGATAGATACCTGGATGGATATCGGCTGCCCCGATCCAAAAATTATACAAAGATAGTCAAATTGATGTTTGGTACCAGCGCTAGAAAAAAAGGGGGAATAGATAATTTGTTACGTTATGCTAGTTGACAGTTACCTTATTCCAGCAGGACAATAACTCAATCAGGTAAAATGTACGGCGGGTATCCGGTCCAGCGGTGTGGTAGGATAACTTGCAGTGCTTCTTGCTCAACCTCAGAGCGCGTATGCCGCCCCGGCCGGTGGCTAGCGTGCGCGCGAAGGAGCTATGTTGGTACGAGGTTCCGGAGCGTGTAGCGTGACGTCACGACAGACCTTCGGAGAGATCCAGAGACCAAAAAGCGATCCTACGCGTTTCGAAGCTTACGGGCTTCTTCGTCAGGGATAATTGCTATGTTTGTTCCCTGGATTAAATAGGTGCCCGGTCCCTATGGCAACTGCTATAGTTTACCTCATCAGGATTCCCGCATAGAGTCCTACATGGATAGGTGGTAACATACGATTATTTGCAGCAGACAGTGGTCAGAGTTCCATACGTTTTCCAATGATGGTAATTCAAAATGCGAATAATTCCATCTCTCGATTTAGGCCATTTGGTGCTAAAGTCTTCAATCTAAATATCCATTTACTTTCACATCTTGACATCTGTTTAATGATGTCTCCACCTCTCATATTTAGTTTAACTTTTTCGATACCCCCAATGAAAGAACCGGTAAAGTTCCCTGCGTGGTATTGGGCGTAATGACGGGACAGGGGATGACCGTCATACTTTTTCTTTATATTGTTTAGATGTTCCCCCATCCTAGTTCTTAGTTCTCGTTTGGTTCGGCCCACATATATTTTAAGACAGGGACATTTAATAAAATATATCACTCCACGAGTATTACATGAAATGTAATGGTTAATTTTATATTTATGATGATTGTCCCCTATTTCAGTAATGGGAAATTTTATTGTACCATGTTTAATTCTCCTACAGTTTTTGCACAGTTTGCATGGGAAGAAACCCTTTTGTGTTAAATGACTCAACTTATTTTTTTGGGGTGGTTTCACGGTAGGCGCTATCATAGTACTCAGATTTGAAGCCTTCCTAAATATGAAGGTAGGATTTTTAGGGATCCTATCACCTATCAATTTATCTTGTTGCAACATTTCCCAGTGTTTTCTGACAATTCTTTTGAGGGTTACTGCCCCTTCACTATATGTGGTGATTATCAGGATTTTAATAGGGGCATTAGTGCAGTCTCTTTCAATGGTTTTTGCGGGGTCCTGCATTTTGTCCTTCAGTAGTAGGTTTCGATCTACCTCTCTAATATGTTTAATGGTTGGTTCTAAGTCCTCCATTTTGTACCCCTTCTCAATGAATTTAGTGTTTAGATCTCTGATTTCTTCCTCAAAATGACCAATATCTGTGCAATTCCTACGTATCCTAATGTATTGGCTACGAGGGATATTAATGAGCCACGTCGGTAAATGGCAACTTCTAAGAGGGATATAACTGTTACAATCAGTGGGCTTACAGTATGACTTAGTGTGAATCTGCCCTTTCTCAATGAATATTGTGAGATCTAAAAAATTAACCTGCTGTTTACTATAATTGGGTGAGGTTGAGCAAGAAGCACTGCAAGTTATCCTATCACACCGCTGGACCGGATACCCGCCGTACATTTTACCTGATTGAGTTATAACCCCACCATTGATTGGCAAGCAAGGCAAATAAATGGTTGGAGTGACTTTTGCAGAGAGAATTGCCTCACGGCGTCTCTTTCAGAGGTTTCTACCAAGACTGTACCATCTTTTCTCTCTGAATTTTCAGATGTGTTTTCCGAGAGTCACCGGGAGTACGACTGCCCTATTAATCTCATCCCAGGCGCCAAGCTGCCAAAATCACGACTATACAATCTCTCCCAACCTGAAAGAGTCGCTATGCGTACTTATATCTCTGAGAGCCTGAGAAAGGGACACATCCGACCCTCGAAGTCACCTGTTGCCGCTGGTTTTTTTTTTGTTAAGAAAAAAAGATGCTTCTTTAAGACCTTGTCTGGATTTCAGGGAGCTGAACCGTATCACGATTCGTGACCCATATCCGCTTCCTCTGATCCCGGACCTGTTTAACCAGATTGTTGGGGCTAAAGTTTTTTCTAAGTTGGATTTAAGAGGGGCATACAACCTAGTCAGGGTCAGGGAAGGGGACGAATGGAAGACGGCCTTCAATATCCCTGAGGGTCATTTCGAGAATTTGGTTATGCCCTTTGGTTTGATGAATGCTCCGGCCGTCTTCCAACATTTTGTGAACAGCATTTTTTATCATTTAATGGGGAAATTTGTACTGGTGTATCTAGATGACATTTTGATTTTTTCTCCTGATTTCAAGACTCATAGGGACCACCTATGTCTGGTCTTGCTGATTCTGCGGGAGAATAAATTATACGCTAAACTGGAAAAATGTGTGTTTGCGGTTCCGGAGATTCAATTTCTTGGTTTTCTTCTCTCCGCTTCTGGTTTTAGGATGGACCCTGAGAAGGTCTGCGCTGTGCTTGATTGGGAGCTTCCTGAGAACCAGAAGGCGCTGATGCGGTTTTTGGGTTTTGCCAATTATTACAGAAAGTTAATTTTGAATTATTCCTCTGCTGTTAAGCCACTCAGTGATATGACTAAAAAGGGGGTGGATTTTTCCTCGTGGTCGGTAGATGCGCTTAAAGCCTTTTCTAGCACTAGAGAGTTTTGCTTCCGCTCCCATTTTGGTACAACCTGATGTCTCTCTACCTTTTATTGTTGAGGTGGATGCTTCTGAGGTGGGTGTGGGTGCAGTCTTATCTCAGGGTCCCTCTCCTGCCAAATGGCGACCGTGTGCCTTTTTCTCAAGGAAACTATCCTCTGCAGAGAGAAATTACGATGTGGGAGATAGGGAGTTGTTGGCCATCAAATTAGCTTTTGAGAAATGGCGCCATTGGCTTTGTTTCTCATGATAGCTCTACTTGGAATAGAAAGGAACTGTACAAAAAAGATGGTTTGCATCTTTCTCTCAAAGGAACAAATGTACTTAGTGAACAACTCCAAGAATTTGCGAAAGAGTATTTAAACTAGGAAGGGGGGGCAAAAGAGTGAAAATAAAAGAGTCCAATTGCCCCCCGAAACAATGCCAGAACAGGTCAGAAGCACAGAGGTTAAGAAATGATAAGCTCAGAGTCCTGTCTACAAATGCTCGCAGTTTAGGTAAAAAAATCAATGAACTTGGGTCAATAATGGCATCTGAGAATGTAGATTTAGTGGCTGTTACGGAGACATGGTTTAATGAAAGAAATGACTGGGACATAACCATACCAGGGTACTCTTTATACAGAAGAGACAGAGAAGGCAAGAAAGGAGGAGGAGTGGCCCTGTATGTGAAAGATAGCATTAAATCTAACCTAATACAAGTTGGTGAGGCCAACATAGAGTCAGTTTGGGTTACGTTGCAGTTTGCTAACCATGCAGTAACTCGTGTAGGTGTGATATATAGACCACCTGGTCAAGTTAAAGAACTAGATGATCTACTAGTTGAAGAAATAGCTAAAATGACAATGAAAGGAGAAGTTATCATTATGGGAGATTTCAATCTTCCAGATATAAACTGGAAAACCAAAATAGCAAGTTCTACCAGGAGTACAGATATTCTAAATTCCCTACTGGGGTTATCTCTACAACAAGTGGTTGAGAAGCCAACCCGGAGGGAGGCCATTTTGGATTTGGTATTCACAAACGGGGATTCGGTATATGATGTCATTGTAGGCGAAACCTTGGGATCTAGTGATCACCAGTCAGTGTGGTTTAATATAAGAACTGTGAAAGAGTCCCACCACACAAAAACAAAAGTTTTAGATTTTAGAAAAACAGACTTTTCAAAAATGAAATTAGTCATAAATGAGTCCTTATCAGACTGGAACGGATTACATGGAGTCCAGGAGAAATGGGACTACTTAAAAGGTGCATTATTGAAGGCAACAGAAAATTGCATTAGACTTGTAAGTAAAAGCAAAAAAAGGAGGAGACCAATGTGGTACTCAGCAGAAGTGGCCCAAATCATTAAAAATAAAAAGCTAGCATTTTGTAATTATAAAAAAACCCAGAGCAATGAAGATAAGGAAATCTACAAGATTAGGCAGAGAGAGGCCAAGCAAGTTATAAGAACTTCTAAAGCGCAGGCAGAAGAAAAACTAGCTCAGTCTATGAAAAAAGGGGATAAGACATTCTTCAGATATATAAATGAAAAAAGGAAATTAAAACAAGGAATAACTAAATTAAAAACAAAGGACGGAAGGTATGTAGAAGAGAATAAAGGGCTAGCCGACTGCCTTAATGAATACTTCTGTTCAGTTTTTACAAAAGAAAAAGGAGAAGGACCTCCACTAGAAAGAATGACTATTAAATCGTTTGATGCATGTATCTTTACAGAGGAAGATGTTCTAAGTTTGCTGTCTAAGGTGAAGACAGATAAGTCACAGGGGCCTGATGAGATACACCCAAAATTATTAAAAGAGCTTAGTGGTGAGCTGGCAAAACCGCTAACAGATTTATTTAACCAATCATTAGTAACAGGAGTCGTCCCGGAAGATTGGAAATTGGCAAATGTCGTGCCCATTCACAAGAAAGGTAGTAGGGAGGAATCGAGCAACTATAGACCAGTGAGTCTGACATCAATAGTAGGCAAATTAATGGAAACCCTATTAAAGGATAGGATTGTGGAACATCTAAAATCCCATGGATTGCAAGATGAAAAACAACATGGGTTTACTTCAGGGAGATCATGTCAAACAAATCTTATAGATTTTTTTGACTGGGTGAATAAAATAATAGACGGTGGAGGTGCAGTAGACATCGCATATCTAGATTTTAGTAAGGCTTTTGACACTGTCCCACATAGAAGACTTATCAATAAACTGCAGTCATTGAGCATGGACTCCCATATTGTTGAGTGGATTAGGCAGTGGCTGAGTGACAGACAACAGAGGGTTGTAGTCAATGGAGAACATTCAAAACAAGGTAATGTTACCAGTGGGGTTCCACAGGGATCTGTACTGGGACCGATTTTGTTTAATATCTTCATAAGTGATATCGCAAAAGGCCTCGCTGGTAAGGTTTGTCTTTTTGCTGATGACACAAAGATATGTAACAGGGTTGATGTTCCTGGAGGGAAACGCCAAATGGAAAAGGATTTAGGAAAACTAGAAGAATGGTCAGAACTCTGGAAACTTAAATTTAATGTGGATAAGTGCAAGATAATGCACCTGGGGCGTAAAAACCCAAGGGCAGAATATAGAATATTTGACACAGTCCTGACCTCAGTATCTGAAGAAAGGGATTTAGGAGTAATTATTTCAGAAGACTTAAAGGTGGGAAGACAATGTAATAGAGCAGCACGAAATGCCAGCAGAATGCTTGGATGTATAGGGAGAGGTATAAGCAGTAGAAAGAGTGAAGTGCTTATGCCGCTGTACAGAACACTGGTGAGACCTCACTTGGAGTATTGTGCGCAGTACTGGAGGCCATATCTCCAGAAGGATATAGATACTCTAGAGAGAGTTCAGAGAAGAGCTACTAAACTAGTACATGGATTGCAGGATAAAACTTACCAGGAAAGGTTAAAGGACCTTAATATGTATAGCTTGGAAGAAAGAAGAGACAGAGGGGATATGATAGAAACTTTTAAATACATAAAGGGAATCAACTCGGTAAAGGAAGAGAGCATATTTAAAAGAAGAAAAACTACCACAAGAGGACACAGTTTTAAATTAGAGGGGCAAAGGTTTAAAAGTAATATAAGGAAGTATTACTTTACTGAGAGAGTAGTGGATGCATGGAATAGCCTTCCTGCAGAAGTGGTAGCTGCAAATACAGTGAAGGGGTTTAAGCATGCATGGGATAGGCATAAGGCCATCCTTCATATAAGATAGGGCCGGGGGCTATCCATAGTATTCAGTATATTGGGCAGACTAGATGGGCCAAATGGTTCTTATCTGCCGACACATTCTATGTTTCTATGTTTCTATGTTTCTATCACCGTGTTTACCGACCATAAGAATCTGGCCTACTTGGAATCGGCCAAGGGTCTGAACCCGAGACAGGGTTCTTTTCTAGGTTTAATTTTGTTGTTAGGTTCCACCCTGGGGTTAAAAATGTGAAGGCGGATGCCCTGTCACGTTGTTTTCCGGGAGGGGGGAACTTTGAAGACCCGGGTCCCATTTTGGCTGAAGGGGTGGTCGTCTCTGCTCTTTATCCTGATTTGGAGGCAGAGGTTCAGTCAGCCCAGGCAGAGGCTCCTGATCTTTGTCCTCCTGGGAAGTTGTTTGTGCCTCTCACTTTACGACACAAGGTTTTTAAGGAGCACCACGATACTGTCCTTGCTGGGCACCAGGGGAGTAGAGCCACAGTGGATCTCATTGCTCGGAGATTCTGGTGGCCAGCTCTTTGTAAGACGGCCATCGGGTTCTCTCCTCCCTTTACCCATTCCTTCCCGTCCTTGGACGCATCTGTCCATGGACTTCATTACGGACCTGCCTCGTTCCTCGGGGAAGACTGTGATTCTGGTGGTAGTGGACCGTTTTAGCAAAATGGCACATTTCATTCCCTTTCCTGGGTTACCCAATGCTAAGACGCTGGTACAAGCGTTTGTTGATCATATTGTTAAATTGTATGGCATTCCTTCAGACATCGTTTCTGATAGGGGCACGCAATTTGTTTTCAGATTCTGGAAGGCCTTCTGTTCTCGCTTGGGGGTTCGGTTGTCGTTCTCGTCTGCTTTTCACCCGCAGTCGAATGGTCAGACCGAACGCGTCAATCAGAATCTGGAGACATCTGCGCTGTTTTGTGGCGGAGAATCAGGAGGATTGGTATTCTTTTTAGTCCCTTGCTGAGTTTGCTTTAAATAACCGTCGCCAGGAGTCCTCTGATAAGTCACCATTTTTTGGTGCATATGGGTTTCATCCGCAGTTTTGGACATTCTCTGGAGAGGGGTCTTCTGGTTTACCTGATGAGAAAAGATTTTCCTCGTCTTTGTCATTTATTTGGCAAAAGATTCAGGGCAATCTGAAGAGGATGAGTGAGAGATATAAGCGTGTGGCGGATAAGAGACGTGTGCCTGGTCCGGACCTCAATGTTGGTGATCTGGTGTGGTTGTCTACAAAGAATATCAAACTGAAGGTTTCCTCCTGGAAGTTAGGTCCTAGGTTTATTGGGCCTTACAAGATCTTGTCCGTCATCAATCCCGTTGCCTTCCGTCTTGATTTTCCTCAGACTTGGAAGATCCATAATGTTTTTCACAAGTCCCTATTAAAACCTTATGTCCAACCCACTGTACCCTCCTCTTTGCCTCCTCCTCCGATTATTGTTGATGGTAATCTTGAATTTCAGCTCTCTAGGATTGTGGATTCTTGCATTATCCACGGTTCTCTTCAGTACCTCGTTCATTGGGAGGGTTATGGTCCTGAGGAGAGGATGTGGGTCCTAGTGGCGGACATTAAGGCCACTTGTCTCATCAGGGCTTTCCATAGGTCTCATCTTGAGAAGGTGGGCTCTGAGTGTCCGGAGTCCACCCGTAGAGGGAGGGGTACTGTCACCGCCAGTTCTGTGAGAAGGTCTGGCAGACGTTCTTCTCTACCTCTTGTATGATGTTCTTTGTTTTGGTTTCACTTTCTCATCTCCTTTCCTTTTGCCAGGTGTCACTTATTTCGACTAATCGTCTTCCTTTATAATCCCTCCCATACTGCCTCATTTTGTGGTTTATACTACTTCCTGGATGAAGTGTTCACTGCTGGAGGCTGCTTCTGCTTTTTGTTCAGATAAGTCTTTTACTTTATTGTGTTTCCTTGCTGGCTTGATTCTAGGTGACCCTGACTCCGTCTGTATTAAGTGCAGGGAGCCGGTGGTCGTGTCCCCTCACTATTATAGGGTTTTTAGGTGTCACACAGTATTAGGTACGCGGGCATGCAATCGTCTACCATACAGACCCTTGCATGTGCATAGCAGTCAGGGAGAGCTCTTAGGGTTTTATAGGGCTCACCTATAAGCTCCTTAGTTTGGGATCAAGCCAGTCGCTCGTTTATTTATATGTTCCAGCTATCTGCTAACTTCATCCGTGACAAGTATTACCCTCATTGTACAACCTACACAGTAGTTTTGTGTTCTCACAGTAGTTATGCCCTCTCTGTGCCCCTTTCACAGTTGTAATGCCCTCGTTGTGCCCCCTTCACAGTAATAATCCCCATTGTGCCCACTTCACAGTAATAATCCCCATTGTGTCCCCTTCATAGTAATAATCCCCAATGCGCCCCCTTTATAGTAATAATGCCCACTGTGTCCCCTTCACAGTTGTAATGCCCACTGTGCCCCTTCACAGTAATAATGCCATTGTGCCCCCTTTACAATAATTATGCCCATTGTGCCCCCTTCACAGTAATAATGCCCATTGTGCCCCCTTAATATTAGTAATACCCACTGTGCTAGTAATGCCCTCTGTGACCCCTCCATAGTAGACATCCCCATTGTGCCCCCTTCACAGTAATAATGCCCATTGTGCCCCCTTCACAGTAATAATGCCCACAGTGCCCCCTTCATTGTAGTAATACCCTCTGGCTCTGTGCATCCTCCATAATAGAAATGCCCATTGTGCCCCCTTCACATTAGTATTGCCCTCTGTGCCCCTTCCAGTAAGTCCCTCTGTGCCCCCAGCCCCCAGCTGTTTGAAGAGAGGGCAGCGCTCATATGAGAGCTGCTTTCTCTGTTCTGTTCACCTGCTCACTGTAGCATTAGCAGTGATGAGCAGGTAAACAGAGCAGAGAAGGCAGCGCTCATACAAAAAAAAACTGACAACCCCTTTAAAGATATACTTGGAAAACATTACATACAGCGCTACAGAACATGCAGGGTCATACAGCTCCAAATACCTCTTACATTCAGTGACTTCTCTTCTCTGATGTAGATTTTTTCTTTCCTCTTCTTCTCCTGTTAAACCAGACCACCATGATGACTTCTTTTAGCCATGCCTCGTCTCTGCAGAGTTTAACCAACAGACATCTTACTTTCCTACTTTTCCATCCTCCTCCTACCTTCTCAACTCCCCATCCTGCCACCCCCAATACTGTGTCCACTGTGCTCCCCAATACTTTCCTGCAGAAACAGTCCCCCTGAAAATACTGGTACCACACAGATAAAACACCCCTTTATATTGTGCGCTAGCAATAAAAAAAAAAAACACCTTCCTTTCAGATCAGACCCCTATATAAAACCCTAAATGAGATCCCCCAATCTCAGACCAAACCCCCTTTAGACCTCTATGTCAGACCCTGACCCAATATCAGACCTTAGATAAGACTCCCATATAAGACCCCCATTAGACCTCCAGACCCACATATCAGACCTCCAGACCCCCATTAGACCCCCAGACTCCCACTAGACCTCCAGACCCCCATTAGCCCTCCAGACCCCCAATCAGACCCCCATTAGACCTCTAGACCACCAATCAGACCCCCATTAGACCTCCAGACCCCCAATCAGACCCCCATTAGACCTCCATACCCCCAATCAAAACCCCATTAGACCTCCAGACCCCCCAGTCAGACCTCCAGACCCCCAATCAGACCCCCATTAGACCTCTAGACCCCCCAGTCAGACCTCCAGATTCCCAATCAGATCCCTATTAGACCTCTAGACCCCCCAGTCAGACCTCCAGACCACAATCAGACCCCCATTAAACCTCCATACCACCAATCAGACCCCAATTAGACTTCAGACCCCCAATCAGACCCCCAATCAGACCCCCCAGTCAGACCTCCAGACCCCCCAGTCAGACCTCCTGACCCCCCCAGTCATACCTCCTTACCCCCCAGTCATACCTCCAGACCCCCCATAGGCCACTCCAGACCCCCATTAGACCTCTCCAGACCCCCATTAGACATCCATATCAGACCTCAGATAAGACTGTAAAATAATAAAGTAACTTACCTCTCCAGTCGCCACTCTCCCTGTCCTGGTTGTCTTCTCTTCTCAGGGCCGGCGCTGCAGTCACCTGACCTCCTGCAGCGTCAGGTCAGAGTGCGCTCTGTATGTCCTGATGCTGCAGGCAACCAGGACACAGCAGTGCTGGACCTGAGAAGAGTGAATAGGAGGAGGGGTAAGTACTGTACAGCGCTCACAGCGCTTCTGTTGCAGACTAGTGAGCGCTTCCATTACGGAAGCGCTCACTAGTATTCCCTTTATAAGAGGCACTGCATCTTATAAAGGGAAAAGCAATGAGCATTTCCATCTGTATTGATAGAAGCCCGCTTTGCTTCTGTTCTGGCACCCCCCTGAGAGCTGGCACCCAGGGCACGCTGCCCCCCTTCCCCCCGGGCACGCTACTGATGTTTACACAACACGATCTGCCACGACAAACAATGATTTTTTTAACCTGTCAAACCTCGTTCATCGGGCAATTGACAGCAGTATTAGTCTTTTAGCTGATCGCTGTTCGAACTATTGTTAGCAATCATCTGCCAAAAAATCGGCATTGGTAATACACCCTTAAATAATAAAAGAGAAGTCATAGTTAATACCTTAATACTTTCTCTGCTTTTATATTCCACTCCTGATTTTGGCTGCCAAAACTGCATAAAAACACCTGAACATGTGTACCCATAAACTGCATCAGAGGCAGAGCTGCACATACAGTTGTTAGAAAAAGTATGTGAACCCTTTGGAAGGATATGGATTTCTGCACAAATTGGTCATAAAATGTGATCTGATCTTCATCTAAGTCACAACAATAGACAATCACAGTCTGCTTAAACTAATAACACACAAAGAATTAAATGTTACCATGTTTTTATTGAACACACCATGTAAACATTCACAGTGCAGGTGGAAAAAGTATGTGAACCCTTGGATTTATTGGTTGAACCTCCTTTGGCAGCAATAACTTCAACCAAACGTTTCCTGTAGTTGCAGATCAGATGTGCACAACGGTCAGGAGTAATTCTTGACCATTCCTCTTTACAGAACTGTTTCAGTTCAGCAATATTCTTGGGATGTCTGGTGTAAATCGCTTTCTTGAGGTCATGCCGCAGCATCTCAATCGGGTTGAGGTCAGGACTCTGACTGGGCCACTCCAGAAGGCGTATTTTCTTCTGTTTAAGCCATTCTGTTGTTGATTTACTTCTATGCTTTGGGTCGTTGTCCTGT
This sequence comes from Bufo bufo, assembly GCF_905171765.1. Lineage (NCBI taxonomy): Eukaryota > Metazoa > Chordata > Amphibia > Anura > Bufonidae > Bufo > Bufo bufo. The sequence goes on from NC_053390.1 coordinate 329,218,383, forward strand.
TGCAACACCCATCTTCTGTTGAGCTTCAGCTGGTGGACAGATGGCCTTAAGTTCTTCTGCAAAATGTCTTGATAAACATTTTTCCTTCGATGATAGCAATCCGTCCAGGCCCTGACGCAGCAAAGCAGCCCCAAACCATGATGCCCCCACCACCATACTTCACAGTTGGGATGAGGTTTTGATGTTGGTTTGCTCTGCCTCTTTTTCTCCACACATAGTGTTGTGTGTTTCTTCCAAACAACTCAACTTTGGTTTCATCTGTCCACAGAATATTTTGCAAGTGCTGCTGTGGAACATCCAGGTGCTCTTGTGAAAACTGTAAACGTGCAGCAATGTTTTTTTTTTTTACAGCAGTGGCTTCCTCTGTGGTATCCTCCCATGAAATCCATTCTTGTTTAGTGTTTTACGTATCGTAGATTTGCTAACAGGGATGTTAGCATATGCCAGAGACTTTTGTAAGTCTTTGGCTGACACTCTAGGATTCTTCTTCACCTCATTGAGCAGTCTGCGCTGTGCTCTTGCAGTCATCTTTACAGGACGGCCACTCCTAGGGAGAGTTGCAGCAGTGCTGAACTTTCTCCATTTATAGACAATTTGTTTTACTGTGGACTGATGAACAGCAAGGCTTTTGGAGATACTTTTATAACCCTTTCCAGCTTTATGCAAGTCAACAATTCTTAATCGTAGGTCTTCTGAGAGCTCTTTTGTGTGAGGCATCATTCATATCAGGCAATGCTTCTTGTGAAAAGCAAACCCAGAACTGGTGTGTGTTTTTTATAGGGAAGGGCAGCTGTAACCAACACCACTAATCTCCTCTCATTGATTGGACTCCAGTTGGCTGACACCTCACTCCAATTAGCTCTTGGAGATGTCCTTAGTCTAGGGGTTCACATACTTTTTTCACTGCACTGTGAATGTTTACATGGTGTGTTCAATAAAAACATGGTAACATTTAATTCTTTGTGTGTTATTAGTTTAAGCAGACTGTGATTGTCTATTGTTGTGACTTCACATTTTATGACCAATTTGCACAGAAATCCATATCATTCCAAAAGGTTCACATACTTTTTCTTGCAACTGTATATCTTATTGAGCCCCATAGCAAAACGTAATATGGTACCCCTGCCCGACCCAGTTTCCTAGTATGCATGTATCAATAACTCCCAGGCAATGCAGAATGCAAAGCGCAAAGCACCAGATTTTTTATGAATTTACATTTTTTTTCCATTAAGCAGACAACATTTTAATTAAAGGGGTTGTCTCATCACAGACAATGGGGCATATCGCTAGGTGTCTAAGATTCACAAGACATGTGCAGCTGCCCTCTATTTATTTTCAATGGGGCCGGTCAAGCGCGGTGCGCTCCCATTCACTTCTTTGGGGAGCCGGCTTGGTGGTGGTCGGACCGGAGTCCTCCAGCCACCATCTTGCGGTGCTCCATTCTCGATATAGGTGTGGGTCCCAGAGGTGGGACCTGCACCTATAAGACAATGAGGGCATATCCTAGCGATATTCCCCCATTGTCTATGATGAGACAACCCCTAAAAAAATCACTCTTGACCTCACTTACTTTGTCCGACTTCCATGTCAGTAAAATGGAACAGATGCTACATAAATATGTCATTCATTCTGACCACCATATTTCTGAATGTACTTACAGCAGAAATCTGCCATATATACATTGATAAATCTCCTGCTTCAAATTGCAAAGCTGGCTGCCAGCAACCACCACATGGGGGAGCTCAGTATATAGGAATTTATAGAGTTACTAGTGATTGAACTGGAAGCTGTAATTATCTGTTTAAACTGAGCTACCGCTAGTTATGGCTCCATGAAAATGCAGTCTTTTCACATCGGAAAGATAAATAGTCCAGTGTCAATCCGCCCAACCACACAACACCCTCCCCCCCTCTTCCCGCAACCCCATAGAAATTGTGTGGTCTGTCTCCATTGAAATTATATCACTGATCAGAGATGTCTGGCAATGGCTTATTCCCCTCTTCTTAGTTTGAATAGTTTGAACACTTGCATGATTAGCCAGGTAGAGGAGATCAAGTCAGAGGGTACATTTTTAGTGGATGGCCTTTGACTATGACATGGTATTACACTCGAGAATGGTGCATTAGTACAGATGGACACAGCACTTCAAAGGAACTGAACTTTACTCTTCTTGCGGAACAAGCACAATAGTTACAAACAGTGGAGCTTGGTGGTTGCACACAGAGCTTGTTGGTTGCAATTAATGGCACACAACTTGACAGTTACAGTCTCACAGAGCTATTCATGGTAGAAGCTTCACATGGGGCCTTCAAGGGCTTAGAACTGTCTTAATCTCTGGTCGCACTTTCAGGCAGGGGTAGTATAGCTACTATCTGCCTTGGTACAATAAAATGCTGGAATTGGTCTACAGGGCCTTCTTCCCAGAGCAATCTCCCTGGCAGATCCAAAAAACAGTAGCAGTCCATTTCAGGATCAAGATACTGGAAGCAGCCTGCAACTGCCCAGCATGATTCTACAACTCACACACTAGTAGCTAAGAGCCACAAGGAATGCCAAAAGCTCCTATATAGTCTGGCGCCACCATACTAAGGAACCCATACAGCACAACATTGTATGCAAAAATAAAGGTATTTCAACACACGCCATAACAATGAAGCACAAATATCTAGTAAATTCCATTGACATATCTGTTACGACCAGAGGATGTGGATCCTATGTGTCAGCTGATAGTGGACTGGGAATTAGAGTCAGCACCCTGGTGTCTGCACCAGTTACCCAGAATGCAGCTACCTGCAGTAGTGTGAACAGAGTCCAACAAAGGCTGAGTAAAGGAACAGATGGTCTTTACTGGCAGACAGTATTCAAAAGTCACTTGACAGATACAGACAACACAAAGTTCAGAGCAATACAGCGTGCAGATATAAGCGGTCTCGTTGTCAGGCAGTACAGGGTCTGGATCCGGGCAGACTTACAGGAGGACGATGGGCAGATGCGTGGTCAGACAGTGCAGAGGTCTATAATCCAGGTGATCCAATAAACAGACGGCAGGCAGATGCGTAGTCAAACGAAGCAGAGGTCAGAATCCAGGAAATCCAATAAACAGACACAGTGGGACGCTTCAGCGGGAGTCAAGAGGTACAACAACCACGCTTGGGCACTTCATGATGAGTGAAGCTGCCTTAAATACAAATAGTTCCGCCTTCGGGTGGGGACGGTAATCAGGAACCAGCTGCCTACTCCTATAAGAAAGGGAGAGGTGCGCGCGCGCGTGCTATAGTGCATCAGATGACACCTGGCAGTGAGGACGGATGCGGCGGTATGCTGGCGAGAGCCTGCGTCTCCTACAAGGTAAGCCAGTACTGGGACCCATGGTGCTGCGATGTGCAGACAGCGATCTGCCACCCTGCGGTGGGGACACAGACCCCATACTGACAATATCCACAGTTCAAGTTCACCATATAAGGGTTTGGCTCATGTTAGCTTACCTGCCCTACTTTGTAAGGAGTATTGATCATTGCTATGCGGTAGTAACCCCTTACATTGATGTTTATGGGGGAGTCAGGAATAATAGCCATTAATGAAACAAGAGCTTGGTCTACAATGCATGTGTATAGGTGGATCAGGAGAGATAAAATGTATGGCCAGCTTTAGTTTTAATTAAGGCACAATAAGCTATACAAGTCATTAGTATAGTATCTCATTCAGAGATTTTGACTTTGTGAGGTTGTAAAAATTGTCACTTTTCTGTTTTTCTTTACCTGTAATGCAAATTTTTTTCTAGTCTGTCACAGGCCCATGTTATATTTTTGCTTCTGCTAAGACAATTTCAGAAATGCAGCGGTTTTGTGGGTGTTCCTGTAGAGTATGTTGGTTTTTGGCCTCTTTATCATTGGTACTATCCGACAAGACACAAAAAAATTGTCTCAACTGCTCTTCACTCCCGACCCGTGGTAGCTGTGGCAGGTAAAAATAAGTCAGGATGTGATAGTTTGCCTCTGCTAAATTTAACAAGTGCTGTGTTCCACTTTCATAAATTTGGTGCATGGACTGTTACCTTTATACAATAGACAAATTTAAAGACAAAACTGTCAGGGCCTAGATAGCCATCATTTGCACCACATGTATCAAATGTTACATTAGGTTTTATAAATTTGGTGCACCTTTAAGTCTAACATTCCTGTCTTGAGATGCTATTTCACTATCTACACTGCTCCTTTACTGGAGTAAGTTTGAGTATATTTTTGCAGTTAATAAATCTGGTTTAAGTCAGCTCAACTGGCTAACCATAGCAGCTTTCAAACTCACTTTTCAAAACTGAAGTGAATGGTTTAAATAAATAAGCTCCAAAAGCTACAAAGACCTATTTTACAACTTTTTGAAGCCAGAATTCTGGAGTGCAGGGTTATATAAATTTCATCACCGTCTTTCTCATAGTGCAGAATATTATTATATCATTCTAATATGACTTGTGCAAAAAGAGAACAAGACCTTTTTTTAAGCCAAAGAAATGTGTAAGTTTGTATATACAGTATTATCTGTTACTTACCCATCCATGATCTAGTATCATAGTAACATAGTAACATAGTACATAAGGCCGAAAAAAGACATTTGTCCATCCAGTTCGGCCTGTTATCCTGCAAGTTGATCCAGAGGAAGGCCAAAAACCCTGTGAGGTAGAAGCCAATTTTCTCCACTTTAGGGGAATAAAAAATTCCTTCCCGACTCCAATCATGCAATCAGAATAACTCCCTGGATCAACGACCCCTCTCTAGTAGCTATAGCCTGTAATATTATTAAGCTCCAGAAATACGTCCAGGCCCCTCTTGAATTCCTTTATTGTACTCACCATCACCACCTCCTCAGGCAGAGAGTTCCATAGTCTCACTGCTCTTACCGTAAAGAATCCTCTTCTATGTTTGTGTACAAACCTTCTTTCCTCCAGATGCAGAGGATGTCCCCTCGTCACAGTCACAGTCCTGGGGATAAATAGCTGATGGGATAGATCTCTGTACTGACCCCTGATATATTTATACATATTAATTAGATCTCCCCTCAGTCGTCTTTTTTCTAAAGTGAATAACCCTAATTTTGATAATCTTTCAGGGTACTGTAGTTGCCCCATTCCAGTTATTACTTTAGTTGCCCTCCTCTGAACCCTCTCCAGCTCTGCTATGTCTGCCTTGTTTACAGGAGCCCAGAACTGTACACAGTACTCCATGTGTGGTCTGACTAGCGATTTGTAAAGTGGTAGGACTATGTTCCTATCACGGGAATCTATGCCCCTTCTGATGCAACCCATTATCTTGTTGGCCTTGGCAGCAGCTGCCTGACACTGGTTTTTGCTGCTTAGTTTGCTGTTTATTAAAATTCCTAGATCCTTTTCCATGTCAGTGTTACCGAGTGTTTTACCATTTAGTATGTACGGGTGACTTGCATTTTTCCTTCCCATGTGCATAACTTTACATTTATCAGTGTTAAACCTCATCTGCCACTTATCTGCCCAAGCCTCCAATCTATCTAGATCCCTCTGTAGTAGTATACTGTCCTCATCAGTGTAAATTACTTTACACAGTTTAGTGTCATCTGCGAAAATTGATACTTTACTATGCAAGCCTTCTACAAGATCATTAATAAATATATTGAAGAGAATAGGGCCCAAGACTGACCCCTGAGGTACTCCACTAGTGACAGTGACCCAATCTGAGTGTGTACCGTTAATAACCACCCTCTGTTTTCTATCACTCAGCCAGTTACTTACCCACATACAGATGTTTTCTCCCAGTCCGAGCATTCTCATTTTATATACTAACCTTTTATGTGGTACAGTGTCAAATGCTTTGGAGAAGTCCAGATATACGACATCCATTGATTCGCCGCTGTCAAGTCTAGAACTTACCTCTTCATAGAAACTGATTAAATTAGTCTGACATGACCGATCCCTCACGAAGCCATGCTGATATGGCGTTATTTGCTTATTTCCGTTGAGATGCTCTAATATAGCATCTCTCAGAAAACCTTCAAACAGTTTACCCACAACAGATGTTAAACTTACCGGCCTATAGTTTCCAGGCTCTGTTTTTGGCCCCTTTTTGAATATTGGCACTACATATGCCACGCGCCAATCCCGTGGGACATTCCCTGTCAGTATAGAGTCTGCAAATATCAGAAATAAGGGTCTGGCTATGACATTACTTAATTCCTTTAGGATACGGGGGTGTATGTCATCCGGTCCTGGCGATTTGTCTATTTTAATCTTTTTAAGTCGCTGATGTACTTCTTCCTGGGTCAGACAGGACACTTTTAATGGGGAATTTATTTTTACATTCTGCATGTCATCTGACAGTTTATTTTCCTCAGTGAATACATTGGAGAAAAAAATATTTAACAGCTTTGCTTTCTCCTCGTCGCTCTCTGCGACTCCCCCCTCATTACTCTTTAAAGGGCCAACACCTTCAAATTTATACTTTTTAACATTTATATAATTGAAGAACATTTTAGGGTTAGTTTTACTCTCTTTGGCAATTAATCTCTCGGTCTCTAGTTTGGCCGCTTTTATTTGTTTTTTACATGTTCTATTTTTTTCCTTATAGTTTTTCAGTGCTTCCGTGCTACCCTCCTGTTTTAGTGTTTTATATGCTTTCTTTTTGTCATTTATTGCTTTCTTTACAGTTCTATTTATCCACATTGGTTTCTTTTTGTTCCTTAACCTTTTATTACCATACGGTATGTACCTCTCACAATGAGTTTTTAGGATGTTTTTAAAGATATCCCATTTTGTGTCTGTATTTGTGAGGACTTTGTCCCAGTTAGTTTGGCCTATGGCCTCTCTTAGTTGGCTAAATTTAGCTTTTTTGAAGTTTGGTATTTTTGTTCCTCCCTGTAGAAACGCTCTTTTGAATGATAATTGGAAGGTTATTACTTTATGGTCACTATTTCCCAGGTGTCCCCCAACCTGCACGTCTGTTGTTCTGTCAGGTCTATTGGTTAATACTAAGTCCAGTATGGCCGTCCCTCTAGTCGGGTCCTGAACCAGTTGGGAGAGGTAATTGTCTTTGGTTATTGCCACGAACCTGTTTCCCTTATGAGATATACAAGTTTCAGTTTCCCAGTCTATATCTGGGTAGTTGAAGTCCCCCATAATAACCACCTCATTATGATTTGCCGCCTCGTCTATCTCGTTTAGTAGTAAATTTTCTGTGGACTCTGGTATATTCAGTGGTTTATAGTAAACTCCTATTAGTAATTTATTGTTGTTTTTAGCTCCATGTATCTCTACCCACAGTGACTCCACATGTTCATGTCCCTCACTTATATTTTCTCGGACTGTGGGCTTTAGACAGGACTTTATATAAAGGCAGACCCCTCCCCCTCTCCGGTTTTGACGATCCTTTCTAAACAGACTGTAACCTTGTACATTAACTGCCCAGTCATAGCTATCATCCAGCCATGTCTCAGTTATTCCCACTATGTCATAGTCCTCCTCACACATCACTAATTCCAGTTCACCAGTTTTATTAGTCAGGCTTCTGGCATTAGTATACATACATTTGAGAGGTTTATGTATATTTTTTACCCTACACCTTTCCTTCTGAACTGTTCTAGTCCCTCCTTCCATTCCTCCCCCATTCTTATTACCTTGCCCCCGGTCTCTATCTGCACTATCTTCCCCTCCTATAACGTAATTACCCTCCCCCCCAGTCCCTAGTTTAAACACTCCTCCAACCTTCTAGCCATCTTTCTCCCCAGCACAGCTGCCCCTTCCCCATTGAGGTGCAGCCCGTCCCTACGATAGAGCCTGTAGCCGATAGACAAATCGGCCCAGTTCTCCAGGAACCCAAACCCCTCCTTCCTACACCAGTTTTTGAGCCACTTGTTAATCTCCCTAATCTCCCATTGCCTTTCTTGTGTGGCTCGTGGTACAGGCAGTATTTCGGAAAATACTACCTTTGAGGTCCTTGCCCTCAGCTTTTGACCTAAATCCCTGAAATCATTTTTAAGGACTCTCCACCTACCTCTAACTTTGTCATTGGTTCCGATATGGACCATGACCGCTGGATCATCTCCAGCCCCTCCCAGTAATCTGTCAACCCGATCCGCGATGTGTCGAACTCTAGCGCCAGGAAGACAGCACACTGTTCGGCGATCACGGTCTTTGTGACAGATTTCCCTATCTGTTCCCCTAATAATGGAGTCTCCCACTACCAGCACCTGTCTGGCCTGCCCTGCTCTCCTGGTTCCCTGCTTACTGGAGCTGACATTCCCCTGACTGGCAGAGGAAGTGTCTGGCTGCAGCAGTGCCGTCCCCGGATTGACATCCCCCTCATCTGCCAAACGTGCAAACGTGTTGGGGTGTGTCAGATCAGGGCTAGCCTCCCTGGCACTCTTCCCTCTACCCCGCTTTCTAACTTTTACCCAGCTAGCTACCTCACTTTCCTCAGCCTCCTCTCTGTCACCCTCCCCCTCATCTTCCCCAAAGAGTGCTTGCTCGGTGAGAAGCAAACTCTTTTGCAAATTATCAATGCCTCAAGTGTTGCAACTTGCCCATTTAGAGACTCGATCTGCGATTCCAAATGGGTAATTTGCTCACATCTAGAACAAAGATATACACCCTTGAACTCCTGTTCCAGGACTGCATACATCATGCAAGATGTGCACTGGACTGCGTTGTAAATTGTGCAACACATACTAAATGGGGATTACAACAGTAAAAAAGTAAAACAGTATAAATGATTTAGATCCTGTCTGCTGTAGTCGAAGGACCACGTAAAATTAAGCCAACAACACACAAGGAAATTATATCCAACCTTAGTTCCCAAACTCCTTTTCTTAAACTCCTGGTTTTTTAACTCCACTTAATAAGAAGCCACTTAGTAGAGCAAGCCTCAGAAAGAGCAGGCTCTGAAGAGTGTAAGTGGTTCAATTTATAGCACCTGGTTGCCCCAGGCACTCGCCTTAATTAAGCAGAGAGAAAAAAAAAAAAAAAAAAAACTCTGATTCCTAATCCAGCAGGACCTAACATACAAACAGAAGAAGCTAATAGAAAAAACAGGTCCTCTTCATAAATGGCCTGTGAGATTATAGGACAAAAACAAGTCATTGAGTGCAGAATCTGGACAAAGGTCATGTCGGACACCCTGATCAGAACAGGAAACATTAAAGGCTATGTACACCTTTGGAGGCAATTTTTGTTTATGATTGCATTCTACTCATTTTTGGCTAAAAATCATATTTTCAGCTGTTCTGTCACAAAGGGTTAACAGTTTTTCTAGCTGTCTGACTGGTACTTTTACTTTTACTGGTCATCTAATAACCCTTATCTCTAAACTACTAAGAGGTCATAAACACTTATTTAAGCCACATAAGAACTGAGCTATAGTGAGTGTTTATAAGGTCAGAGAGCAGAGATAAGAAGCCTGCCTGCTCCCCAGAAAATCCACAGGCAGCTGGTAGAGCATGTCAGCTCTGTACACAAAAAAGGATTCCATATTGTTAATAAAGGCCAATTGAAACAAATATTTTTAGCTCAAAATAAGTACAATGCAATCATTAAAAAAAATTGCCCCCATAGCCTTTAACCTCTTTCTGCATATGGACATAACTGTACTCCCAGATTGCAAGTAACTTAATGCAATCAGGCATACAGCTATGCCCGAACCATTAACCAGTGTTGTGACATTATAAAGTGTCACAAGACCGGAGTCTCTGCTGTCACGAAGAACAGAGACACCGGATATGCCGGCAAGGGACCAATGCCAGTGGTCCCTTGCCAATGATTGCTCTGATTGTACAGACTAACCAATCAGAGTGTAGTTACTTGAAAATGCTGGTTTTAAAGCTCTGATCCCCATTGTTCATGACGATGGATATCAGACCCTGAATAAAGGCAGCTAGTGCCTCACTTTTTGACCCCACTGTGTCTCTTAGTGCCCCCACTTTGTCCTTCAATGCCACAATTGTTCCCCCTCAGTGCCTTCTATGATGGCAGCGGCTCAGTAACTGAACCGCCGCCATCAGCAGTGGGTGTCAGCTGTAACATACAGCTGAAATTCTGCTGTATCAGCCGAGATCAGTGCTGATACCGATCCCGGACGTTTAACACCTTAGATGCTGCAGTAGGTAGCCACCTCACCATCCATGAGGTTAACCGAGAGACGGAGCTTCCTTCCATTGGGCCCCATGTGATGTGTTTGCAGGGACCAGATGGTTGCCATGGCAGTCGGAGGCCTTAAAAAGGCCTCCAGGCTTTCTATGTACCTAAGTCTGACAGGCCCTGTCATCAGACTCAGACCAAGTGGACTGAGTAAAAAACTTTTTTTTTTTTTTTTTAAATAGCTTTTTCCCATATCAGCTTATATATAATTGGTTAAAAATATTTGGTACGTGAGGGGAAGACTGCAGGAAAGATCAGTTTCAAACATGACATCGAGACAGCTGGCAGCATGTTGAGAGTGAAAAACTAGGTTTAGGTAGGTTAGTACATGGAGAAAATATAAGTAGTTCAGATTCTGTAAGATTCAGTTTCAGATAAAGAGAGGACATGATGTAAGGGACAGCAGACAGACAGTCACTGGTGTTTTGTAGTAGTGCAGGGGAGATGTCATGGGGCAAGGTATGTAGTCTGGTGTCATCAGCATGTCACTGAAAACCATATCTACTAAATGACAGCTTATACTGAAAAGTCAAGGTACATAGAATGAGCCTAAACTTAACACCTTGACTAGAGTGCACAGAGAGAACAAGCAATAAACTTCAATTATTGCAGCAATATACACCGCCATGAGATAAGGGAAATAATATTAGTAGAGACTGCCATTAATGAAATCTCAAATTGTCCCAAAAAGTCAACCCCCCATCCCTCTTTAAATGGGAAGATCGTTTAGTAAACTTGACTAGAAGTGAAGGCCTAAAGAAATGCTGAGGCACACCATTTACAGAAATAGCTGCTTCATAAATATTTGATATGAAATTGAAAATCTTCTGTTGACCTCAATTTCAGCCTGGTACTGTACTTCTTTTTCCTTGCAGAATGTTGTATACATCATCTGTGCATAGATCTCTTAAAATAGTCACTGTGTCTCTCCTCAAGACACTATATCAATTCCCCCTTCAAGGACAAAGATCACAAATTAATGTTAACGTGTAACATGCTACCGGTCCTGAAGATGAAATAGTATAGTGACATAGAGCTGCGGTTGTTATACCTTCTATAGGGGAAAGGTTATGGATGTTTTTGCTCTGTTTGGTTAGAAACTAAGAGATTTTGTTCTTAGTGTTCAGTCCTATGTTATTGGCTTCTTTACTTTGTCAGTGTATAATGGAAACAACAACAGAGATTCTTAGAAGACAGAAGCAACTCAAATGTCTTAAAGTGAACAGACATTTTGGGAGGGGAGTAGGAAGACATTAGTGGTACATGATTAGGTTCTGAAACCAATATCCAACCATGTGAATCCAACTGCTGTGTCACCAAACTCTCAATTGCTAGTAATGATAGGAAAGAAATGTACCTCTTCTACTCCTGGGAGCACCACATAACTTTTTCAGAGGCCACATGGTTGACCATTGACTATAATAAGCCAAGCAAAGCATTACTTGTGCTTCCATGCATTCTAGCGATTGGCAGGGTCCTAGTAGTCATCCCCTCACCAATTAGACATGGATTACATAGCTTAATGATGGCACAGAGTAGGAGGATACATAAAATAAAGATAAAAAAGCGTTCTCACCTTTTAAATGCTTCTCCCCTCTAGTACTACTGCTCTGGAAGCCCGGAAGCCCTCTACTCTGTGCCAATATATCTCACAAGGACCCATAAGGTCAAGTTTTGTCTAATATTGATCAAACTTGACTTACTGTATATTTAATCAGATATTACATAAAAATATTACACTATAAACTGCACTTTTGTGTTTGACAAAAAAAATCTTCAGAAAATAAAATAAGTATAACACTATAAATTAATTTAATTACTGGAGGTGTAACAAAAATTGAACAGACTACACTGGATTTTTTATTATTGTTACACACTTAGCAAGCTTTTATTTTAAATGGCCTACATCTGAATTATAGGACACTGCATGACTTTACCTTGTCACTGGGCCAGGTCCACAATGTAGTAATTGTTTGTATAATCTTATATATGTGGAAACTGCACATACAATTCAGTCAGTTCAATCATATTGTAATACATCAGAATACTTTTAATAATAAAGTAACTATACATTATTGTATTGTGATGAATCAAAGCCATATTTAAACTTGCAATCAAAACTTGCAATCAAAATGTTGTTTGTTTTGTATGCACATTACATTTTCCTCTCTGGTAGGTTTATCCTTATGGCTCAGTTTCTCCTGCATTCAGTAGTGGACTAAGAGGCTTTCCTGCTCCCTTCTATCCCCTCAGTGTTGGCATAGTGAAGAGAGAAGCAGCTGAAGTGCCCAGACACATTTCATTCATTCGTCCCTACTTCTAAATGTATAGAGATGCATAGTTATATCTGTCTGTAGATAGTGGAGAAGAAAATTGTGGAGCCTTTACATACCATATGTATCTTTGTATGTATGTGAGGGAACATTTTCTATGCAAGGGAGGAAGGGGTTAATAAAAACTAATTGCAGTAAGATGCAGGTACTTGACTGACTCATATGAGCTCCTGCCCACTAGTGTTGAGCGAGCACCAAAGTGCTAGGTGCTCTGGCCGAACACATCGGTATGCTCGTGTGTTCTACCGAGCACAATTTAAGTCAATGGGAGAACCCCAGGCACCCCCTGCTCGGAAAAAAGAGGGTGTCTGGTTCATAAAAAAAAGATTAGACATTTATGGAAACCCCATTCAAATGGTTTGGAAACAGCATTAAGAGTATAGCTGGATGCATCTTAGACTCCTATTATGTACGACATACAATAGAAAACCACACAAAGGCTATATGCCAAAAGCCAGGTATGTACAAGCCATCCATGAAACAGATAACAGCCAGCATACCTTACAATGCAATTCTTGTGCACTATGAGATATTCCAAATCAGCTCTCATCTGACTGAGAACCAGTAAACCTCAAAGTTATTTTCCATCCGTTGGATGGCTTGGGTGGACCTGCACACCTAGATCAATATCATTAGGGCGACAAAAAGTTTTCTGATTGTCCTAACATAATATTCTAATAATAACCTTTCTATACAGTTTTGGCATGTAAAAACGAATTTGCATAAACATGGGCATATGGGAAAGACATGCAAATGAGCAGAATCTGCCTTGTTTTTCAGCTGTCATAAGACTATGAAAACCAATAGATGGCGCTATTGAGTTATATGAACAGTTATATATGAACAGCGCCATCTATTGGTTTCACAGTCTTATGACAACAGACTAATAGACTAATCTGACTAATTGTCAGAAGACTATGAAACCAATAGATGGTGCTGTTCATAACTCAATAGCGTCATCTATTGGTTTCATAGTCTTCTGACAAGAATATTAGACAAGCTTTTTAGTGTAGCCTTTTGCATGGAAAATGCGCAATAAAAATTCGCGATTAGAATATTCGCGATCTACACTGAGTTATTACCCAGCTTTCCCAGTGTCAGATATCTTCACTGAGTTATTACCCAACTTTCCCAGTGTCAGATTTTATCACTGAGTTATTACCCAGCTTTTTCAGTGTCAGATATCTTCACTGAGTTATTACCCAGCTTTTCCAGTGTCAGATATTATTACTGACTTACTACCGAGCTTTCCCAGTGTCAGATATCATAACTGAGTTATTACCCACCTTTCCCAGTGTCAAATATCTTCACTGAGTTATTACCCAGTTTTCCCAGTGTCAGATATATTCACTGAGTTATTACCCAACTTTCCCAGTGTCCGATTTTATCACTAAGTTATTACCCAGCTTTACCAGTGTCAGATTTTATCACTGAGTTATTACCCAGATTTCCCAGTGTCAGATATCATCCTAGTGTAGATCGCGAATATTCTAATTTTCCATGCAAAAGGCTACACTAATAAGCTTCTCATAAGACTCATAGTCTAATATTCTTGTCAGAAGACTATGAAACCAATAGATGGCACTATTGAGTTATGACCAGCGCCATCTATTGGTTTCATAGTCTTCTGACAAAACTATTAGTCTGTTGTCATAAGACTGTGAAACCAATAGATGGCGCTGTTCATAACTCAATAGCGCCATCTATTGGTTTTCATAGTCTTATGACAGCTGAAAAACAAGGCAGATTTTGCTCATTTGCATGTCTTTCCCATATGCCCATGGTTATGCAAATTAGTTTTTACATGACAAAACTGTATAGAAAGGTTATTGAATATTATCTTAGGACAATCAGAACACTTTTTGTCTCCCTAATGATATTGATCTAGATGCGCAGGTCCACCCAAGCCATCCAACAGATCTGAAGTAACTTTGATGCTTACTGGCTCTCACTCAGATGAGAGCTGGTTTGGAATGTCTCATAGTGCACAAGGCTGCCATTGTAAGGTATGCTGACTAAACCTGTCATCTGTCTCATGGATAAATTGATGGCTTGTATATACCTAGCTTTTGGCATATAGCCTATAAGTGGTTGTCTATTGTATGTCGTAGATAATAGGTGTCCAAGATGCATCCAGCCATCCTCTTAATGCTGTTACCAAACCGTTTTGATGGGGTTTCCGTTTCCAACCTTTTTTTGTGAACCAGACACCCTCTCTTCTTCAGAGCAAGGGGTGCCTGGTTTGATGCTCGGGTCTCCAATTGACTTTCATTGTATTAAATTGTACATGAGCACCCGAAGCATTTTGCCGAGCACTCGGATCTGCTGAGCATGGCGATGCTTGAGTCGAACCGGTATTTGGCTGAGCATGCTCGCTCATCACTACTGCCCACCCACAGAAAGGGAAGAAAGTTCTTAAAAAAAATGAATAAAAAAAGCTTGAAAATCATGGGATAACCCCCTTTATAGAAATAATATGCCGCACATATGAATACGCTCATCAGAATGGAATTGTTAATGTGGTGATTAGAGTAATTTTTTCTGTTGAAAGGGGAAAAACTGTCAAAATTATCTCTAGAGGGGAAAAGCGGAATAGAAATAAAAATGCTGGCAGAAATGGTATGACAAGAAAAATGTGTTGTTGAAGCGAAGGGGATATAGGTAAGGGAAATTGTATTGGAGAAGAAAGGGGTGACAAATGCTTTGAAGACATTAACGAGGGCAAAACATGGTCTGCAGAATTATGTATTACCAGGTTACTTCCATAAATGTGCACCCAGCAAACTATGCTGATGAGTTTGTAGCTAGCTGGGAAAGCGAACATAAAAATGATGGGGCATAAAAAGTTATGGGGCAGAAGTATATTGTTTGGTTTCTATTAGCTCTGATAGTCTTATTTGTATGGTGTTATTATTCTGGGTTTTTATGGTGGTGCTATTTGAGATGTGCATGATAGTGTTATTTCAGTGGTATTTGATAGTATCATTTCATAAATGTATGGTGCTATACATCATCAATGTAATAGGATATTGAGTTGTGTTCTGTCTTCATACACGTTCACACAGTGTGCAGTCTGACATTCAGCATAAACCATTCCTGTCTTCCTAATAAGAGGACTGTTTTTTTTCAGTCTAACTTGTTTATTGGTCAAGAGGTTGTACTCTCTGCGCGATGCGTGTGAGTGAGAGATTGTACACTGCTCAAAAAAATAAAGGGAACACAAAAATAACACATCCTAGATCTGAATTAATTAAATATTCTTCTGAAATACTTTGTTCTTTACATAGTTGAATGTGCTGACAACAAAATCACACAAAAATAAAAAAATGGAAATCAAATTTTTCAACCCATGGAGGTCTGGATTTGGAGTCACACTAAAAAATAAAGTGGAAAAACACACTACAGGCTGATCCAACTTTGATGTAATGTCCTTAAAACAAGTCAAAATGAGGCTCAGTAGTGTGTGTGGCCTCCACGTGCCTGTATGACCTCCCTACAACGCCTGTGCATGCTCCTGATGAGGTGGCGGACGGTCTCCTGAGGGATCTCCTCCCAGACCTGGACTAAAGCATCTGCAAACTCCTGGACAGTCTGTGGTGCAACGTGACGTTGGTGGATAGAGCGAGACATGATGTCCCAGATGTGCTCAATTGGATTCAGGTCTAGGGAATGGGCGGGCCAGTCCATAGCATCAATGCCTTCGTCTTGCAGGAACTGCTGACACACTCCAGCCACATGAGGTCTAGCATTGTCTTGCATTAGGAGGAACCCAGGGCCAACCGCACCAGCATATGGTCTCACAAGGGGTCTGAGGATCTCATCTCGGTACCTAATGGCAGTCAGGCTACCTCTGGCGATCACATGGAGGGCTGTGCGGCCCTCCAAAGAAATGCCACCCCACACCATTACTGACCCAATGCCAAACCGGTCATGCTGGAGGATGTTGCAGGCAGCAGAACGTTCTCCACGGCGTCTCCAGACTCTGTCACGTCTGTCACATGTGCTCAGTGTGAACCTGCTTTCATCTGTGAAGAGCACAGGGCGCCAGTGGCGAATTTGCCAATCTTGGTGTTCTCTGGCAAATGCCAAACGTCCTGCACGGTGTTGGGCTGTAAGCACAACCCCCACCTGTGGACGTCGGGCCCTCATATCACCCTCATGGAGTCTGTTTCTGACCGTTTGAGCAGACACATGCACATTTGTGGCCTGCTGGAGGTCATTTTGCAGGGCTCTGGCAGTGCTCCTCCTGTTCCTCCTTGCACAAAGACGGAGGTAGTGGTCCTGCTGCTGGGTTGTTGCCCTCCTACGGCCTCCTCCATGTCTCCTGATGTACTGGCCTGTCTCCTGGTAGCGCCTCCATGCTCTGGACACTACGCTGACAGACACAGCAAACCTTCTTGCCACAGCTCGCATTGATGTGCCATCCTGGATAAGCTGCACTACCTGAGCCACTTGTGTGGGTTGTAGACTCCGTCTCATGCTACTACTAGAGTGAAAGCACCGCCAGCATTCAAAAGTGACCAAAACATCAGCCAGGAAGCATAGGAACTGAGAAGTGGTCTGTGGTCACCACCTGCAGAACCACTCCTTTATTGGGGGTGTCTTGCTAATTGCCTATAATTTCCACCTGTTGTCTATCCCATTTGCACAACAGCATGTGAAATTGATTGTCACTCAGTGTCTCTTCCTAAGTGGACAGTTTGATTTCACAGAAGTGTGATTGACTTGGAGTTACATTGTGTTGTTTAAGTGTTCCCTTTATTTTTTTGAGCAGTGTACAAGTGTGCGGTAAAACAGATATGCTTTTACAAGGATGGTGGAGTTTGAGAAGGACATATGCAGAAGGACAGCTCTGCTGATGTGCCCTGGTGACTGGAGACTTCTCTTTCCCAGGATGCTTTGCACTCCCACAATGCTTTGCACCACCCACAATGCAACAGTCTTTGTAATAGGAAAAACAAAGTGTAATACAACTTAACACCACTAGATGCTATAACCACACTAATCACTACAGAAATACCAAAACTGAGGCACACGTGATCTGTAATAATTCTCAAACTCTGCTGGGCAGAACAAGTTGTGTGTTGCAATAATATGTGAGCTTTGAAATGCAGTTTTATTGGATGCTGTCTGTTGGTATTATGTACAAGTGCAACTTCCCTGAAAAGGGTGCTCCACGGCAGAAACCCTGCCCTCAAACAAATATTCCTCTACAATACACCTAATTCTACCCTCTTTTCCACATTTCACTAGAAGTAGTACATTTCTGGTTCATCAGGGAGCCCTGGGACAGCATGCTACCAACATACTGAGTGACCAGGCAGTGACCAGTGTGGCCATCATTACTTTAAGAAATGACGGTCAGTCAGTCAGCCGAAAAATTGGGAAAACTTTGAAAGTAATGGCTATTTGACCATGAAGGAGAGTGATGGGGTGCTGCGCCAGATGACCTGGCCTCCACAGTCACCGGACCTTAACCCAATCGAGATGGTTTGGGGTGAGCTGCACCGCAGAGTAAAGGCAAAATGGCCAACAAGTGCTAAGCATCTCTGGGAGCTACTTCAAGACTGTTGGAAGACCATTTCAGGGGACTACCTCTTGAAGCTCATCAAGAGAATGCCAAGAGTGTGCAAAGCAGTAATCAAAGCAAAAGGTGGCTACTTTGAAGAACCTAGAATATGACATATTTTCAGTTGTTTTACACTTGTTTGTTATGTATATAATTCCACATGTGTTAATTCATAGTTTTGATGCCTTCATAGTCATGAAAATAAAGAAAACTCTTTGAATGAGAAGGTGTGTCCAAACTTTTGGTCTGTACTGTACATATTAGGTATCGCCGCATCCGTGACAACCTGCTCTATGCTCTATAAAAATGATTTAACCTGTCAGATGAATGTTGTAAATAACAAAAAAAAAACTGTGCCAAAACAGCTTTTTCTTGTTACCTTGCCTCACAAAAAGTGTAATATAGAGCAACCAAAAATCATATGTACCCTACACTAGTACCAACAAAACTTCCACCCTATCCCGTTGTTTCTAAAATGGGGTCATTTTTTGGAGTTTTCAGTCTAGGGGTGCATCAGGGGGGCTTCAAATGGGATATGGTGTCAAAAAACCAGTCCAGCAAAATCTGCCTTCCAAAAAACGTATGGCATTCCTTTCCTTCTGTGCCCTGCCATGTGCCATACAGCAGTTTATGACCACATATGGGGTGTTTCTGTAAACTACAGAATCAGGGCCATAAATATTGAGTTTTGTTTGGCTGTTAACCCTTGCTTTGTAACTGGAAAAAATTGATTAAAATGGAAAATTTGCCAAAAAATTGAAATTCTGAAATTTCATCTCCATTTGCCAATAACTCTTGTGGAACATTTAAAGGGTTAACGACGTTTGTAAAATCAGTTTTGAATACCTTGAGGGGTGTAGTTTCTTAGATGGGGTCACTTTTATGGAGTTTCTACTCTAGGGGTGCATCAGGGGGGCTTCAAATGGGACATGGTGTCAAAAAAAACAGTCCAGCAAAATCTGCCTTCCAAAGACCGTATGGCATTCCTTTCCTTCTGCGCCTTGCCGTGTGACCGTACAGCGGTTTACGGCCACATATGGGGTGTTTCTGTAAACTACAGAATCAGGGTCATAAATATTAAGTTTTGTTTGACTGTTAACCCTTGCTTTGTAACTGGAAAAAAAAAATTAAAATGGAAAATTGTAAATTGTATTTCTATTTTCCATTATTTCTTGTGGAACACCTAAAGGGTTAACGACGTTTGTAAAATCAGTTTTGAATACCTTGAGGGGTGTAGTTTCTAGAATGGGGTCATTTTGGGTGATTTCTATTATGTAAGCCTTTCTGTCCTGACTGCCCTGACCACCCTGCCCTATGCTTAGGGGAGTGTTTCCGGAAGTACCACACACAGGTACACTTAGCATAGGGATTGCATTTCACAGGACAGGCACACAGGGCTATTAGGGCCCTTTTACTCACAGCTGCTGCAAACCTCTCCTTTCACCTGGGATAAAGTGCATAATGTACTTCGCCACATCTTTGGGCGATTTGCGCTTTGCACATTGTCCCATGGGGAAGGAGAGGTTTGTTCTATAAAGGTAAAAAAAAAAAAAAAAAAAAATTACCGGTAAGCAAAAAAGTCAACGTTCAGTTGAAAAAGTTAAAGTTTATATGTTCCGTTCAAATTTTATTATAAAGTTAATAAATTTATTGCGTTGCGGCCTGGTTTTTTCTTTTTTTTTTTTTTTTTTTTACCTTCCAGGTGGACCAACCGATCGACTAGCTGCAGCACTGATGTAAATTCTGACAGAAGCATTGCGCTGCTGTCAGATTACACAAAAGTCAGTGTATGCGGCGCTGCAAGACGAGATTTCTCCTCTGCAGTAAAATATACGTTTGCCGAGGCATATGAGCTGAGGAGGTGGTTCATATACTTTGGCAAACACTTTGTATATATATAAAAAAAAATCCCGGCAATGATTTATTCATCCACATCGATTGATGTGAATGGAGAAATCTGGTTTGCCAGGGCATACGAGCTAAGTGGGTATTGGATGTTGGGTGGAGCTCCTATGTCCTGGCAGACGCCTTTCCCCTCCTTTTTTTTTTTTGGCAGAGATTTTTTCATCCACATTGATCGATGCGAATGAAGAAATCTGTGCCTCTAATTTTTTCTTTCAGCCCAGAGGCTGAGCGAAAAAAAAAAATCTCATTACCCGTATGCTCAATATAAGGAGAATAGCAGAAACTCCTAATGCTGGCCATACATGTAATGATTGCGAGACCCTCAAATGCCAGGGCAGTACAAACACCCCACAAATGACCCCATTTCGGAAAGAAGACACCCCAAGGTATTCGCTGAGGGGCATATTGAGTCCATGAAAGATTTAAATTTTTGTCCCAAGTTAGCGGAAAGGGAGACTTTGTGAGAAAAAACAAAAAAAATCAATTTTCCGCTAACTTGTGGCAAAAAAAAAAAAATTTATATGAACTCGCCATGCCCCTCATTGAATACCTTGGGGTTTCTTCTTTCCAAAATGGGGTCACATGTGGGGTATTTATACTGCCCTGGAATTTTAGGGGCCCTAAAGCGTGAGAAGAAGTCTGGGATCCAAATGTCTAAAAATGCCCTCCTAAAAGGAATTTGGGCCCCTTTGCGCATCTAGGCTGCAAAAAAGTGTCACACATGGGCCTCTAAAATGCCAGGGCAGTATAACTACCCCACAAGTGACCCCATTTTGGAAAGAAGACACCCCAAGGTATTCCGTGAGGGGCATGGCGAGTTCCTAGAATTTTTTAGTTTTTGTCACAAGTTAGTGGAAAATGATTAATTTTTTTTTTTCTTACAAAGTCTCATATTCCACTAACTTGTGACAAAAAATAAAAACTTCTATGAACTCACTATGCCCATCAGCGAATACCTTGGGGTGTCTTCTTTCCAAAATGGGGTCACTTGTGGGGTAGTTATACTGCCCTGGCATTCTAGGGGCCCTAATGTGTGGTAAGTAGTTTGAAATCAAAATCTGTAAAAAATGACTGGTGAAATCCGAAAGGTGCTCTTTGGAATGTGGGCCCCTTTGCCCACGTAGGCTGCAAAAAAGTGTCACACATGTGGTATCTCCGTACTCAGGAGAAGTTGGGCAATGTGTTTTGGGGTGTCATTTTACATATACCCATGCTGGGTAAGAGAAATATCTTGGCAAAAGACAACTTTTCCCATTTTTTTATACAAAGTTGGCATTTGACCAAGATATTTATCTCACCCAGCATGGGTATATGTAAAATGACACCCCAAAACACATTCCCCAACTTCTCCTGAGTACGGAGATACCACATGTGTGACACTTTTTTGCAGCCTAGGTGGGCAAAGGGGCCCACATTCCAAAGAGCACCTTTCGGATTTCACCGGCCATTTTTTACAGATTTTGATTTCAAACAACTTACCACACATTCTGGCCCCTAAAATGCCAGGGCAGTATAACTACCCCACAAGTGACCCCATTTTGGAAAGAAGACACCCCAAGGTATTCCGTGAGGGGCATGGCGAGTTCCTAGAATTTTCTATTTTTTGTCACAAGTTAGCGGAAAATGCTGATTTTTTTTTTTTTTTTTCTTACAAAGTCTCATATTCCACTAACTTGTGACAAAAAATAAAAACTTCCATGAACTCACTATGTCCATCACGAAATACCTTGGGGTGTCTTCTTTCCAAAATGGGGTCACTTGTGGGGTAGTTATACTGCCCTGGCATTCTAGGGGCCCTAATGTGTGGTAAGTGGTTTGAAATCAAAATCTGTAAAAAATGGCCGGTGAAATCCGAAAGGTGCTCTTTGGAATGTGGGCCCCTTTGCCCACCTAGGCTGCAAAAAAGTGTCACACATGTGGTATCTCCGTACTCAGGAGAAGTTGGGCAATGTGTTTTGGTGTGTTATTTTACATATACCCATGCTGGGTGAGAGAAATATCTTGGCAAAAGACAACTTTTCCCATTTTTTTATACAAAGTTGGCATTTGACCAAGATATTTATCTCACCCAGCATGGGTATATGTAAAATGACACCCCAAAACACATTGCCCAACTTCTCCTGAGTACGGAGATACCACATGTGTGACACTTTTTTGCAGCCTAGGTGGGCAAAGGGGCCCACATTCCAAAGAGCACCTTTCGGATTTCACCGGCCATTTTTTACAGATTTTGTTTTCAAACTACTTACCACACATTAGGGCCCCTAGAATGCCAGGGCAGTATAACTACCCCACAAGTGACCCCGTTTTGGAAAGAAGACACCCGAAGGTATTCGCTGATGGGCATAGTAAGTTCATAGAAGTTTTTATTTTTTGTCACAAGTTAGTGGAATATGAGACTTTGTAAGAAAAAATAAAAATAAAAAAAAATCATCATTTTCTGCTAACTTGTGACAAAAAATAAAAAGTTCTATGAACTCACTATGCCCATCAGCGAATACCTTAGGGTGTCTACTTTCCATTTGTGGGGTTTTTCTACTGTCTGGGCATTGTAGAACCTCAGGAAACATGACAGGTGCTCAGAAAGTCAGAGCTGCTTCAAAAAGCGGAAATTCACATTTTTGGACCATAGTTTGTAAACGCTATAACTTTTACCCAAACAATTTTTTTTTTACCCAAACATTTTTTTTTTATCAAAGACATGTAGAACAATACATTTTAAGAAAACTTTATATATGGATGTCGTTTTTTTTGCAAAATTTTACAACTGAAAGTGAGAAATGTCATTTTTTTGCAAAAAAATCGTTAAATTTCGATTAATAACAAAAAAATTTAAAATGTCAGCAGCAATGAAATACCACCAAATGAAAGCTCTATTAGTGAGAAGAAAAGGAAGTAAAATTCATTTGGGTGGTAAATTGCATGACCAAGCAATAAACGGTGAAAGTAGAGTAGTGCAGAAGTGTAAAAAGTGGTCTTGTCATTAAGGGTGTTTAAGGTAGGGGAGCTGAGGTGGTTAAGGAGATAAAATATTCGCTATCAACACTATTCGTGAATACGAATATATAGCACTATGTTCTAAATATTTGCAAATTCTTAGGTGGCGATATTCGCGATAAAAATTCGCGATTTGAATATTCGCGCTCAACACTAATTAACACTTCATTGGGACCTGAGGAGAACACTGGCGTACAGAAAAATAGTGTCCGGCACCCTCTTTTTGTTATACCTGCTGTGAACTACGCATGCCAAAGAGCGTGCGCAACTCAGCTTTTTCCCATTATACTATATGGGGTCTGCAGCCGCCCATTTACATATTTGGATAGTTTGTGCCATATGGCATCCGTGTGTGTGTCGTGATGTGACACACTACACAGATGCCTTTACATATCGCAACCCCACGTATTACCCCCTTTTTAATATTTTTTTCTGACATAGATGTGTTTTTTTGATTTTTAAAGACAATCTGTTTCTAAACAACAAATATAAATACAAAGAAAAGTTGACACATTCCCTTTAAGTTGTGCAGCTTAAAAACTCACTTTGCTCAGGGGAAGTCTGCGCTAGTGCACACTTCCTGATCTCTGTCATAATTTTTTGGTTGAGCGCTTCTGAAATGATGTGCCTGTAGAGTAATAACTACTCTGTCCTTTTTATCCCCTCCGTGCACTCATCCCTATGCAGGGAGGAAAGAGAAAGTTACCACTAGTCCCAGGTATGAAATATTATTCCCTTCACTGCTCTCCACCTTGGATCCCAAAATTAATCCATGCACTTCCCTACACCACCAGGGATTCTGACATCAATACCTTCACTACCCGAGACTTCGGGGATCATAAAAGTAACCCATTTACTGCACTAGACCAACAGGGATTCTAACATTAGTCTCTTCACTGCCCCCTAGAACACTAGGAGTCCTGACATTAACCCCTTTACTGCCTTAGATCACCAGTGATCCTAATATTAACCCCTTCACTGCCCTAGATCACCAGGGATACTGATATCAATCCCTACACTGCATTAAACCACTGGGGATTCTTATATTGCCCCCATGCTGCAAACATGATGTGAACTCATCCCTTAGTGGGAATAATGCTCAGGTCCTTAACTGCTTCACTGGATACAAAGCCTTAGACGGCACATTAGTTGTGTGGTGTATGTATTTTGCATGTTTTCCTTTCATTTCAGCAAAAAATTACAAATACAAGAGGACCTGTTATCAGTCTTGAGTCTTGACATATCTGTTTTAGTAAACTTGTATTTCCTCTAATATAACAATAAATAATAAATAAATAAATAACAATTCTAGAGCAACTTTTATTATAACTCTGTGGTGTGCCATTCCTCTGTTTTCCTCCTCCTAGAAATTTATGAATACATTGACAACTGAGTCTAAGGCTACTTTCACACCAGCGTTTTTGCTGGATCCGTCACGATAATACAACCGGCTGCATCCGTTCTGAACAGATCCGGATGTATTATCTTTAACATAGCAATGACGGATCCGTCATGAACACCATTGAAAGCCAATGGGGACAGATCAGTTTTCTATTGTGTCCGAGAAAATGGATCCATCACCGTTGACTTACATTGTGAGTCATGATGAATCCGTCTTGCTCCGCACCGCGATGGGGACGCAGCCAAACGGAACGGAATGCATTCTGGTGCACTCCGTTCCCTTCAGTTTTGTCCCCATTGAAAATGAATGGGGAGAAAACGGAAGTGTTTTCCCCTGCTATTGAGATCCTATGACGAATCACAATAGCGGAAAGGGAAAGCGTAGCGTGAAAGTAGTCTTACCAGTTTGGGCAGAGGGGGAGTCTGACACTGTCTAATCAGTGTTGAGAGGGCCAGACTGTACATAGATACATCCCTTTCAGAATTCTAATAGTAACAACCAGATGAGAATTCATACATTTCTAGGAGAAATAACAGGAATAGTATAAGGCAGAGTTCTAAGAAAAGATTGTGTCACATTGATATGGTGAGTGAAGGTGCATTTAGACGCACCAATAATCGTTCCTGATCATCTGGCTGTCTAAATGTCGCTTGTGCAGGCACCACCGATCATGTTTTCTGAGCAACAGATCGTGCTGTCTAGGGAGCGGAGCCCTTTAACGTTCCATGTGACTATACTCATTATGCAACGTAATTTTAAGGGTATATCTAAGCATGCTATCCACTTGTTAGTTATGATCTCTGCCCATACCACCTTGTGGAGTTCAGACTCAGAATGTTTAAAAAAAATATTGAAAACAATAAGAACATTAAGCGAAATAACAAGCATAACCAATAACACTGGGAAGGGTGTTTGCACTAAACATGCCCTCCCTACTCCTTAGGCTACTTTCACACTTGTGGTAGCCTTTTCCGGCAGGCTGTTTCGGTGGGGGAACAGTCTGCTGGTTCCATGCTACTGCAAGTCCACCATGCCACCAGAAGTCCGCTCCGGCCCCATTCCCTATAATGGGGCAGGCCGGAGGTACGGTTGCAGCACGGCAAACATGCTGAGAGGTGGCCGGACAAAAACCATAGCGTGCTGTAGTTTTTATTGGACTTTGCTTTCTTCTGGACTAAAGCCGTTCCTTCCCCCACCCCCCTTCCCACTGAAAAAATGAACCAAAATGGAAAATTCGTCTCCTTGGTAATAGCAAGTATGCTATCATTGCTGCCTGACAATTGCGATAGAACAAATTGCCTAATGACTATCGTAAGTCATATTGTTACTTATAGCCCCCTAATGTGCAGATCTCATATAGCCCTGCTTGCTATCCCCTTTATTTATCAGTCTGCAGCTAGTGCCACGTAGCAGTTGATCTTCTGAGTTCTCTGTGATTTCAGGGATGATCCAGGGTCTGTTGCAACAGGGCTTTCCTTGGGTGCCTTTGTTCAATCATTCCATCGGTTTCCCTCATCGGTGGTCTCCTGGATTGTGGTCTTACTTCCAGCTTTGGTGTCATTTTGGTGTTTGGTAAACGTGCCTCTCTTACCCGGCCTATTAGCTTTGTCCGAGTCCTTGCCAGAGGTCCATCCCTGCTCCTCTAGGAAGGTAAGAAGTTAGAACCTCTATCGGTGACTTAAAGACATGAGAGACATCTCCTGCCTGTTGGAGACACCTCCTTCCCCTGAGGAAGCTAGAGCAAAACGCGCGTCGGGGCTGAAGTTACACTGGTCGGTATATGATTGATTTACTACCTATTGTGGATCCATGTATTTCTCTGTTACCTTATTAGTTTCCTAACAATTCGGGTGTCCTTTTATGTTAAGGTCGTATCTCCAAACCTTACTGGTTAGCACTTGCACTTTATATCAGTCGGAGTGGTCAGACATACACCATTAGGCATATTGATTTATATAACTGGGATATAGAGTCCACTTAAGGTATTATATGGTGCTATTACAGCCCCAGTGTGCTTCTGGTTGTTTTTGTATGCCATCGCTATTGATTTTAATATTTGATCTTTTTATTGTATATTATATACTAATAAAGTCTTTATTATATCTATTAAGGATGTACTGTATGTGTGATTCTATATTGGAGTGGCTGTTGGACTAGTAAAATTGAGGGGTATTGTAATTGTATTTTCTTTGCATATAACGTAGGATCATGCTGTATTCCCTCCTCTTTCATTCCACCTCTGCAGAGTAGTCGGCAGATATTAGCAGCTTTTCACCATGTAGCTCTAGGGGAGATCTCTGCAGTCGGAAAGCTCTCCCTTTTGGTTATAGTCCAGATATCTTACGATGACCTGTCTGGGCCTGCTAATGGACTTGAGATGTTTGATTCTTGTCTAACACACGTGTGGGGCTCACATGGTGTGCCCTCTCAACATTTTTTGTACCTGTTAGACCCAGGGCATCTGGGATCTCCTCCTCACATATCGCTTGCAGCTGAGAGGGTTTAATGGTCTCTAGGATACCCAATATTCACAGGTTATTCCTGTACAAGAGATTTTCCAGATCTTCCATATGGTCACGCAATTTAATGTTCTCCTTTACCAGCTATTTTATCTTATTGAATGCCCTTGAGGCATCATCCTCTAGGAATGCCGCTCTCTGCTCCACCCCCCCCCCCCCCAGTTTAGAGGCCAATACCACAGTGATAAGTGAGTCCTTGATGTCTGGGGCTAAATGTTTTGTCACTTCTGAGGCTAGTTTCTTAAAGCCCAACAGAGTCCCGATGCTCTCCGGAGTTTGCACTTCTAGTTCACCCACAAACAAGTCCGGAAATTGTTCCTCCATGTGCTCTTCCGGTGCCATTTTGATGCTTCACCTTCAAGTCCCCCTAGAGCTGTCATCGGTCTCCCCCTGCTCCGGAGAAAGTATCTCTCCATAGGTTGCTGTTAGGCGTCTCTGAGTGTGTCACCGAAGCTCTTAGGTATAACTGAGGGCTGTAACAGCAGCTATGTGCGATTAGAAAGAGTAGGATGGGACGGAGCTCCTCACTTTGTGGCCTCACATCTCAGCGCTGGAACCAGAAGTCCCCAGATCGTGCTGTCTAAACAGTGATCTGCTGCTCAGAAGCCATGATTCTGTATGAGGATGAGGGATCACTATAATGACCCCCAAGTCCTCATACGGTGAAAGAGATCGATGCTAGAGCTGAGAGGACACCTGGATGTTCGGGTTCGACCGAACTTAACAAAAAAGTTAGAGTTCAGAACCCGAACTTGACCCCGAACCCGAACCCCATTGAAGTCAATGGGGACCCGAACTTTTGAGCACTAAAATGGCTGTAAAAATGTCATGGCAAGGGCTAGATGGCTGCAAATAGCATCAAAATGTGGTTAAGAGCATGGCAAGTGCTCTGCAAACAAATGTGGATAGGGAAATGACTTTAAATAACATAAAATACATAAAAATTTAAAATAATAATCTTGATCTAGGAGGACGAGGTCCATATGGAGTAAGAGGTTGAGGAGGCGGTGGATGTGGCGGTGTAGGTGAAAGCGGCGGTGGAGAAGGAGGTAGCCTACACTGCTTTTTGGTTTTAAATTGAATTTAATTTTTTAAAATTAGGGTACACCCCAAAACATTGGGAAATATAACCTGTGATAACCCCCTCCAGTCGTGCTAAACACACGTTCAGACAATACACTAGCTGCAGGGCAGGCCAGCACCTCCAAGGGGTAAAAGGCAAGCTCAGGTCATGTGCCCAATTTGGAGACCCAGAAGTTGCAGGGGCTGACCCCTGTCAGTCAGTTCGTGTAGGCGTGTGCACACATACTGCCCCACCATGTCGCACGTTCCCGTGATGTTCACGATACAATTTGATATCTGCTCTAACAACTTTCGATGTTCTTTTCTGCGCCTACCATGGTGATCACGGGTGGCGGGGAATCAGGGTTCCAGGCCGGAGAGGGAGCCTGAGAAAGGGATACCACATCCAAGTGTAATCGAGCGGAAATGTGGGACAAAGTATTGAAGCATAAGCTTCCAAGTTAAGGAGGGGGCGCGCGGCAATTACCCACTCCCGACTCGGGAAGGTAGTGACAATAAATAACAATACAGGACTCTTAAGATGCCCTGTTATTGGAATGATTAATAAAAAATTATAGGGAATGTCACTGGGGTATTTAGGATTTGGAAAAGTTAGCCAGGAGAGGCCCTGCTGCCGCTATGTTGACTCTAGATAACTTCTGCCTGATCGCACGTCCCTGTGACGTCCACGATCCATTTGGATATCTTCTCTATTAACTTTCGATGTTCTTTTCTGAGCCTACCATGTTGATCACGGTTATCGGCGAATCAGGGTTCCACGCCGGAGAGGGAGCGTGAGAAAGGGAGACCTCATCCAAGGGAGGTCAATGGCTGCAATGGGATGGAGCGGAAATATGGGACAAATTATTAAAGCAGAAGGATCGAATGAAGGGGCCAATTTAAGACGAATTTTAGAAATTTAAGTCCCTGTCACCTATGCAGAGCAGGGGTTTTTCATCGCCAGAAATGGGTTAATGTCACCCACCAATAGAACAGATTATTTTAAAAAATTTCGGTCCCTGTCACCTATGCAGAGCAGGGGTTTATTCACGGCAAAAATTGTAAAATGTGAATTTATTAACCTGTCTACTAGGTAGAGCAGGGGTCTATCACACCCAAAAATTGTTGAATTTGACCCGAAAATTTAACAGACAAATTAGTGAATTATTTATACCCGTCTACTAGGTAGAGCAGTGGTATATCACACCCAAAAATTGCTGAATTTCACCCGAAAATGTAACAGACAAATTAGTGAAATGACATAAAATAAAATGCGCAAAAAAAAAAAAAAAAATTGATTTAAGAGGTGGAGGTCTATATGGAGTAGGAGTTTGAGGAGGCGGTGGACGTAGCAGTGTAGGTAGAAGCGGCGGTGTAGGAGGACGAGGTAGCCAACACTGGTTTTTGGTTTTAATTTATTTATTTTTTATTCGGGTACACTCCAAAAGATTGTGAAATATCCAAAATACAAGAATGAAAAATTGCGCTGTAGTATAACAATGGCTGGTTAAGGCTGGTATACATGTCTATTCTGCACAAGGTACGGACAAGTCCTGTGGGATCCATGCCTGGTTCATTTTAATGAACGTGAGCTTGTCCACATAGGCGCTTGTCTGTGATAACGCCCACTGCCGTGCTAAACACACGTTCAGATAAAACACTGGCTGCAGGGCAGGCCAGCACCTCCAAGGCGTAAAGGGCAAGCTCAGGCCATGTGCCCAATTTGGAGACCCAGAAGTTGAAGGGGGCAGACCCGTCATTCAGTACGTGTAGGTATGTGCACACATACTGCTCCACCATGTTGGTGAAATGCTGCCTCCTGCTAAGACGTTCCATATCAGCTGGTGGTGCTGGTTGTTGTGGCGTGCTGACAAAGCTTTTCCGACCATGCTAACCCTGCCTTCTGAGGTGCTGGCGGTGCCCCCGCTGCGTTGGCGACCTCTTCCTCCTCCTCTGCCAACGCCTTGTGCTTCCAATGTGCCCCCGCTGTCAGGTGGGAATGCCACCAGCGCGTCTCTTACGATCATGTTCTAGTGAGGGAATTAAGGACAGTACGTTGCCCTTGTAACGGGGATCCAGCAGCGTGGCAACCCAGTAATCAGCACAAGTTAGAATGTGGGCAACTCGGCGGTCGTTGCGGAGACACTGCAGCATGTAATCGCTCATGTGTGCCAGGCTGCCCAGAGGCAATGAAAAGCTGTCCTCTGTGGGAGGTGTATTGTCTGTGTCCTCTGTATCCCCCAAGCCACACACCAGTGATGGCCATGAGCTGGTCTGGGTGCCACCCTGCTGTGAACATGGTTCCTCCTCCTCCATCTCCTCCTCCTAATCCTCCACCTCCTCATCCTCCAGAACTGTGCCCTGGCTGGACAATTGTGTACCTTGGGTTTGTGGGTGCAGGAACCCACCTTCGGAGCCACTTGTGAATGACTGGCCGGAAACCCTATGAAATGATCCCTCTTCCTCCTCCTCCTCCTGTCCCAAATCCTCTTCCATCATCGCCAGCAGCGTTTTTTCAAGGAGGCATACAAGTGGGATAGTAACGCTGAGAACGGCGTTATCGGCACTGGCCATGTTGGTAGAGTACTCGAAACAGTGCAACAAGGAACACAGGTCTCGCATGGAGGGCCAGTCATTGGTCGTGAAGTGGTGCTGTTCCGCAGAGTGACTCACCCGTGCGTGCTGCAGCTGAAACTCCACTATCACCTGCTGCTCGCACAGTCTGGCCAGCATGTGAAAGGTGGAGTTCCACCTTGTGGGCACGTCGCATATGAGGCGGTGAGCAGGGAAGGCTGAAGTTACGCTGCAGCGCTGACAGGCGAGCAGCAGCAGGGTGAGAATGCCAAAAGCGCGCACAGACGGCCCGCACTTTATGCAGCAGCTCTGACATATCGGGGTAATTTTTAAGAAATCTCTGCACCACCAAATTCAGAACATGCGCCAGGCAAGGGATGTGCGTCAAACCGGCTAGTCCCAAAGCTGCTACGAGATTTCACCCATTATCGCACACCACCAGGCCGGGCTTGAGGCTCACTGGCTCCTGCGTGGTGTGGGGTTTGTCCCCCAAACAGATACGTTTTAAAACTGCCTGCTGTCGTTTTCCCCTGGCTGTGCTGAAGTTGGTGGTGAAGGTGTAACGCTGACCGGATGAGAAGCCGGTAGAGGATGAGGAAGCGGAGTAGGAGGAGGAAGCAACAGGAGGCAAACTGAAGCGCCCTGCAATCCTCGGTGGTGGAAGGACATGCGCCAAACTGCTATCCGCCTCAGGCCCAGCCGCCACTGCATTTACCCAGTGTGCTGTTATGGAGATATAACGTCCCTGACCGTGCTTACTGGTCCACGTATCCGTAGTGAGGTGCACCTTGCCACAGATGGCATTGCGCAGTGCACACCTGATTTTGTCCCCTACTTGGTTGTGCAGGGAAGCGATGGCACGCCTGGAAAAGTAGTGGCGGCTGGGCATGACATACTGTAGGACAGCCACCGCCATAAGGCTTTTAAAGCTCTCTGCCTCCACTAGACGGAATGACAGCATTTCAAAGGCCAGTAATTTTGAAATGCTGGCATTCAGGGCTAGGGATCGCGGGTGGGTAGGGTGGTACTTCCTCTTCCACTCCAGTGTTTGGGAGATGGAGAGCTGAACGCTTCCGTGGGACATTGTGTAGATGCTTGGTGACCCAGATGGTGGTGTTGCTGGCAGATCCTCTGTTTACGGGGTGGCAGGTGCCACTGTCACTCCAGAGGTGGATGAAGAGGCCAAGACTGCAGCAAAAGAGGAAGCAGGAGGAGCCAGAGACCTTTCTTTGTTTTTGAGGTGTCTACTCCACTGCAGCTCGTGCTTTGCACTTAGATGCTTGGTCATGCAGGTTGTGCTCAGGTTGAGAATGTTTATGCCTCGCTTCAGGCTCTGATTACACAGCGTTCAAACCACTCGTGTCTTGTCGTCAGCACATTGTCTGAAGAACTGCCACGCCAGGGAACTCCTTGGAGCTGGCTTTGGTGTGCTCGGTCCCTTGCTACGGTGGGCAGTAGCAGGCGTACTGTCTAGGGGATGGCCGCTCCGCTTTTGCAACCTGCTCCATCTTCTGCTGTGCTGGTGGCTCTGTGCGACCACCGCCTCTTCCTCTGAACTACATCGGTCACTCGCATGACCTTGATTCCATGTGGGGTCGAGGACCTCATCGTCCTCCACATCATCTTCCACCCAGTCTTCACCCCTGCCCTGCTTGTCGGTCTGCACACTTTCAAAAGCCCTAGCAGTTGACACCTGTGTTTTATCATCATCCGAGACGTGCTGCGAAGGTCCTCCTATGTACTCATCTAAGAAACATAAGTGGTTGGGCATCGGTGCACTCAATCTTTTCCACTTCTGGGGCAGGGCTAGGTGGATGGCCCTGGGAAACCCTGCTGACAGAGTCATCAAAAAGCAGAAGAGACTGCTGCATGACTTGGGGCTCAGACTGCTTGACTGATTTGCAAGGGGGTGAGGTGAAAGACTGATGGACATCGGCTGCAGGTGCCAACTCTGATCTTTCAGCAGGAGACTGGGTGGGAGACAATGTGAAGGAACTGGAGGCACTGTCAGCAACCCAATCTACTATCGCTTGTACTTGTTCTGGCCTCACCATTCGTAGAGCCACATTAGGCCCGACCAAATACCGCTGCAGGTTCTGTCGCCTACTCGTACCTGAGGAAGGTGTTTCACTTGTGCGTGTAGCTGGCACAGATCGACCACGTCCTCTCCCTGCAACAGGAGCTCCACCAGAAGTACCACGACCGGGGCCACGTCCGTTATTTGACGCTCTCCTCATATTTCTCAAATTTTGGATCTTGCCCTAAATGGGTGTTTTTTTAGTAACAGAATAGAACAACAGTATCTAAAGGGTGTATCTCACACGTACAGATGAAAACTAGGCCGCAATTAACGTTTTTTGCCCAATATGGGTGTTTTTCTAATAGCAGAATAGAACAACAGTATCTAATTAGTGTATTTCACACGTGTAGATGCAGACTAGGCCGCAATTTAAGTTTTTTTGCCCTAAATGGGTGTTTTTTTAATAGCAGAATAGAACAACAGTATCTAAAGGGTGTATCTCACAATGATATATGCAGCAAAGGCTGCAAAATTATTTTTTTTGCCCTAAATGGGTGTTTTTTTTACTAGCAGTATATAACGCTTGAATTTCACACGTGCAGATGCAGCAAGGGCTGTAAAATTGTATATTTTGCCCAAAAAGGGTGTTTTTTAAAACCCAGAAAATTATAGCTGTATTTCTAGCTTAAATTGCACACTGACTAATGCAGCAGAGGCCCAAGATAAAGGTTATTGCCAAAAATGGGTGTTTTTTCAAAGCCCTAGAAAATTATTGAAGTATTTCAAACATGTTTTTAACAATAACAGATGCAGCAAAGGCTGCAATATTAAGTGTTTTGCCCAAAAAGGGTGTTTTTTTAATAACAGAATATGACAGCAGTATATAACGCTTGAATTTCACATGTGCAGATGCAGCAAGGGCTGTAAAATTGTATATTTTGCCAAAAAAAGGGTGTTTTTTAAAACCCAGAAAATTATAGCTGTATTTCTAGCTTAAATTGCACACTGACTAATGCGGCAGAGGCCCCAGATGGAGGGTATTGCCAAAAATGGGTGTTTTTTCAAAGCCAGAAAATTATTGAAGTATTTCAAGCTTGTTTTTAGCAATCACAGATGCAGCAAAGGCTGCAATATTAAGGATTTTGCCCAAAAAGGGTGTTTTTTTTACTAACAGAATATGACAGCAGTATATAATGCTTGAATTTCACACGTGCAGATGCAGCAAGGGCTGTTAAATTGTATATTTTGCCAAGATAGGGTGCTTTTTAAAACCCAGAAAATTATAGCTGTATTTCTAGCTCAAATTGCACACTGACTAATGCGGCAGTGGCCCCAGATGGAGGGTATTGCGAAAAAATTATTTTTTTCAAAGCCAGAAAATTATTGAAGTATTTCAAGCTTGTTGATGCAGCAAGGGCTGTAAAATTGTGTATTTAGCCCAAAAAGGGTGTTTTTTTTTTACTAACAGAATATGACAGCAGTATATAACGCTTGAATTTCACACGTACAGATGCCACAAAGGCTGTAAAATTGTGTATTTTGCCCAAAAAGGGTGTTTTTTAAAACCCAGAAAATTAGTTGTATTTCTAGCTTAAATTGCACACTGACTAATGCGGCAAAGGCACCAGATGTAGGATATTGCCAAAAAAGGGTGTTTTTTTAAAACCAGATTATTATTGCAGTATTTCAAGCTTGGATTTGAATGTCACAAAAGCACATATGCAGTGCTGGTGCACTAAGCTTGCATAAAATGCCTGCCGCTGCCCACCTAACTAACAGACGGATAAAAGTTATTTTTCTCTGTCAATGGGCTCAGGGCAGGGTAAAAAGATTGTGCACTGCACCCACACAACAAACTCTATGTAGATCGCTGAGTTCAATTGGAGTACTGATTGAAGATTCTGTCCTATTCTCTCCCTTACATCAGCAGCATCCTATCCCTAAACTAAGCACAGCAGAGTGACATGCAGTGCTACGTGACTCCAGCTTATATAGAGGCTGGGTCACATGCTCCGCTGGCCAATCACAGCCATACCATTACTAGGCATGGCTGTGATGGCTTCTAAGGGCACACAGTTAAGGGTACTTTCACACTTGCGTTGTTTGATTCCGGCAGGCAGTTCCGTTGCCTGAACTGCCTGCCTGATCAGGCAAACTGTATGCAAACGCATGTCATTTTTTCTGACCGATCAGGCATTTTTCAGACTGATCAGGATCCTGATCAGTCTGAAAAATGCCTGATCAGTCAGAAAAATGCATTGCAATACCGGATCCGTTTTTCCGGTGTCATCAGGCAAAACGGATCCGATATTTATTTATTTTCTCATTTTTAAAGGTCTGCGCATGTGCAGACTGGAAGGACAGATCCGGCATTCCGGTATTTTGAATGCCGGATCCGGCACTAATACATTCCTATGGAAAAAAATGCCGGAAATAAAACCGTAGCATGCTACGGTTTTCTCTTTTGCCTGATCAGTCAAAATGACTGAACTGAAGACATCCTGATGCATCCTGAACGGATTAATCTCCATTCAGAATGCATGGGGATATGCCTGATCAGTTCTTTTCCGTTCTAGAGCCCCTGTGACTGAACTCTATGCCGGAAAAGAAAAACGCTAATGTGAAAGTACCCTAAAAGCTTGTGTCACGGCGGGGAGTGGGGGAAACCCCCCACCGTGCGGTGTCAAAGGGTAAAAGGGGATCAGCCTGGCCAAAAGGAGTAATAAGGGAGCAGGTCACCTCCTACAACATCCCTAATCCTCTCCCTGACTCCTCACCGTATGAGCGGACCCCGATGGTAGGATGACTCATACTCAGGATTCCTATAGACCCTAAGTCGCCCTGGTAATCCCTCACGAAGGAGCAGGGAAGAGAAGACCTGTTCCTCCCAGTCATGGAGGAACAGGTGTCTCCATCTGAGGCCATGCTGCAAGGAGAGGGGAACACATACAGCATATGGAGATGGCAGGTAAGTGAAACCAGAAACACACTTACCTGCCACAGACACACTGACTGGAACCCGTGCACAAGTGCTAGTGTCCACACCAACATCAAAGGACACAGCACACATCACGAACAACACAGGGACCCAGGACACCCATAGCTGCAATAAATGTGAAACAGGGGAAAGTATAAACAACATGCTGGACACCTAACACTACCAGACATGTAACACCAGAAATAGACATACCAACACCCTGATCAAAACCCACTCCATACACAAAGGGACAGGAAGGGAAGGAGACCCCGTGATAACATTGATGACCACAAGGGTGGCCCTCACTGGACAGATGGAACAGAGAACCAACAGCATACACCAAGGCTGGAGGAACACTGGGCTTCAAGCATCCAGCAGAGACTAAATAGCCCAAGCAGCCACACCTACACACACAAAAACCCAGTGTTAACAAGACACTAGGAAGGGAGTTAACCCTTCCAACACCAGACAAGGGAAGGCTACAACTTAAAGGGGAAGTGCACACACAAGCATACAAAACCACATGTTACCACCGGCAACAGCATGCGTGGCAACCATGTCACGGCAATCACCCAGAAGGCCAAGACACTGCCACCGCATGCTCTCACAGCAACACGTTGCCGCGGGCAACCGCAAGTGTGGCAACAGTGTCACAGCGCAAACCAAAGGCCGTGACAGCTTGTTGATTGGCTGCTCTGCAGCCTTTCAAAAAGCGCCAAGAAATCGCTAAATACCGAACCCGAACTTTTACTAAAATGTTCGGGTTCGGGTCTGGGGTCCAAAAATCCTAAAGTTTGGTACGAACCCGAACTTTACAGTTCGGGTTCGCTCAACCCTAATCGATGCATGTAAATGCGCAGTCTCCTTCATTAAATCAGCAGCCGACTATTGGCCGCTCAGTCGACCCGTCTAAATTCCCCTTTAAACTCATAGGGAGATACAAGTACTTACTAAACATGTCACAAACAGGAGATAGCTCATCAGTATGTCAACAGTGGACTTCTGAATCCTGGCACCTCACTGATCAGTTGTTTGACACGGTTGCAGTGCTCGGATGAGTGATACAACCTCTTTATACAATGCCAAGCACAGGGTGGTTAATTGTATAGTGGCCATTGGATTGCATCTCAATCCCATTCACTTAAATAGGCCAAAGCTGCAGAAATATCATATGACCAAGGGACAAGACGTTACAGACCTAGGAACAGGCCGCAGCTGATTACGGGGGGCTCGGGGGGAGTGTCGTGAATCAGACCCCCACTAATCTGATATTGATGCCTTATCCTGACAATAAGTCATTAATATTAAAATCACACACAACCCCTTTAAGTACCTTGTAGTTATAATAACTTACCAAACATTATACAAAAAATACACAAAATATGCCTGTTTGACATTTACTCAAACACTTGCACATAAAATTAACTAATTATAGCTTTGATCTTAATGGAAAATTAACCAGATGGCCAATGCTCATGCTGAATTCTATGACTATGTTTGACAAGTAATAAGTAATAGATACTTATGGTTACCATAACTAAAAATGTCACCCACTGGATAATTTCATCACAAACTGTTTTTCTTGAACAGAAAAGATTTACTCACTCTGTTAATGCAAATTGTGCTTTTACATCAAAAGGAGGCTGTGTAATATCCAAGATTCACATAGACCTTTTGGCTATGCGTGTTTTTCCAGTCTGTCATCTGTATGAACTGGAATGCATCCAAACTATGTACATCTTAAGAAAGGCTGAAAAAAACACCATCATTCAATTCCAAAAATGAAATAATAAAATTAACATATGTTAAAAAATTTGGGAGAAATCGTGGGCTCAGATACTTAAGTTATGAACATTATTTTATTAGTTGTCATATTGGAAAATCAAAATTTAGAAAGATAAACAGATTTCAGAGTAAGGTTTCCATTATAACCTGTGAATGACATTCTTTTTAATGATAATTCTGCTTGCCTACACAGTGTTCTTTAGATCTGAGAATCCATGGGATTAGGCCAAATATTGTCATGGTAACAGAAAGAAATGGAATCACTTAAAAAAGGTTTCCAATAGCAAGATCCATTAGCATTCAGTAAGTAGCCTTCAATAGACGTTGACATCTGCTATTCATTTGTTGTTTTTAGGATTGTCGAAAGCAGGATAATTGGAAGTAGTACAGTGTTCTGGGAACATATTGAGTGAAACAGCTCTTAAGGTTCTTCTTAAGAATTTTGTATGTAACTGCTTTGTCCATTTAAAAACTGGACACGCTAATAGCTGGACATCCATCTAAACTGGTTTGTGTAGTCTCGTAGAGCAAAGGCATTTTGGAGTTGACATTTCTGGACATTTGTCCCCATTGTCACCAATCAACCTACTACTATAGTGCTCTTTGAAGCATTAGTTTCCGCTCTGATTTATGCCTTTGTTTGCACTTATACTGTTGAATTGCATTTTATATATCATGTTCATTTGCACTGTTATTGCACTGACATGTGGAAAGGGTCATTCCTATTAACGTGTATGGCAGCCTTAAACTGCAACACTGTTTCTGCTAGGCTGTGATTCTCTACCTTCACCCCTCCCACTAGAAGGTTCGAGAACAGTTGGTAACTGTTTAAAAGAAGAACAGTCAGAGCCTCTAGTTGT
The DNA here is from genome assembly GCF_905171765.1 of Bufo bufo. Classification (NCBI taxonomy): domain Eukaryota; kingdom Metazoa; phylum Chordata; class Amphibia; order Anura; family Bufonidae; genus Bufo; species Bufo bufo. The sequence goes on from NC_053390.1 coordinate 329,256,536, forward strand.
CTGCAGACAGTGAACAGTGTTTATTTGAAGACACTTCCAGAGTGTATGAGTGACCCAAAAGAAAATGCTGAGATGAGGATAGTCTGCTACAGACCCTGGGTCACAACTTGCTCTTTGACCAGGGAGCCAGTTGGATGACTGAGCCACAGGCTTTGGGCCACCAGCCCTTTGGCCAGGGCACCAGCCTTTTCAGAAAGAGAGGAACATCTAGCTCAGGCCTTTCCTCAGCACAGAACCTTTTGCTACCAGAGGGAACTCTGGACAAGCCAGCTCAGTGATTTGCCTGTATTGTTTTGCTCGTGGGTTCCTCAAGTAAAGACGCACACTGGTTTGCTGCAAACCCTGCATCTTTGGACTTATGTCTCACTGTCTCCTCCGGAGAGCAGCAACACGTGGTGACACCTCAATGATGTCCCTCATGATGCTCTAAATCCTCCACACCAGCTGCCAACTGGTGTGCTATACTGGTTTCCCTCATTAAACTCAGATTTGATGTTCTCTCAAGCCTCTTTCTCTAGGCCCTCCCCATCCATGTATCTGATCTTTCTCCTAAGGCTGTGTCTTGGACTTATATTGTGTTCTGCTACCAGGACATCCCCCATAACATTCTCCTCTTTTAAAAGCTTTCCCCAGCTCCACCTTCTAGTGACATCACTGCTAGCAGTTCATGGCCACTAGGAGTCAACCCTCCCTTGTTTTAACAACTACAACATATGGAAAGTGAATAACTGCCATCTCACCTTACAAACAAACAATAAACAAACATTTTCCTGCTCATGCCCCCTAGTAGTCCTTCCTGAAATATTCACAAAATACTGTATAAAACACTGCAACATTCTAAATATTTAAACACAAGACAGACCATAATGTTAAACTGTAAGTTGGGTGATGCCTACTGCCACCCTTAGCGCTTATTCAAAAGCATGGTGAATTTGCAGTTTATTGCCATGTTTAACATAAAGTCACAAAAAACACAACAGTTTTGCAAAGAGAGTAGCGTTTTCTGTGATTTTACAGTCGCGGCAGTAAACTGTAATTTGACCACACCTCAGGGATAAGTCCTAAAAGCAGATTCCTACTGTTATTGGATTCCATGTAAGGGACAGATCTAATAGCTCCAGGGGAGCACCCAGGAATTTTCTTTAGGGGGGGTCCGAAAGGCAAAAAAATACGGCATGTGTAGTGCGCTATGTGAATTGAATTTTTCAAAGCCCCCTTTATATTTAAAAATGCAGGGAAAGGGTGTAGTGTGTTGTGCTGATTCTTTTACTTGGCGATTCTAAAAGGCCCGTATGAAAATAACAATGTGGCGCGCGAAGCGCGCCGCAAATTTTTTTGGCCCCGCCCATTATTAAAAGCCCCTCCTACATATAATAGGCCACTCCCAACAAACACTGTACAGCTGACATTCTATAGTTGAGGCCTCTACACATCATACGGAGAGGGGGGTCTGTCCTGGCTGCACTGCCTGCTTATATAACAAGCTACAGCCAGGACGCTCCTCCGCTCTCCTCCCTCCCCAGATCCTGCTCATTGCCTGTGGTTCCCCCCCACCATCTGCCACCCGCCCGTGGCCTGCTGCCCCCCTTGACCGTCCTCACCCAGCTCTGAATCCTCCTTCTGCAAATGGCAGGGGGAGGAGCCGGAGCATCTCCTCTCCTACATAGCGCCCCATACCTCTTCCATCCAGTGATGTCACCTTTGTTGTAGACGTTCTCTTTCCTCATCTTCTCCATTCAGACCAGACCGCCATGATGATTTTTCAGCCATCTCCCATCTCTGCAGAGATTAACAAACAGACATTAGTTTCCCACATTTCCATCATCTTCACATCTTCTGAACACCCTTTCCTGCCACCCCCAATACTGTGCCCGCTGTGCCCCCAATACTATACTACAGAAACAGTCCCCCTGGAAATACTACTACCACACAGATAGTGCCCCCCTCAACAATTATTGGCACACAGTGCTCTAAAAAAATAACTGCGCCCAGACACTAATAGTATAAAGATAATGTCCCCCAAAAATTATTGTGCTAAGCTGATACTGTGGCAGGGTGCCCCCCAAAATAACAGGGCTCCCCAAAATAGAAATAATTCTCTGCCAGAGCACACTTAGTAGTAATAACGCCCCTATAGTGCCCATACTAGTAATCATGTTCCTCATAGCCCCCCAGTATTAGCAAAGCTCCGCATAATACCTCCTAGTACTAATAATTCTCCCTACAATATGACAGTACATGAAATACCCCCGCTTAGTGCCCGCTGTTGAGCTAATGTCCCCATAATGTATGCCAGTATAAAATACCCCTATATAGTGCCACCATATGCCCCAATAGTGCTCCACTCCCCCATAGTGCCGCTCTCCCCTATAGTGCCTACCATAATGTGCCAGTAAAAAAATGCCCCCTTAGTGACACCAGATGCCATAATGCCCCCATAATGTGCCAATAAGAATAAAGGCCCCTTTAGAGCCCCCACTTCCCCTTAGTGCCCCCAAATAATGCCCCTATAGTGCCATTCTCCCCTATAGTGCCCCCATAATATGTCAATTAAAAAAAAGCCCCTTTAGACCCCCCAGATGCCCCCATAGTGCTCCTCTCCCCCATGGTGCCGCCCCATAAAGTTCCACCATATGCCCCAATAGTGCTCCACTCCTCCATAGTGCCGCCCTCCCCTATAGTGCCTCCCATAATGTGCCAGTAAAAAATGCCCCCTTAGTGCCACCAGATGCCATAATGCCCCCATGTGCCAATAAGAAAAAAAGGCCCCTTTAGTACCCCCACTTCCCCATAGTGCCCCCAAATAATGCCCCTATAGTGCCACCAGATGCCCCATAGTGCTGTTCTCCCCTGTAGTGCCTCCCATAATGTGTAAAAAAAAAAAAGCCCCTTTAGAGCCCCCATAGTGCTCCTCTCCCCCATGGTGCCCCCCAAATAATGCCCCTATAGTGCCACCAGATGCCCCCTTGTGCCGTTCTCCCCATAATGTGTAAAAAAAAAAAGCCCCTTTAGAACCCCCATAGTGCTCCTCTCCCCCATGGCCCCCCCCCCCCCCCCCATAATGTGCCAGTAAGAAGTGCCACCTAAAAAAAAAAGTACCACCAGATGCCCCAGAGTGCCGTTCTCCCCTTTAGTCTCCCCTTTAGTGCCCCCATAGTGCCAGCTCCACCCCTCCAAAAAAAACAAAACAACAAAAATAAAGCAAAAAATACACTGATACTTACCTCCATCAGCAGCGATGCGATGCAGGCTCTTCCGGCCTGTGTCCCTGCTCTGCTGTGTGCTGCCCGGCTCAGGCGCGTGATGATGACGTCATCTTGCCTGAGCCGGCCTCTGATAGGCTGCAGGCATTAGTGCCTGCGGCCTATCAGAAGAACAGGGGAGGGACACGCCCCTCCCTCCCCTGCCACAGCACAGCACAGGCATCTGTATCGCTGTCCTAAGGACGGCGATACAGATGGATTAGATATGGAGATGAGCGCTTCCACAATGGAAGCGCTCATCTCCTAGTACTCCCACTGTCCCCCCGGCCCCCCCCCACCGCCGCGGCCGAAATTACATCCAGGGCCGCGCCGCCTGTGGTGATCGGCGGTGCGGCCCTGAAGGATTAAAAAAAAAAAAATTCGGTTGGTTGTTCTAGGGGGGGTCCAGACCCGCTGGACCCCCCCTGTAGGTGCGCCACTGAATAGCTCATAACTAGAGATGCAAATTATGCAAAACTTTGATTCGGCTGCTTCGCCAAAACTTACAAAAAAAATAGCTTTGCGACTAATTACTTTGTCATGAAGCACATTTCTTTGTAAGTAGCGGGTGCAATGACAGGGAGCAGCGATTATGCCGCCTCCAGTCATTGTACCCCTCAGATGCTGCATTCATACATGATCATGGCATCTGATATACTGTAAATAACAGAGTGTGAAATTGAGAAAAAAAACAAAAAAAACATATGGTACTTTCCTGATCCATTTGCTTGCGATGGGTCGGCCGCCACCAACTTGCTCGAATATCTGGCATAAAAACTCATACGTCACTGCGCACAGGATTTCGTGCGAGATCTTCAAGCAAGATGGTGGCGGCCGGCCTGTCATGAGCAAATGGATCAGGTAAGTATAATTTGCTTTTGTATGTTACACTATTTCAGGTTAAATCAAATTGCTACCATGAAGCACGGGGAAATTCGGCTTTGCGGGCGAATCAAATTTATCCTGAAATTCATCCGAAATTCATCCGAACTTGACCCGAACTTGAACCCGAACCCCATTGAAGTCAATGGGGACCCGAACTTTTGAACACTAAAATGGCTGTAAAAATGTCATGGAAAGGGCTAGAGGGCTGCAAATGGCATCATGGCAAATGTGGTTAAGAGCATGGCAAGTGCTCTGCAAACAAATGTGGATAGGGAAATGACTTTAAATAACATAAAATACGTAAAAATAAAAAATAATAATCTTGATCTAGGAGGACCAGGTCCATATGGAGTAGGAGGTTGAGGAGGCGGTGAATGTGGCGGTGTCGGTGGAAGCGGCGGTGGAGGATGAGGTAGCCTACACTGGTTTTTGGTTTTAAATTTTATTTTTAAAATTAGGGTACACCCCAAAACATTGGGAAATATAACCTGTGATAAACCCCTCCAGTCATGCTAAACACACGTTCAGACAATGCACTGGCTGCAGGGCAGGCCAGCACCTCCAAGGGGTAAAGGGCAAGCTCAGGCCATGTGCCCAATTTTGAGACCCAGAAGTTGCAGGGGCTGACCCCTGTCAGTCAGTTCATGTAGGCGTGTGCACACTTACTGCCCCACCATGTTGCACGTCCCCGTGATGTTCACAATCCAATTTAATATCTGCTCTATCAACTTTCGATGTTCTTTTATGCGCCTACCCTGGTGATTACGGGTGGCGGGGAATCAGGGTTCCAGGCCGGAGAGGGAGCGTGAGAAAAAGAGACCAAATTTAAGGGAGGATCCATTTTTTCAAATTAGAGTTGAAATATGGGAGAAATTATTAACCCCTTAAGGACTTAGGACGTACCGGTACGGCATGGGTCCCGAATCCTTAAGGACCCATGAGGTACCGGTACGTCATGGCTTTAATTCGCAATTCCGGCGCCGCGGGGGTTAATCGGAACGGGATGCCGGCTGAAATCATTCAGCCGGCATCCCGTAACAACGCAGGGGGGGAGGGGTCATTTGACCCCCCCCCCCCCCCCCCGTATCGCCGATCACAGAAAACCGCAGGTCAATTCAGATCTGCGGTTTCCTGCGTTTCCAGTCCATTCGGGTGTCCTGTGACCCGATGAACCGGAAAAAGACTGCGATCGGTGGCGTGATTACACACCACCAATCGCAGTATGAAGATTTGGAGAGGCGGTGCTGGCCCTGGTGCTGAACACTGCTGTCCAGGGTGCTGATTGGTGCAGGGGAGAGAGGCGCGAGATTCAAACTTCCTGCGCTCCTCTCTCCTCTCCTCTTCCTGTCCAGCACCCTCACCGTGCAGCACCGTTCAGCACCAGCTCCTGCGTCCCCCTAATTGTTATCCATCACCCTCCTGCACCCATTGCCACCCAGGTAGGTTAGGGTCAGTGAGGGAGAGGCACCATTAGGAAGGGAAAGAAGGGAAAAGTTAGTTAGAAAAAAAAAATATATATAACTTTTACACTAAACTTTCTTTGATCCATCTATAAGACCCCAGACCCCTCCCCTGCCACTTGCCAGATTTTCCATGGATATGATGCTATTAAATATGGATTATTTACAACAAGATCTGGTAAATATACAAGTAAGAATAATAGAGTATGAAAGACAACTACAAGCTCTCCAAACTGAACAGGAACATCAAGTAGTAAAAGAACGGATGGAGCAGGATTTACAGAAATATCGAGATAATATCGAGACAACAAAAAGACAGAAGTGGAGTAGGGACCAAGATGACTACAGTAAAGGTAACATCTACAAAACAATAACAACAAATAGGAACAGGAATCCAAGGTCTCAAAGAAGATTCAAGACACAGACATCTAGAGCCAATCGTGCGAATTTAACAGATACAGAGTCTTCAGGCGAACAAAGTGAAGCTTTTTTAGGAGAAAGAACAAGAGAAGCACACGGAGAGGGGGACGAAAATGCCAACACCGGGGACAAAGGAGAAGACGTAGTGAGAGTCACACGATCAATGAGGCCACCGACGGGAACCAGATATACCAGGAAATGAATGAAGGACTGGACAACACCTTAGTGGTAAATATTTCTTCCTGTGAATTATCTAGAGATAAAGTATTGCTCCTGAATAGGGGACTATCTTTCAGTCCAGAGGCTGAGATTGACTGGTTTCAGGTGGAGATGGACCTGCACAATTTTTTTAGGCGTATTAAACTGAAGGTACACTTCAGTGAAATGGTGCATACAGGAGATAAGGATGTACATAAGGAAGTACTTTCGCTTAAAAGTGTAGGCCTTTTCCTCAAAAGTGACTTCCAACCGCCAGTATATAACAAAGCTATTGAGGCCTTTGTCTCCCTTGTCAGACTGAAAATGGATCTAAATATCACCAATCTGACAAGGGGTGAGAAAGCGGCACTAAAGTCCTTGAAAAATAGGAGGGAAATTACTATCAAAAGGGCGGATAAGGGAGGAGCCACCGTGGTGATGGACACAAAGAAGTATAAAATGGAGGTGATGAGACAAGTGAATGATAAGGAAGTATATAAACCTCTAAGTCAAGATCAAAAATGGAATATTATGCGCAAGATCAGCTTATTGGCGGATAACGCTTTCGCAAATGACCTGATTGATGCCAATTTACACACTTACCTTGTGCCACAGAACCCGGTGACTCCTCTCTTGTATACCCTCCCTAAGATACATAAAGGGTTGATAGACCCGCCAGGACGCCCCATAGTGTCGGGAATGGGGTCAGTCTTCTCCAATGCAGCAACTTTTCTCGATAAAGTCTTAAGATCTTATGCAATGGAGGCCAGATCCTATGTGAGGGACACTACAGATTTTTTGTTAAAAATTGATGCACTAGAATTTCAAGAGGGAGACTTACTGGTTTCATTCGATGTAACCAACCTCTATACCAGTATTGACCATGAACTGGGATTGAAGGCAATTAAATGGGCCCTAGAGAGGTCGGACTTTGGGTCTGACACAAAATCCTTTTTAATCTCCCTATTTGAAATTTTACTGTATCATAATTATTTTTTGTTTGAGGATGTATTTTGCGAGCAATGTCGGGGCACCGCGATGGGGTCCAACGTGGCCCCGACATACGCAAATATATACATGTCAAACATGGAGGAGACGTCTATATACCCATCCACCTTCTACAGTAATGTGAGGGGGTGGATGCGGTATATAGACGATATTTTCCTAATATGTAATGGCACGGAAGAAAAACTGCATGAATTTCATGAATATATTAATCAGTTACATGATCAACTGAAATTCACAAAAGTGTACTCAGCGGAATCTTTACAATTCCTAGATACGTTGGTTTATGTAAGGGAAGGTAAATTGGAAACCGACCTCTTTATTAAGCAAACGGACAGGAACAGCATGTTATGCTTTGATAGTGCACATCCTAGGAGGTCAGTGGAATCCTTGCCTTTTAGTCAGTTCTTACGAGCAAGAAGAATAGTGTCAGAAGAGAATTTGGTTGATGATAGATTGAAAAAAATGGGACAAAGATTCAGGGATAGGAAATACCCCAAAAATTTGATAGATAGGCACTTAGAAAAAGCCAGGAATAGTGATCGACAGCAACTATTAACTATAACAACGAAGAGGGAAGAACAAAAAATAAGTAGGATCCCATTTGTGTCAACTTATAGTAAAATGAGTAATCGTATCTCTGGCATATTGAGACATAACTGGCATATACTAACACATTCCTTCCCAAAGGTAATTGAATTCCAATCCCCCCCGCTGATGTCATACAAGAGGCCCAGAAATCTTAAAAATAGCCTGACATCAGCGGATGTAAAAGTTAAGAAAAAAGAGGTTGGTAGAAGGGGGTGTTACCCTTGCTTGGGCTGCTGCAATTGCGGCAGCCTAATCAAGGGTGACTCCTTCTGCCACCCTAGAACGGGGAAGAAATATGACATTAGAGGACACTATACGTGTAACACAGATTTTGTTATCTACAGCTTACAGTGCCCGTGTGGCCTTCTCTATATTGGAGAGACGACACAGCCCTGTAAAAACAGGATAAATCAGCATCGGTACACAATACGTAAGCTGTTAGCTAAAAAAGAAAAAGGGAATCAGCAAAACCAGGAATGTGAAGATGAAGCTGAGTTACCAGTACCTGAACACTTTTGGAAATATAGACATAATGTCTCTCAATTGAGATATAGGATCATTGATAGTGTTCCAGTTTTGAGGAGGGGTGGAGATATGGAGAAGCTGCTTAAACAGAAAGAACTAAGATGGATCTATGAGTTGGAGACAATGGAGCCGAAAGGCTTGAACAGGGAATTTAAGGTTGGTTCCCTCTTCTGAACTCGCGATCAGGATGTGCGCTGATATGATTTAAACATTAGGCTTAGTAGCCGTGTTTTTTAATATGCCTATATATATGTATAATATTTAACCCTTATTTTGTTTGCATCTCCATTTTTATGGTATTAGTTTATTTTATTTTTTCTTTCCCTAGATGGAGAAAACACGCATGCTGTGGGAGAACCGTCTTTTTGGCCTTCACGATGCCTCTAAAAGAAAGTTCTATAGCTGACGAGGGAGTAGGGGAACCTGCTATGTGGATCTCCTGATGGAGATGTGAGGCTGTTAAGGTCTGCACCAGATATAATATAATTTATATATAATTTATATAGTGTATAGAGACTGCAACCGGAAGGGCCCAGTTTTTTGATATTTTGTATAACTTGAGAATCTATCTACCTAATTTAAAAGGACAATAGAGTGAAATGGTGTTGGAGCTGAATAATGATATAGCGGGATTAACCATAAAAATTGTGAGGTTTTGAGAGGTTGATGGAGACCTTCCCTAAAGGAGGGTAACTCCATATATTCCTATTCCAACCTCCCTGTAGAATGAATGTCAGTATGGGACTGGATGGGCTAGTGGACTGAGGGCTTATCACCCCTGGAACACTTGCTCTATATACCAGCCACCGGATGAATGATGGAAAACCTGCATGAACAGCCTTTGAATAAACGCCATGTTATTCACTCTGTAGCTTCTCGAGTTGGGATGAAAGCACCCCTAAATAAGGATGTAATGATGGACCTTATGGTTGCAGCTTCTTCACTGAAGTAACCTGTGTATTATAATGATTTGATAAATGGTTAAAAATATCAGTTTTTTTCTATGGTGTGCACCAGGCAGCCCACATCATCCAATCGGGAGCCTCTACCTGTAGGTTTGCTCAAAAATCTAATATAACTGAGCCCCAGCGCCTAGTGACATGAAGATAGCGACGCATGATCATGTGACATCGCGTCACTGGAGCGACAGGGTCATGTGGTCGGAAAGCAGGGCATAGCCTGGCGGAAGTGCGCTTGAAAGGGCGGAAGCGATGATGACGCGCCTGCGCAGATGATGTCGCGCCTGCGCAGATTGGATCTAGGGACGCCGAGGCCTCATGGAACAGTGGGAGAACATCGGCATGCACATGAAGTGATAAGGGCTGGACGGAGTCTCCTACAGCATGGCGATGGGGCTGATAAAAGTATGTCATCAGGGATAGATAATGGAGTTAGCAATATGTGAATGTTTTTAGGAAGTAATGAGGGGGTTAATGGGTAGGGCTTAGTAATAACCAATGTGGGGCTATGGGATTGTATTTAAAGTTCACTTTGTTATCTGTGTATTGGGAGCTTGATAAAGACCATTAGGTTGAAACGTTGCTGCACAAGGTGTAATAAAGAAATCGATTGGATCCCTTTCGAGTGCCGTGGCTTATTCTATACATTCTTTGGCTACTATGGGAATCCCAGGACCAGGATTCAACGCTGCAGGCACCACCATGTATTAGAATTATTGTAACAACAGTGAGTAGTGCTGGCCTGTTTTTCTATTTATGTATTTCACATCCCTGATTCAAACCCCTGTATGTAGAGGTGGTATCTCACAGGGCCTGATCCTCTGTAGGCCTGCAGTAAATATATCTTTGCACAAAAAGGCTGTATTTCAAATGGCTGTATTTCAAATGCCTAATTCAAACCCCTGTATGTAGAGGTAGTATCTCAAAGGGCCTGAACCATTGTAGGCCTGCAGTAAATATATCTTTGCACAAAATGGCTGTATTTCAAATGGCTGCATTTCAAATGCCTAATTCAAACCCCTGTATGTAGAGGCGGTATCTCACAGGGCCTGAACCTCTGTAGGCCTAAAGTAAATATATCTTTGCACAAAAAGGCTGTATTTCAAATGGCTGTATTTCAAATGCCTAATTCAAACCCCTGTATGTAGAGGTAGTATCTCAGAGGGCCTGAACCTCTGTAGGCGTGCAGGAAATATATCTTTGCACAAAATGGCTGTATTTCAAATGGCTGTATTTCAAATGCCTACTTCAAACCCCTGTATGTAGAGGTGGTATCTCACAGGGCCTGAACCTCTGTAGGCCTGAAGCAAATATATCTTTGCAAAAAATGGCTGTATTTCAAATGCCTAATTCAAACCCCTGTATGTAGAGGTGGTATCTCACAGGGCCTCAAACTCTGTAGGCCTGCAGTAAATATATCTTTGCACAAAAAGGCTGTATTTCAAATGGCTGTATTTCAAATACCTAATTCAAACCCCTGTATGCAGAGGTAGTATCTCACAGGGCCTGAACCAGTGTAGGCCTGCAGTAAATATATCTTTGCACAAAATGGCTGTATTTCAAATGACTGTATTTCAAATGCCTACTTCAAACCCCTGTATGTAGAGGTGGTATCTCACAGGGCCTGAACCTCTGTAGGCCTGAAGTAAATATATATTTGCACAAAAAGGCTGTATTTCAAATGGCTGCGTTTCAAATGCCTAATTCAAACCTCTGTATGTAGAGGTGGTATCTCACAGGGCCTGAACCTCTGTAGGCCTGAAGCAAATATATCTTTGCAAAAAATGGCTGTATTTCAAATGCCTAATTCAAATCCCTGTATGTAGAGGTGGTATCTCACAGGGCCTCAAACTCTGTAGGCCTGCAGTAAATATATCTTTGCACAAAAAGGCTGTATTTCAAATGGCTGTATTTCAAATGCCTAATTCAAACCCCTGTATGTAAAGGTAGTATCTCACAGGGCCTGAACCAGTGTAGGCCTGAAGTAAATATATCTTTGCACAAAAAGGCTGTATTTCAACTGGCTGTATTTTAAATGCCTAATTCAAACCCCTGTATGTAGAGGTAGTATCTCACAGGGCCTGAACCAGTGTAGGCCTTAAGTAAATATATATTTGCACAAAAAGGCTGTATTTCAACTGGCTGTATTTTAAATGCCTAATTCAAACCCCTGTATGTAGAGGAAGTATCTCACAGGGCCTGAACCAGTGTAGGCCTGAAGTAAATATATCTTTGCACAAAAAGGCTGTATTTCAACTGGCTGTATTTTAAATGCCTAATTCAAACCCCTGTATGTATAGGTAGTATCTCACAGGGCCTGAACCAGTGTAGGCCTGAAGTAAATATATCTTTGCACAAAAAGGCTGTATTTCAACTGGCTGCATTTTAAATGCCTAATTCAACCCCCTGTATGTAGAGGTAGTATCTCATAGGGCCTGAACCACTGTAGGCCTGCAGTAAATATATCTTTGCACAAAATGGCTGTATTTCAAATGGCTGTATTTCAAATGCCTACTTCAAACCCCTGTATGTAGAGGTGGTATCTCACAGGGCCTGAACCTCTGTAGGCCTGAAGTAAATATATATTTGCACAAAAAGGCTGTATTTCAAATGGCTGTATTTCAAATGCCTAATTCAAACCTCTGTATGTAGAGGTGGTATCTCACAGGGCCTGAACCTCTGTAGGCCTGCAGTAAATATATCTTTGCACAAAAAGGCTGTATTTCAAATGGCTGTACTTCAAATGTCTAATTCAAACCCCTGTATGTAGAGGTAGTATCTCAGAGGGCCTGAACCTCTGTAGGCCTGCAGTAAATATATCTTTGCACAAAATGGCTGTATTTTAAATGGTTGTATTTCAAATGCCTAATTCAAACCCCTGTATGTAGAGGTGGTATCTCACAGGGCCTGAACCTCTGTAGGCCTGAAGCAAATATATCTTTGCAAAAAATGGCTGTATTTCAAATGCCTAATTCAAACCCCTGTATGTAGAGGTGTTATCTCACAGGGCCTCAAACTCTGTAGGCCTGCAGTAAATATATCTTTGCACAAAAAGGCTGTATTTCAAATGGCTGTATTTCAAATGCCTAATTCAAACCCCTGTATGTAGAGGTAGTATTTCACAGGGCCTGAACCAGTGTAGGCCTGAAGTAAATACACTGCTCAAAAAAATAAAGGGAACACTTAAACAATACAATGTAACTCCAAGTCAATCACACTTCTGTGAAATCAAACTATCCACTTAGGAAGCAACACTGAGTGACAATCAATTTCACATGCTGTTGTGCAAATGGATTAGACAACAGGTGGAAATTATAGGCAATTAGCAAGACACCCCCAATAAAGGAGTGGTTCTGGAGTGGTAACCACAGACCACTTCTCAGTTCCTATGCTTCCTGGCTGATGTTTTGGTCACTTTTGAATGCTGGCGGTGCTTTCACTCTAGTGGTAGCATGAGACGGAGTCTACAACCCACACAAGTGACTCAGGTAGTGCAGCTTATCCAGGATGGCACATCAATGCGAGCTGTGGCAAGAAGGTTTGCTGTGTCTGTGTCACGGAACCATGAACCAGACGTACAACAAGAGATAAGTGAAAATAGGAAGGCTTTATTGAAAATAAAGCTGTAAAGCAAAAGTCCAAACGGATGGTGAAACCGAGCAGAGTCTTTGCGAAGCCAGAGGTCAGGAACCAGAAGGGTAGTCAGACGAAGCCAGGATCAGGAACCAGCAGGGTAGTCAGACGAAGCCAGGATCAGGAACCAGCAGGGTAGTCAGACGAAGCCAAGATCAGGAACCAGCAGGGTAGTCAGACGAAGCCAGGATCAGGAACCAGAAGCAGCAGCAGTCTTAGAAGCATGTGAACACAAGAGGACCAAGCAAGGAACTGAAGCCACAGACCTCCTATATATATGAGCTAGGCATCCAGCTCCTCCCAGGGGAAGGAGGAGCCGCAGGGTGGAAGGCTACAAGAAACCCAGAAACCAAGATGGCCGCCAGCACATGTCAAACGAAGGAGAGCAGCAAGCAGGTAAGACCATGACAGTCTGTCAGCTTAGTGTCCAGAGCATGGAGGCGCTACCAGGAGACAGGCCAGTACATCACAAGATGTGGAGGAGGCCGTAGGGGCGCAACAACCCTGCAGCAGGACCTCTACCTCCGCCTTTGTGCAAGGAGGAACAGGAGGAGTACTGCCAGAGCCCTGCAAAATGACCTCCAGCAGGCCACAAATGTGCATGTGTCTGCTCAAACGGTCAGAAACAGACTCCATGAGGGTGATATGAGGGCCCGACGTCCACAGGTGGGGCGGTTGTGCTTACAGCCCAACACCGTACAGGACGTTTGACATTTGCCAGAGAACACCAAGATTGGCAAATTCGCCACTGGCGCCCTGTGCTCTTCACAGATGAAAGCAGGTTCTCACTGAGAACATGTGACAGATGTGACAGAGTCTGGAGACGCCGTGGAGAACGTTCTGCTGTCTGCAACATCCTCCAGCATGACCGGTTTGGCATTGGGTCAGTAATAGTGTGGGGTGGCATTTCTTTGAAGGGCCGCACAGCCCTCCATGTGCTCGCCAGAGGTAGCCTGACTGCCATTAGGTACCGAGATGAGATCCTCAGACCCCTTGTGAGACCATATGCTGGTGCGGTTGGCCCTGGGTTCCTCGTAATGCAAGACAATGCTAGACCTCATGTGGCTGGAGTGTGTCAGCAGTTCCTGCAAGACGAAGGCATTGATGCTATGGACTGGCCCGCCCGTTCCCCAGACCTGAATCCAATTGAGCACATCTGGGACATCATGTCTCGCTCTATCCACCAACGTCACATTGCACCACAGACTGTCCAGGAGTTGGCAGATGCTTTAGTCCAGGTTTGGGAGGAGATCCCTCAAGAGACCATCCGCCACCTCATCAGGAGCATGCACAGGCATTGTAGGGAGGTCATACAGGCACGTGGAAGCCACACACACTACTGAGCCTCATTTTGACTTGTTTTAAGGACATTACATCAAAGTTGGATCAGCCTGTAGTGTGTTTTTCCACTTTAATTTTGAGTGTGACTCCAAATCCAGACCTCCATGGGTTAAAAATTTGATTTCCAGTTTTTTATTTTTGTGTGATTTTGCTGTCAGCACATTCAACTATGTAAAGAACAAAGTATTTCAGAAGAATTTTTAATTAACTCAGATCTAGGATGTGTTATTTTTGTGTTCCCTTTATTTTTTTGAGCAGTGTATATCTTTGCACAAAAAGGCTGTATTTCAACTGGCTGTATTTTAAATGCCTAATTCAAACCCCTGTATGTAGAGGTAGTATCTCACAGGGCCTGAACCAGTGTAGGCCTGAAGTAAATATATCTTTGCACAAAAAGGCTGTATTTCAACTGGCTGTATTTTAAATGCCTAATTCAAACCCCTGTATGTAGAGGTAGTATCTCACAGGGCCTGAACCACTGTAGGCCTGCAGTAAATATATCTTTGCACAAAAAGGCTGTATTTCAACTGGCTGTATTTTAAATGCCTAATTCAAACCCCTGTATGTAGAGGTGGTATCTCACAGGGCCTCAAACTCTGTAGGCCTGCAGTAAATATATCTTTGCACAAAAAGGCTGTATTTCAAATGGCTGTATTTCAAATGCCTAATTCAAACCCCTGTATGTAGAGGTAGTATTTCACAGGGCCTGAACCAGTGTAGGCCTGAAGTAAATACACTGCTCAAAAAAATAAAGGGAACACTTAAACAATACAATGTAACTCCAAGTCAATCACACTTCTGTGAAATCAAACTGTCCACTTAGGAAGCAACACTGAGTGACAATCAATTTCACATGCTGTTGTGCAAATGGATTAGACAACAGGTGGAAATTATAGGCAATTAGCAAGACACCCCCAATAAAGGAGTGGTTCTGGAGTGGTAACCACAGACCACTTCTCAGTTCCTATGCTTCCTGGCTGATGTTTTGGTCACTTTTGAATGCTGGCGGTGCTTTCACTCTAGTGGTAGCATGAGACGGAGTCTACAACCCACACAAGTGGCTCAGGTAGTGCAGCTTATCCAGGATGGCACATCAATGCGAGCTGTGGCAAGAAGGTTTGCTGTGTCTGTCAGCTTAGTGTCCAGAGCATGGAGGCGCTACCAGGAGACAGGCCAGTACATCACAAGATGTGGAGGAGGCTGTAGGGGCGCAACAACCCTGCAGCAGGACCTCTACCTCCGCCTTTGTGCAAGGAGGAACAGGAGGAGTACTGCCAGAGCCCTGCAAAATGACCTCCAGCAGGCCACAAATGTGCATGTGTCTGCTCAAACGGTCAGAAACAGACTCCATGAGGGTGATATGAGGGCCCGACGTCCACAGGTGGGGCGGTTGTGCTTACAGCCCAACACCGTGCAGGACGTTTGGCATTTGCCAGAGAACACCAAGATTGGCAAATTCGCCACTGGCGCCCTGTGCTCTTCACAGATGAAAGCAGGTTCTCACTGAGAACATGTGACAGATGTGACAGAGTCTGGAGACGCCGTGGAGAACGTTCTGCTGCCTGCAACATCCTCCAGCATGACCGGTTTGGCATTGGGTCAGTAATAGTGTGGGGTGGCATTTCTTTGAAGGGCCGCACAGCCCTCCATGTGCTCGCCAGAGGTAGCCTGACTGCCATTAGGTACCGAGATGAGATCCTCAGACCCCTTGTGAGACCATATGCTGGTGCGGTTGGCCCTGGGTTCCTCGTAATGCAAGACAATGCTAGACCTCATGTGGCTGGAGTGTGTCAGCAGTTCCTGCAAGACGAAGGCATTGATGCTATGGACTGGCCCGCCTGTTCCCCAGACCTGAATCCAATTGAGCACATCTGGGACATCATGTCTCGCTCTATCCACCAACGTCACATTGCACCACAGACTGTCCAGGAGTTGGCAGATGCTTTAGTCCAGGTCTGGGAGGAGATCTCTCAAGAGACCATCCGCCACCTCATCAGGAGCATGCACAGGCATTGTAGGGAGGTCATACAGGCACGTGGAAGCCACACACACTACTGAGCCTCATTTTGACTTGTTTTAAGGACATTACATCAAAGTTGGATCAGCCTGTAGTGTGTTTTTCCACTTTAATTTTGAGTGTGACTCCAAATCCAGACCTCCATGGGTTAAAAATTTGATTTCCAGTTTTTTATTTTTGTGTGATTTTGCTGTCAGCACATTCAACTATGTAAAGAACAAAGTATTTCAGAAGAATTTTTAATTAACTCAGATCTAGGATGTGTTATTTTTGTGTTCCCTTTATTTTTTTGAGCAGTGTATATCTTTGCACAAAAAGGCTGTATTTCAACTGGCTGTATTTTAAATGCCTAATTCAAACCCCTGTATGTAGAGGTAGTATCTCACAGGGCCTGAACCAGTGTAGGCCTGAAGTAAATATATCTTTGCACAAAAAGGCTGTATTTCAACTGGCTGTATTTTAAATGCCTAATTCAAACCCCTGTATGTAGAGGTAGTATCTCACAGGGCCTGAACCACTGTAGGCCTGCAGTAAATATATCTTTGCACAAAAAGGCTGTATTTCAACTGGCTGTATTTTAAATGCCTAATTCAAACCCCTGTATGTAGAGGTGGTATCTCACAGGGCCTCAAACTCTGTAGGCCTTCAGTAAATATATCTTTGCACAAAAAGGCTGTATTTCAACTGGCTGTATTTTAAATGCCTAATTCAAACCCCTGTATGTAGAGGTAGTATCTCACAGGGCCTGAACCACTGTAGGCCTGCAGTAAATATATCTTTGCACAAAATGGCTGTATTTCAAACGGCTGTATTTCAAATGCCTAATTCAAACCCCTGTATGTAAAGGTGGTATCTCACAGAGCCTGAACCTCTGTAGGCCTGAAGTAAATATATCTTTGCACAAAATGGCTGTATTTCAAATCCCTGATTCAAACCCCTGTATGTAGAGGTGGTATCTCACAGGGCATGAACCTCTGTAGGCCTGCAGTAAATATATCTTTGCACAAAAAGGCTGTATTTCAAATGGCTGTATTTCAAATGCCTAATTCAAACCCCTGTATGTAAAGGTGGTATCTCACAGAGCCTGAACCTCTGTAGGCCTGAAGTAAATATATCTTTTCACAAAATGGCTGTATTTCAAATGCCTAATTCAAACCCCTGTATGTAGAGGTGGTATCTCACAGGGCCTGAACCTCTGTAGGCCTGCAGTAAATATATCTTTGCACAAAAAGGCTGTATTTCAAATGGCTGTATTTCAAATGCCTCATTCAAACCCCTGTATGTAGAGGTAGTATATCAGAGGGCCTGAACCTCTGTAGGCCTGCAGTAAATATATCTTTGCACAAAAAGGCTGTATTTCAAATGGCTGTATTTCAAATGCCTAATTCAAACCCCTGTATGTAGAGGTACTATCTCAGGGGGCCTGAACCTCTGTAGGCCTGCAGTAAATATATCTTTGCACAAAAAGGCTGTATTTCAAATGGCTGTATTTCAAATGCCTAATTCAAACACCTGTATGTAGAGGTAGTATCTCACAGGGCCTGAACCTCTGTAGGCCTGAAGCAAATATATCTTTGCAAAAAAAGGCTGTATTTCAAATGCCTAATTCAAACCCGTGTATGTAGAGGTGGTATCTCACAGGGCCTGAACCTCTGTAGGCCTGCAGTAAATATATCTTTGCACAAAATGGCTGTATTTCAAATGGCTGTATTTCAAATGCCTAATTCAAACCCCTGTATGTAGAGGTGGTATCTCACAGGGCCTGAACCTCTGTAGACCTGAAGTAAATATATCTTTGCACAAAAAGTCAGTATTTTAAATGGCTATATTTCAAATGCCTAAAAAAAAAAACTGTATGTAGAGGTAGTATCTCACAGGGCCTGAACCAGTGTAGGCCTGCAGTAAATATATCTTTGCACAAAAAGGCTGTATTTCAAATGGCTGTATTTCAAATGCCTATTTCAAACCCCTATATGTAGAGGTGGTATCTCACAGGGCCTGGACCTCTGTAGGCCTGCAATAAATATATCTTTGCACAAAAAGGCTGTATTTCAACTGGCTGTATTTCAAATGCCTAATTCAAACCCCTGTATGTAGAGGTAGAATCTCACAGGGCCTGAACCTCTGTAAGCCTGCAGTAAATATATCTTTGCACAAAATGGCTGTATTTCAAATGGCTGTATTTCAAATGCCTAATTCAAACCCCTGTATGTAAAGGTGGTATCTCACAGGGCCTGAACCTCTGTAGGCCTGCAGTAAATATATCTTTGCACAAAAAGGCTGTATTTCAAATGGCTGTATTTCAAATGCCTAATTCAAACCCCTGTATGTAGAGGTACTATCTCAGGGGGCCTGAACCTCTGTAGGCCTGCAGTAAATATATCTTTGCACAAAAAGGCTGTATTTCAAATGGCTGTATTTCAAATGCCTAATTCAAACACCTGTATGTAGAGGTAGTATCTCACAGGGCCTGAACCTCTGTAGGCCTGAAGCAAATATATCTTTGCAAAAAAAGGCTGTATTTCAAATGCCTAATTCAAACCCGTGTATGTAGAGGTGGTATCTCACAGGGCCTGAACCTCTGTAGGCCTGCAGTAAATATATCTTTGCACAAAATGGCTGTATTTCAAATGGCTGTATTTCAAATGCCTAATTCAAACCCCTGTATGTAGAGGTGGTATCTCACAGGGCCTGAACCTCTGTAGACCTGAAGTAAATATATCTTTGCACAAAAAGTCAGTATTTTAAATGGCTATATTTCAAATGCCTAAAAAAAAAAACTGTATGTAGAGGTAGTATCTCACAGGGCCTGAACCAGTGTAGGCCTGCAGTAAATATATCTTTGCACAAAAAGGCTGTATTTCAAATGGCTGTATTTCAAATGCCTATTTCAAACCCCTATATGTAGAGGTGGTATCTCACAGGGCCTGGACCTCTGTAGGCCTGCAATAAATATATCTTTGCACAAAAAGGCTGTATTTCAACTGGCTGTATTTCAAATGCCTAATTCAAACCCCTGTATGTAGAGGTAGAATCTCACAGGGCCTGAACCTCTGTAAGCCTGCAGTAAATATATCTTTGCACAAAATGGCTGTATTTCAAATGGCTGTATTTCAAATGCCTAATTCAAACCCCTGTATGTAAAGGTGGTATCTCACAGGGCCTGAACCTCTGTAGGCCTGCAGTAAATATATCTTTGCACAAAAAGGCTGTATTTCAAATGGCTGTATTTCAAATGCCTAATTCAAACCCCTGTATTTAGAGAGAGTATCTCAGAGGGCCTGAACCTCTGTAGGCCTGCAGTAAATATATCTTTGCACAAAATGGCTGTATTTCAAATGACTGTATTTCAAATGCCTACTTCAAACCCCTTTATGTAAGAGGGGGTATCTCACAGGGCCTGAACCAGTGTAGGCCTCAATTCAATATTGGTGCACCAAATGGCGGTATTTAAAATCTCTGAATGTAACCCAAATGTATTAAGGGTCTATCACACAATGACATCTGCATCAAAGGCTGGCAACTAAATTTTTTGTGCCCAAATGAGTGTTTGTTTAACAACTGAATTTTACAGCAGTATATAAGCCTGTAATTTCAGACGTGCTGATGCTGCAAGGCCTGAAAATAGTGTTTTTTGTCAAAAGAGTGTGTTTTTCAAACCCCAGAAAATGATAGGTGTATTTCTACCTTAAATTGCACACTGACTAATACAGATGTTGTAGATTGCCAAAAAAGTCTTTTTTTGCTAACAGAATATGAAAGCTGTATATATATAATTTTTATTTAACACTTGCAGATCTGGAAAATACTGTTTTGTGAAGAAAAAAAATGTGTGTTTTTCAAACCCCAGAAAATGATAGGTGTATTTCTACCTTAAATTGCACACTGACTAATACAGATGTTGTAGTTTGCCAAAAAAGTCTTTTTTTGCTAACAGAATATGAAAACTGTATATATTAAACTTGAATTTAACACTTGCAGATCTGGAAAATACTGTTTTTTGAAAAAAAAAATTGTGTTTTTAAAACCCCAGAAAATGATGGGTGTATTTCTACTTTAAATTGCACACTGACTAATCCAGATGTTGCAGATTGCCCAAAAAGTTTTTTTTTTGCTAACAAAATATGAAAGCTGTATATATTAAACTTGAATTTAACACTTGCAGATCTGGAAAATACTGTTTTTGGAAAAAAATTGTGTGTTTTTAAAACCCCAGAAAATGATGGGTGTATTTCTACCTTAAATTGCACACTGACTAATCCAGATGTTGTAGTTTGCCCCCAAAAAATGGTGATTTGCAATGTCCCAAAAGCTCAGATGCAGTGCTGGTGCGCTGAGCATGCATAAAATGGCCGCCGCCGCCACCCACCTAACTAACAGAATTCTAAAAGTTTGTATTTTTTGGTCAATGAGCTCAGGGCAGGGTAAAACGATAGTGCCCTGCACCCACACAACTATTTGTCTGTAGATCGCTGAGTTAGATTCTCTCCTATTCTCTCCTTGAAATCACAAGTCCAGCAGCATCCTCTCCCTACACTTGTAACAGCAGAGTGGCGTGCAGCGCTATGTGACTCAAGCTTATATAGAGCCTGGGTCACATGCTGCTCTGGCCAATCACAGCCATGCCATTAGTAGGCATGGCTGTGATGGGCTCTTGGGGCAAGTAGTATGACGCTTGTTGATTGGCTGCTGTGCAGCCTTTCAAAAAGCGGCAAGAACTTTTACGAAAATGTTCGGGTTCGGGTCAGGGGTCCAAAAACCCTAAAGTTCGGTACGAACCTGAACTTTACAGTTCGGGTTCGCTCAACCCTAGTTCTCACCCTTCCTGCAGGAAGTAGGACTAGCCCATTTCTCTCCAGAGGGGGGGTTTGAATGGAATGGAGAGTCCCATTCTATCTATGTACAGCTCTGCCATGTTTGCTGCCACCTGCTGGTGAACCAGGTACCAACATAACAGTTGCAAACAGATTAGGAATGCACAGTGTATAGGACCTGGACAGAAATACATAGGATGATGTTTTGTTAGCACAGTAAAGACAGTAGCAGGGTGCAGGATTGGTTCTTACATAGGTTTTGCTGTCTGTGTCTGCCCTTGCTTCCTACCAGGACAGTGTGCCCTGAAAAGGCAACCAGACTAAAGGCATAGGCACCAAAGGGGGAAGGGGGGGGGGCGGTACTACTGCCATAGCAGCTGTAATGGCATAAGGGGGCCATAACTACTGTGTGGTGGCACAAAGGGGCATAACTACTATGTGGGAGCACTAAGGGGCATTCTACTGTGTGGGGGCACTAATGGAGCATAAATACTGTGAAGAAACACTAAAGGTGTAAAACTACTGTGCGTGGACACTAAAGGAGCATAACTACTGTGTGGGGGCACTAAGGAGGCATGCTACTGTGAAGAGGACACTAAGGGGACATCACTACTTTGTCTTTGTGTGGGCACTAAGGGCCATCACTAGTGTGTGGGGGCACTAAGGGGCATAACTACTGTGAAGGGGGCATAAACAGTGTGCGGGTGGGTTTTATGGCAAGTGTAAGTGGTCGTGACTAGCTGGTGGTGGTGGGGTTGTGGGGAAGCTGCTCAAGAAAGGAGGGCCTTCAAAAATTTGCTATGCGGCCCAGATCCTGACAGGCACAGTCTTTGGGTAATCCACAAATATTTTTGCAAATGTGTTCCTACTATGTGACTATTGCTCTGTTGCAAACGTTTACCAATGTCTAATGACAAGTGGCCAGGGCAAGTTGTGTTCTCAAGTGTTATAGAAATATTAATAGTAGAAATCCGCTATCATTAGACTTTGTGTAAGGACAGGCAAATCTTTCAACCGCAGTCAGACAAAGGTGTTACCATCTTGAATTCTTGCTGAGCACTGCACTGCTCCCGCCCAGTCTGTACACTTTTATTGTTTACTCACAAAAGGTGTAACAATAGAAAAGGGGCTGGCCCATCACCCGACCACTTACTTCATGTAACAAGGATGCAGGAAGTGATTACATACAGGAAGTGATGACATAGGAAGACAAGACACCATCATTTAGAATAACATAGCCAGCTTACACCAATTTCCACTGGAGCGAACTTTATCCAGCCTTGCTCAGTGATCAATACCAGATTAAGTTACTATGATCCTCATGCATGTTTATTTACAGCACGTCCCTTTCATATAATGTTCTCTTAACAAATGCATCCACGCCAAGCCAATAAATCAGCATCTTGCGCGGGGGCCCTAGCCGGCGTCCATACATCAGCCAACAAAACACTGCTCTGCTGAACACATCAGTCTCCCCCGGCCCACAGCCCAGTGCTTAGCACATGGACCATTCGCCGACGGAGACCTCTGTGCCCAGCAGCTGTGACAGGACATACACAGGAAGATATCCACTCCAATGGTTTACCCTGACACTGAGAGACATGATGACAATACACAATATATTAGAAACACATCCTAATAAAATTTCCACAACAGTCCCTCCTCTTTGTCATATGCTTCCCAGTGTCCCTCGATGAAACTCGATCTTCTTCTTTGAAAAAAACAGTCTTGTCTACGAAAAGTCCTGAATCCATAAAACAAAACAGATGATGGAAAACAGAAAGTCAATCTTGACACTTAGCTCAAAAACAAATCTTGACTCAGAGATTCTTTTCTTCGGGAGCTGACTCAGGAGGTGGTGTTTCGCGCTGGTCGCCGGCTGGTTTGGAATCCTCTGCATTTGGTCCATGGTTTGGTCTTCAGGGCATCTTGTCTGTTCAGGCTTCGGTAACTCAGTCGATTAGACATCAGGAACATCTCACTCCGGCGTATAGAAGGAATGGAAACAAAAAAACATAAGTACATGTCCTATTTCCTTTCGCCTGGATCCAATGGAAAACCAGTGAGCCCCAAGACCTCCCAAAGCTTTAAAAAGGATTCCAACCCTCACTAGTCATAGCTACGCCTCTGCCCCGCTCCTGTCAGTATGGGCCTGACCCTTGTCAATGGTGTCTGCTAGTTAGGCATAACCATCATCTTATTCACAGAAACCCTCCTCTGAACGCTCTACTGATGTTTCTCAGTGATCTCTCTCACTGCGTCAACGGTTTCATTGAACATCTCATCCACTATGGACGAGAAATTGTTAAATCGCTTCATAAGTCCAACTCCCCATCCCGTCCAGCCAGAAAACAAATCCCTTCCAGCTCTCCCTGCCCTTCTTACCTCCTTTCACACCATCAGTTTCTCCCAATCAGCTGCAACGTAAGCTTCACCAGGACACATGAACCTCTGGCATTAGGGGGAATTACATTATAAGCGGGTAACCCGCATAGGAAATAGTATGGACCCGTCAACTCCACACAAGAACTTCTGACGGTCACGGGCTTCCAGTAATAACTGAATAGACTGAGGGATCGCTCCCTGAGTCTGAACGTCACACCCTTCTTTCCAGCAGATATAATCTGGTCTATGGGTGTTATTAAACAGATCGGGGGTTTCATTAGTAAGGTTGACCATTATACCTTCCTCACAACTGGACCGTTATACAACTTCCCCACAAAATTATGCCCTTTACCACATCTACGGGCCACCTAGCTGCCCGGACACCCATACAGGATTAACAAGCGAGGAGCAGGAGCCAGGGCTATTATTAAACCTAAAGCTGATATTGCCCTCTAGGAATGTAAAACCAGTTCTATCAACAAATGTCTCCTTGTGGCCCTTGCTAGTTTGAGGTGCGTTTCCCTCCCTAAACATTAAACTAAACAAATAAACAAAAGTGATACTCTTTATTCTTTGACTTAGTTGAGCAGCTTCTTGTAGTGACCCGTGTGGATCCAGTTGTCTCGTCCCTCGAACTTCAGAGAGGTTGGCGTCATCAGCAGCACCTGGAATGGCCCAAGATATCTCGGCTCTAGTCCCGTCCTCGGATGTTTCTTTAGCACGACCCAATTACCTGGTTGACTAGAATGAACACTGGTTATTGAGTCTGGGTCCGGGAGAGACTCCCGAACCCGGTGGTGGACATAGGGCTGCCTGGGGGCATACCTGATGGAATAAATGGTTACAGCGGAACATTCAGGCCATGGATTGGCCGTGATTTTTACCTTCTTTCCAAAAATCTGACCCAAGTACCGTCAAAGAAAAGGCAGTCGTAATGGTTCTCAACGTAATTCCCTACTAGGTTGAAAAATTGATTGACAGTTGAGAGGTTAGAATGGTTAGTAAAAAGTTTGAAGATTGTTGTTTTCTGCACCACTTTCCCCCCCTTCTCATCGTCCTTAACACCTGGATGAAGAGAAGCTGGATTCAACATGGTGCATTGTCTCAAGGTTAGATGGAGAGATGAAGGAGGGATGAGACAGAGAGGGAGAGAGAGAGAGAAAGAGAAAGAGAAAGAGAAAAGCGCTTCTCTTGGACTCTGCAGTCTTAGTGGGATGGGAGCACATGACAGTGTTAGTTTGCACTGTCTGGGACTTTTGAATGCCCTGTTGCTGGAGATCGATGGATTCGTGCAGCCACAGTTCTGCTTTCTGGAGGGAACCATGGCTTTGGAGTCTAGTGGGGAATTCACGGACAAACTTTTTCCCAATCCAGACCTCAAAGGTCCCTTCTTTGGGGATGGTCCACTCTGTACCTACAGTCCATTGGTGCCAATATTTGAGGGGCTTAACAACTCCTCCTCCATAGATGGATTTCATGTAGTGCTTGGCTGTCCTATACTCAGAAGTGGTACCCTTCTGTTCCCTAGATTTCCCTACACCCATGCTCGAGCCTTCTAAAAGTAGGTGCGTCCACCTACAGTGTCCTGCGACACACGACTGGACTGTCCTGCGACACATGCCTGGACGGCTGCTACTCCCCTTCGTTCGCCTCTGAGTTGCCCTAGGGTTTCTGGCACCGACACACGGACTCCGTTCACCCTAGTAAGACCTCAGGAAAAGGAGTAGCAGTGTGAGGAAAAGGGCTCTTGCCTGACACACGGCGGCCCTCAGAGTCTCCTAATGAGATACACCAGCCTCGCTTTTGGCTCTGAATAGTGACCTGACCACTGGATAGGGCTTCCAATTGACCTAGAGTGGAATGTGCGCACAGGAAACACACAATACTCCTGTGGGGACGGGGTACACACAGAGAACACACAGTACCTTCTGTGGGGACGAGGGGCGCACAGGAAACAAACACACAGTACTCCTGTGGGGAAAGGGGTTACTCACACAGCTATTGGTATGCCCGGGTGATATATATCACCTTGTCTCCTTAAAAAAAGCTTATCAACTCACTTTCCTTTGCCTATATTATTCTATACACTGCGTGCAGAATTATTAGGCAAATGAGTATTTTGACCACATCATCCTCTTTATGCATGTTGTCTTACTCCAAGCTGTATAGGCTCGAAAGCCTACTACCAATTAAGCATATTAGGTGATGTTCATCTCTGTAATGAGAAGGGGTGTGGTCTAATGACATCAACACCCTATATTAGGTGTGCATAATTATTAGGCAACTTCCTTTCCTTTGGCAAAATGGGTCAAAAGAAGGACTTGACAGGCTCAGAAAAGTCAAAAATAGTGAGATATCGTGCAGAGGGATGCAGCACTCTTAAAATTGCAAAGCTTCTGAAGCGTGATCATCGAACAATCAAGCGTTTCATTCAAAATAGTCAACAGGGTCGCAAGAAGCGTGTGGAAAAACCAAGGCGCAAAATAACTGCCCATGAACTGAGAAAAGTCAAGCGTGCAGCTGCCAAGATGCCACTTGCCACCAGTTTGGCCATATTTCAGAGCTGCAACATCACTGGAGTGCCCAAAAGCACAAGGTGTGCAATACTCAGAGACATGGCCAAGGTAAGAAAGGCTGAAAGACGACCACCACTGAACAAGACACACAAGTTGAAACGTCAAGACTGGGCCAAGAAATATCTCAAGACTGATTTTTCTAAGGTTTCATGGACTGATGAAATGAGAGTGAGTCTTGATGGGCCAGATGGATGGGCCCGTGGCTGGATTGGTAAAGGGCAGAGAGCTCCAGTCCGACTCAGACGCCAGCAAGGTGGAGGTGGAGTACTGGTTTGGGCTGGTATCATCAAAGATGAGCTTGTGGGGCCTTTTCGGGTTGAGGATGGAGTCAAGCTCAACTCCCAGTCCTACTGCCAGTTTCTGGAAGACACCTTCTTCAAGCAGTGGTACAGGAAGAAGTCTGCATCCTTCAAGAAAAACATGATTTTCATGCAGGACAATGCTCCATCACACGCGTCCAAGTACTCCACAGCGTGGCTGGCAAGAAAGGGTATAAAAGAAGAAAATCTAATGACATGGCCTCCTTGTTCACCTGATCTGAACCCCATTGAGAACCTGTGGTCCATCATCAAATGTGAGATTTACAAGGAGGGAAAACAGTACACCTCTCTGAACAGTGTCTGGGAGGCTGTGGTTGCTGCTGCACGCAATGTTGATGGTGAACAGATCAAAACACTGACAGAATCCATGGATGGCAGGCTTTTGAGTGTCCTTGCAAAGAAAGGTGGCTATATTGGTCACTGATTTGTTTTTGTTTTGTTTTTGAATGTCAGAAATGTATATTTGTGAATGTTGAGATGTTATATTGGTTTCACTGGTAAAAATAAATAATTGAAATGGGTATATATTTGTTTTTTGTTAAGTTGCCTAATAATTATGCACAGTAATAGTCACTTGCACACACAGATATCCCCCTAAAATAACTAAAACTAAAAACAAACTAAAAACTACTTCCAAAAATATTCAGCTTTGATATTAATGAGTTTTTTGGGTTCATTGAGAACATGGTTGTTGTTCAATAATAAAATAATCCTCAAAAATACAACTTGCCTAATAATTCTGCACTCCCTGTATAGTCAAGCTGAACAGCACACAAAGCCCTTTTTGCAGTAACTGATTAAAAACCTCTCGCTCAGCAGCAACCCTTGAATTCAGACAGTAGTTCCCACACAATATCACGAGACCCCCATTACTCCCAACCAAATCTACAGAGAAGAGAGAGAGAAAGAAAAAGAGAAAAAGAAAGAGAAAAGCGCCAAATATGAAAAAGGAAAAACGGAATAATAGACTAAAAATAAAAATGGGTTAGTAAAAAGGAAAAACTGAAAAAAACTTAATGGGTTAGTAAAAGAAAACGTAGAAAACTTCAGTTACAGGAAGTCTTTCTATATACATTGAGATTCAGTAAAAAAAAAAAATAATTTACTTAAAACCCAACCTCAAATACAAAAAAACAAAAAACCCTTTGGAAAACATACAACTGTATAGGACTGAATTAACAAATCAATGTCTTGGAGAGTTCACCTGAAACCGTACAGGAGAATTTCTACCCACCCAGTCATTGAAATGTTAATTTGCCCAGCCCCAAACCAGCTTCAGATTCATTTTACCAAAGAAACAGATTTAACATTACAAGGTCCCAAAACCATTTTTTCTTTTTTTAGGGGAAGGGAAAAATACATTTAAATTAGGTCATAGAGTTAAAATGGTTTATAAAGACCTTAATTTACCCTTCTCTGGCACACAAAAATTAGAAACTCTACTGAATTCCATGAACCGATCTCTTTCCTCTCTGAGCTTCACATTTTCACATTTTAACCGTTCATATTGGGATTTAAAATCTGCTTCATTGATCAATGACCTTGGCTGTCCCTGGGTTCTCTGCCTTTGCAAAGAACCATGTCTGGGACCATTACCCCACCTTGCTGAATAAACCACTTTACTTCTAGGTGTGGTTCTGGGGTACTTAACATACCTGTGTCTGTTGCCATTAGCAACGCCACAATATCGTGCAATGTGCCTAATTTTCCTGCATGCAAAACAATGAATAGCTTGTCTCCCTGCACAATATCTTCTCTGGGCACATGGTGATTTGACTTGGTGCACAACATTAATCATCCTAGCATGACTAGATCCCACACTACTATCTGTATTGAGTCCACTTACCACAGACTCATTTGAGAAATCTTCTGGCATTGTGTTAACACTTCCAACTCCAGGGTCGGACACATTGTCCATCTCCATCCCTGAGTTGGATCCACTATGTGACCCACAGTCCTCAGACTTCTCCATGCTTACAGCCCATACATTTCCTCTAATCCTAGACACATTACTCTCTAACGGTTGCTTCAATGACTCTGGCTCCACTAAGCACTGATAATGTTCATCTTCTGTCCTCCTGCAGAGAGCAGACAATTCCCTTAAAGCACCCTGTGCGTGCGTCAGGCTTTCAGATAACCATTCATTCTCTTTGCGCAGCTCAGTATTACACCTCACAGTAGATTCATAATTAGCACTAGCTTCAGCTGTCTGCTGGACAAGAGTTCTCAATTTAACAGTTTCCACTTTAAAATTTTCCACTTCTTCCAAACTAAGCTTCAGCCTACAAGACTCCTGATATTTATCCGCTATCCACCCAGCAGCAAAAATCTGAGCATACTTGGCTTTCCTTTTGCGCCATTTTTTGGTACCGACCAGGTTTGCTACACAATTCTGAGCCTGCAGCCATGGATTAGTATATCACTGCATAGCTTGAAGAATGGCCGCCGTGTCCTTCAACTTTGCAACTTCTTTAAAAATACTTTCCATTGCACAAGAAAACAAAACACTGGTACCAATTTCTAGGAGTTGTCCCAATACTTTTGGCACAGAACTACAAGTACCTCCTTTCTACACTGTAGTACCCGTATTAATTATGCCAAACAATTCTACAATTCAGTGTAACAGCCACAAATATACAAACATTAAGCAGAATCATCAACTATAGGACAATTTCACTGCTAAACTGCCACTAATGCTCACACAATGATTCCTGTATCAGACTGGTCACTGATCTATACCATAACCGAACACTCAACTGATATCCAGCACAAAAATTATCAAAACAAAATCAAACTGTACATAGAAAGTTACAAAAAAACAAGATAATTATTCTGGACAAAACTGACATTTGAAGCAAAAACAACCAAATCGCTTTCCATAGACACCAAAACTAAAAATTAACCAGCTCAAACTTAAATGAATTCCTTGTTAAAACCTGCCAGCACCAAACTAACCAAGATGGCTGACAAAACCTCATGTCTTCACACACACAAAGGACATCAAAGATGGCCGACAAACCCACATGGCTTAACACATAAAAAGGAAAATAAAATGGTATCTACAATATCCAGCAATAGGAAAACCAAACTAAACAAAACAGTTTCTATATTCCCTGTTCCCCACCCCCGAAACCAGAGCAAACCTCCACTCTGCGGGTGATTTACAGGCTAACAATATAAAAATACTCTTTAAATGCAGTCTCTAATGTACTGCTCAGCACACACATACTCAGATGCACCAAAAACTACACAACGGAAAAGCACTTACCTTATCCTTACACAAATAGAGCGAAAAATGTTCTTTTAACAAGCAGAAATTTTCTCTGACGCAGCAAACAAGACTACAGTTTACTTTTCTGTCCCATTTTACCTGCTGTGCAAAAAAATCAGTTGAATTCTTCCAAGCTCGCCATCTGTTATAGAAATATTAATAGTAGAAATCCGCTCTCATCAGACTTTGTGTAAGGACAGGCAAATCTCTCAACCACAGTCAGACAAAGGTGTTACCATCTTGAATTCTTGCTGAGCACTGCCCTGCTCCCGCCCAGTCTGTACACTTTTATTGTTTACTCACAAAAGGTGTAACAATAGAAAAGGGGCTGGCCCATCACCCGACCACTTACTTCATGTAACAAGGATGCAGGAAGTGATGACATACAGGAAGTGATAACATAGGAAGACAAGACACCATAATTTAGAATAACATAGCCAGCTAACACCCATTTCCACTTTATCCAGCCTTGCTCAGTGATCAATGCCAGATAAAGTTACTATGATCGCCATGCATGTTTATTTACAGGACAACGTCATTATCTCCAGCGGCTGATCAGGCGCACTAGAGACAACAAACACACGTTCCTTTCATATATTGTTCTCTTAACAAATGCATCCACACCAAGCCAATAAATCCGCGTCTTGCGCGGGGGCCCTAGCCGGCGTCCATACATCAGCCAACAAAACACTGCTCTGCTGAACACATCAGTCTCCCCCGGCCCACAGCCCAGTGCTTAGCACATGGACCATTCGCCGACGGAGACCTCTGCGTCCAGCAGCTGTGACAGGACATACACAGGAAGATATCCACTCCAATGGTTTACCCTGACACTGAGAGACATGATGACAATACACAATATATTAGAAACACATCCTAATAAAATTTACACAACACAAGTAACTAAAATTAGGCTTTGTGGAGAGGTCATAAATAAAACAAGAAGCAGGATAGGGATAATTTTTAGTGCACATCTGTAGTGTTGTTGATTTACAGATTGTAAAGCTATCTGAGTTTGTAAAATGAAAGAGGAACTTATTGGGGAAATTTAAGTATCTTCGATACGAATTTTAGGGAAAATTTGATTCGCCACAAAGCCAAATTTTCTTTTGCTTCACAGTAACAAATTGATTTTCCATGAATTGGCGTTAAAAAAATACTCACCTCATCCATTTGAGCGCGAAGAAGCAGCTGCGGCCATCTTGATTGAAGATCCTGCGCAAAGTCTCGTGCGCGGTGACATACGACATCATCATGCACAGCGCAAAATCCATACCCGCCATAGACATAGCTCTAGCAAGCAGGTAGGGGGTGTCAGGTGTCAGTTCACCGCCGATCTGGTATTGAAGACCTATTCTGAGGATAAGTCATCAATATTAAAAGCCTGGAGAACCCCTTTAAAGGTGTTGTTCATCTCCAGAAGCCTTTTGGGCAGACTCATTAGCATGGCTGGACCTGCGGAGGGAACTATACTTACCTGATCCCTGCTACTGGCTTACAGCTCATTTGCTCCCTTGCTGCATATTTGGGTCAAGTGACGCATGGGGAACATGTCATTGGCTGCAGAGGCCATGTGATCCAATCATACAGGGAGATACTCGATCTGCTCGAAAATCCCCTCAGGGTTAACAACCCTTTTAAGGATAAAAAGCATCCAGAAAACTTAGGGGTTACCCATACAGATCTGAGCTGTATTCCATATTACATTTATGCTTTAAATATTCACCAATTAACTTAAAGAAGTTATCCTATGATTAATCTAAAAGATCAAAATTGAACATCATATGGTACATAACAATCTCTAAAAACAAAGCTAGAACCAGCCCTCTACCTTTCATGGATCCAGAGATCTCCCTATTCATTGCTCTATTTTATAAATTTTTTTGCTAAGTTTACTTTAAGCTGTAAGCTCAAACTATGTGTCTTTTCTCAGGGGGCATGACTTTTTTTCTGCTGCTCTCTCCCTATCACAGCACAAGGGAGTGTCCTTTCTGCAGTAGCTTTCTTCCTGTAAATGTCACAGCTTCTAACAGTAGATACAGCTGGTGGCAGTTGAAGGATGGACTGAGCATGTGCATCCACCTCAGCAATGTTACTGAGAAATAAGAAAATTACCAAGAAGTAGGGGGCTCTATAGAAGTGCATTTTATTGAATAACTTAATAGCTATACTAAATTTTTAACAACAGAAGGATCAGACAAACTATCCAGATAATTCAAAATGTAGATGAACAGATTTCAGCATTGCAGGCTCCAAACCGTAATCCTCCACAAAAGATCCCCAATGTTTCTGGGGATCAACCATGTGCACATACAGTATAAAACCCTTAACCCACAACTATTGGTCATCACCAAGTTGATTCCCATGTCACATTATACACCATGGTAACACATGTATACCAACAGTAAAATGTGGTAAAACACATGCACTGCAATAATATATCAATACTAGCTGAAGGACCCGGCTTCGCTCAGGTATATTTAATCCATTTCATTTAATGTTTAATGTTAAAAGATATCAACACTATCCACTATAACAGTGACATCTACAGCACCCCACCCCCAAAACAGTGACCTCCACAGCCCCCCACCCCTTAGCACTGAACCCCCCATAGTGCCTCGTCCCTTAAAATTGGACCTCCACAGCAGCCCACCTCCTTAACTTTGACCTTTATAGCAGCCTTCCCCTTTAACAGTGATTTTCACAGCATACCACCCCTTGACAGTGACCTCCACAGGGGCCCGCCCCTTAACAGTGGCTTTTACTGGATCGGGGCGTGTCCTTTTGAACAGCTCACTCTAAGACAGCAGCACTGTGCTGTCTGAGTGTAAGCTGCAGGTAGAAAGTCTCCCACCCCTGCAGCTGACAGAAGTTGATTTTTACCTAATTTTTTCAATCCCTGTCAGCTCAGGAGTGGGAGGGGGCGTAGCCTAACCAGATCAGGGGCGTGGCTTAGCGGGACCTGGTGGAGGGGTTTTAAGTCTTTTGAGGGTGGACACATTGTAGCAGGGGGTGTGTCTGGGCTCCTTCTTGCAAGAGTGACGCCCCTCTGACGCACCTTACTGGCTCATTTGCATACCAAATAAACTGGATTTTTAGAGGATAAAAACATCTATTGCTGGAACAAAGGCACATCTAGAAATAAGGTACTAAGTGCTATTATGCCATGACTTTACTTCAATAGCGATTATCCTGGTGACAGTTTTCCTTTAAAGCTCTCCTACAGCAGTGAAGATAAATGGCTGGGTTGTTATGGAAACCTGGAGTAAAACTGTGTATTTGGAGACTGGAGGACCGAGCTTCTATTGGCTGATAAGGGTCATGTGACCAAGCTTCTATTGGCTAATGCCTTTATGTGAATATCTCAGGAACAGTACGTCCTAGAGAGCTGGTCTAAAACCTTCCCGGACACCTGATGTACCTGTATGCCAAATTTCGTAATTGTAAATGCGACGGTGCGGATTGCTTTAGTAGACATACATACATACACACATACACTCAGCTTTATATATTAGATAAATCCTGTGGGCTCATGAAAATAGGTACACAATACCGCATCACTTTGTTTGATTGCACTGTATCATGGATAATCCTCAAGACTAAAAAAGACATGTTTCAGAATATGCATTACATCATCAATAGTGGCTGATGCCAGGTTGTTTTGGGTGCTCTGATGCACCTATGTGCGGAGCATACAAGCACCATATTTGAAAAGGGCGTTCCCACAAGCCAAACACAGCGTTCACAAATTACACACCTAAAGGCTTCTCATAAATGCGCTTTTAATGCGCATACGCACATAGCGCATTGGTGCCATATTCAAAATGAAAAATTCCCTGTGTGCCAGCTGATACCGCTGTGAACCCAGGCTGTTAGTCTAAATTTTGTAGTGTAAATTTTCTTGCACTAAAATGTAACTTTGTCATATTTCCTGTCCATAGAATAAAAGTATTGTCTATAAGTGATGGACGAACATCGGCCGGGACGTTTCGCGAACGCGCGTTCGCGGCGGGCCCCATTCACTTTAATGGCAGGCAAACCTGAAAAACTGCCAGGTCATATTTGCAGCCACCAAATACTTACTAGAAGTGCACAAATAGTCCCACAACATGGACAGTGACATACCAGAGGGGGATCAATGGCAAAAATTCCCACAAAAAATATGTATTTTAATCAAGGGCCATTTTTATGCATCTTAAAGGGAAACTCTCAAAAATGTGCCCTGCTGGAGCCTAGAAAATTTTTATTTTAGGTCACGGGCCCCACAAATTAGGCATTCACCTGACGGAAAAGAACAAGTGATTATGTGTCTGGAGGTATATTAAATGGTCAGGGCATAACAATTTTACTGTAGGCCAGTGGAGTACAGGCCCCAAAAATTATGCATTCACTGGACAGAAAAGAACAAGTGATTATGTGGATGGAGGTATATTAGACGGTCAGTGGCTAACAATTTTATTGTAGGCCAGTACAGGCCCCAAAAATTAGGCATTCACCTGACAGAAAAGAACAAGTGATTATGTGGTTGGAGGTACATTAGTCGGTCAGTGGATAACAATTTTACTGTAGGCCGGTGGAATACAGGCCCCAAAAATAAGGCATTCACCTGACAGAAAAGAACAAGTGATTATGTGGCTGGAGGTATATTAGACGGTTATTGAATAACAATTTTACTGTAGGCCCCCTGCTGCGCTGAACATCCTTTCGGACAGGACACTCAATGAGGGGCAAGCCAAGAGTTCCATGGCAAATTGTGCCAGCTCTGGCCATAGGTCAAGCCTGCACACCCAGTAGTCAAGGGGTTCCTCGCTTCTCAGAGCGTCCATAGCAGCCATTAACCCGATGTAGTCGGACACCTGTCGGTCTAGGCATTCCCTGAGGCTGGATCCAGAGGGCGTCTCTCAATGATTTGGCTTCAAGAATGATCTCATATCTGTAGTGACCAACACATCTTCAAACCGCCCTCTTCTTTCAGGCGCGGTAGGATTGGTACCTGCACCTGTTTCGCTGTGGGTGGAAATTCCTCTGCCAGCGCCTGAAACAGCAGAATACAGCTTCTCTCGCAGAAAGGCCTGGAAATGCATTCTGACAGGCTTCTGTGATGCTGGTAACATGTCCGCCATTTTGTGTTTGTACTGAGGGTCTTAGTACATTGCCACCCAGTACTGGTCCTTGCCCTCTATGCTTTTTATATGGGGGTCACTCTTCAAACACTGGAGCATTTGCAGTAAATTGGAAGCAGTGGCGCGCCCTGGCTCCTGCTCATCGCCCAGGAGAATGTAGTCCTCGATCTCCTCTCCCCAGCCACGGACAACACCAGGGATCCCCGTAAAGTTTAAAGTTCCCCTCAAAGCCTGCTCTTCTTGCTCCTCCTCCTTCCACCAGCCACCATCCTCCTCTGACTCCTCTTCAGACTCCTGCTGACTTGTCTCAGATGGAGTAGCCCATTCATTCAGCTTTGTGCTTCCTCATCTTTCAACTCCTGCTCCTCGACGGCTGATCAAAGACACAACGCAATGCACGCTCCAGAAAGAAGGTGTAAGGTACGATGTCACTGATGGTGCCCTGGCTGCGACTGACCAGTTTGGTGATCTCATCAAATGGCCGCAGAAGTCTGCATGCGTCGCGCATGAGCAGCCACTGGCGCGGTGAAAAGAAACCAAGCTCCCCAGAACTGGAGCAGCCTATCAAGCAAATACAAGGTGGAGTTCCAGGGCGTCGGGCTGTCACAAATCAGACGTCTGATGGGCAGGTGGTGTCGCCGCTGAACGTCAGCAAGGCGAGCCATGGCCATGTAAGATCTTCTAAAATGATTTTCCTGGCCTGCAGCGAGACGTCCTGGACCCTGAGGTATTTGGCAATGATTCTCTGCATGACTTAGTTCAGTACGTGTGCAATGCACGGCACGTGTGTCATTTTGCCCTGTTTCAGCGTGCTCAACAGATTGGCACCGTTGTCGCACACCACTTTACCAACTGTCAAATTGAGCAGGGTTAGCCACTGATCAGCCTGTGACCGTAGAGCTCAAAGGAGTGCAGGACCGGTGTGGCTCTTGGCTTCCAGGCACAACAGCCGCAGCACAGCATAGCAATGTCTCATCTGGAACGTTAAATAGGTTCTGGGGAGCTTGGGGGGTGCAGCGGAAGAGGCGGTAGAAGTGGAAAAGGAGTAGTCAGCCGAGGAGGAGACAGAGGATGGAGTAAGAGGAGCAGAAGAAGAGGCAGGCCTGCATGCAATCCGTGGCGGTACCACCAAATCCACACGGGTGCCACAGGTTACATGCTTGACGACCGTCAGAAGGTTCATCCAGTGGTCAGTAAAAGTTATGTACCTTCCCTGCCCGTGTTTGCTAGACTACGTGTCTGTGGTCAGATGTATCTTGGCACCGACACTGTGTGCCAGAGATATATTCAATTGCCGCTGAACGTGGCCATATAGCTCTGGGATGCCCTTCTGGGAGAAATATTTCCTTCCAGGGACCTTCCATTGCATTGTGCCAATGACCACAAATTTTCTAAAGGCCTCCGAGTCCACCAGTGTATATGGCAGTAGTTGGCGGGCTAGCAGTTCCGACAAGCCAGAGGTCAGCTGTTGGGCAAGAGGGTTATCCGACGTCATCAACTTTTTACGCTTGAACATTTGGGCCATGGAAGCTTGCCTTCTGCCAGATGAACGCGACACCAGCAGTGCAGTGGAGGACAAATGGGAGGAGAGAGAAGGAGAAGAGGCAGGACGTGGAGCGGCGGGAGTGTGGCTTGTGGGTTCTGATGGCTTTGCTCCCACTGGGCTTGGTGATGGGAGGCCAGGTGCCTTCTTAAGGTGGTCGTCCCGAGGTGAGTGTTGGGCTTACCGCGACTTATGCATTGACAGCACAGGCTGCAGATGGCAACACTATTGTCAGCAGCTGACACGTTAAAAAAGCCCACACTACGGAACCATGTGCTGGTGTCCTGGGAACGCAATATTTGACTGTGCATAGTGGATGGCTCGCTCCAGATACATTTGCAGTCTGCTTTTTGCCTACTGTGCAATGCGAGTTCTGCCTGCTTCTCCTCCTTCTCCACCCTATCTGCTGCTCCGTCTTTTCCTCTGAACTCCCCTCCTCTTCCTCTCTTGTGGGCACCCACGTGATGTCCATCGACACGTCATCATCGTCAACTTCACCACCACTGACATTAGAGATCTCGGAGTAGGCAGCAACAGCGGGGACCACCCTTCTTGAGCTGATCTGTCGTTAGACCACTGGGTGGCGGACGTTGCTACCTCCTCTTCCTCATCCGATGCTAAGAATGGCTGCGGTTCGGTAAGGTCTGGGAATGGATGGGATAATAATTCCTCTGACTCGAGTGGAGGGGCTATGGTGGTGGTGGTGGTGTCTTTGGCGATGCACACAGCAGAGAGTGAGGAGCGGGCAGATACAGAGAGTGAGGAGGGTGCAGAAGCGGAAGGCTGAGTGAGCCACTCAACCAACTCTGGTGCGTCCTTTGACGTAATCGCACGCACCTTCTCCAACTTCCCACTTAGGCTCCGGCCTGGTGCACCTGCCTGACCCTGCCACCCCTGCGGAACGGCCTGCATCTTCCTCTGCCTGTCATTTTTAAAATGACCCTGTGCCAAAGTCCCTAGAGAAGAGCAGTATTTGTGGAAGCAGGTATATAGCAGGCCTCAATCAGTATTTGTTGGAAGCCGGTATATCGCACCCTTCAATCTGTATTTTGTGGAAGCAGGTATATAGAACCCCTTAATTAGTATTTTGTAGAAGCAGGTATATCGCACCCCTCAATCAGTATTTTTTTGAAGCAGGTATATAGAACACCTGAATCAATATTTGGTGTAAGCAGGTGTATCGCACCCCTCAATCTATATTTAGTGGAAGCAAGTATATCAAACCCCTTAATCAGTATTTTGTGTAAACATGTATATCGCACCCCTCAATCAGTATTTTGTGGAAGCAGGTACTGTATTTAGAACCCCATAACCAGTATTTTGTGGAAGCAGGTATATCGCACCCCTCAATCAGTATTTTGTTGAAGCCTGTGTATTGCAGACCTCAGTTAATATTTGGTGGAAGTCGTTTTATCGCACCCCTCAATTAGTTTTTTGTGGAAGCAGGTATATAGAACCCCTTAATCAGTATTTTGTTGAAACAGGTATATAGAACACCTGAATCAATATTTGGTGGAAGCAGGTGTATCGCACCCCTCAAGCTGTATTTTGTGGAAGCAGGTATATCAAACCCCTTAATAGAGATGTCGCAAACATAAAATTTTCCGTTTGCGAACGGCGAACGCGGATTTCCGGAAATGTTCGCGAATGGGCGAACCGCCATAGACTTCAATAGGCAGGCGAATTTTAAAAACCCACAGGGACTCTTTCTGGCCACAATAGTGATGGAAAAGTTGTTTCAAGGGGACTAACACCTGGACTGTGGCATGCCGGAGGGGGATCTATGGCAAAACTCCCATGGGTTTTAATCCATAAAGGGCATAAATCACCTAACATTCCTAAATTGTTTGGAATAACGTGCTTTAAAACATCCAGTGTGTGTATACGATCAGGTATGATGTTGTATCGATCAGGAAGTGTAAGGGTTACGCCCGCTTCACAGTGACAGACCAAACTCTGACAGACCAAACTCCCCGTTTAACGCACCGCAAACAAGCGTAAACAGTCCATTTGCACAACCGCAAACTCCCCATTTGCACAAGGCTGGATACCAAGCTAGCCATGTCCCGTTCCTTGTCCTCACTGATGTCATTGAAGGTCTCTTCCTCCACCCAGCAACGTACAACACCAAGGGTCCCTGAAAGGTGACAACAAGCCCCCTGGGACGCCTGCTGTGGTTGGTCTTCCACCTCCTCAAAGTCACCTTCCTCCTCTGACTCCTCTTCTTCAGACTCCTCTCTCTGCATTGCCGCAGGTCAGATTTGTCACCTCCGGAAAAAGGAGGCATGAGCCTACAGCCATTGTGCATGAGTGTTCAGTAACGCGGCCAAAAAATACCCAGCTCCACAGAGGCTGTCCTCTATTTTTTTAATTAAAAAAATCTGTTCTTACTAGTTTCATCTCTGTTTTGTCCCCTATCAGGGGCCGGTGTATGGAATCAATTTTAGGAACCGGGAGATGGAAAAAGATGCTTGAGGATGGGGCACTGCACGTGCGCCGCGCAATGTACTGTGCTACCCTATATGAGTGGTATGTTAAGTAGTACTATTCCTATCAGTTTAATCCCTGTTACGTCCCCTATCAGGGGCCAGTGTATGGAATAGATTTTAGGAAGCGGGAGATGGAAAAAGATGCTTGGTCGGTCCTCTTACTTCCAATTTGGGGCACTGTGCGTGCGCCGTGCAATGTACTGTGCTACCCTATATGAGTGGTATGTTAAGTAGTACTATTCCTATCAGTTTAATCAGTGTTACGTCCCCTATCAGGGGACGGTGTATGGAATAGATTTTAGCAACCGGGAGATGGAAAAAGATGCTTGGTCGGTCCTCTTACTTCCAATTTGGGGCACAGCGTGTGCGCCGTGCAATGTACTGTGCCACCCTATATGAGTGGTATGTTAAGTAGTACTATTCCTATCAGTTTAATCTTTTTTACGTCCCCTATCAGGGGACGTGTATCGAATAGAGTTTAGACAACCGCAAAGAGTTGTCAATAGTTGACACACTCATGACATAAATTTTATTCCTCTATGCGTCAATCTTGGTGTAGTGATGACTGTGCTCGTGCGCACGTTTGGGAGATTGCAGGCGATGGAGCTTTTTCAAAGCCTATGGTCGTGCTGAGGTAGTTCAGTGACAGTTAAGTGACCCAGAAAACAATGATTCTGCAGTGTGGGCCCATTGTTGGCCTAGTAGGCTTTAATGATCACCGTAGATGATCACAAAGAAAATTTATGTTTTTTTCTATGCAAAATTATCCAGCCGATCACTTTTGGTCTGTTCACAATGAAGCAACGACCTTATCATCTGGGGTGTGCCAACATTGCCATTGCCAACACACTGATAGAGGTGGTCGCTTCATTGTGATACGCAAGCACCTTCACCACAACAAGGTAACGATCACGAAGGGGAATTGACACATGTATGTGCCTTTTTTTGGTTTTGTTTTTGCAGCCACAGTGCAGCACCAGAGGCCAGAAAAATTAGGCATGTACACATGCCTGAAAAATTAGGTATTGTTGCAGCCGCTGCTGTAGCAGCGGCCGGAAAAATAGCTGCTTTCCAGGCAGAAAGTGCACTAAAGCATTGCGGCTTGAACCCTAGTTGGTTGCGGAGAAGTCACGCAAGTCATCCAGAATGCAGAGATTAAATACAGCAGTGTGTGGACCATTTTTAGCCCAAGGCATCTCTTCAGGCCTTATTTTGTCAAATGCATCCCCCACTGTCAGTCCCTTCGGGATCCATGCCTCATTCATCTTAATAAAGGTTAGTTAATCTAGACTTTTTTGACCTAGGCGACTTCTCTTCTCAGTGACAATACCTTCTGCTGCGCTGAAGGTCCTTTCTGACAGGACACTTGAAGCGGGGGAGGCCAGAAGTTCTATCGCAAATTGGGATACCTCAGGCCACAGGTCAAGCCTGCACACCCAGTAGTCAAGGGGTTCATTGCTCCTCCGGATGTCGATATCTGCAGTTAAGGCGAGGTAGTCTGCTACCTGTCGGTCGAGTCGTTCTCTGAGGGTGGACCCCGAAGGGCTGTGGCGATGCGTAGGACTTAAAAAGCTCTGCATATCCTCCATCAACAACAAGTCTGTAAAGCGTCCTGTCCTTGCCGGCGTGGTAGGAGGAGGATTACTTTTACCTCTTCCCCTGTTAGATTCCCGTTGTGCTGTGACATCACCCCAATATGCTGTGTAAAGCATACTTTTTAACTTGTTTTGGAACTGCTGCATCCTTTCCAACTTCCGGTAATTCTGTAACATTTCAGCCACTTTCTGCTTATACCGGGGGTCTAGTAGCGTGGCCATCCAGTACAGGTCGTTCTCCTTCAGCCTTTTTATACGAGGGTCCCTCAACAGGCATGAAAGCATGAAAGACCCCATTTGCACAAGGTTGGATGCCGAGCAACTCATGTCCCGTTCCTCGTCCTTACTGATCTCATTGAAGGTCTGTTCTTCCCCCCAGCCACGTACAACACCACGGGTACCAGATAGGTGACAACGAGCACCCTGGGATGCCTGCTGTGGTTGGTCTTCCTCCTCCTCAAAGCCACATTCCTCCTCTGACTCCTCTTCCTCAGACTCCTCTTCCAGCGTTGCCGCAGGTCCAGCAAGCGATGCTGATAAGGCTGTTTCTGGTGGTGATGGTGACCACAACTCTTCCTCTTCCCGCTCATCTACGACCTGATCCAGCACTCTTCGCAGGGCACGCTCCAGGAAGAAAAAAAATTGGATGATATTGCTGATGGTGCCTTCGGTGCGACTGACTAGGTTTGTCACCTCCTCAAAAGGACGCATGAGTCTACAGGCATTGCGCATGAGCGTCCAGTAACGTGGCAAAAAAATACCCAGCTCCGCAGAGGCTGTCCTAGAACCCCGGTCATACAAATACTCGTTGACGGCTTTTTCTTGTTGGAGCAGGCGGTCGAACATTAGGAGTGTTGAATTCCAACCCTCACCCCTAATGATTTAGATGTCAGCTCAACAGCGGACCCTCACCCCTAATGTTTTAGATGGTCAGATCAGCAGCAGACCCTCGCCACTAATGTTTTAAATGGTCAGCTCAGC
Organism: Bufo bufo; assembly: GCF_905171765.1. Taxonomy (NCBI): domain Eukaryota; kingdom Metazoa; phylum Chordata; class Amphibia; order Anura; family Bufonidae; genus Bufo; species Bufo bufo. The sequence goes on from NC_053390.1 coordinate 329,297,909, forward strand.
AGCAGCCCCTCGCCACTAATGTTTTAAATGGTCAGCTCAGCAGCAGCCCCTCACCCATAATGTTTTAGATGGTCAGATCAGCAGCAAGCACTCGCCCCTAATGTTTAAGAGAGTCAGCTCAGCAGCAGACCCTCACCCCAAATTTTTTAAATGGTCAGCTCGGCAGCAGACCCTCACCCCTAATGTTTTAGATGGTCAGCTCAGCAGCAGGCCCTCTCCCATAATGTTTTAGATGGTCAGCTCAGCAGCAGGGCCTCGCCCATATTGTTTTTGATGGTCAGCTCAGCAGCAGGCCCTCGTCCCTAATGTTTTAGATGGTCAGCTCAGCAGCAACCCTCGCCCATAATGTTTTAGATGGTCCGCTCAGCAGCAGGCCCTCGCCCATAATTTTTTCCATGGTCAGATCAGCAGCAAGCACTCACCCCTAATGGTTTATAGAGTCAGCTTAGCAGCAGACCCTCAACCATAATTTTTTTGATGGTAAGCTCAGCAGCAGTAGCTCGTCCATAATTTTTTCCATGGTCAGATCAGCAGCAGGCACTCGACCCTAATGTTTTAGAGAGTGAGTTCAGTAGCAAACCCTCACCCCTAATGTTTTAGATGGTCAGCTCAGCAGCAGGCCCTCGCCCATAATGTTTTAAATGGTCAGCTTAGCAGCAGGCCCTCACCCACAATGTTTTAAATGGTCAGCTCAGCAGCAGGAACTCGCTCATAATGTTTTAGATGGTCAGCTCAGCAACAGGCCCTCGCCCAAAATGTTTTAGATGGTGAGCCCAGCAGCAGGCCCTCGCCCATAATGTTTTAAATGGTCAGATCAACAGCAGGCACTCACCCCTAATGTTTTAGAGAGTCAGCTCAGCAGCAGGCCCTCGCCCATAATGTTTTAAATGGTCAGCTTAGCAGCAGGCCCTCACCCACAATGTTTTAAATGGTCAGCTCAGCAGCAGGAACTCGCTCATAATGTTTTAGATGGTCAGCTCAGCAACAGGCCCTCGCCCAAAATGTTTTAGATGGTGAGCCCAGCAGCAGGCCCTCGCCCATAATGTTTTAAATGGTCAGATCAACAGCAGGCACTCACCCCTAATGTTTTAGAGAGTCAGCTCAGCAGCAGGCCCTCGCCCATAATTTTTTCCATGGTCAAATCAGCAGCAGGCCATCGCCCCTAATGTTTTAAATGGTCAGCTCAGCAGCAGCCCCTCACCCATAAGGTTTTAGATGGTCAGATCAGCAGCAGGCACTTGCCCCTAATGTTTAAGAGAGTCAGCTCAGCAGAAGACCCTCACCCCTAATTATTTTAATGGCCAGCTCGGCAGCAGACTCTCATCCCTAATGTTTTAGATGGTCAGCTCAGCAGCAGGCCCTCGCCCATAATGTTTTAGATGGTCCGCTCAGCAGCAGGCCCTCGCCCATAATTTTTTCCATGGTCAGATCAGCAGGAAGCACTTACCCCTAATGTTTTATAGAGTCAGCTTAGCAGCAGACCCTCAACCATAATTTTTTTGATGGCAAGCTCAGCAGCAGTAACTCGCTATAATTTTTTCCATGGTAAGATCAGCAGCAGGCACTCGCCCCTAATGTTTTAGAGAGTGAGTTCAGTAGCAAACCCTCACCCCTAATGTTTTAGATTGTTAGCTCAGCAGCAGGCCCTCGCCCATAATGTTTTAGATGGTCAGCTCAGCAGCAGGCCCTCGTCCAAAATGTTTTAGATGGTGAGCCCAGCAGTGGGCCTTCGCCTATAATGTTTTAAATGGTCAGATCAGCAGCAGACATAGAAACATAGAAAACATAGAATGTGTCGGCAGATAAGAACCATTTGGCCCATCTAGTCTGCCCAATATACTGAATACTATGGATAGCCCCTGGCCCTATCTTATATGAAGGATGGCCTTATGCCTATCCCATGCATGCTTAAACTACTTCACTGTATTTGCAGCTACCACTTCTGCAGGTAGGCTATTCCATGCATCCACTACTCTCTCAGTAAAGTAATACTTCCTAATATTACTTTTAAACCTTTGCCCCTCTAATTTAAAACTATGTCCTCTTGTAGCAGTTTTTCTTCTTTTAAATATTCTCTCCTCTTTTACCTTGTTGATTCCCTTTATGTATTTAAAAGTTTCTATCATATCCCCTCTGTCTCGTCTTTCTTCCAAGCTACACATGTTAAGGTCCTTTAATCTTTCCTGGTAAGTTTTATCCTGCAATCCATGTACCAGTTTAGTAGCTCTTCTCTGAACTCTCTCCAAAGTATCAATATCCTTCTGGAGATATGGTCTCCAGTACTGCGCACAATACTCCAAATGAGGTCTCACTAGTGCTCTGTAGAGCGGCATGAGCACCTCCCTCTTTCTACTGGTAATTCCTCACCCTATACACCCAAGCATTCTGCTAGCATTTCCTACTGCTCTATGACATTGTCTGCCTACCTTTAAGTCTTCTGAAATAATGACCCCTAATGACCCCTAAATCCCTTTCCTCAGATACTGAGGTTAGGACTGTATCACTGATTTTATATTCTGCTCTTGGGTTTTTACGCCCCAGGTGCATTATCTTGCATTAAATTTTAGTTGCCAGATTTTTGACCATTCCTCTAGTTTTCCTAAATCCTTTTCCATTTGGTGTATCCCTCCAGGAACATCAACCCTGTTACAAATCTTTGTGTCATCAGCAAAAAGACACACCTTACCAGCGAGGCCTTCTGCAATTTCGCTGATAAAGATATTAAACAATATGGGTCCCAGAACAGATCCCTGACGTACCCCACTGGTAACAAGACCTTGGTCTGAATATACTCCATTGACTACAACCCTCTGTTGCCTGTCCCTCAGCCACTGCCTAATCCATTCAACAATATGGGAGTCCAAGCCCAAAGACTGCAATTTATTGATAAGCCTTCTGTGTGGGACAGTATCAAAACCCTTACTGAAGTCTAGATAAGCGATTTCTACTGCACCTCCTCCATCTATTATTTTAGTCACCCCATCAAAAAAATCTATAAGATTAGTTTGACATGATCTCCCTGAAGTAAACCCATGCTGTTTTTCATCTTTCAATCCATGGGATTTTAGATGTTCCACAATCCTCTCCTTAAAGGGCTTCTGTCACCCCACTAATCCGTTTTTTTTTTACTAATAATCCCTATACTGCGAGCTCTGCATACATAAGTTAAATAATCATTTTGGTTCAGTAGAATTTGATAAAAAGCTATTTTTAAAATATGCTAATTACCTTGCTACCAGCAAGTAGGGCGGCTACAGCCGCATCCTCCGATCCTAATGACGCCCCCTCTGCATTGAGAGGCGGCCACTCGCTCGGCCGCTCCATCCTCAATGCGCCTGCGCCGATGACGTTACATCTACACCCGGCGCAGGCGCATTGAGGAGTGAGCGGCCGCCTCTCAGTGCGCCTGCGCAGATTGAAGATAGGTACGGCCGCGGCGCAGGCACCAGATATTGAATGCAAACAGGCAGGGCCAGCAGAGAACGATTCCGTTCCCTGGCCCTGTCACTCACAATGCGGAGGGGGAGTCATTAGGATCGGAGGATGCGGCTGCTACCAGCAAGTAGCCGCCCTACTTGCTGGTAGCAAGGTAATTTGCATATTTTAAAAATAGCTTTTTATCAAATTCTACTGAACCAAAATGATTATTTAACTTATGTATGCAGAGCTCGCAGTATAGGGATTATTAGTAAACAAAAACAAAAAAAAACGGTTTAGTGGGGTGACAGAAGCCCTTTAAGTATGGTTTCCATTAATTTCCACACTATTGATGTCAGGCTTACTGGCCTATAGTTGCCCGATTCCTCCCTACTACCTTTCTTGTGAATGGGCACAACATTTTCTAATTTCCAATCTTCTGGGACGACTCCTGTTGCCAGTGATTGGTTAAATAAATCTGTTAATGGTTTTGCTAGTTCACCGCTGAGCTCTTTTAATAGCTTTGGGTGTATCCCATCAGGCCCCTGTGACTTATTTGTATTGATTTTAGACAGCTGACTTAGAACCTATTTCTCTGTAAAGACACATGCATCAAAAGATTCATTAGTCTTCTTTCCTAACTGAGGTCCTTTTCCTTCATTTTCCTTTGTAAAGACTGAACAGAAGTATTCATTGAGGCAGTCAGCTAGTTCTTTATCTTCTTCCATATACCTTCCTTCTTTTGTTTTTAATTTTGTAATTCCTTGTTTTAGTTTCATTTTTTCATTTATGTATCTGAAGAATGCCTTATCGCCTTTTTTCCCTGACTGAGCTAATTTCTCTTCTGCCTGTGCTTTAGAAGCTCTTATAACTTGTTTGGCCTCTCTCTGCCTAATCTTATAAATTTGCCTGTCATCCTCGTTTTTTTTTTTTTTATAATTCCTAAATGCTATCTTTTTGTTTTTAATGATTTTGGCCACTTCTGCTGAGTACCACAGTGGTCTTTTCCTTTTTTTGCTTTTACTGACAAGCCTAATGCAATTTTCTGTTGCCTTCAATAGTGCCTCTTTTAAGTAGTCCCATTTCTCCTGGACTCCAATGAAACTGTTCCAATCTGATAGGGACTCGTATACCACTAATCTAATTTTAGAAAAGTCAGTTTTTCTAAAATCTAAAATCCTCACCTCTAATATTTTAGATGGTCAGATCAGCATCAGGCACTTGCCCCTAATGTTTTAGAGAGTCAGCTCAGCAGCAGACCCTCACCCCTTATGTTTTAGATGTTCAGCTCAGCAGCAGACCCTCACCTCTAATGTTTTAGATGGTCAGATCAGCAGCAGGCCCTCGCCCCTAATGTTTTTTAGGGTCACCAGCAGGCGCTTGCTCCTAATGTTTTTGAGGGTCACCAGCAGGCCATCAATGATAATTTTTCAAAGGTGTGTATGATGCCCTTATTTATCTGTAATAAAGAGTGTATTGGAGTGCCGGTTCCTTGTAATTTTTGGCAGCCCTTTCACTTAGTGCATAAGCTGTATGAGTGTAGTGTAGGAGTCCCACTACCTGAACAATTGTACCACAATGTGAATGAGGCCCTCCTTTATGTACAGGTTGTATCGGAGTGCCTCTTTCTTGTAATTTTTGGCAGCACTTGCACTTTATATACAAGTTAATATATAGGAAAGAATGTTTACTAACAATTTTTCCTCTAAAATCAATTTTATCTTTAGCTTTGTGCGTATTATTGTCAGTCTGTAAAATTGGCGTACTACTCGGACAACATCGTTCCCAGCAGCAACTCGGAAGTCCAAGATGGAGCCACGCATCTTTCCTATGGTGTTCCCAAACCATTTCAGTGGTGTTTCCATCAATTTCTAACCTTTTCATGCGAACCAGACACCCTCCCCTCTTCAGAGCTTGGGTTCTTCCATTGACTTTCATTATGCTCTGGTGCTCAGTAGAGCACCCGAGAATCCTGAGGTGTTCTACTCGAGCACCCGAGCACTTTGGTGCTCGATCAACACTAATCAGCAGGTTGCAACAGAGATACTGGAAGAGTCACAGAGATGCATAGAAGTGCATGTCACATGCCACACTGATGACTGCTTCATTGTGAACAATGCCCTGCGGAACTGGATGATGAATGCTACACAACTCCAGGCACATTTAAGGGAGGTGAGAGGCATCCAAGTGTCATTTCAGACCGTTCAAAACCGTTTACATTAGCATGGTCTACATGCTAGATGACCTGCAAGGGTACCTGACCATGGACGAGGGACATGTGGGCCTCAGTGTTGTTCACTGATGAAAGTCGATTCATGCTGAGCAGGAATGATGGCCACCGACTATGTTGGTGACGTCAAGGAGAGCGCTATGCATTAGCCACTGTTGTCACCAGATACCGTCTTTGGTGGTGGAGGTGTTACAGTGTGGTCAGGAGAGTCTAGTAGTGATGAGCGGCATAGGCAATATTCGTTTTCGCAATATTTCGTGATTTTTTTGCATAATATTTGCAATAAATTCGCGAATTCTAGAATTCGTGATCTCGTCATTATTTTCGCGATTTCACTAAACGGCACTAATGATGCGCATATTTTTTGCGCAATACATGCAACTTCACATTTTATCAGGTTTGAGTAGATATTACTGATTATTGCACTAAGTATTGTCGTGACATCACAGCACTATGTCTGTAGCATGTATGTATGGACAGCAGAGAATCAGTAATTCCTATCACACTACCTAACACCCTGCACTGGAGCCAGCTACAGCTACACTATATCACTATATAATCTACACTGCCTATCTCCCAGTAATTTTCTGTATTATATACAGTTGCAGGAAAAAGTATGTGAACCCTTTGGAATTATATGGATTTCTGCACAAATTGGTCATAAAATGCAATCTGATCTTCATCTAAGTCACAACAATAGACAATCACAGTCTGCTTAAACTAATAACACACAAAGAATTAAATGTTACCATGTTTTTTATTGAACACACCATGTAAACATTCACAATGCAGGTGGAAAAAGTATGTGAACCCTTGGATTTAATAACTGGTTGAAGCTCCTTTGGCAGCAATAACTTCAACCAAACATTTCCTGTAGTTGCAGATAAGATGTGCACAACAGTCAGGAGTAATTCTTGACCATTCCTCTTTACAGAACTGTTTCAGTTCAGCAATATTCATGGGATGTCTGATGTGAATCGCTTTCTTGGGGTCATGCCACAGTATCTCAATCGGGTTGAGGTCAGGACTCTGACTGGGCCACTCCAGAAGGCGTATTTTTTTCTGTTTAAGCCATTCTGTTGTTGATTTACTTCTATGCTTTGGGTCGTTGTCCTGTTGCAACACCCATCTTCTGTTGAGCTTCAGCTGGTGGACAGATGGCCTTAAGTTCTCCTGCAAAATGTCTTGATAAACTTGGGAATGAATTCTTCCTTTGATTATAGCAATCCGTCTAGGCCCTGATGCAGAAAAGCAGCCCCAAACCATGATGCCCCCACCATCATACTTCACAGTTGGGATGAGGTTTTGATGTTGGTGTGCTGTGCCTCTTTTTCTCCACACAGTGTTGTGTGTTTCTTCCAAACAACTCAACTTTGGTTTCATCTGTCCACTGAATATTTTGCCAGTACTGCTGTGGAACATCCAGGTGCTCTTGTGCAAACTGTAAACGTGCAGCGATGTTTTTTTTGGACAGCAGTGGCTTCCTCTGTGGTATCCTCCCATGAAATCCATTCTTGTTTAGTGTTTTACGTATCGTAGATTCGATAACAGGGATGTTAGTATATGTCAGATACTTTTGTAAGTCTTTAGCTGAAGCTCTAGGATTCTTCTTCACCTCATTGAGCAGTCTGCGCTGTGCTCTTGCAGTCATCTTTACATGACGGCCACTCCTAGGGAGAGTAGCAGCAGTGCTGAACTTTCTCCATTATAGACAATTTGTCTTACTGTGGACTGATGAACAGCAAGGCTTTTGGAGATACTTTTATAACTCTTTCCAGCTTTATACAAGTCAACAATTCTTAATCGAAGGTCTTCTGAGAGCTCTTTTGTGTGAGGCATCATTCACATCAGGCAATGCTTCTTCTGAAAAGCTAACTCAGAACTGGTGTGTGTTTTTTGTAGGGAAGGGCAGCTGTAACCAACACCTCCAATCTCATCTCATTGATTGGACTCCAGTTGGCTGACACCTCACTCCAATTAGCTCTTGGAGATGTCATTAGTCTAGGGGTTCAAATACTTTTTCCATCTGCACTGTGAATATTTACATGGTGTGTTCAATAAAAACATGGTAACATTTAATTATTTGTGTGTTATTAGTTTAAGCAGACTGTGATTGTCTATTGTTGTGACTTAGATGAAGATCAGATCATATTTTATGACCAATTTGTGCAGAAATCCATATCATTCCAAAGGGTTCACATACTTTTTTCTTGCAACTGTATATGAGCTAACTAACTAATGTAATTGGATAAGGAATATGATCCAGATGAAAGCACAGAGCACAGTAATATCACTGCTCTCTCTCTCTCAGAACTGCAAAAAAACAGAAAATGAGCTGAACTCAATGATCTGAAACATTTTCTACATACACAAAAGACCCATTACTCTCAAATATTGTTCACAAATCTGTCTAAATCTGTGTTAGTGACCACTTCTCTTTTGCTGAGATAATCCATCCCAGGTATGGCATATCAAGGTGCTGATTAGACAGCATGAATATTGCACAGGTGTGCCTTAGACTGCCCACAATAAAAGACCATTCTGAAATGTGCACAGTTTTGCCTTACTGGGGCGAGGCGGGGGGGGGGGGGGGGGTCATAAAACCAGTCAGTATCTTGTGTGGCCACCATTTGCCTCACGCAGTGCAACACATCTCCGTCGCATATAGTTAATCAGGTGGTTGATTGTGGCCTGTGGAATGTTGGTCCACTCCTCTTTAATAGCTGTGCGAAGTTGCTGAATATTGGCAGTAACTGGAACACGCTGTCGTATACTCCGATCCAGAGCATCCCAAACATGTTCAATGGGTGACATGTCCGGTGAGTATGCTGGCCATGCAAGAACTGGGATGTTTTCAGCTTCCTGGAATTGTGTACAGGTCCTTGCAATATGGGGCCATGCATTATCATGCTGCAACATGAGGTGATGGTCGTGGATGAATGGCACAACAATGGGCCTCAGGATCTCGTCACGTTATCTCTGTGCATTTGAAATGCCATCAATAAAATGCACCTGTGTTCATTGTCCATAGCATACGCCTGCCCATACCATAACCCGACCGCCACCATGGGCCACTCGATCCACATTGTTGACGTCAGCAAACCGCTCACCCACACAACGCCAAACACACTGTCTGCCATCTGCCCTGAACAGTGAAAAACGGGACTCATCCGTGAACAGAACGCCTCTCCAACGTGCCAGATGCTATCAAATGTGAGCATTTGCCCACTCAAGTCGGTTATGACAACAAACTGCAGTCAGGTCCAGATCCCGATGAGGACAACAAGCATGCAGATGAGTTTCCCTGAGATGGTTTCTGACAGTTTGTGCATAAATTCTTTGGTTATGCAAACCGATTGCTGCAGCAGCTGTTTAGGTGGCTAGTCTCAGATGATCATGGAGGTGAACATGCTGGATGTGGAGGTCCTGGGCTAGTGTGGTTACACATGGTTTGCGGTTGTGAGGCCGGTTGGATGTACTGCCAAATTCTCTGAAATGCCTTTGGAGACGGCTTATGGTAGAGAAATGAACATTCATTGCACGGGCAACAGCTCTGGTAGATATTCCTGCAGTCAGCATGCCAATTGCATGCTCCCTCAAACGTTGCAATATCTGTGGCATTGTGCTTTGTGATCAATCTGCACATTTCAGAGTGGCCTTTTATTGTGGGTAGTCTAAGGCATACCTGTGCAATATTCATGCTGTCTAATCAGCACCTTGATATGCCACACCTGTGAGGTGGGATGGATTATCTCGGCAAAGGAGAAGTGCTCACTAACACAGATTTGTGAATAATATTTGAGAGAAATGGGTCGTTTGTGCATGTAAAAAAATGTTTCAGATCTTTGAGTTCAGCTTATGCAAAATGGGAGCAAAACCGAAAGTGTTGCGTTTATATTTTTGCTCAGTGTATATATATATATATATACAGTACAGACCAAAAGTTTGGACACACCTTCTCATTCAAAGAGTTTTCTTTATTTTCATGACTATGAAAATTGTAGATTCACACTGAAGGCATCAAAACTATGAACTATGAACATGTGGAATTATATACATAACAAACAAGTGTGAAACAACTGAAAATATGACATATTCTAGGTTCTTCAAAGTAGCCACCTTTTGCTTTGATTACTGCTTTGCACACTCTTGGCATTCTCTTGATGAGCTTCAAGAGGTAGTCACCGGAAATGGATTTCACTTCACAGGTGTGCCCTGCCAGGTTTAATAAGTGGGATCTCTTGCCTTATAAATGGGGTTGGGACCATCAGTTGCGTTGAGGAGAAGTCAGGTGGATACACAGCTGATAGTCCTACTGAATAGACTGTTAGGATTTGTATCATGGCACGAAAAAAGCAGCTAAGTAAAGAAAAACGAGTGGCCATCATTACTTTAAGAAATGAAGGTCAGTCAGTCAGCCGAAAAATTGGGAAAACTTTGAAAGTAAGGGCTATTTGACCATGAAGGAGAGTGATGGGGTGCTGCGCCAGATGACCTGGCCTCCACAGTCACCGGACCTGAACCCAATCGAGATGGTTTGGGGTGAGCTGGACCGAAGAGTGAAGGCAAAAGGGCCAACAAGTGCTAATCATCTCTGGGAACTCCTTCAAGACTGTTGGAAGACCATTTCAGGGGACTACCTCTTGAAGCTCATCAAGAGAATGCCAAGAGTGTGCAAAGCAGTAATCAAAGCAAAAGGTGGCTACTTTGAAGAACCTAGAATATGACATATTTTCTGTTGTTTCACACTTGTTTGTTATGTATATAATTCCACATGTGTTAATTCATAGTTTTGTTGCCTTCATAGTCATGAAAATAAAGAAAACTCGGTGAATGAGAAGGTGTGTCCAAACTTTTGGTCTGTACTGTATATATATAAATATATATATATATATATATATATATACAGTTGCAAGAAAAAGTATGTGAACCCTTTGGATTTCTGCACAAATTGGCACAAATTGGTCATAAAATGTGATCTGATCTTCATCTAAGTCACAACAATAGACAATCACAGTCTGCTTAAACTAATAACACACAAAGAATTAAATGTTACCATGTTTTTATTGAACACACCATGTAAATATTCACAGTGCAGGTTGAAAAAGTATGTGAACCCCTAGACTAATGACATCTCCAAGAGCTAATTGGAGTGAGGTGTCAGCCAACTGGAGTCCAATCAATGAGATGAGATTGGAGGTGTTGGTTACAGCTGCCCTGTCCTATAAAAAACACACACCAGTTCTGGGTTTGCTTTTCACAAGAAGCATTGCCTGATGTGAATGATGCCTCGCACAAAAGAGCTCTCAGAAGACCTACGATTAAGAATTGTTGACTTGCATAAAGCAGGAAAGGGTTATAAAAATATCTCCAAAAGCCTTGCTGTTCATCAGTCCACGGTAAGACAAATTGTCTATAAATGGAGAAAGTTCAGCATTGCTGCTACTCTCCCTATGAGTGGCCATCCTGTAAAGATGACTGCAAGAGCACAGCGCAGACTGCTCAATGAGGTGCAGAAGAATCCTAGAGTGTCAGCTAAAGACTTACAAAAGTCTCTGGCATATGCTAACATCCCTGTTATCGAATCTACGATATGTAAAACACTAAACAAGAATGGATTTCATGGGCGGATACCACAGAGGAAGCCACTGCTGTCCCAAAAAAACATTGCTGCACGTTTACAGTTTGCACAAGAGCACCTGGATGTTCCACAGCAGTACTGGCAAAATATTCTGTGGACAGATGAAACCAAAGTTGAGTTATTTGGAAGAAACACACAACACTACGTGTGGAGAAAAAGAGGCCCAGCACACCAACTTCAAAACCTCATCCCAACTGTAAAGTATGGTGGTGGGGGCATCATGGTTTGGGGCTGCTTTGCTGCGTCAGGGCCTGGATGGATTGCTATCATCGAAGGAAAAATGAATTCCCAAGTTTATCAAGACATTTTGCAGGAGAACGTAAGGCCATCTGTCCACCAGCTGAAGCTCAACAGAAGATGGGTGTTGCAACAGGACAACGACCTAAAGCATAGAAGTAAATAAACAACAGAATGGCTAAAACAGAAGAAAATATGCCTTCTGGAGTGGCCCAGTCAGAGTCCTGACTTCAACCCGATTGAGATGCTGTGGCATGACCTCAAGAAAGCGATTCACACCAGACATCCCAAGAATATTGCTGAACTAAAACAGTTCTGTAAAGAGGAATGGTCAAGAATTACTTCTGACTGTTGTGCACATCTGATCTGCAACTACAGGAAACGTTTGGATGAAGTTATTGCTGCCAAAGGAGGTTCAACCATTTATTAAATCCAAGGGTTCACATACTTTTTCCACCTGCACTGTGAATGTTTACAAGGTGTGTTCAATAAAAACATGGTAACATTTAATTATTTGTGTGTTATTAGTTTAAGCAGACTGTGATTGTCTATTGTTGTGACTTATGTGAAGATCAGATTGCATTTTATGACCAATTTGTGCAGAAATCCATATCATTCCAAAGGGTTCACATACTTTTTCTTGCAACTGTATATATGCCCTGTATATGTGTATACATTGAGGGTCCTATTATATGAGAGGCTGATGACCACTGGCGTAGCACATCAGTAGTAAACATGACATATAGTGTCTACTAATCAATCTGTATCTGATTTATGTTTACTAGTTTTGTAGACTAGTTTTGTAGAATATTAGATTACGTTTCGACAGCTTTGTTGTAGGCTTTAGAAGTAGTTCTGTTTGCAAGCTGTGCTCACAATATGTCACATGAATAGAACTCTATCTCATCATTCCGTAACTCTATGTAAACCATTTTTCCTTACACAATTCACATACTGTGTTGCAGCAAGTCCTCCATTTGTGGAATACTGTAGCTGAACTCCATATGCAGCCTTCAGCTGTGCATTCTGAAAATGTTACCCTCATTTGTTTTGTTAATTTAATTTGCTAACTGAGGTTTGTGCCTTATGCTTATTAAACTTGAAAGCACATAGCTTGATTTAGTTTAATTTATGACTTGAACGTTCTTAAGTTTCAAGAGTAAATTAAAACCAGAAAGCATAATGTCAAAACTATAAAGTGCTGCAAGTTTTAAAATCCAAATTTGAAAACAGAAAGGTTTTATTTTGAAATGTAAGGATGACATCATTTGTTTTCCATTCGTTTTTTTTTCTCTCTCCCTGTCAAACATCAGTTTTTAAATTTGGCCTGGACAGGAAGAGAAATTATACTGTATACCAATTCTGGCTGTATAAATTAATAGTTGGATTTATGAATTACATTAGCACGCAATTATAAAAGTTTTCTTTTTTTCAAACTCGACAAATTTTTGTTCAAGGGGTTTCCCCGTTATAGACATTTATAGCATATCCACTGGGTCCTACCCCTGAAACTCCAGTTTTCTCTGTTGTTCACACCTCTGGAACACACAAATATCTCCAGAATGGGGACCCCAACCCTGGTCCTGCGCCCACTGTGAAGGGAGAGGTGATCACACTTGCATGGCTTTATTGATTCCCTTCTTTGAGAGATCCAAAAAATGAGCAAGTCTGTGGATATGCCATGATGGCTGAGATATGTCTGAGATATGAAAAAGCCCTGAAATACTCCAGGCGATGTCCACACCAACCTCCCCCCTGATTTAGTTTCTATTGCTGCAGGTCCAACTCTGGATTCTCATATTGGTGACAGCTCCTGGTCCATGTAATCTACAGTATATTCTGTATGCAAAATATCTTTGGTTTATAGCAAAATTGTAAGTGGTACATTATATATGGAAGCCTAATAAATGTTGAATTTTAAAACAAAAGTAAAAAAGTATTTTCGGAGATGGAATTCTGATTATTCATTTTGGTACTAAAACATATGCTTCTGACACAGTTAGTCATCCTAATAGATCTCCAAAGCTATGGATGGTCTAGTTGGGAAACTTAGACCACCCACATCCTTCTTAAATTATGGGGGGTAGCCAGCAGTCACCCATACTGGAGACATTATTGCAGAGAAAGCCTTGTCTAGTCTGAAGATACTATGTACATTTATGGTCAAATCTTGAACCTAATATATTATCATTTAATGCAAAAATGTTAATGTGAAAATATGATCTGTTTAAGAAATGTCTTAAAAATGTATTTATTAGGGACAATGAACTATTTACATACAGTGGCATGCAAAAGATTGGGCACCCCATGTCAAAATTACTGTTACTGTGAACAGTTAACCCCTTAGTGACCAAGCCTGTTTGGGCCTTTATGACCAAGCGTTTTTCTTCTTTTTTTTATGGTCTCGTACCTATAACTTTTTAATTTTTTCGTCTATATAGCTTTATGAGGGCTTGTTTTTATGGGACAAGTTGTAGTTTTTAATGGCGCCATTTTGGGGTACACATAACTTTCTGATTAACTTTTATTAACTCTTTCTGGGAGGGCGATGGGGAAAAATAGCAATACTGCCACTGCGTTTTTACATTATAACTTTTACGGGGTTCATTTTTCGGTACAAATAACATAATATCTTTATTCTCTGGGTCAGTATGATTACAGTGATACTAAATACTTATAATTTATTTTAAGTTTTACTACTTTTTTTGCAATAAAACCTCTTTTATTAACCCCAAAAATTATTTTGCATTGCCACTTCATAAGACCCATAACTTTTTAATTTTTTTTTCTATGGAGTTGTGTGAGGGCTTGATTTTTGAGGGACGACTTGTATTTTTTTATTGGTATCATTTTGGAGTAAATGCCGCTTTTTGATCGCTTGTTATTACGTTTTTTTCGGTGGAAACTAAGAATAAATTAGAAATTCTGTCTTTTTACTTTTTATTTTTTACGGCATTCACCATAGGGGATAATTTATGTAATATTTATGTAGTCTGGGTTGTTAAGGACGCGGAAATACCAAACATATGGGGGATATTTTCTTTTTGCAATTTTTTTCATTGAAAAGCGTATTTTCAATGGAAAATAAGCATATTTTTTTTAATGGATTTTTTTTTATTTAATAAATGTGTATTTTTTTTCTATTTTTTTTACTACTTTATAGTCCCACAAGGGGACTATAATATGCAGTATTTTGATTGCTTTTAAAATGTAATGCATTATCGCTATAATGCATTACATTTCAATAGCAATGCTATTCAAACATTGACCAGCAGGCTGCGCCAGAGAGGCACAGCCTGCTGGAGATAACTGAAGACAGGCTCGGGGCCCTGATTGGAAGCAAGGTAAGCTTCCCAACACATCCAGGGGCGGACTGACCATTCGGGCACTTCGGGCCTGGACCGAGGGCCCGTGGCCACTAGGGGGCCCGCCAGGCGGAAACCTCGGTGGGCCCCTAGGATTACAATGTCACACACTGACACACTTAAAGGGTTTCTGTCACCCCACAAAACTCTTTTTTTTTTTTTGGATAGTTAGATTCCTCATAGCGCGATATAGGAGAATATAATAGTCTTACTTACTTTCATGCGGCCGATTCTTTATAAAACAAAGTTTTATAATATGTAAATGAGGGCTCTACCAGCAAGTAGGGCGTCTACTTGCTGGTAGCCGCAGCAGAAATCCGCCCCCTCGCCGTGTTGATTGACAGGGCCAGCCGTGATCTCCTCCTCCGGCCGGCCCTGTCAGTAATTCAAAAATCGCGCGCCTCTGGTCATTCGGCGCAGGCGCTCTGAGATGAGGAGGCTCGTCTCCTCAGCACTCCCTCAGTGCGCCTGCGCCGATGACATCACCGAAAGAGAAGACGTCATCGGCGCAGGCGCACTGAGGGAGTGCTGAGGAGACGAGCCTCCTCAACTCAGAGCGCCTGCGCCGAATGACCAGAGGCGCGCGATTTTTGAATTACTGACAGGGCCGGCCGGAGGAGGAGATCACGGCTGGCCCTGTCAATCAACACGGCGAGGGGGCGGATTTCTGCTGCGGCTACCAGCAAGTAGACGCCCTACTTGCTGGTAGAGCCCTCATTTACATATTATAAAACTTCGTTTTATAAAGAATCGGCCGCATGAAAGTAAGTAAGACTATTATATTCTCCTATATCGCGCTATGAGGAATCTAACTATCCAAAAAAAAAAATATGAGTTTTGTGGGGTGACAGAAACCCTTTAACTTTAGCAAGTGGCGAGGATTACTTGATTACCTCGCCACTTCACTTGATATGGCTGCAGCAGGCTGCAGCGCTGCGCAGTGCCTACGTTCCCCCGCTCGTTGTGCTGTCTGGGTCGTGGGTCCGCCTTCCACCATGGTGGGCCCGCCTCCTCATAAGTGCTGTGCCTGCCCTGCTCTCTGCTGGATCCCTAGGCACGCACAGGCAGTCAGGAGGGTCCCTCTGAGTCTGCTGGTCTGTATAAAGTCAGGGGGTCAGGGGTTCCGTGGAGTATATGAGAGCAGGGCTGACCACAAGAGAGTCCCTCCCTCTGCTGCTGCTACTATTACTCTTTTGCTTGGCTTCCGTTTCCTTTATTTTCTTCCCCAGCACCCCTCCTCCTGTTTGTTTCACTACAGGAGCTTGCTTCAATCCTCCTGTCTAGTGGGATACACACAGGTAGCTGCTGGCCAGTGGGGCTCTGTCTATGTGTTTGAGGAGACAGTCAGTAATGATCTTCTGATCCTATCATCATCAGATAAGGAGATCCCTAGTATGGACAGAATGCTCCCAGTGCCTGCTATAGACAGATCAATGCACCACCCTCCCATCACATCTCCTGAGAGGTATGCCAGTGTCCACAGATGTCCTCCTGCATGTATCATGATTGCCCCTGGATGACTTCTTCCCTCCCACACAATGCACTTTATGTCTGTGCACAGTTCTCAGCCCCTGTGTCTCCACCATCCATATGGGATCCCTGCTGTATGATGTCTCTCATTCCCAGTCCCTATTTGTGTTCTCACTACCCCCCAAACTAGTAGGGTTTGTGGATGTGATTAGACCACTTACCTCTATCTGCAGATCACTGTTTACCCTCCATTTCCATTGATTGCAGATAAAGAGGAAAGTGCTGAGTACAGGCTGCCCTTATGTAAGCAGGCAGCAGCATTCTGGATGATCATGAATTACTACTCTGTTCTCTGCATTGACATAAAGGAATTGTTGCTGGGCTGCCAGCACTGTCACTGTCATCAGGCCATAGGGCTGTCTCTTGTATGATACAGTACATAAGGTTGGATTGTGCAGGGAACCCGCTTACTATCTTGTATACCCTGCACAAATTGCAAACAAAGCTCTGCTACATCTGGGTGTTATTAACAAATACTGCAGTGATGCGCCATAAAAAGCGTCTTTTCAGCCTCTTTGATGAGGCGATGGGAGAGTAGAGACCCTGCTCCCCCCCTCCTCCTGTCACCCCACTAGTAACCCTGCTTCCCCTCCTGTCATCCCACTAGTGACCTTGCTCCCCCTGCTTCCCCTCCTCCTGTCACCTCACTAGTGACCCTGCTCCCCCCTCCTCCTATCACCCCACTAGTGACCCTGCTCCCCCCTCCTCCTATCACCCCACTTGTGACCCTGCTCCCCCCTGCTTCCCTTCCTGTCACCCCACTAGTGACCCTGCTCCCCCCTCCTCCTGTCACCCCACTAGAAACCTGGTCCCTGCTTCCCCTCCTGTCATCCCACTAGTGAACTTGCTCCCCCCTGCTTCCCCTCCTCCTGTCACCCCACTAGTGACCCTGCTCCCCCCTGCTTCCCTTCCTGTCACCCCACTAGTGACCCTGCTTCCCTTCCTGTCACCCCACTAGTGACCCTGCTTCCCCCTCCTCCTATCACCCCACTTGTGACCCTGCTCACCCCTCCTCGTCACCCCACCAGTGACACTGTTCCCCCCTCCTCCTGTCATCTCACTAGTGACCCTGCTTCCCCCTATCACCCCACTAGTGACCCTGCTCACCCCTCCTCGTCACCCCACCAGTGACACTGTTCCGACCTCCTCCTGTCATCTCACTAGTGACCCTGCTCCCCCTCCTACTGTCACCCCACTAGTGACACTGTTCCCCCCTCTTCCTGTCAACCCACTAGTGACCCTGCTTCCCCTCCTTCTATCACCCCACTAGTGACCCTGCTTCCCCTCCTGTCACCCCACTAGTGACCCTGATCGCCCCCTTCCTCCTGTCATCTCACTAGTAACCCTGCTACCCCCCACTAGTTACCCTGTGTGTTCCTGTACAGAAAGGAGCCTGGCTGGAGTGTGGTGTGGCCTAGCTGTGTGTCTGTCCCTGTGTGTGTGCGCGTCTGTCCCTGTGTGTGGCGCAATATGTGGGTGGGGCTGTGTGTGGGTGTGGCTTGAGGGTGGGCAGGGACACAGGGGCCCCATAATCTTCTATTGCCCGGGGGCCCCGTGAGTTGTCAGTCCGCCCCTGAACACATCAGCACCCCGCAATCGCATTTTCGGAGTGCTGATGGGAGACAGAGGGAGTCCGCTCCCTCTGTCACCACTTTACATGCAGTGGGCGCCATTGCGCCGGGCATGTAAAGGATTAAACAGCCCAGATCGGCACTCCTGCCAGTCCAGGCTGTTAGAGCAGGGCCTCGGCTCTCATGCGAGAGCCGGGTCCGTGCTCCCCGCTGCACGGGGGAGACGTGCAGCGCTTAGACTGGGCCGCCGTAAAAACGCGTATGGGTGGTCACTAAGGGGTTAAGCAAGTTGAAAATAAAATCTCCAAAAGGCATAAAGTTAAAGATGAAACACACTTTATAAGACCTGTACTGTCATATATATGCCTAAATATGCTTTTTGGGCCTGTCAGTGTCCCTTTAAGCAATATCAGTGTATTTGTCATGAACTCGCCTGTCAAGGCTCCAGCGCTGTGTTCCTCTGCTTCTGCAAGGTCATAGAGACACGAGCTGCCAGGCCATTCCCCCCAGTTCCTCGCAACAGAGCGCAATGCTCGGTTTCTCTCTGCAGTGTACATATACTAGGGAGATCGGATGCTGCTATTAGCAAGTGGTGTGTGTGATTAGCTGCAGGCTGAATGACCCGAGTCCATGGACCAGGTTCTTATCAAGGGACTTGGTGCTTTTTTTAAATCCCCTTCTGGCCATACACCTTTGTCAGTAATAGTCTTTGACTCACTAGCTGTGTTTCTGGTTTCTATTTCTTGTATTTTTGGATCTCTTGTGTTCCTGACTCCGGCTTGCCTTTTTGACCACTCTCTGTCTCGTGTATTAGTACTGAGGTTCCCGTCTCTCAATTTGGTACTTTGTTGTCCTTCTGGTTACAACCGATTTCTGTATGACTCTGTCTTTGTGTCTTGATTTGTCCTTTGATGTTGTTTGACTTGTTGTTTGATGTTGCACCTTAGCAGAGTAGGGAATGTTGTGGACTTGCTAACTAGGGCTTGCACTGCAAGAAGGCAGTAAAAGTGGGTAGGGTTCCAGTTAAGGCTCACTGTCCATATATGTCCCTACTACTGAAATTACAGTATTATTTTAAATTTGTACAATTTTAGAGTGAAAAAAGGAAAGGAGTACCTTACAAAAGTATGGAAACTGAAGGAAATTTGAGTGCTAAGATAACTTTCGCTGAAGTTTCAGACCTTAAATAGCCTAATAGGGTTAAGGCTTGTTCACTATCATTGTTAGGAAATGCCAATTTAAAAGCTTTATAAATACCCATATTCCTCTAACCTTGTCCCAAAAAAAGCCAGGGGTTAAAGAAAAGTTAAGAAAAGTCAGTCTTTTTTAACCTCTTAAGGACACAGGAGTACAGGTATGCCCTGATGTCCTGGTACTTAAGGACACAGGGCGTACCTGCACGTCCTGTGTATTTCCGATCACCGCCACGCGGTGGGCGGTGATCGGAACAAGGTGCCTGCTCAAATCATTGAGCAGGCACCTTGGGTCAATGCGCGGGGTGACCCCCCCGTGTCGGCGATCACCGCAAACCGCGGGTCAATTCAGACCTGCGGTTTGCGGCTTTTACATGGTGCGGCGGCGGGCGGCGGTGCCATCAGGTCCCCATGGGGATGTAGGGGGGACCCGATGGCATGGAAGGCAGCGCGATGCCTTCCTGTGACGAGGCTGTGAGATACAGCCCCCTGGATCTCACAGGCCGGAAGCTGTATGAGTAATACACACTGTATTACTCATACAGCCAATGCATTCCAATACAGAAGTTTTGGAATGCATTGTAAAGGATTAGACCCCAAAAAGTTGAAGTCCCAAAGTGGGACAAAAAATAAAGTGAAAAAAAAAAGTACAAATAATCAAAAACAGAATTTTCCCCAAATAAAGTGAAAAAAATTGTTAAAAAATAGGGGGGGAAGTATACATATTAGGTATGGCCGCGTCTGTATCGACCGACTCTATAAAAATATCACATGACCTAAAAAACTAAAAAAACTGTGTTAAATAAACCATTTTTTGTAACCTTACATCAAAAAAAGTGTAATAGCAAGCGATCAAAAAGTCATATGCACCCCAAAATAGTGCCAATCAAACCGTAATCTCATCCCGCAAAAAATGAGACCCTATCTAAGATAATCGCCCAAAAACTGAAAAAACTATGGCTCTCAGACTATGGAGATACTAAAACATGATATTTTTTTTTGTTTCAAAAATGATATTATTGTGTAAAACTTACATAAATAAAAAAAAGTATACATATTAGGTATTGCCCCGTCTGTAATAACCTGCTCTATAAAAATATGATATTGAAGAAGAGAAAAAAAAAAAAGGGGGATTAAGGACTACCGTATTTAGAAGTGACGGAGTGTTAGGGATGGGATGGAGGTGGTTTGGTGGGTGTTCACCGAGGCTGCACCCTAAAGCAGTGTACGTCAGTACACTGCAAGGTAATATAGAGATAAAATAAAAAAATATATAATGCTGGAGGCTTGTCCCCAAAAAAAGGAGGTGGTCCAGGTGGTCTTGGGGAGGGTGGGCAGTAGCACAGGGGCGCCAAGGTGAATGAAAAACGGATAGGGGCGGTGTAGTAAGTCTATGGAGGGTTACTACTGTGCTAGTTGGATTGGTGCTTCTACTTCACAGTATCAATATATTGCAAAGACATATATCACTGTGTCTGTATAGTTATGGTTAGTGGTTCCATTTCACAGTCTCAATATATAGTGTGCCATATATCACTGTGCGGTCACTTTTTTGGAGTTTCTACTCTAGGGGTGCATCAGGGGGGCTTCAAATGGGACATGGTGTCAAAAAAACAGTCCAGCAAAATCTGCCTTCCAAAAACCGTATGGCATTCCTTTCCTTCTGCACCCTGCCGTGTGCCCGTGCAACAGTTTACGACCACATATGGGGTGTTTCTGTAAACTACAGAATCAGGGCCATAAATATTGAGTTTTGTTTGGCTGCTAACCCTTGCTTTGTAGCTGGAAAAAAATAAAATAAATAGAAAATCTGCCAGAAAAGTGAAATTTTGAAATTGTATCTCTATTTTCCATTAATTCTTGTGGAACATCTAAAGGGTTAAAAAGTTTGTAAAATCAGTTTTGAATACCTTGAGGGGTGTAGTTTCTAAATTGCGGTCACTTTTTTGGAGTTTCTACTCTAGGGGTGCATCAGGGGGGTTTCAAATGGGACATGGTGTTAAAAAAAACAGTCCAGCAAAATCTGCCTTCCAAAAAGCGTATGGCATTCCTTTCCTTCTGCGCCCTGCCGTGTGCCCGTACAGCAGTTTACGACCACATATGGGGTGTTTCTGTAAACTACAGAATCAGGGCCATAAATATTGAGTTTTGTTTGGCTGTTAACCCTTGCTTTGTAACTGGAAAAAAAATATTAAAATGGAAAATCTGCCAAAAAAGTAAAATTTTGAAATTGTATCTCTATTTTCCATTAATTCTTATGGAACACCTAAAGGGTTAACAAAGTTTGTAAAATCAGTTTTGAATACCTTGAGGGGTGTAGTTTCTAAAATGGGATCACTTTTTTGAATTTTCTACTCTAGGGGTGCATCAGGGGGGCTTCAAATGGGACATGGTGTCAAAAAACCAGTCCAGCAAAATCTGCCTTCCAAAAAGCGTATGGCATTCCTTTCCTTCTGCGCCCTGCCGTGTGCCCGTACAGCAGTTTACGACCACATATGGGGTGTTTCTGTAAACTACAGCATCAGGGCCATAAATATTGAGTTTTGTTTGGCTATTAACCCTTGCTTTGTAACTGGAAAAAAAATATTAAAATGGAAAATCTGCCAAAAAAGTGAAATTTTGAAATTGTATCTCTATTTTTCATTAATTCTTGTGGAACACCTAAAGGGTTAACAAAGTTAAAATCAGTTTTGAATACCTTGATGGGTGTAGTTTCTAGAATGGGGTCATTTTTGGGCGGTTTCTATTATGTAAGACTTACAAAGTGCCTTCAGACCTGAACTGGTCCTTAATAAGTGGGTTTTTGAAAATTTCTGAAAAATTTCAAGATTTGCTTCTCAACTTCTAAGCTTTGTAACATCCCCAAAAAATTTAATATCATTCCCAAAATGATCCAAACATGAAGTAGACATATGGGGAATGTAAAGTAATAACTATTTTTGGAGGTATTGCTATGTATTATAGAAGTAGAGAAATTGAAATGTAAACATTTTCAAATTTTTCCAAATTTTGTTAAATTTGGTATTTTTTATAAATAAAAAAGGTGTTTTTTTTTACTCCATTTTACCAGTGTCATGAAGTACAATATGTGACGAAAAAACAATCTCAGAATGGCCTGGATAAGTCAAAGCGTTTTAAAGTTATCACATAAAGTGACACTGGTCAGATTTGCAAAAAATGGCCTGGTCCTTAAGGTGAAAATGAGCCCAGTCCCTAAGGGGTTAATTGCATGTGTTCCCTTCAATAAAGTCTACAGTTCAGAGAAAGGCAGTGCTGGATCCTTGTTTTCCATTTTGGGAGTCTTCACTCACCGTGGCACGCCGCATCCACTGATATATGATTTAATCCTAGGTTGGAGCTGGTAAGGGAGTTTTTCTTCTGTATATCTATTTATCTAAACATGTCTGATGCATTTTGGAAACTAGTTCTGTGGACCGAAGGGATTTAACTAGAACTCTTTGGCCACATTGAGATAAGGTATGTTTAGAAAATTTAATAAAACTCCTGCAAATTCTGGAAGCAAACATAACATCAACTGTAAAAAAGCTGAAGTTGAAAAAAAGATGGCTTCTACAAACGGGTAATGATCCTAAACACACCTGAATATCTCAAAAGGCATAAGCTAATGGTTTTACCATGATCCTCACAGTCCCCTGATCTTAAGGCCTCATGCTCACGACGTTTTTTTTTTGCGGTCCGCAAAAACGGGTTCCGTAGTTCCGTGATCCGTGTCCGTTTTTTCTTCCGTGGGTCTTCCTTGATTTTTGGAGGATCCACGGACATGAAGGAAAGTAAAAAAAAAAAGTAGTTTTGGTGTCCGCCTGGCCGTGCGGAGCTAAAGGGATCCGTCCTGACTTACAATGCAAGTCAATGGGGACGGATCCGTTTGACGTTAACACAATATGGTGCAATTGCAAACGGATCCGTCCCCCATTGACTTTCAAGTCAGGAGTCCCTATTAATATTCCATCGGATCTGAGTTTTCTCCAATCACCATGGGAACGTCTCTATGTTAGAATATACCATCGGATTTGAGTTAGATCGTGAAACTCAGATCCGACAGTATATTCTAACACAGAGGCGTTCCCATAGTGATGGGGACGCTTCAAGTTAGAATATACTAAGAACTGTGGACATAACTGCCCCCTGCTGCCTGGTAGCACCCGATCTCTTACAGGGGGCTGTGATCCGCACAATTAACCCCCCTGTAAGAGATCAGGTGCTGCCAGGCAGGAGGGGGCACCCCCCCCTTCCTCCCCTGTATTACATTCATTGGTGGCCAGTGCGGCCTCCCTCTCCCCCCCATCTAATTAAAATCCCCCCTCCCTTGGTTAGTTTAATAGCGGTCTGCAACCAGCGCAGGATAAATGCCTGCATTTATCCTGCATATAAATGTATATATATTGTTTGATACCTCCATTTGCAATATAACACGAAAAAACCTAACAGGAGCAAAAGCTGTTCCCTTAGACAAAATACAGTCAAAAACAAATATTGACTCAACATCATATCTTCTTAAATATCTCCGTGTCTCACTATCTACACACCGCGCACGTCTGAACTGGACATTTAAAATCTTCACAAAAAAAAATATATGTATATTTTACCTGTTTATAAGCTTATGCTGTTGCTATTTCTCATTGTATATGTACATATATCTCAGCAAGCATGCGCTGACTTCTGTATGGCCTTTAAGTCTGGGCCGGCACCAGGTGTAGATGCCCATCATTGGTGGCAGCGGAGAGTTCCGATCGGAGTCCCAGTTTAATAGCTGGGACTCCGATCGGTAACCATGGCAACGAGGACGCTACTGCAGTCCTGGCTGCCATGGTTGCTTAGCAATTTTAGAAGCATTATACTTACCTGCGATGTCTGTGGCCGGCCGGGCGCTCCTCCTACTGGTAAGTGAAAGGTCTGTGCGGCGCATTGCTTATAGCAATGCGCCGCACAGACCTTACTGCAGTAGCGTCCTGGTTGCCATGGTTACCGATCGGAATCCCAGCGATTAAACTGGGACTCCGATCGGAACTCTCCGCTGCCACCAATGATGGGCATCTACACCTGGTGCCGGCCCAGACTTAAAGGCCATACAGAAGTCAGCGCATGCTTGCTGAGATATATGTACATATACAATGAGAAATAGCAACAGCATAAGCTTATAAACAGGTAAAATATACATATATTTTTTTTTGTGAAGATTTGAAATGTCAAGGTCAGACGTGCGTGGTGTATAGATAGTGAGACACGGAGATATTTAAGAAGATATGATGTTGAGTCAATATTTGTTTTTGACTGTATTTTGTCTAAGGGAACAGCTTTTGCTCCTGTTAGTTTTTTTCGTGTTATATTGCAAATGGAGGTATCAAACAATATATATACATTTATATGCAGGATAAATGCAGACATTTATCCTGCGCTGGTTGCAGACCGCTATTAAACTAACCAAGTGGGGGGATTTTAATTAGGGGGGGCGAGGGGGGGGGCCGCACTGGCCACCAATAAATGTAATACAGGGGAGGGAGGGGGGTGTGCCCCCTCCTGTCTGGCAGCACCTGATCTCTTACAGGGGGCTATGATATGCACAATTAACCCCTCAGGTGCGGCACCTGAGGGGTTAATTGTGCGGATCACAGCCCCCTGTAAGAGATCGGGTGCTGCCAGGCAGCAGGGGCAGTCATAAACAAAGTTCTTAGTATATTCTAACTTGAAGCGTCCCCATCACTATGGGAACGCCTCTGTGTTAGAATATACTGTCGGATATGAGTTTTCACGATATAACTCAAATCCGATGGTATATTTTAACATAGAGGCGTTTCCATGGTGATGGGGACGCTTCAAGTTAAAATATACCATCGGATTGGAGAAAACTCCAATCCGATGGTATAATAGGGACCCCATGACTTTATATTGAAAGTCAAAGGGGACGGATCCGTTTGCAATTGCACCATACTTTGTCAACGTCAAACGGATCCGTTTGGCTCCGCACGGCCAGACGGACACCAAAACGACTTTTTCCTTCATGTCCGTGGATCCTCCAAAAATCAAGGAAGACCCACGGAAGAAAAAACGGACACGGATCACGGAACTACAGACCCCGTTTTTGCGGACCGCAAAAAAAAATGGTTGTGTGCATGAGTTCTTAGGCTACTATCCCACTTGAGACAGCACGGTGCGGCAGGCTGTTCCCGTGGGGGAAGTCCGTTCCGGCCCCATTCACTATAATGGGGGTGGGCCGGAGGTCCGAACTCAGCACGGCAAACATGCCGAGAGGCAGCCGGACAAAAACTACAGCACGCTGCGGTTTTTGACCGACTGCCTCTCGGCTTGTTTGCCATGCTGCATCTGGACCTCCGGCTCGCACCCATTATAGTAAATGGGGCTGGAGTGGACTACCAGCGGCACAGTGAGCTAGTGTTAGCACGGATCCTCCACCGAGACAGCCTGCCAGACCCTGCTGCTGGAAGTGTAAAAGTAGCCTCAAGTGGGGAAAGCTGTTATACTGAATTTAAAGAGAAAGAACTGTGCAGAGTGTGATAGCTGGGCAGAAGACTACAAACTGAAGTCACAGTAAAGAGCCAGACCACAACCTGTGTACCAGCCCCATAATACAGGAGTGGATTGCAAGAGGGGAAGTCAGAGTGAGACCAAGACATCAAACTAAAAAAGCATCTGGTGTAAGGTTATTGAATTGGATCCTACAGAAAAATGGTTACTGCTTTTCATTACTGTGGTTGTCCATGACAATTGAATATTTTTTCTAGAGATTTTGCAATATGTAGAATTTCAAGAGACATTTAAGTTGTGTGCTGGTTGCACCTGTCACATTATTTTTTAGTATCATACAGTTGTTCAGTAAAGAATTGCAAAGTGCATCACCTACCTTGGTGGTCACATACACCTGCAATGTTACCGAGAAATCCTAAAAGGCCATGTCTTCAGGTGGTTTAATTGATTTAACTAGATTATTAAGTAGTATAGGCATTTTCTCTATGGGATGCCTTGTTGGGGTTCCTTGAGGATGGAATTGGGAAACACTTTTTTAGTTTTACCAAATATTCAAATATGGTCCCTTAGTGTGAAAGCCAGAAATAGAAAAGGTAAATTTATTTATTAGTTATATCATTTTATGGACCCGAATATATAAACACCGGTCTACAAACACTTGGATTATGTAAACAATTATTTGGTAAAAGGAAGGCATACTATTTTATTTCAACTTAGTGT
This sequence comes from Bufo bufo, assembly GCF_905171765.1. NCBI lineage: Eukaryota > Metazoa > Chordata > Amphibia > Anura > Bufonidae > Bufo > Bufo bufo. The sequence continues at coordinate 329,324,317 of NC_053390.1, forward strand.
CACACACATTGGCTGGATTTCTTCACTAGTGGATGTAGTAGATCTGTTCTCATTTGTGTAACTTGCTTGCAAGCATTTAGATATCAAGTAAATAAGTATATTGGGGGTCATTTATTAAGACCAGTGTTTTAGACGCTGGTCTTAATAAGGCCTTTAGAGGCAGTGAATCCACCAAAGTCATGTAGAGGTGCCGACTTCCTTGCTGTCTTAAATTTAGACCATTTTCTACGCCTAAAACAGGCATATAGAATGATGAATGAGACAGGGCTGCTGGCAAATTACCTTTGTCCTGCAATCTGCGCCAGAAATACACCTAATATAGGCAGTTTCTGATAGTAAATGACCCCCATTGTTCCTGCTAATACAAAACTGAGACATTTAATAGGTCTTTGTTCTATGTTTTCTCATTTTTACGATAGCTAAGGTAACACAGATTACTAGAATACCCCAGATACTTTCAATTTCCTCAGTAGCAGAAAATAGATCACACGTTGGTTTTTCCTTCTTCCAGTGCAAACAATTTGCAAACCACAACCAGATCTGCTCAGGGATTGAAGGAATCCATAAACAGAGAATGATATTCAGTGAAATCAGACATCAGCCGTCATTGCATAGTTAAGGATAATGAAATCTGGTTCATATTATAACAAGTGAAATCATTTAAAAACACTTGTCCGATATTCAATGTTTTTTTCAATGGTCTATCAGTCCCTGACTATTGCATCATTTTAGTTTTTTACTGTACATGGAAAAATGGTTTAAAAGATTGGAGAAATCAGCTTTTTCAATGTATTTTCTCCTGAGTTGGATTTAGACTACAGATTACTTTAGGACTGCACATACCTTCAATTGCTATTGTAATGTGATCTATGCAACTGTTTATATGTGCATTCTACTGTGCACGAACTGTAAATGTGTGAAACCTGTACTGCAGTAGATCCTTTGGTCACATGCCCGTGCTATGGAGGACCTGATGACATAGTGGGAGGAGAAGAGAAGTTGGTAACAGAGGAGCCCATGTGGTGATGTCTGATGCTATGACTAAAGATACGTTTTGAAAAATTTAATTTGGCAACTTTACCGAAGTTAGTCAAGAAATTAGATTTGTTCCAAATGAATTAGTCACAAATCATTATAAGTCAGGTGTTCCTGTATGTCACGGTGGCACGGTGGGAATGTACAGAGTGGGCTATTACTGTAAGCCCTAAGGGGGCTAAAGGTTATTGTTAAAAAGGTTAAAAAAAAAGTAAAAAATATATAAAAACATTAAAAGTTTAAAGCACTCCCATTTTATAATTTTACATATTAAAATATATAAACAATAAAAAAATAAACATATCGGGTATCGACATGTCTGAAAAAGTCTGAACTATTAAAATATTAAAAAATTTCCTGTGCAATGAACACGGTAACGGAAAACAAATGAAAAACACATGATTCACTGTTTTTAAGTCACTTTTTCCCCCTAAAAAATTGCATAATAGTGATCAGAAAGTCATATGTAGTGATAGACAAACATCGTCCGGGACGATTCGCGAACGTGATCATGCGAACGTGAACAAATGTTTGCAAACAACAAGTTCACGGCAGGCCCCATTCACTTTAATGGCAGGCGAACCTGAAAAACCTTCAGGTCATTATTGCAGCCACCAAATACTTACAAGAAGTGCACAAATCATCCCACAACATATACAGTGACATACCAGAGGGGGATCAATGGCAAAAATTCCCACAAAAAATATGTATTTTAATCAGGGGCCATTTTTATGCATCTTAAAGGGAAACTGTCAAAAATGTGGCCTGCTGGAGCATAGAACATTTTTATTTTAGGCCCCACGGTAGTACAGGCCCCAAACATTAGGCATTTACCTGACAGAAAACATCAAGTGATTATGTGGCTGGAGGTATATTAGATGGTTATTGGATAACAATTTTACTGTAGGCCAGTGTAGTACAGGGCCCAAACATTAGACATTCACCGGACAGAAAAGAACAAGTGATTATGTAGCTGGAGGTATATTAGACGGTCATTGGAAATCAATTTTACTGCAGGCCAGTACAAATAAATTTCAAATACATATGTTTAAAAGAACTAAAAATATTAAATTTGATTAAAAACATGGCTAACGAAATCCCCCCTCTTGAATACACCCCAAATGATAATAGGTGAAATTCGATAACACGTGGTTGTCACAGGTGTTGAATTCCTCCGAGGCCCCAACAATTAGGCATTCACCATACAGAAAAGATCAAGTGATTATGTGGCTGGAGGTATATTAGACGGTCAATGGATATCAATTTTACTGCAGGCCAGTGGACTACAGGCCCCAAAAATTATTTATTCACTGTACAGAAAAGAACAATTGATAATGTGGCTGGAGGTACATTAGGCGGTCACCGTATAACAATTTTACTGTTGGCCAGTTAGATTCACCGGACAGAAAACATCAAGTGATTATGTGGCTGTCACGCCCTCTGTGTTGTACGCTGTGACACCTTTGCCGTACATGCCGGTTGCCAGGAGCAACGCATGGTTGTCTGCATGTGTGTTCTTTGCTCCCCTTCTCCTGGTTCCTCCTCTGTCTGATGCTGGAAGGGTTAACTCCCTGGCTGGGTGTGGTCACTTGGGTTTTATTACCTGTGGCTCCCTGGCTGGAGTCAGTTGTACTCCAGCTGTCATTAGTGCTGGAGCTCAGCTCCAGTCCAGGGTGTTCTGTCTGCCCAGTTGTTGAGGGCCACCTAGTGGGACATCAATGTCTCCTGCGATGTCTCTCCGTTGTCATCCCTCTGTCCTCCCTTCACTACCATTCCATATGTTTGGTGATGTTTATGTATGGGTGGTTGTTGTCTGGTCTAGTGGTTGTTTCATGTCTGGTCCCTTGGTGTTTGTAGTCCAGCATGTTTGCTAGACTTGTTCCTGTGTTGTGAACCTCTGGAAGGGGGCTGGTTTACCGGAGGGGTGAACCATAAGCCTGTATGCTGTGCTGCCTGGGGATGCCGTGCACCTTGCGGCATGGGCTCCAGGCAGTAGCTGGTGTGCTGGATACCTGTGTGTGGGTGTTGTTGGTACGGTGTCCTGTTTGGTGTGTGGGCTCCTGTACTTATGCACGGTTTCCAGTTATGGTGGCTGCGGCAGGTAAGTGTGTTTCTGTGTACTTACCTGCCGATTTTGTTACTGTATACAGTCTCCTACTTTTCCTTGCTACTAGGCCAATGAGACTCCTGTTCTTCCGTATCTTGAAATAACAGGTCGTCTCTCCCCTGCTCCTATGAAAGGGATTATCAGGGTGACTCAGGGCCAAAGGTATCCTGGGTATGGGCCGTCCTACCATCCAGGTCCGCTCATACAGTGAGGAGTTAGGGTGAGGATTAGGGATGCTTTAGGAGGTGACCTGCTCCCTGATCCCGGTGTCCTGGCCTAGATGCTTCCACTTTATACCTAACATTGTATAATGTACCGCCACCGTGATAGTGACTGGGGGTATATTAGACTGTCATTGAATATCAATTTTACTGCAGGCCATTACAAATTGATGTCTAATACATATGTTTAAAAGAACAAAAAACATAAAATTGGATTAAAATCATGGTTAAAAAAAATGAAAATAGTTGAAATTCTATAACACGACGTCGTCACAGGTGTTGAATTCCTCCGAGGTCTCAAACATTAGACATTCACCGGACAGAAAAGGCCTTTTATGCCGCTGTATTTACATAAGACAGTGACCATTATTTGTTTTGGATGGTGTCAGATATGTGTGGGCTGGCATGAGGAAATTCAATTACACGTGGTCGTCACAGGTGGTGAATTCCTCCGAGATCCATGCCTCATTAATTTTTAGAAATGTGAGGTAGTCGTGAGCTAGGTGAGTGCGCTTATCGGTCACGATCCCCCCTGCTGCGCTGAACGTCCTTTCGGACAGGACACTAGACGAGGGGCAAGCCAAGAGTTCCATGGAAAATTGTGCCAGCTCTGGCCACAGGTCAAGCCTGCACACCCAGTAGTCCAGGGGTTACTCGCTTCTCAGAGCGTCCACATCGGCCGTTAACCCGATGTAGTTGGACACCTGTCGGTCTAGGCGCGCCCTGAGAATGGATCCAGAGGGCGGCTGTTGATGGGTTGGATGCAAGAATGATCTCATATCCGATGTGACCAACACATCTTCAAACCGCCCTCTTCTTGCAGGCGCGGTAGGATTGGTACCCGCATCTGTTTCGCTGTGGGTGGAAATTCCTCAGCCAGCGCCCACAACAGCAGAATGCAGCATCTCTCGCAGCAAGGACTGGAAATGCTGCATTCTGACAGCCCTCTGTGATGCTGGTAACATGTCCGCCATTTTGTGTTTGTACCGGGGGTCTAAGTATGTTGACACCCAGTACAGGTCCTTGACCTTTATGCTTTTTTTACGGGGGTCCCTCTTCAAACACTGGAGCATGAAGGCCCCCATTTGCACAAATTCGAAGAGGTGGAACGGCCTGGCTCCTGCTCATCGCCCAGAAGAATGTTGTCCTCGGTCTCCTCCCCCCATCCACGGGCAACACCAGGGATCCCAGAAAAGTTTAAAGCCTGCTCTTCTTGCTCCTCTTCTCCTACTCCCCCCAGCCACCATCCTCCTTTGACTCCTCTTCAGACTCCTGCTGACTTGTCTCGGATGGAGTAGCCCCCCCTGGGAATTCATTCAGCATTGCGACTTCTTCATCTTCCTGCTCCTGTTCCTCGATGGCTTGATCAATGACATGATGCAATGCACTCTCCAGAAAGAAGGCATAAGGTACGATGTCACTGATGGCGCCCTGGCTGCGACTGACCAGTTTGGTGATCTCATCAAATGGCCGCAGAAGTATGCATGTGTCGCGCATTAGCCACTGGCGCGGTGAAAAAAATCAAGCTCCCCAGAACCTGTCCTGCCGCAGAGTTCGTACAGGCAGTCATTAACAGCACGTTTTTGCTGGAGCAGCCTAATAAGCATATACAAGATTGAGTTCCAGCGAGTCAGGCAGTCACAAATCAGATGTCTGACGGGTAAACTGTGTCGCCGCTGAACGTCAGCAAGGCGAGCCATGGCCGTGTAAAATCTTCTAAAATGGCCAGAGATTTTCCTGGCCTGCCACAAGACTTCTTGGACCCCGGGCTACTTGGCAACGAATCGCTGCATAACTAAGTTCAGGACGTGTTCCATGCACGTTCCATGCATGTTCCATGTCCCTGTTTCAGCATGCTCAGCAGATTGGCACCGCTGTCGCACACCACTTTAACAACTGTCAAATTGAGTGGGGTTAATCACTGATCGGCCTGTGACCGCAGAGCTGAAAGCAGTGCAGGACCGGTGTGGCTCTTGGCTTCCAGGCACAACAGCTGCAGAACAGCATGGCAACGTCTCACCTGGCACGTCAAATAGGTTCTGGGGAACTAGGTGGGTGCAGCGGAAGAGGCGGTAGAAGTGGAAAAGAAGGAGTCAGCCAAAGAGGAGACAGAGGATGGAGTAGGAGGAGGAGAAGAAGAGTCAGGCCTGCATGTAATCCGTGGCGGTAACACCAAATCCACACGGGTGCCAAGGGTTGCATGCTTGACAGCCGTCAAAAGGTTCACCCAGTGGGCAGTAAAAGTTATGTACCTTCCATTCCCGTGTTTGCTAGACCACGTGTCTGTGGTAAGATTTATCTTGGCACTGACACTGTGTGCCAGAAAGACATTTACTTGGCGCTGAACTTGGCTGAATAGCTCTGGGATGTCCTTCTGGGAGAAATATTTCCTTCCAGGGACCTTCCATTGTGGTGTGCCAATGGCCAAAAATTTTCTAAAGACTTCCGAGTCCACCAGTTTATATGGCTGTAGTTGGCGGGCTAGCAGTTCGGACAAGCCGGCGGTCAGCTGTTGGGCAAGAGGGATATCCGGCGTCATCAACTTTTTACGTTCGAACATTTGGGCCACGGAAGCCTGCCTTGTGCCAGATGAACTCGACGACAGCATGATGGAAGGTGGAGTGGAGGACAAATGGGAGGAGAGAGGAGAAGGAGAAGAAGCAGGACGTGGAGAGCAGGGAGTGTGGCTTTGTGGGTTCTGACGGTTTTGCTCCCACTGGACTTGGTGATGGGAGGCCAGGTGCCTTCGTAAGGTGATCATCCCTAGGTGAGTGTTGGGCTTACCGGGACTTATGCGTTGACAGGACGGGCTGCAGATGGCAACACTATTGTCAGCAGCTGACACATTAAAAAAAGCCCACACTGCGGAGTGAAGTGCAGGCGTCCCGGGAGAGCAAGATGTGACCGTGGATGGTGGATGGCTCGCTCCAGATACATTTGCAGTCTGCTTTTTGCCTCCTGTGCACTCCGAGTTCTGCCTGCTTCTCCTCCTTCTCCTCCCTATCTGCTGCTCTATCTCTCCCTCTGAACTTCCTCCACCTTTTTCTCTTTTGTGGGCACCCACATGACATCCATCGACGCGTCATCATCGTCACCTTCACCACCACTGACATTAGAGATCTCGGAGTATGCAGCAACAGCGGGGACCACCCTCCTAGGGCTGATCTGGGTACTGTCGTCAGACTGCTGGGTGGCGGCCGTTACTACCTCCTCTTCTTGATCCGATGCCAAGAATGGCTGTGCATCGGTAAGGTCTGGGAATGGATCGAGTGGAGGGGCTATGGTAGTGTTGGTATCTTTGGGGGTGCACATAGCAGAGAGTGAGGAGGGTGCTGATACAGAGGATGAGGAGGGTGCAGAAGCGGAAGGCTGAGTGAGCCACTCAACCAACTTTGGTGCATCCTTTGACGTAATCGAAAGCACTTTCTCCCAATCCCACTTAGGCTCCGGCCTGGTGCACCTGCCCGACCCCTACCACCCCTGCGGAATGGCCTGCCTCTTCCTCTGCCTGTCATTTTCAAAATGACCCTGTGACAAAGTCCCAATAGAAGAGCAGTATTTGTGGAAGCAGGTATATAGAACCCCTTAATGAGTATTTGCTGGAAGCAGGAATATCAAACCCCTTAATCAATTTGTTTTAGGGCAAGAGGAATATCACACCATTTACAATTAGTTATTCCAATTGCATATAGCTGCAGTAACTCAGCAGATCCGCATACAAATGCTACTCAATACAAATGCACTTTATAGAAAGTATATTATAGGTATATCACACTCCTGCCTCAATCAGTTTTTTTGGGGGGGGGCAACTGGTATATCATACCAGTTGCAATTAGTTGTTCCAATAGCGTTTATCCCTCTGTATAGCTGCGGTATCTCAGCAGAACCACACACAAATGCTAGACAATACAAATGCACTATATACAAAGTATATTATAGGTATATCACACCCCTGCCTCAATCAGTTTTTTTGGGGGCAACTGGTATATCACACCAGTTGCAATTAGTTGTTTCAATAGCGTTTGTCCCTCTGTATAGCTGCGGCATCTCAGCAGAACCGCACAGAAATGCTGCACAATATTCACTATATAGAAATTATATTATAGGTACTGATGGACGAAGATTGGCCGGGACGGTTCACGAACGCGATCGTGTGAAAGCGATCAAATGCTCGCGGCGGGCCCCAATTCACTTTAATGGCAGGCGAACCTGAAAAATCTTCAGCTCATATTTGCAGCCACCAAATACTTATTAGAAGTGTACAAATAGTCCCACAACATGGACAGTGACATACTAGAGGGGGATTAATGACAAATATTCCAACAAAAAATATATGTCTTAATCAGGGGACATTTTTATGCGTCTTAAAGGGAAATTCTCTGAAATGTGCCCTGTTGGAGCCTTGAAATTTTTTATTTTAGACCACAGGAGTAAGGGCCTTAAAAATTAGGCATTCACCTGACCATTCACATTAAATTGTGATTATGTGGCACGAGGTACATTATGCGGTCACTGAATAACAATTTTACTGCAGCCCACTTTTTTCCCCACTTTTTTGGGGGGGCAACTGGTATATCACACCAGTAGAAATTATTTGTTCCAATGGGGTTTGTCACCCTGCGTAGCTGAGGTAACGCAGCAAAACCGCAAACAAATGCTGCACTACCCAACTGCACTATATAGAAAGTATATAATTGGTATGTAACTCCCCTGCTTCAATCATTTTTTTTTTTGGGGGGGGGGAAGGGAAACTGGTATATCACACCAGTAGAAATGATTTGTTCTAATGTCATTTGTCACTATCTGTAGCTGAGGTAACACAGCAAAGCCGCAAACCAATGCTGCACTACCCGAATGCGCTATATAGAAAGTATATAATTGGTATATAACACCCCTGCATCAATTTGTTTTTTGGGGGGACAACTGGTATATCACACCAGTAGAAATTATTTGTTCCAATGGCGTCACTATCTGTAGCTACGGTAACGCAGCAAAACCGCAAAAAATGCTGCACTACCTAAATGCACTATATAATTGGTATACAGTATATCACCCCTGCTTCAATCAGTTTTTTTGGGTGGCAACTGGTATATCACACCAGTAGAAATTATTTGTTCCAATAGCGTTTGGCACTCTGTGTAGCTTCAGTATCGCAACAGAACCGCACACAATTGCGGCACAATACAAATGCACTATAATATACTTTCTATGTTCGGCCGCATGCACACGACCGTGGTGTGTTTTGCGGTCCGCAAACCATGTATCCGCAAAACACAGATGGCGTCCGTGCGCGTTCCGCAATTTGCGGAACGGCACGGACAGCCTTCAATATAAATGCCTATTCTTGTCCGCAAAGCGTAGACAAGAATAGGACATGTTATTTTTTTTTTTGCGGAGCCACGGAATGGAGCAACGGAACGGATGCGGACAGCACACAGAGGGCTGTCCGCATCCTTTGCGGCCCCATTGAAGTGAATTTGTCCGCATCCGAGCCGCCAAAACGGCGGCTCGGATGTGGACCAAAACAACGGCCGTGTGTATAAGGCCTTAGAAAGTGTATTATAAGTATATTACACCCCTCAGTAAGTCACACCTATCGATAGCACATCTATACCAGTCCTTAACCCCTTAGGGACCGGGCTCAATTTCACCTTAAGGACCAGGCCATTTTTTGCGAATCTGACCAGTGTCACTTTATGTGGTGATAACTTTAAAATGCTTTGACTTATCCAGGCCATTCTGAGATAGTTTTTTCGTCACATATTGTACTTCATGACACTGGTAAAATTGAGTAAAAAAAAAATATCATTTTTATTTATAAAAAAATACCAAATTTGCCCAAAATTTAGAAAAATTAGCAAATTTCCAAGTTTCAATTTCTCTACTTCTATAATACATAGTAATACCTACAAAAATAGTTATTAATTTACATTCCCCATATGTCTACTTCATGTTTTGATCATTTTGGGAATGACATTTTATTTTTTGGGGATGTTACAAGGCTTAGAAGTTTAGAAGCAAATCTTGAACTTTTTTTGACATTTTCAAAAACCCACTTTTCAAGGACCAGTTCAGAGTCTTACATAATAGAAACCACCCAAAAATGACCCCATTCTAGAAACTACACCCATCAAGGTATTTTTCTAGTTACAAAGCAAGGGTTAACAGCCAAACAAAACTCAATATTTATGGCTCTGATTCTGTAGTTTACAGAAACACCCCATATGTGGTCGTAAACCGCTGTACGGGCACACGGCAGGGCACAGAAGGAAAGGAATGCCATATGGTTTTTGGAAGGCAGATTTTGCTGGACAGTTTTTTTTGACACCGTGTCCCATTTAAAGCCCCCCTGATGCACCCTTAGAGTAGAAACTCCAAAAAAATGACCCCATTTTAGAAACTAGTGGATAGGGTGGCAGTTTTGTTGGTACTATTTTAGGATACATATGATTTTTGGTTGCTCTATATTACGCTTTTTGTGAGGCAAGGTAACAAGAAATAGCTGTTTTGGCACCGTTTTTATTTTTTGTTATTTACAACATTCATCTGACAGGTTAGATCATGTGGTATTTTTATAGAACATGTTGTCACGGACGCGGCGATACCTAATATGTATACTTTTTTTTATTTATGTAAGTTTTACACAATGATTTCATTTTTGAAACAAAAAAAATCATGTTTTAGTGTTTCCATAGTCTGAGAGCCATAGTTTTTTCAGTTTTTGGGCGATTATCCTGGTTAGGGTATGATTTTTGCGGGATGAGATGACGGTTTTATTGGCACTATTTTAGGGTGCGTATGACTTTTTGATCGCTTGCTATTACACTTTTTGTGATGTAAGGTGACAAAAAATGGCTTTTCTTACACCGTTTTTATTTTTTTACGGTATTCACCTGAGAGGTTAGGTCATGTGATATTTTTATAGAGCAAGTTATTACGGACGCGGCGATACTTAATATGTATACTTTTTTTAAATGTAAGTTTTAGACAATGATTTCATTTTTGAAACAAAAAAAATAATGTTTTAGTGTTTCCATAGTCTGAGAGCCATAGTTTTTTCAGTTTTTGGGCGATTATCTTAGGTAGGGTATGATTTTTGCGGGATGAGATGATGGTTTGATTGGCACTATTTTGGGGTGCGTATGACTTTTTGATCGCTTGCTATTACACTCTTTGTCATGTAAGGTGACAAAAAAATTGCTTTTTTTACATTGTTTTTTAGAGATGGGACGGGGGAATCGTCGAATCAACGAATCCCTCGAATCTTGCTGGATTCATGGGATTCGTAGACTCGAATCCCGACGTAATTTACCTGATACGAATCCGACGAATCCCGGTGGGAGGGACTGGGAGGAGGAGCTGGGGGCCGGTGCGTTCACTGTGCTCCAGCCCCGCCGCTCCAGTACAGTTATAAAATGTGTAATTCAATTAATAATGATTCATGCTGCCCCCTCTTTAGTATAACATTCAATATAGCCTACTCACAGGGCTACTGATATTGTAATGCAGGCCGGCCGGGCAGACGAGCGGCAGAGTGACTGACTGACGTCACGTGCCTGCGCCGCCTACTTTATGAATGAAGCAGGCTGTTATGGGGTGGGGGGGTCTGTGGATGGCACTGTTATGGGGTGGGGGGGTCTGTGTCTGGCACTGTTATAGGATGGGGGGGTCTGTGGATGGCACTGTTATAGGATGGGGGATCTGTGGATGCCAGGGGGAGAGGTGAGAGGCACTATGAAACTACTAGCACATTGGGGGGGGAGGCACTATGATTCTGGCACATTATGGGGGGAGATGGCACTATGATACTACTGGCACATTGGGGGGGGAGGCACTATGACACTGGCACATTATGGGGGAGATGGCACTGATACTACTGGCACATTGGGGGGGGGAGGCACTATGATACTGGCACATTATGAGGGGAGATGGCACTATGATACTGGCACATTATGGGGGGAGATGGCACTATGATACTGGCACATTATGGGGGGAGGTGGCACTATAATACTGGCACATTATGGGGGAGATGGCACTTTGATACTGGCACATTATGGGGGGAGATGGCACTATGATACTGGCACATTATGGGGGGAGATGGCACTATGATACTGGCACATTATGGGGGAGATGGAACTATGATACCGGCACATGGGGGGGAGGAGAGAGGCACTCCGCACTTGATACTGGCACATGATTAGGGGGGCATCTATGGGGACACTTACTGGCACATTATTGGGTGGCACTGTGGGGCCACTTCTTATTGGCACATTATTGGGGGGGCACTATGGGGGCATCTACTGAGGCCACAAAGAAGGGGTATTTTATATGGGGGATACTAGTATTATCAGGGGTATTATCTGTTTCTGCAGTATAGTATTGGGGAGCACAGCGGAACAGTATTGGGGGTGTTAGGATGATTTGTCCAGAAGATTGGAGGATGATGGAAAAGTAGTAAACTAAGATTTTTTTTTGTCAAACTGCAGAGACGAAAAACGGCTGAAAAATGGTGGTCTGGTCTGAAGGTCTGAAAGGAGAAGATGAGGAAAGAGAACATCTACATCAAAGGAGACGTCACTGGATGTAAGAGGTATGGGGCTGTATTACCCTGTATGTTCTGTAGTGATAGGAGCAGGGGTCATAGCAGGGGTCATCGCGGTCATATAGGGTGCGACCGTGACTGGGAGGTGGAGGTTCAGACAAACTGACGCGGTCTGACTTTGTTTCTTACACCGTTCACACAATTATGTACCGGATTCGTAGGATTCGAGATCGAAAGATTCAATATATTCGAGAACCTTTTCGGATTCGGATTCGGATTTGAAAAAAATTGGATTCGTCCCACCTCTATTGTTTTTATTCTTTTTTTTTTACGTTATTCACCTGTGGGGTTAGGTCATGTGATATTTTTATAGAGCAAGTTATTATGGACGTGGCGATACCTAATATGTATACTTATTTTTTATTTATGTTAGTTTTACACAATAATATCATTTTGAAACAAAAAAAAAATCATGTTTTAGTGTCTCCATATTCTGAGAGCCATAGTTTTTACAGTTTTTGGGCGATTATCTTAGGTAGGGTCTCATTTTTTGCGAGATGAGATGACGTTTTGAATGGCACTATTTTGGGGTGCATATGACTTTTTGATCGCTTGATATTACACTTTTTGTGATGTAAGGTGACAAAAAATTGTTTATTTAGCACAGTTATTATTTTTTTTTTTTACGGTGTTCATCTGAGGGGTTAGGTCATGTGATATTTTTATAGAGCTGGCAATAAGGATGCGGCAATACCTAATTTGTATAAAAAAAAAAATTATGTAAGTTTTACACAATAGCTTTTTTAAAACAAAAAAAAATGATGTTTTAGTGTCATCATATTCTGAGCCATATTTATTTATTTTTTTGGGATATTGTCTCAGGTAGGGGCTAATTTTTTGCGGGATGAGTTGACGGTTAGATTGGTACTATTTTGGTGGGCATGCGCTTTTTTGATCGCTTGCTATTGTACTTTTTGTGATGTAAGGTGACAAAAAAATGGTTTATTTAGCACAGTTTTTATTTTTTATTTTTTACGGTGTTCATGTGAGGGGTTACGTCATGTAATATGTTTATATAGCCGGTCGATACGTCCCACTTTGGGACTTCAACTTTTGGGGGTCTAATCCTTTACAGTGCATTCCAATACTTCTGTATTGAAATGCATTGGATGTATGAGTAATACAGTAAGTATTACTCATACAGCTTCCGGCCTGTGAGATCCAGGGGGCTGGATCTCACAGGCTCATCTCAGGAAGGCAGCATTGATGCCTCAGGAAGGCATTGCGCTGCCTTCCATGCCATCGGGTCCCCCCTACAGCCCAACGGGGACCCGATGGCACTGGCGCCAGCAGACGCCGCAACATTGAAAAGCCGCAAACTGCAGGTCTTAATTGACCCGTGGTTTGCGGCGATCGCCAACATGGGGGGGTGGACCCCCCCCGCGCGCATTTAGCCAAGGTGTCGGCGGTGATCGAAAATACACAGGATGTACCGGTACGCCCTGTGTCCTTAGGAGGTTAAAAGGACTTTTTTGACCCTATTAGCTAGCGTGTGGTGTCCCTAACAGTCTGTCCCTGCTCCACACAGCAACCTCTCCCTACACTGGCAAAAGACTAAATGTAAAATGGGGGCCAGATCAGGTTTATGTATAAGGTAGGGGTATGTCCATGTGCTGAAACGTCTCAATTGGCTGTCCTGTAACACCTGATGGATGTGTCATGGGTCAAAGTTCTTCACAATGTGAAAGAATATGGCGCCAGCAGACATCTCCATATGTTTGCCCGTTCGGGAAACCGCGAACGAGCAAAGTTTGCAGCAAAACGACCGCCGGGCGAACCGCAAGGACACCTCTAATTATAGGTATATCACACCCCGGCATCAATAAGTTTTTTTGGGGTGCAACTGACATATCACACCAGTTGCAATTAGTTGTTCCAATGCCGTTTGTCCCTCTGTATAGCTACGGTATCTCAGCAGAACTGCACACAAATGCTGCACAATACAAATGCACTATATAGAAATTATATTATAGGTATATCACACCCCTGCCTCAATCAGTTTTTTTGGGGACAACTAGTATATCACATCAGTTGCAATTAGTTGTTCCAATAGCGTTTGTCCCTCTGTATAGCTGCGGTATCTCAGCAGAACCGCACACAAATGCTGCACAATATAAATGCACTATTTAGAAAGTATATTATAGGTATATAATATCACACCCCTGCCTCAATCAGTTTTTTTGGACGGCAACTGATATATCACACCAGTTGCAATTATTTGTTCCAATAGTGTTTGTCCCTCTGTATAGCTGCGGTATCTCAGCAGAACTGCACACAAATGCTGAACAATACAAATGCACTATAATATTCTTTCTATGTTAGAAAGTATATTATAAGTATATTACACCCCTCAGTAAGTCACACCTAATGATAGAACACCTACAGTATACCAGTCCTTAAAATGACTTTTGTGGCCCTATTAGCTAGGGCCTGGTGTCCCTAACAGTCTGTCCCTGCTCCAAACAGCAACCTCTCCCTACACTGGCAAAAAACTGAATGTAAAATGGCGGCCAGATAAGATTTATTTATAAGGTAGGGGGTATGTCCATGTGCTAAAACGTCTCAATTGGCTGTCCTTCAACACCTTATGGATGTGTCATGGGTCAGATTTCTTCACAATGTAAAAGAATATGGCGCTGGCCAACATCTCCATATGTTTGCCCTTTCAGCGAACCGCGAACAAGCAAAGTTCGCCGCCAAACAACCACCGGGGCGAACCACATGGCCATCTCTAATTATAGGTATATTACACCCCTGCCTCAATCAGTTTTTTTTTGAGGGACAACTGGTATATATGTAGCTCGAGGTACATTATGCGGCCACTGAATAACAATTTTACTGTAGCACTCTTTTTTTTATCACTTTTTTGGGGGGGGGGGGGCAACTGGTATATCACACCAGTGAGAAATTATTTGTTCCAATGTCGTTTGTCACTATCTTTAGCTAAGGGAACACATCAAAACCGCAAACAAATGCTGCACTACCCAAATGCTCTTTATAGAAAGTATATAATTGGTACATAACACCCATGCTTCAATTAATTTTTTGGGGGGGCAACTGGTATATCACACCAGTGAGAAATTATTTGTTCCAATGTCGTTTGTCACTATCTTTAGCTAAGGGAACACATCAAAACCGCAAACAAATGCTGCACTACCCAAATGCTCTTTATAGAAAGTATATAATTGGTACATAACACCCATGCTTCAATTAATTTTTTGGGGGGGCAACTGGTATATCACACCAGTAGAATATATTTTTTTCCAATGTCGTTTGTCACTATCTGTAGATGAGGTAACGCAGCAAAACCGCAAACCAATGCTGCACTACTCAAATGTACTATATAGAAAGTATATAATTGGTATATAACACCCCTGCTTCAATCTGTTTTTTTGGGGGGCAAATGGTATATCACACCAGTAAAAATTATTTGTTCCAACGTCATTTGTCACTATCTGTAGCTGAGGTAACACAGCAAAACTGCAGACAAATGCTGCACTACCCAAATGCACTATATAGAAAGTATATAATTGGTATATAACACCCCTGCTTAAATCAATTTTTTTGGGGGGCAACTGGTATATCACACCAGTAGAAATTATTTGTTCCAATGTCGTTTGTCACTATCTGTAGCTGAGGTAACGCAGCAAAACTCCAAACAAATGATGCATTACCCAAATGAACTATATAGAAAGTATATAATTGATATATAACACCCATGCTTCAATTATTTTTTTGGGGGGGCAACTGGTATATCACACCAGTAGAATATTTTTTTTTCCAATGTCGTTTGTCACTATCTGTAACTGAGGTAACGAAGCAAAACCGCAAACCAATGCTGCACTACTCAAATGTACTATATAGAAAGTATATAATTGGTATATAACACCCCTGTTTCAATCAGTTTTTTTGGGGGGCAAGTGGTATATCAAACCAGTAGAAATGATTTGTTCCAATAGCATTTGGCAATCTGAGTAGCTGCAGTCTCGCAACAGAACCGCACACAACTGCTGTACAATGCAAATGCACTATAATATTCTTTCTATGTTAGAAAGTATATTATAAGTATATTACACCCCTCAGTAAGTCACACCTAATGATAGAACACCTACAGTATACCAGTCCTTAAAAGGACTTTTGTGGCCCTATTAGCTAGGGCTTGGTGTCCCTAACAGTCTGTCCCTGCTCCACACAGCAACCTCTCCCTACACTGACAAAAAACTGAATGTAAAATGGCGGCCAGATAAGGTTTATTTAAAAGGTAGGGGGTATGTCCATGTGCTGAAACGTCTCAATTGGCTGTCCTTCAACACCTTATGGATGTATCATGGGTCAGAGTTCTTCACAATGTAAAAGAATATGACGCCGGCCGACATCTCCATATGTTTGCCCTTTCAGCAAACTGCGAACGAGCAAAGTTCGCCGCAAAACGACCACCGGGCAAACCGCATGGCGATCTCTAATTATAGGTATATCACACCCCTGCCTCAATCAGTTTTTTTTGAGGGGCAACTGGTATATCAAACCAGTTGCAATTAGTTGTTCCAATGTCGTTTGTCCCTCTGTATAGCTGCGATATCTCAGCAGAACCGCACACAAATGCTGCACAATACAAATGCAGAATATAGAAAGTATATTATAGGTATTTCACACCCCTGCCTCAATCCGTTTTTTTGGGGGGGCAACTGGTATATCACACCAGTTGCAATTAGTTGTTCCAATAGCGTTTGTCCCTCTGTATAGCTGCGGTATCTCAGCAGAACTGAACACAAATGCTGCACAATACAAATGCGCCATATAGAAAGTATATTATAGGTATATCAGACCCCTGCCTCAAAAAAATTTTTTTTGGGGGGGGGGGGGTAACTGGTATATCACACCAGTTGCAATTAGTTGTTCCAATAGCGTTTTTCCCTCTGCATAGCTGCGGTATCTCAGCAGAACCGCACACAAATGCTGCACAATACAAATGCACTGTATAGAAATTATTTTATAGGTATATCACACCCCTGCCTTAATCAGTTTTTTTGGGGGGCAACAGGTATATCACACCAGTTGCAATTAGTTGCTCCAATAGCATTTGTCCCTCTGTATAGCTGCGATATCTCAGCAGAACCGCACGCAAATGCTGCACAATACAAATGCAATATATAGAAATTATTTTATAGGTATAGCACACCCCTGCCTCAATCAGTTTTTTTAGGGGCAACTGGTATATTACACCAGTTGCAATTAGTTGTTCCAATAGCGTTTGTCCTCTTTTTATAGCTGCGGTATCTCAGCAGAACCGCACACAACTGCTGCACAATACAAATGCACAATATGGAAATTATATTATAGGTATATAACACCCCTGCCTCAATCTGTTTTTTTGGGGGGCAACTGGTATATCACACCAGTTGCAATTAGTTGCTCCAATAGCGTTTGTCTCTCTGCATAGCTGCGGTAGGTGAGCAGAACCGCATACAAATGCAGCACAATACAAATGCACTATATAGAAATTATATTATAGGTATATAACACCCCTGCCTCAATCTGTTTTTTTGGGGGGCAACTGGTATATCACACCAGTTGCAATTAGTTGCTCCAATAGCGTTTGTCTCTCTGCATAGCTGCGGTAGGTCAGCAGAACCGCATACAAATGCAGCACAATACAAATGCACTATATAGAAATTATTTTATAGGTATAGCACACCTCTGCCTCAATCAGTTTTTTTGGGGACAACTAGTATATCACATCAGTTGCAATTAGTTGTTCCAATAGCGTTTGTCCCTCTGTATAGCTACGGTATCTCAGCAGAACCACACACAAATGCTGCACAATATAAATGCACTATTTAGAAAGTATATTATAGGTATATCACACCCCTGCCTCAATCAGTTTTTTTGGACGGCAACTGATATATCACACCAGTTGCAATTATTTGTTCCAATAGATATTATATTATAGGTAGTGATGGACGAACATCGGCCGGGATGGTTCACGATCGCGATCGTGTGAAATGTTCGCGAACCGCAAGTTCGCGGAGGGCCCCAATTCACTTTAATGGCAGGCGAAGCTGAAAAACCTTCAGCTAATATTTGCAGACACCAAATACTTAGTAGAAGTGTACAAATACTCCCACAACATGGACAGTGACATACTAGATGGGGATCAATTACAAAAATTCAAACAAAAAATATGTATCTTAATCAGGGGACATTTTTATGCATCTTAAAGTGAAATTCTCTGAAATGTGCCCTGTTAGAGCCTAGAATTTTTTTTATTTTAGGCCACAGGAGTACGGGCCTTAAAAATTAGGCATTCACCTGACATAAAAGAAATTGTGATTATGTAGCTCGAGGTACATTATGCGGCCACTGAATAACAATTTTACTGTAGCCCTCTATTTTTTCACTTTTTTGGGGGGGCAACTGGTATATCACACCAGTGAGAAATTATTTGTTCTAATGTCGTTTGTCACTATCTGTAGCTGAGTTAACACATCAAAACCGCAAACAAATGCTGCACTACCCAAATGCACTATATAGAAAGTATATAATTGGTATATAACACCCCTGCTTAAATAAATTTTTTGGGGGGGCAACTGGTATATCACACCAGTAGAAATTATATGTTCCAATGTCGTTTGTCACTATCTGTAGCTGAGGTAACGCAGCAAAACCCCAAACAAATGCTGCACTACCCAAATGCACTTTATATAAAGTATATAATTGGTACATAACAACCATGCTTCAATTAATTTTTTTGGGGGGGCAACTGGTATATCACACCAGTAGAATTTTTTCTTTCCCAATGTCGTTTGTCACTATCTGTAGCTGAGGTAACGCAGCAAAACCGCAAACCAATGCTGCACTACCCAAATGTACTATATAGAAAGTATATAATTGGTATATAACACCCCTGCTTTAATTCTTTTTTTGGGGGGGCAAGTGGTATATCACACCAGTAGAAATTATTTGTTCCAATGTCGTTTGTCACTATCTGTAGCTGAGGTAACGCAGCAAAACCCCAAACAAATGATGCACTACCCAAATGCACTTTATATAAAGTATATAATTGGTACATAACACCCATGCTTCAATTAATTTTTTTGGGGGGGGCAACTGGTATATCACACTAGTAGAATTTTTTCTTTCCCAATGTCGTTTGTCACTATCTGTAGCTGAGGTAACGCAGCAAAACCGCAAACCAATGCTGCACTACCCAAATGTACTATATAGAAAGTATATAATTGGTATATAACACCCCTGCTTCAATTCTTTTTTTTGGGGGGCAAGTGGTATATCACACCAGTAGAAATTATTTGTTCCAATGTCGTTTGTCACAATCTGTAGCTGAGGTAACACAGCAAAACCGCAAACAAATGCTGCACTACCCAAATGCACTTTATAGAAACTATATAATTGGCATATAAGACCCCTGCTTCAATTAGTTTTTTTGGGGGGTAACTGGTATATCACACCAGTAGAATTTTTTTTTTCCAATGTCGTTTGTCACTATCTGTAGCTGAGGTAACGCAGCAAAACCGGAAACCAATGCTTCACTACCCAAATGTACTATATAGAAAGTATATAATTGGTATATCACACCCCTGCTTCAAACAGTTTTTTTGGGGGGCAAGTGGTATATCACACCAGTAGAACTTATTTGTTCCAATGGCGTTTGTCACTATCTGTAGCTGAGGTAACGCAGCAAAACCGCAAACCAGTGCTGCACTACTCAAATGTACTATATATAGAAAGTATATAATTGGTATACAGTATAACACCCCTGCTTCAATCATTTTTTTTTGGGGGGGGGGGCAACTGGTATATCACGCCAGTAGAAATTATTTGTTCAAATAGCATTTGGCAATCTGAGTAGCTGCAGTATCGCAACAGAACCACACACAACTGCTGTACAATACAAATGCACTATAATATTCTTTCTATGTTAGAAAGTATATTATAAGTATATTACACCCCTCAGTAAGTCACACCTAATGATAGAACACCTACAGTATACCAGTCCTGAAAAGGACTTTTGTGGCCCTATTAGCTAGGGCTTGGTGTCCCTAACAGTCTGTCCCTGCTCCACACAGCAACCTCTCCCTACACTGGCAAAAAACTGAATGTAAAATGGCGGCCAGATAAGGTTTATTTATAAGGTAGGGGGTATGTCCATGTGCTGAAACGTCTCAATTGGCTGTCCTTCAACACCTTATGGATGTGTCATGGGTCAGATTTCTTCACAATGTAAAAGAATATGACGCCGGCCGACATCTCCATATGTTTGCCCTTTCAGCGAACCACGAACGAGCAAAGTTTGTCGCAAAACGACCACCAGGGCGAACCGCATGGCCATCTCTAATTATAGGTATATCACACCCCTGCCTCAATCAGTTTTTTTTGAGGGGCAACTGGTATATCAAACCAGTTGCAATTAGTTGTTCCAATATCATTTGTCCCTCTGTATAGCTGCGGTATCTCAGCAGAACCGCTGTCACGGCGGACAGGATACAAGATACACAGAATATAAACAAACAAGTGTCTAGGCAAGAAGCTGGGGATGAAGGTCACCTCCTGACAAATCCCTACCAGCTCTCCCTAGACTTCTATGCCAACTTTCAGACCCTGAAGGTGGGAATGATCGTGTCCCCGTGCTATGGCTGAAGATACCCTAAATTCCCTAAGATAGTGAAAGGGGGAAAGAGGCAGCCTGCTCCCTCAGAACCTGGAGGGGGCAGGCGTCTCTCTAACAGCCTAGACAGACAACCACAAGGAAGCAAAACCAACTTATCTTTTACTGAGCAGGAACAGCAAATCCTTCCTTCCTTCCTCTGAGCCAGACAGAAGCTATAACCCGCACAGGACACTGGGAGTGGGCGTAATTTAACTCAAACCAATGACCCCACCCAGTGCACCTGAAGGGAGGCGGATATATCTCAACACCAAAACAAAAACAAAAGCCTACACACATGCTGCTAATCTGGCAGACCTCCGCACATAGCCTGAGCAGGGCATGACAGTTCCCCCCCTTCTACGGGTGACCTCCGGACACCCCGGCCCAACTTTATCCGGGTGGGATCTGTGAAAAGCCCTCACCAGTTGTCTGGCACTAACATCCACAGCCGGAACCCACATCCTCTCCTCAGGGCCGTATCCCCTCCAGTGTACCAGGTACTGAAGGGAATCCCGAAGAACTCTTGAGTCGAGAACCCTGGAGATCTCGAACTCTAAATTTCCATCAACCAGAACAGGGGGAGGAGGCAATGGCGATGGTTCCACCGGTTTCACATATTTCTTCAGTAAAGACTTGTGGAACACATCATGGATCCTCCAAGTCTGCAGAAGATCCGAGACGAAATGCTACTGGATTGACCACCGCAGATATTTTGTAAGGTCAAATAAATCTTGGACCCAGTTTCCAAGAGGGTACTCTCAGTTTAATATGTTTAGTAGACAACCACACCAGATCACCCACACACAGGTCCGGACCAGTCACACGTCTCTTGTCAGCCATTCGCTTATACCTCCCATCTTCTCCAAATTCACTTGGATCCTCCGCCAGATAGAAGACAAGGCAGAAGAAAATCTCTCCTCCTCTGGCATCCCAGAGGAACCAGTCCCAGAAAAGGTACCAAACTGAGGATGAAAACCGTATGCGCCAAAAAATGGCGACTTACCCGTGGACTCCTGCCTACGGTTATTCAAAGCAAACTCTGCTAGGGACAAGAATGAGGACCAGTCCTTATGATTCTCAGCCACAAAGCACCTCAAGTAGGTCTCCAGGTTTTGATTAGTACGCTCTGTCTGCCCATTCGACTGCGGATGAAAAGCCGAAGAGAACGAAAGTTGAATGCCAAGCCGAGAGCAGAACGCCCTCCAAAACCTGGAGACAAACTGCGTGCCCCTATCAGAAACCACATCCGAGGGAATGCCATGCAATTTCACGATATTATCAACAAAAATGTGAGCAAAAGTCTTGGCATTGGACAGACTGGCTAACGATACAAAGTGAGCCATTTTACTAAAACGGTCAACAACCACCAAAATTACTGTTTTCCCGGAGGAACTCGGCAGATCCGTAATAAAGTCCATAGACAAGTGCGTCCAAGGACGAGACGGAATAGACAAAGGAAGAAGTGAACCAGCAGGTCGAGCAACCTTTGACCGTGCACAGGTTTCACAAGCTGCTACGTAATCCTCAACACTCTTACGTAACCCAGGCCACCAGAACCTCCGGGACACAAGATCAAAGGTGGACTTACCACCAGTATCATGATGTTCCTTGAAAACCTTGTATTGCAGTCCATCAGGAACAAACAACCTCCCTGGGGGACAAGAACCACGAGCCCCCTCCTGGGCTCCCAACACCTCCATCTCCAATTCGGGGTACAGAGTGGAGACCACCACCCCATCAGCCAAAATCGGAGCAGAATCCTCTGAATCACATCCCCCAGGAAAACTGTGAGACAACGCATCAGCCTTGACGTTTTTAACCCCCGGGCGAAAAGTAACCACAAAATTGAACCTGGTAAAGAACAGTGACCATCTGGCCTGTCTAGGAATAAGACGCTTGGCAGATTGTAGGTAAGCCAAATTCTTATGATCCGTATATACTGTAACGGGATGAGACGCCCCCTCCAACCAGTGACGCCATTCCTCAAAGGCCAATTTGATGGCCAGCAATTCCCTATCTCCTACATCATAATTCCTCTCGCGACCGAGAGCTTGTTGGAAAAAAAAGCACACAGAACCCATTTGCCAGGAGATGAACCCTGCGACAGCACTGCTCCAACCCCCCACTTCTGATGCATCAACCTCCACCACGAATGGTCTAGACACATCGGGCTGCACCAGAATGGGAGCAGACGCAAAACATTCCTTAATAGCCGAAAAGGCCTGCAATGCCTCATCCGACCAGACAAAGACGTCGGCGCCCTTCTTAGTCATATCGGTCAGAGGTTTTACAATGGTAGAATAGTTCAAGATAAATTTTCTATAATAATTAGTAAACCCCAAAAACCGCATCAAAGCTTTCTGATTCTGTGGTCGGTCCCATTCCAGAACCGCCCGGACCTTTTCGGGGTCCATACGAAAACCAGAGTCAGAAAGCAGATAACCCAGAAACGGAAGCTCTTGCACAGAAAACACACATTTCTCCAATTTGGCATATAATTTATTCTCCCGCAGGATCGACAAAACCTGTCTCACGTGATCCTGATGGGTCTTCAGATCAGGAGAGTAAATTAGAATGTCATCCAAGTAAACTACCACGAACCTCCCCACAAAATGATGGAAAATGTCATTGACGAATCGCTGAAATACCGCTGGCGCGTTAGTTAACCCAAAAGGCATAACCAGATTCTCGAAATGACCCTCGTGCGTGTTGAAGGCCGTTTTCCACTCATCCCCTTCCTTGATTCTGATCAGATTGTAGGCCCCTCTTAAATCCAACTTGGAGAACACCTTGGCTCCAACAATCTGATCAAAAAGATCAGAGATCAAAGGAAGGGGATACGGATTACGGACCGTAATACGGTTCAATTCCCGGAAATCCAAACAAGGTCTCAGCGATCCATCCTTTTTTTTAATAAAGAATAAACCCACTGCAACCTGAGACTTATATGGCCTAATATGACCTTTTGCCAAACTCTCGGCAATATACTTCCGCATGACCTCTCTTTCAGGTTGAGAAAGATTGTAAAGCCGAGACTTTGGCAACTTAGCCCCTGGGATGAGATTAACTGGACAATCATAGTCACGATGAGGGGGCAATTCCTGAGCCCCACCCTCCGAAAAGACATCTGCAAAATCTGAGAGATACTGAGGTAAAGCCGTAGTAGACACACCAGAGATAGTTGTGGTCGTGGCAACCAAGTACGTACCTATCCTACCTAGGATACCCTATCCCTAAGCGGTCAGAGTTGTGCCGTAACCGCGTCGTGGAGGGACGCCTGAAAGGGGGCATCCCCTTTGAGAGTAACAGGAGAAAGGGGAGGGTGGGAGGGAGAACTCTGCACGTCGTACGCATGTGGGAGGGTGCCGGCCGTTGAAGTAGGTGGCCAAGCCCCTCCCACAAATACAGGCCAATGAATCGGCCTTTACACTTGTGGTCGTGGCAACCAAGTACGTACCTATCCTACCTAGGATACCCTATCCCTAAGCGGTCAGAGTTGTGCCGTAACCGCGTCGTGGAGGGACGCCTGAAAGAGGGCAAAAGACATACTGATAGGCAGAAGTAATTTATTGCAAAGTCGTTACAAAGCCAAAGTTTGAAAGGCTGCCGACATTTCTGTTTCGGGGTGAGGTATGTAACGATTGAAACAAGACGAGTGCCAACGCCCCAGTTTCTGTATGACATGCGCAGGCACTCGGTTTTTGGAGGCCGCGGATGCGGCACCTATGCGGAATGAATGACCCGAAATTGTGGCAGGGTCACCGCCCGTGCTGGCCACGAGTGACCTTACATGGGATATGAACTGATGGGTGGTGAGCGGAACCCCCCCGAAGGGTAACAATGGACTATTCGGTCCGGCCTCGGACAAGGCAGACCGTAACTGACGAAGCACCGTCACCGGACACCATTGGTGTGCTGTGGGAAAGAAGGATACCGGAACAGGGGGGCCCATCTGGGAGGTCTTGGACATCTTGAGCAGTAATATGAACCCGTCGGAGTTCTGGACCAGCTGGCTGACCGTGAGGAACTTGCTACTGCCTGGCGAACAGATGAACTCCCCAGGTCTTAGGAAGCCGTAAAAGGCTAGATAGATGGCGGATTTAAGTACCAAGCTGGGCAAAACCCCGAAAGGATTACCGTCCAAGGCGTCGGACAGTTTGCGGAAAAGAGGGCCGGTGACCGCTTGCCTGCGTACTTGGCTTTGAGGCCCGCACTTGCTCAAACCCTTGAGAGCGGCTTTGACAGCATGTATGGTAAACACTGACGCTAGTTCGGGATGGCTAACAGAGAGGAAGTGTTGCACTCCCGCCAGGTACGACCTCACTGTACCGTGTAAGAGCCTGCGCACTGAGTGGCAGTAACCAATGAACGCCAGGATGTACTCTGGAAACCTGGAGTCCCCTTGAGGGCATTCCCCTTGAAACCTGCAGAACGTCTTCCACCCGGTGTTGTATGCCCTGGTTGTGTTAGGTGAGAGGGAATTGCGTATCAGGGCGTGAGCCGTCTCAAGGTGGTTGGCTACATTAGCATTAAGGACTCGAGAGGAGGGACGGTGGTGCCTGTCGCGTCTGCCTCTGGCATGATCTGAAAGAAACGGGAGAAGTTAGCCCTCGACAAGGCGTCAGCAGCCCCGTTTTGCGCACCTGGCACATGCGCACTGAAAACATGAAAGTGGTGACGTAGGGAGAGCTGCACTAACCGTCTGAGAAAACACATGACTTGGCTAGACTTTGACAGCCCACTGTTAAGGATGTCTACCACGGCTGCGTTGTCAGTTACGAACAGAACAGACTGACGCGCCCAAAGACTGCCCCAAATGTGGGCGGCTACCACGATGGGGTACAGCTCGAACAGCGCCGAGGTTTGTAGGAACCCCGGGATTTGTCCCACCTCGGCAGGCCATTCGTCTGCAACCCAGTGGGTGCCAAAAATGGCGGCAAACCCTGAGCCCGCAGCTGCATCCGAAAAGACTGTAGGCGACCGACAAGACAGCTCGGGTACGAATAAGGACACCCCGTTCCACTGGCTCAGAAAATGGTCCCACATGTGGAGATCCGCTAGGGCTTGACTGTCCAGGCACACTGGGCTGTCCTGTTCCGGGGCGGAACTTAAGAGCGACAGTAGGCGGGATATGAACGCTCTGCCCTGCGGGATGATGCGCATGGCGAAGTTTAACATACCCAGTAGAGACTGAAGGTCAGCCTTAGTGACCACGGTTGTGACTGTAAACCTGTGGATGACTTCTCTAATCCTTGTTAACTTATCCGCAGGCAACCTAGCTAACATGTGCTGGGAGTCCAACTCAATGCCCAAAAAGGTGATGACTGTGGCCGGGCCTTCTACTTTCTTGGGGGAAACCGGGACACCTAACTGGGAAAAACACCTCAGCAACTTTCCCAGCCCTAGGGGAACTGCCCCTGGCCTCTCAATCAGCAGGAAGTCATCCAAATAGTGGATGACAAACTCACAGAGGACCCTGTGTACCAAGACCCAGTGGAGCGCCTGAGCCAGCTGATCGAAGAGCCAGGGGCTGCTCTTGGAACCGAAGGTGAGCTTGGTGGAGAAATAATACAGGCCTCTCCACTTGATGCCGTGCCACTGCCAGAGGGCTGGCATGATGGGAAGCAACTTGAAGGCATCCGATATGTCGGCTTTGGACAACATGGACCCTGGGCCCGTTTTCATGATGATGGCGATAGCCTGATCGATCGAAGCATATCTCATGCCCACTTCCTCCGAAGGAATGAGGGAGTTAAGGCTGGGGACCTGGGAGCCGTGTGGGGCCGACAAGTCAATAATGAGTCTTTCCTTTTTACTGAACTTGCCTGTAACTACCCCCACGGGACTGATTCTCCAGCGTTGAAAGGGGGGCACACTAAAGGGACCGATCAAGAACCCTTTGCTTAACTCGGCCTCTATTAGTGTGTCTACCGAAGCGGGATTTCTTTCGGCTGACTGAAGGTTCCTGCATTCGTGTGTGAACTCTGGAGTCGTGATCAGGCCCGTATGGAAACCCTCGTGAAATCCTGACACCAGGAACTGTACAAACCCTGGATTGTGATGACCTTTCAAGTACTCTTGTAGACGGCTAATATTGACCACACTCATATAATTTTTCACCGACTTTAATGAGCACGCTACTCGGGGGTGGGCCCTAAAACAGTTGGTACAGATATGTAACAGGCGGCATTGACCGAAATTACAAGTGGCGTAATTGAAATTGTTACATATCTGTGCCCTCCCTAGCTGAACGATGGGTCGGCCCAGCTTGTCTACTGAGTTGGGGGGTCTGAAGACGTCGAGTGGACCAGCTGTAGAGCTGGAGGGGTAGGATGCCGTGCTGACGGCGGACTTTTCGCACCACTCGACAGAGTGAAAGATAGACTGGCAGGCGGAACAGGAGGGAGCCTTTAGGCCTGCAAAATGCCTGCAGAAAAGCTCAGTGTCCAGGTTGGACCAGTCAGTAACGTGTTGGAACTGGGAGAGAGCCGCTGCCGCCTTAGCTGAAAATGAACAGTGGTAGTCATAGAATGCGCTCCCTCCATACCTGTGACCCAACTCTGTGACCCTGAAGAGATACAGGTCTAGTTCCTCCCTCCTGTCCGGCCTGGCAGTGCAAATCACATCCCTAAAAAGGCTGAACGCCATGACGAATTCCGGAATGGACAATTTGCGGTTGAGCCGGTGGTCGCGGCTTCTCAGTACCACTGACACTTCCCCGCAAGCTATGACCTTATTGTCAGATAGGTCCCTGGAGGCTATCAGTAGAGACGCAAGATTGACATCCCTACCCTCCAGGATGTCCTTCCTGATGTTGATCGGGACAAAGTGGGAGGGAGTCACGTTGGGGACGGACTGGACAGAGCGAATGTCTGCGGCGGCAGAGGTGGAGGCGACCGCAACCTCGAGGGAGGAAACTGGTAGGACTGCGCTGCGAGCCTCAATAGACTCCAACCTCGCCTGCATGGACGTGACGGCAGACGTCAGACTGTTTAGCATGACATGTATCTGAGTCAGCGAAGTTTGCATCGTGGCCGCAGGGGGATCACTGGTACTGGGTACCAGGGAGTCTTTCCATAGGCGATACAGTTCCGCTTTTCTGGCAGATGCCGGGAAAGGGACGCCCCGCTTTGTCAGCACCGCCATAAGCCTGGGGATGGTCCAAGCACGTAGGGACGGTATACTGCCCCCTTCGGATGTCTCTGCTACGACCTCGTCCACTGACGCTTCGACGATGTCTGATGCGTGTGACATCGTGGCTGTGAAAACAGTAACGTGAAATGACCGTCTAGCCTAGATGACCGCCGGTAACCGTGCAGCAGTCTAAACCACGTAACGAAAGGGTGAACTAACCCCGTGAGGAATGTACGTTGACACCAGAAGAGCCGTGAAGGAGTGGCCAGGAACCGCCACCCGGTTGTCCATGCAAGGAGACCTGCCGTACTTACCAACTGGGAAGCACTATACTCTGACTTTCACGGAGGTATCAAATGAAAACAGAACAACCTGTACGTAAAGTAATGCATGAGACACAAGCCTGACAAAGGCAGCACCTTCCCGTCCCCCAAGGTGTACCCCCACTACCTTGGTTGACAAGGAAAATCAACTGAGATCCAAACCAACTTCTCTCTGACTAATAACTGCTTTGAACCTGGAAAACAACAACAGAACAACAAAAGAACCAGTCAATGCGTAAGGCTCAATTGTAGACCACGTGGGGAGCGCGGGGTTCCCTGGCACCATGAACCAAGTGGGGGTGGACCTCTGGGCAACGGCCGACACCCCACGCCAACATGACTCGGGTGCCACGTGGAGAGCCAGCGCGTGTCCCTGACAGGGTGCTCAGTGCGGGGGCCCCCTGCCGTCCCGGGGCTGGGCCGCCCGCCGGCTGAGCACTACTGCCGCGTGGGGAGCGGCGCAGCCCTCTGGCATGAAGTCGACGCAGGGGGGGCCCCCGGCGTCGAGGGCCCCACCTATCCGAATTAGAAATGCCGCGTGGGGGGCCTCACCGGTCCCTGATGGAGAGCTCAGTGCGGGGGAGCCCTCCTACCTCTGAGGGGCCAACCCACCGCCGGCTGGGCATCTCCACCACGTGGGGAAACGGTGCTGCCCCCTGGCATAGGGGGAGGCTTTATCAGACATGGCCTCCCCCCTTCTAATGTGCGGACGTGCCACGTGGGGGGCCCGGCGCTCCCTGATGGGGTGCCCAGTGCAGGGGTGCCCCCCTATTCCATGAGGGGCCGACCCACCGCCGGCTGGGCCCCTCCACCACGTGGGGAGAACGGTGGTGCCCCCTGGCAGACCTGGGGTAACGGGGGAGCTTGTGTGGCTCATCCCCAGGTCCGTGTTGTGATGGGCGGAGCCACGTGGTGCCGCCCCGCCCCCCGGTAGGGCGCACGTCGCAGGGGTGCCTCCCCTAGCTAGGGGGCCGGCCCACCGCAGACTGCGTGCGCCCACACGTGAGGGAGCGGGGTAGCACTGGCTGTGTGCGCGGGGTGGAAGGGCGGAAGCGGCCGGGGAGGTGGGCGGGGGGAGGTCCTGTTGTGACCGCGAGCCCCGCCCCCCCCGCCGGAGAGTGGTGCCGTGACCGGACCTGGGCGGTGGAGGAGAGAGGCGCGTCTCCGTGGGCTCGGACCCCCACCCCCGCCGGCGGCTGAAGTGGCGCCGTTTTGCAACGGTTAGGAGGGACCCCCCGTAGTGCCGAGGCCCGCCCCCCGCTGTCTACAGTTAGCCATGCAGTGGCTTGGCGCATGGCGGCCCCTACTTACAAAAGGCCTGAACCAGCGCACGGACGTCCACTCACCTAATCTTCCGACCAGGACTGCCAGGTACGAGCGCACGCTTCCTGCAGAACTCTGCACGTCATACGCATGTGGGAGGGTGCCGGCCGTTGAAGTAGGTGGCCAAGCCCCTCCCACAAATACAGGCCAATGAATCGGCCTTTACACATGTGCCAAGACAATTGTCCGAACAAAATTCACTCCAACCAATGATCTGTCTTGCTTGCCAATCTATAATTGGGTTATGTTTTGTCAACCACGGTAACCCTAAGACTATAGGAGTGGGCAAGTCCTTCATGACAAAACAAGACATGATCTCAACATGTGAATCACCCACCCTTAACAGAATACCGTGAGCAATATGAGTGAGACTCCTTTGAGAAAGAGGGGAAGAATCAATTGCGAAAACCGGAATCTCTCTTTCTAAAGTGCAAGTACTTAGACCCAGATTTTGAAGAAAAAGAAAATCAATAAGGTTTACCCCAGCACCACAGTCACATGACCCTCATTCCCCACTGTAAATACAGGCAGCCTGCTGGCCACAGGTTGCCTGTTAATTTAGGTTCCACCTGTGATTTGGTCTTTCCTGGCGTACTTACCTCCTGCTGAATTCCTGACGATCCTCTGCTGACTCCTTTGGTACTTCACGTCTCTCCTGGTATTTATGACCCCGGCTTCTCCTGACAATTCTCTGCTTGCTCCATTTGTACTTTGTAGCTTTCCTGGTATTGACTCGGTCCGTTCACGTCCTGTTGTTTGTCTGTCTGTCATCCCTGCACTTATTCCAAGTTAGGGATTGCCGTCCAGTTGTCCCCTGTCATTAGGACTCGCGAGGCAAGTAGGCAGGGCCAGGGGTAAGGGTGGAGCGCAGTGGTCACTTCCCTCCCCCCTGTGTGTGTGTGTGTGTGTACGCGACCGTTACAAGCTGCCACTGGCTAATGTGGAAATTACAACAGGGAGTAAACCTGTCCATCTTCAGCATTAAGAAATCATTGACTACCTTCCTCTGCTCGTACAGGCAGTCTAACATATGGAGTGTGGAGTTCCAACAGGTGGAAACGTGACATATCAGGCGATGTTGGTGAAGACCATTTTGCCTCTGCAGTTCATGGAGGGCATGTTTTGCATGGTAAGAGTGGCTGTAAAGTTACCTGAACATTTTTAACAGCTCTTGCAGTTCAGTGGAAGACTTGAGGAACCAAGTGACAATGAGATACAGTGCAGACAAAATGATCTTCCTCTTACATTAACCATGGTTCCTATCTCCAGTTGGCGAGGAGACAGCCAGTGTTTGATTTCTTTATCGATGACTAGAGTTGAGCGAACACCTGGATGTTCGGGTTCGAGAAGTTCGGCCGAACTTCCCGTAAATGTTCGGGTTCGGGATCCGAACCCGACCCGAAATTCGTCCCGAACCCCATTGAAGTCAATGGGGACCCGAACTTTTCGGCACTAAAAAGGCTGTAAAACAGCCCAGGAAAGAGCTAGAGGGCTGCAAAAGGCAGCAACATGTAGGTAAATCCCCTGCAAACAAATATGGATAGGGAAATGAATTAAAATAAAAATAAAATATATAAAAATAAACCAATATCAATTGGAGAGAGGTCCCATAGCAGAGAATCTGGCTTCACGTCAGCAGAGAATCAGTCTTCATGCCATAGCAGAGAATCTGGCTTCACGTCACCTTCCACTGTAACAGTCCATTGTCATATATTTAGGCCCAGGCACCCAGGCAGAGGAAAGAGGTCCCGTAACAGAGAACCTGGCTTCATGTCAGCAGAGAATCAGTCTGCATGTCATAGCAGAGAATCAGGCTTCATGTCACCCACCACTGGAACAGGCCACTGTCACATATTTAGGCCCAGGCACCCAGGCAGAGGAGAGAGGTCCCATAACAGAGATTCAGGCTTCATGTCAGCTGAGAATCAGTCTTCATGTCATAGCAGAGAATCAGGCTTCACGTCACCCACCACTGGAACAGGCCACTGTCACATATTTAGGCCCAGGCACCCAGGCAGAGGAGAGAGGTCCCATAACAGAGATTCAGGCTTCATGTCAGCAGAGAATCAGTCTTCATGTCATAGCAGAGAATCAGGCTTCACGTCACCCACCACTGGAACAGGCCACTGTCACATATTTAGGCCCAGGCACCCAGACAGAGGAGAGAGGTCCCGTAACAGAGAATCTGGCTTCATGTCAGCACAGAATCAGTCTTCATGTCATAGCAGAGAATCAGGCTTCACGTCACCCACCACTGGAACAGGCCACTGTCACATATTTAGGCCCAGGCACCCAGGCAGAGGAGAGAGGTCCCATAACAGAGATTCATGCTTCATGTCAGCAGAGAATCAGTCTTCATGTCATAACAGAGAATCAGGCTTCACGTCACCCACCACTGGAACAGGCCACTGTCACATATTTAGGCCCAGGCACCCAGGCAGAGGAAAGAGGTCCCATAACAGAGATTCAGGCTTCATGTCAGCAGAGAATCAGTCTTCATGTCATAGCAGAGAATCAGGCTTCACGTCACCCACCACTGGAACAGGCCACTGTCACATATTTAGGCCCAGGCACCCAGGCAGAGGAGAGAGGTCCCATAACAGAGATTCAGGCTTCATGTCAGCAGAGAATCAGTCTTCATGTCATAGCAGAGAATCAGGCTTCACGTCACCCACCACTGGAACAGGCCACTGTCACATATTTAGGCCCAGGCACCCAGGCAGAGGAGAGAGGTCCCATAACAGAGATTCAGGCTTCATGTCAGCAGAGAATCAGTCTTCATGTCATAGCAGAGAATCAGGCTTCACGTCACCCACCACTGGAACAGGCCACTGTCACATATTTAGGCCCAGGCACCCAGACAGAGGAGAGAGGTCCCGTAACAGAGAATCTGGCTTCATGTCAGCACAGAATCAGTCTTCATGTCATAGCAGAGAATCAGGCTTCACGTCACCCACCACTGGAACAGGCCACTGTCACACATTTAGGCCCTGGCACCCAGACAGAGGAGAGAGGTCCCGTAACAGAGAATCTGGCTTCATGTCAGCACAGAATCAGTCTTCATGTCATAGCAGAGAATCAGGCTTCACGTCACCCACCACTGGAACAGGCCACTGTCACATATTTAGGCCCCGGCACCCAGACAGAGGAGAGAGGTCCCGTGACAGAGAATCTGGCTTCATGTCAGCACAGAATCAGTCTTCATGTCATAGCAGAGAATCAGGCTTCACGTCACCCACCACTGGAACAGGCCACTGTCACATATTTAGGCCCAGGCACCCAGGCAGAGGAGAGAGGTCCCGTAACAGAGAATCTGGCTTCATGTCAGCACAGAATCAGTCTTCATGTCATAGCAGAGAATCAGGCTTCACGTCACCCACCACTGGAACAGGCCACTGTCACATATTTAGGCCCAGGCACCCAGGCAGAGGAGAGAGGTCGCGTAACAGAGAATCTGGCTTCATGTCAGCACAGAATCAGTCTTCATGTCATAGCAGAGAATCAGGCTCACGTCACCCACCACTGGAACAGGCCACTGTCACACATTTAGGCCCCGGCACCCAGACAGAGGAGAGGTTCATTCAACTTTAGGTTGCCCCGCAATATAATGGTAAAATGAAAATAAAAATAGGATTGAATGAGGAAGTGCCCTGGAGTACAATAATATATTGTTAAGGGGAGGTAGTTAATGTCTAATCTGCACAAGGGATGGACAGGTCCTGTGGGATCCATGCCTGGTTCATTTTTATGAACGTCAGCTTGTCCACATTGGCTGTAGACAGGCGGCTGCGTTTGTCTGTAATGACGCCCCCTGCCGTGCTGAATACACGTTCAGACAAAACGCTGGCCGCCGGGCAGGCCAGCACCTCCAAGGCATAAAAGGCTAGCTCTGGCCACGTGGACAATTTGGAGACCCAGAAGTTGAATGGGGCCGAACCATCAGTCAGTACGTGGAGGGGTGTGCACAGGTACTGTTCCACCATGTTAGTGAAATGTTGCCTCCTGCTAACACGTTCCATATCAGGTGGTGGTGCAGTTAGCTGTGGCGTGGTGACAAAACTTTTCCACATCTCTGCCATGCTAACCCTGCCCTCAGAGGAGCTGGCTGTGACACAGCTGCGTTGGCGACCTCTTGCTCCTCCTCTGCCTTCGCCTTGGGCTTCCACTGGTTCCCCTGTGACATTTGGGAATGCTCTCAGTAGTGCGTCTACCAACGTGCGCTTGTACTCGCGCATCTTCCTATCACGCTCCAGTGTAGGAAGTAAGGTGGGCACATTGTCTTTGTACCGGGAATCCAGCAGGGTGGCAACCCAGTAGTCCGCACACGTTAAAATGTGGGCAACTCTGCTGTCGTTGCGCAAGCACTGCAGCATGTAGTCGCTCATGTGTGCCAGGCTGCCCAGAGGTAAGGACAAGCTGTCCTCTGTGGGAGGCGTATCGTCATCGTCCTGTGTTTCCCCCCAGCCACGCACCAGTGATGGGCCCGAGCTGCTTTGGGTGCCACCCCGCTGTGAACATGCTTCATCCTCCTCCACCTCCTCCTCATCCTCGTCCTCCTCGTCCTCCAGTAGTGGGCCCTGTCTGGCCACATTTGTACCTGGCCTCTGGTGTTGCAAAAAACCTCCCTCTGAGTCACTTCGATGAGACTGGCCTGAAAGTGCTAAAAATGACCCCTCTTCCTCCTCTTCCTCCTGGGCCACCTCCTCTTCCATCATCGCCCTAAGTGTTTTCTCAAGGAGACATAGAAGTGGTATTGTAACGCTGATAACGGCGTCATCGCCACTGGCCATGTTGGTGGAGTACTCGAAACAGCGCAACAGGGCACACAGGTCTCGCATGGAGGCCCAGTCATTGGTGGTGAAGTGGTGCTGTTCCGCAGTGCGACTGACCCGTGCGTGCTGCAGCTGAAACTCCACTATGGCCTGCTGCTGCTCGCACAGTCTGTCCAGCATGTGCAAGGTGGAGTTCCACCTGGTAGGCACATCGCATATGAGGCGGTGAGCGGGAAGGCCGAAGTTATGCTGTAGCGCAGACAGGCGTGCAGCAGCAGGGTGTGAGCGGCGGAAGCGCGAACAGACGGCCCGCACTTTATGCAGCAGCTCTGACATGTCGGGGTAGTTGCGAATGAACTTCTGCACCACCAAATTCAGCACATACGCCAGGCAAGGGATGTGCGTCAAACCGGCTAGTCCCAGAGCTGCAACGAGATTTCGCCCATTATCGCACACCACCAGGCCGGGCTTGAGGCTCACCGGCAGCAACCACTCGTTGGTCTGTTGTTCTATACCCCGCCACAACTCCTGTGCGGTGTGGGGCCTGTCCCCCAAACATATGAGTTTCAGAATGGCCTGCTGACGTTTACCCCGGGCTGTGCTGAAGTTGGTGGTGAAGGTGTGTGGCTGACTGGATGAGCAGGTGGAAGAAGAGGAGGAGGAAGCTGAGTAGGAGGAGGAGGAGACAGGAGGCAAAGAATGTTGGCCTGCGATCCTTGGCGGCGGAAGGACGTGCGCCAAACAGCTCTCTGCCTCGGGCCCAGCCGCCACTACATTTACCCAGTGTGCAGTTAGGGAGATATAGCGTCCCTGGCCGTGCTTACTGGTCCACGTATCTGTGGTTAGGTGGACCTTGCCACAGATGGCGTTGCGCAGTGCACACTTGATTTTATCGGACACTTGGTTGTGCAGGGAAGGCACGGCTCTCTTGGAGAAGTAGTGCCGCTGGGAACAACATACTGTGGGACAGCAAGCGACATGAGCTGTTTGAAGCTGTCTGTGTCCACCAGCCTAAATGACAGCATTTCATAGGCCAGTAGTTTAGAAATGCTGGCATTCAGGGCCAGGGATCGAGGGTGGCTAGGTGGGAATTTACGCTTTCTCTCAAATGTTTGTGAGATGGAGAGCTAAACTCTGCCGTGTGACATGGTTGAGATGCTTGGTGACGCAGGTGGTGGTGTTGGTGGTACATCCCATGTTTGCTGGGCGGCAGGTGCCAACGTTCCTCCAGAGGCGGAGGAAGAGGCCGAGGCTGCAGCAGCAGAAGAGGCCGGGGCGGCAGCAGCAGAAGAGGTAGCAGGGGGATCCTGAGTGACTTTCTTGTTTTTAAGGTGTTTACTCCACTGCAGTTCATGCTTTGCATGCAGGTGCCTGGTCATGCAGGTTGTGCTAAGGTTCAGAACGTTAATGCCTCGCTTCAGGCTCTGATGGCACAGCGTGAAAACCACTCGGGTCTTGTCGTCAGCACATTGTTTGAAGAAGTGCCATGCCAGGGAACTCCTTGAAGCTGCCTTTGGGGTGCTCGGTCCCAGATGGCGGCGGTCAGTATCAGGCGGAGTCTCTTGGCGGCGGGTGTTCTGATTTTGCCCACTGCTCCCTCTTTTGCTACGCTGTTGGCTTTGTCTCACCACTGCCTCTTCCTCCGAACTCTGAAAGTCAGTGGCACGACCTTCATTCCATGTGGGGTCTAGGACCTCATCGTCCCCTGCATCGTCTTCCACCCAGTCTTGATCCCTGACCTCCTGTTCAGTCTGCACACTGCAGAAAGACGCAGCAGTTGGCACCTGTGTTTCGTCATCATCAGAGACGTGCTGAGGTGGTATTCCCATGTCATCATCATCAGGAAACATAAGTGGTTGTGCGTTAGTGCATTCTATCTCTTCCACCCCTGGGGAAGGGCTAGGTGGATGCCCTTGGGAAACCCTGGCAGCAGAGTCTTCAAACAGCATAAGAGACTGCTGCATAACTTGAGGCTCAGACAGTTTCCCTGATATGCAAGGGGGTGATGTGACAGACTGATGGGCTTGGTTTTCATGCGCCATCTGTGCGCTTTCTGCAGAAGACTGGGTGGGAGATAATGTGAACGTTCTAGATGCACTGTCGGCCACCCAATTGACTAATGCCTGTACCTGCTCAGGCCTTACCATCCTTAGAACGGCATTGGGCCCCACCAAATATCCCTGTAAATTCTGGCGGCTACTGGGA
This sequence comes from Bufo bufo, assembly GCF_905171765.1. NCBI lineage: Eukaryota > Metazoa > Chordata > Amphibia > Anura > Bufonidae > Bufo > Bufo bufo. The sequence continues at coordinate 329,360,704 of NC_053390.1, forward strand.
CCTGAGGTAGTTGGTACACTAGGACGTGTGGCTGTGGCAGAACGGCCACGTCCTCTCCCAGCACCAGAGGGTCCACTAACACCACCACGACCATGTCCACGTCCGCGTCCCTTATTAGATGTTTTCCTCATTGTTCCCGTTCACCACAATTTTGAAAATGGCAAATTTGGGAATACTTTTTCAACCCAGAACAAAAACTGTGCTTTTACGGTCACTACAAATAATTTGACCAGCTAAAACAGTACTGATTTAGAGGAATATAAATGTCAGGGCTATTTTTTAGGCGCTGTGTGACAGGTATACCTTTAATCACAGAATTAGACTTGTATCTGCACTGTAGCGTGTGTGCTAAGTTTTTCAGAATGACACTATCAGCACCTTGAATCTAATATACCCTTTTTGGGATAGATTTAGAGTAGGCCTGATATAGCAGAAACTACCAATTTAGAAAATGGCAAATTTGGGAATACTTTTTCAACCCAGAACAAAAACTGTGCTTTTACGGTCACTACAAATAATTTGACCAGCTAAAACAGTACTGATTTAGAGGAATATAAATGTCAGGGCTATTTTTTAGGCGCTGTGTGACAGGTATACCTTTAATCACAGAATTAGACTTGTATCTGCACTGTAGCGTGTGTGCTAAGTTTTTCAGAATGACACTATCAGCACCTTGAATCTAATATACCCTTTTTGGGATAGATTTAGAGTAGGCCTGATATAGCAGAAACTACCAATTTAGAAAATGGCAAATTTGGGAATACTTTTTCAACCCAGAACAAAAACTGTGCTTTTACGGTCACTACAAATAACTTGACCAGCTAAAACAGTACTGATTTGGAGGAATATAAATGTCAGGGCTATTTTTTAGGCGCTGGGTGACAGGCTCAACTTGCCCCTGATGTAGTATATGGCCAAAAAATAACCACACTATTGATGGTTAAATGCACTTGGGTGACACAGGCTCAGCCTGCACCTGATGTAGTATATGGCCAAAAAATAACCACACTGTTGATGGTTAAATGCACTTGGGTGACAAAGGCTCAGCCTGCACCTGATGTAGTATATGGCCAAAAAATAACCACACTGTTGATGGTTAAATGCACTTGGGTGACACAGGCTCAGCCTGCACCTGATGTAGTATATGGCCAAAAAATAACCACACTGTTGATGGTTAAATGCACTTGGGTGACACAGACTCAGCCTGCAGCTGATGTAGGATATAGCAAAAAATAACCACACTATTGATGGTTAAATGCACTTGGTGGTAGCTTGTGCTGGCGCACCACAAGCCACAAAATGGCCGCCGATCACCCCAGAAAAAAGTGATATAAAAACGCTCTGGGCAGCCTAAAAAAAAGTGAGCAATTCAATATCAGCACTTCAATGATCCACAGCTGGAGATCGATCACTGAATTAAATCTTTTGGAGGAGTTAATCTGCCTAATCTCGCCCTAACGTCGCAGCAGCAACCTCTCCCTATGCTTGAATCAGCAGAGTGACGTGCAGCGCTACGTGACCCAAGCTTACATAGAGGCTGGGTCACATGCTGCACTGGCCAATCACAGCCATGCCAATAGTAGGCAAGGCTGTGATGGCCTCTTGGGGCAAGTAGTATGACGCTTGTTGATTGGCTGCTTTGCAGCCTTTCAAAAAGCGCCAAGAAAGCGCCGAACACCGAACCCGGACTTTTACGAAAATGTTCGGGTTCGGGTCCGTGTCACGGACACCCCAAAATTCGGTACGAACCCGAACTATACAGTTCGGGTTAGCTAATCCCTATTGATGACACAGAGCAGTTCCTCCCTTGTTGAGAGCTCATATACATCCCTTTCTTCCTAGAATTCCAGAAGAGCTTGTATGGCCTATAAGTCTCCTTACGCCAATTAAGGTACTTTCTCTCCCCAAGGAGAGATAGTGTTCCCCCAAATTCTGACATAGGCCTCTCACCCAGTTAAGCCAGTACTCTCTGCTCTGCACTGATGAGGGGCAATCAACCCGAAACAACTGTCTGCAGATGGGGTGCTGGTTAATTTACTATCCGAGTCATATCTTAAGGCCTATTTAAAGTGTCGAACATTGACTTATAGGATAGCTGCCTTACATCTGGTGGCATTAGAGGCAGGGGTTGTTAAGAGCTCATTTGCATCCCTTTCTTGCTAAAATAACGGATTAACTCTGAATGTTGGTGCACACAGCGATATATTACACCTTCCTTTAATACTGAGGCAAAGTAACAATAGTATCACTAAAATAACGAATTAACTCTGCATGTTGGTACACTAGAATGTGATGCACACGGTGATACACTCTCCCTGCACTCCCCCTTTCTAATATTCTTTTTTAAAACACTTTGCAGCAACACTGTCCCTAGCTCATGAGCCCTTGCCATGTCTCTACCTATGCTCTGCTCACAGGACAATGGCGGAGACTGCGCAGGATAAGGGTTTTTTAGGCCTGTGACATCACAAGGGATGGCTATCTTCCAGCTGGCTGGCTGCACGGCATTATGGGTAATCTCACATTCCCGGGCTTCTTATTCTCACTTTGTAACACATGCAGCCGCCATTTTAGGAAAAACTGATTTGTTATCACGAAGCATGAGGAAATTAAGATTAGTTGAGAATCAAAGTTTTCACTAGCTATGACATTACAGGGAGGTAATATTAAGCCTAGTTTGCACCATTAGGTATCAAGCGGCAAGGTTCCAAGTTGTTCACTCACAGAAGCTGAGTGGTATTTGATGATTGTGTGGTGCTTGGTGGTGAGGCTTGCTAGAGTGGTGATAACTCTAGAGTTGCGCAGAAGACTGCGGGGAAGCCTGACTGGTAACAGGAACCTGTGTGAAATAAATGCTGCTGCATGACAAGCCTAATGGAGGAGATGTAACTAAGAATGAGATAGAGGGAGAGAGAGAGAGCAAACACTGCTACTCCTTGCACACCATAAGAAGGTATTGTGGCACAAAGACTGCCAGCTAGTGAATCAAACATGAGAAGTTTAAGGGGTTTGTATATTGAGCAGCCCAATAAAAAGGAGACCCACCATAGCCACCCCTTTATTGTGTTAGTGTTAAAGGAGTTGTCTCACTTGAGCAAATATCCAAAGTTGGCTAAGGGTCACTTATATGGTACTGTTGGCTATTGTCGGCTTGTTTAGATGCAAAACCTGGTTGTTAGGTATGCTGCCAAGGTGGGTGGCCTTGAGGCAGAGGTGCCCAAACTCCCAGAAGGACAGATACAGCTTCAGAAATGTTCACGGTTTTTTGCGAAAGGAACCATAACAATCGGCATAGGAAAGGATCTTCTTTTATTTTCTTAGTTGAAAAAATATATATGAATAAAATAAAATACAAATAAAAAATAAAAATTAAGGACAATGCGTTTCAGGGATCAACAGGTCCCCTTCATCAGGTCAGGGATACATAGAAAGTCATGTGTGGATTGTGGAAATAAATACCCTAATGCAGAAGGCGCTAAAAAGCTGCCTCCTCTTACATGTAGTGTCTCAGGACACATGTAGTGTCTTAGGGTTTCCAACAATCTGAGATTAACCCTGTCTTCAGCTGCATGCCTGTGTCAGGGGAGTCTCCCTTAAACGTCTTTTAGGGTTTTCAATAATCAGACATTTAACCTGTCTTCGGTCACACGCCTGTGTGCGGGGACTCTCCCTATCACGTCTGAGATGGCAGTTAACAGATGTGCGGAGCAGAGGGAAGGAAAGAGGAGTACCCTTCTACTAGGGAGAGGGAGGAGTGGTGACCCCTAGCTTGCTTGGCACTGGCACCTGGCTGCCCTGACGTCCCTAGACAGGCTGCTAACCCATAGGCCAATCATGTGCCTCATCCCTGGATTTACCTGAAATAAGCCCTAGGTGGTGAGTGGGATGGTGGGAGCACTAGTCCTCACCAGTGACACCTAGGGTAACAACAGGGAAAGGACAAAGAACACAAACACCACAAACAATCCCCGAAGGAAGACAACAACAACAACTCCAGTTCCAACGGCTCCACAGCACAGTTGTCCACCTCAGATCAGAATAGAAGATCTGGAAGGAAGGTCTATATCTGGCAACAAGGGATTCAGAAAGGGAGAATATATAGTAGCTGGGAGTGGCTGACAGAGAACAGCTGAAAGGAACAGCTACAGATTCCTAAAAGGATTGCAAACCTTAGCAGGAAAACCTGGACCGCAATCTATTCTCACCATTCGGTCATGGAGCAATCTCTCGAGAAACCAAGCGCGTAGCCACCCACTGCAACCTTCTAACCTCAGGCACAACAGGGTCAACGATAGGTCGTGACACCCTCATGACACTCCCTCTATCTTACATGTAGTCTCTCAGGGTCAGGGTTCTCAATAATCTGACATTTACCCTGTCTTCGACCACACGCCTCCCTTAGAGGAGTCTCCCTCTCCCTTACATGTAGTCTTTCAGGGTTCTCTATTCTAATATGTAAAGTGCAGGACACGTGCAGGAAACTGGAAGCAGTTTGTCCTTAAAGGCTATGTACACCGTTGGAGGCAAAAAAAAATTATTATTGCGTTGAACTTATTTTGAACTAAAAATCATTTTTTCAATTGGTCTTTATTAACAATATGGTATCCTTTTTTGTGTACAGTGCTGACATGCTCTACTAGCTACCTGTGGATTTGTTTTCTTTTCCGTCATCTGAGGAGCAGATGGATTTCTTATCTCTCCTCTCTCACATTTTAAACACTCATTGTAGCTCAATCCTTACCTTCCAAATAAGAATGAGGATTAAATAATTTATGACCTCTTAGTAGCTTAAAGATAAGTATTGTTAGATGACCGGCACAAAGTGAAAGTATCAGTCACACAGCTAGAAAAACAGTTAACCCTTTGTGACAGAACGACTCAATATTTTTTTTTAATTGCCTATAAAGGTGTACATAGCTTTTAAGGTAGGATTTTACTGTAAAACTTGGATTACATTTTGGGGCTTTGGAACCAATTACTCAACTTACAATGGTTTCAACATACAATGGTTGTCCTGGAACCAATTAATATTGTAACTTGCGGGACCATTGTATTGTAACTTGAGGGACATTCACCATTGCTGCCTGCACATGCGTCTCACTAGGTCCTTCAGGACTCCCTGGTAATCTGCGGTGTGCACTACACAGTTCACCTGCTGGCCTCTGTCCCTGACAGTAAACTAGCCTTTGAGTCTCCTACTCTGGCTTTCAGCCAAGTCTGTGGCCTGCTTTGTGGCTAAAAGAGGCAGAGCCCCTGAAGCTGCTCATTCAGTAGCTCAGCTTCCATTGCCTGACACAGCATACATCTACCTCTCTCCCCTGGGTCCTATAGGCTACTGTATACATCTCACACAGCTCTCTCTGCTGGCTTGGGGGTTATCCTGCGGCTTTACAATTACGCGCAATCAGGCGGCCAATGTAATGAGTCACTCCTGGGGCTCAATATCATGACTGAGAAAACTATTCCTAATATGGGCACTCTAGGCTAGAGATTTTACTATTGTATGGATAATTTGGAAAACCAAAATGTCACACATATAATACGCCCTGACTACATTTCCGAAAAGTCTGATTAATTAAACATTACATTTAGAAAAAAATTCAATTAAAAAAAACACTTACAGATTAAGATCCATTACACCCTTGTGAAATAGTAACTGATTAGTGTGATATATGATCTGCTTTTTGAAGACCCAGATCCACTTTGACTCTGATTCATCTCACACCGGTAACTGTCCCGGCATGTTCTCCATTCTTGTTTTGACAACTTCCACTATAACACCATACTATAATACAATAATTATAACATTTTACACACATTCATGCATTTGCAACAGGTGCACAAAGATGGGCAAATTAGGCAAAAGCATGGAGAAGTTAGTCAGGAGAGATTGTTTTGCACATGATGTTAACCCCTTCAAGACCAAGCCAGTTTTCACCATAAGCACCAAGACACATTTCGCAAATCTGACGTGTCACTTTATGTGGTAATAATGCTGGAATGCTTTTACTTATCCAAGCAATTCTGAGATTGTTTTCTCGTGACATATTGCACTTCATGTTAGTGGTAAATTTCAGTCAATATGTATTACCTTCATTTAGAAAAAAAATCCTAAATTTGGAAAAATTTACAATTTTCTAAATTTGAATTGTTCTGCTTTTAAGACGGATAGTGACCTTATAAAATAGTTATTACTTTACATTCACCATATGTCTACTTTAGGTTTGCATCATTTTGTAAATGTTGTTTAATTTTGAAACATTTCTAAACCCACTTTTTTAAGGACTAATACAGTTATGAAGTCATTTGTGGGGATTACATAGTAGAAATCACCCATAAATGAAACCATTTTAGAACCTACTCTCCTCAAATTATTCAAAACTTATTTTACAAGTTTTTAAACCCTTTAGGTGTTCCACAAGAGTTAAAGAAAAATGAAAATGAAATTTTAAAATTTCAAATTTTTTTTGCAGATTTTCCATTTAAATTTATTTTTTCCAGTAAAGCAGCAAGGGTTAACAGCAAAACAAACTTCAACATTTCAACATTTATTACCCTGATTTTGCAGTTTATAGAAACATCCCATATGTGGTTGTAAACTGTTGTATAGGTACACCGTAGGGCTCAGAAGGGAAAGAGGACCACATGGTTTTTGGAGAGCAGATTTTGCTGGAATGGTTTTTGGGTGCCTTGTCGCATTTGACGAGAGCCTATGGTAGTCCTACAGTAGAAACCCCATATAAGTGACCCCAGGGGTGTAGTGACTGCTTTGACGCCACAGGAGTTTCATAGAATTTAGAAAGACTTGCCTGTGAAAATGAAAAATTTAATTTCTTCCAATAAAATGTTGCATAAGCTCCTCATTTTTCATTTTCACAAGCGGGAACAAGAATAAAAAGCACCCAAAATTTTGTTAAGCATTTTCTCCTGAACACTGAAACACCCCATTTGTAGTCGTAAACTGCTGTTTGGGTACATGGCAGGGATCAGAAGGGAAGGAGAGCCATATGTTTTAGAGGGCAGATTTTGTTTGAATGGTTTTCGGAAACCATTTCACATTTGAGGAGACATTATGGTATCCATAGAGTGGAAACCCCCAAAAAGTTTCTGCTATTACCATTTGTAAAAATTAAACATTTGAGGCTAAAATTGCATATAATTAAAATGCAATGTATTATTTAATAACCACCTCCGGACCGCCTAACGCAGATTCGCGTTCCGGAGGTGGCAGCGCTGCACACAATCACGCATATACGCGTCATCTCGCGAGACGCGAGATTTCCTGTGAACGCGCGCACACAGGCGCGGGCGCGCTCACAGGAACAGAAGGTAAGAGAGTTGATCTCCAGCCTGCCAGCGTTCGCTGGCAGGCTGGAGATGTGTTTTTTTTTAACCCCTAACAGGTATATTAGACGCTGTTTTGATAACAGCGTCTAATATACCTGCTACCTGGTCCTCTGGTGGTCCCCTTTGTTTGGATCGACCACCAGAGGACACAGGTAGCTCAGTAATATGTTGCACCAAGCACCACTACACTACACCCCCCCCTGTCACTTATTAACCCCTTATTCACCCTTGATCACCCCTGATCACCCCATATAGACTCCCTGATCACCCCCCTGTCATTGATCACCCCCCTGTCATTGATAACCCCCTGTAAGGCTGCATTCAGAGGTCCGTATGAATTTTACGGATCCACTGATAGATGGATCAGATCCGCAAAACACATACGGACGTCTGAATGCAGCCTTACAGGGGAGTGATCAATGACGGAGGTGATCACCCCATATAGACTCCCTGATCACCCCCCTGTCATTGATAACCCCCTGTAAGCCTCCATTCAGAGGTCCGTATAAATTTTACGGATCCACTGATAGATGGATCGGATCCGCAAAACGCATACGGACGTCTGAATGGAGCCTTACAGGGGCTTATTAATGACTGTGGTGATCACCCCATATAGACTCCCTGATCACCCCCCTGTCATTGATTACCCCCCTGTCATTGATCAACCCCCTGTAAAGCTCCATTCAGATGTCCGCATGATTTTTACGGAGCCACTGATAGATAGATCGGATCCGCAAAACAAACAGGCGTCTCCCTGGAGCCTTCCAGGGGGGGTGATCACCCCATATAGACTCCCTGATCACCCCCATGTCATTGATCACCCCCCCTGTCAGGCTGCATTCAGATGTCCGTATGATTTTTACGGATCCACGGATACATGGATCGGATCCGCAAAACACATACGGACATCTGAATGGAGCCTTACAGGGGGGTGATCAATGACAGGGGGTGATCACCCCATATAGACTCTCTTATCACCCCCCTGTCATTGATCACCCCCCCTGTCATTGATCACCCCCCCTGTCATTGATCACCCCCCTGTCATTGATCACCCCCCTGTAAGGCTCCATTCAGACATTTTTTTGGCCCAAGTTAGCGGAATTATTATTATTTTTTTCTTACAAAGTCTCATATTCCACTAACTTGTGTCAAAAAATAAAATCTCACATGAACTCACCATACCCCTCATGGAATCCAAATGCGTAAAATTTTTTAGACATTTATATTCCAGACTTCTTCTCACGCTTTAGGGCCCCTAGAATGCCAGGGCAGTATAAATACCCCACATGTGACCACATTTCGGAAAGAAGACACCCCCAGGTATTCCGTGAGGGGCATATTGAGTCCATGAAAGATTGAAATTTTTGTCCCAAGTTAGCGGAAAGGGAGACTTTGTGAGAAAAAATAAAAAATATCAATTTCCGCTAACTTGTGCCAAAAAATTTTTTTTCGATGAACTCGCTATGCCCCTCATTGAATACCTTGGGGTGTCTTCTTTCCAAAATGGGGTCACATGTGGGGTATTTATACTGCCCTGGCATTCTAGGGGCCCCAAAGCGTGAGAAGAAGTCTGGTATCCAAATGTCTAAAAATGCCCTCCTAAAAGGAATTTGGGCACCTTTGCGCATCTAGGCTGCAAAAAAGTGTCACACATCTGGTATCGCCGTACTCAGGAGAAGTTGGGGAATGTGTTTTGGGGTGTCATTTTACATATACCCATGCTGGGTGAGAGAAATATTTTGGTCAAATGCCAACTTTGTATAAAAAAATGGGAAAAGTTGTCTTTTGCCAAGATATTTCTCTCACCCAGCATGGGTATATGTAAAATGACACCCCAAAACACATTCCCCAACTTCTCCTGAATACGGCGATACCACATGTGTGACACTTTTTTGCAGCCTAGGTGGGCAAAGGGGCCCACATTCCAAAGAGCACCTTTAGGATTTCACAGGTCATTTACCTACTTACCACATATTAGGGCCCCTGGAAAATGCCAGGGCAGTATAACTACCCCACAAGTGACCCCATTTTGGAAAGAAGACACCCCAAGGTATTCTGTGAGGGGCATGGAGAGTTCCTAGAATTTTTAATTTTTTGTCACAAGTTAGTGGAAAATGATGATTTTTTTTTTTGATTTTTTTTCTTACAAAGTCTCATATTCCAGTAACTTGTGACAAAAAATAAAAAATTCTAGGAACTCGCCATGCCTCCACGGAATACCTTGGGGTGTCTTCTTTCCAAAATGGGGTCACTTGTGGGGTAGTTATACTGCCCTGGCATTCTAGGGGCCCAAATGTGTGGTAAGGAGTTTGAAATCAAATTCTGTAAAAAATGACCAGTGAAATCCGAAAGGTGCTCTTTGGAATATGGGCCCCTTTGCCCACCTAGGCTGCAAAAAAGTGTCACACATCTGGTATCTCCGTATTCAGGAGAAGTTGGGGAATGTGTTTTGGGGTGTCATTTTACATATACCCCTGCTGGGTGAGAGAAATATCTTGGCAAAAGACAACTTTTACCATTTTTTTTATACAAAGTTGGCATTTGACCAAGATATTTATCTCACCCAGCATGGGTATATGTAAAATGACACCCCAAAACACATTCCCCAACTTCTCCTGAATACGGAGATACCACATGTGTGACACTTTTTTGCAGCCTAGGTGGGCAAAGGGGCCCATATTCCAAAGAGCACCTTTCGGATTTCACTGGTCATTTTTTACAGAATTTGATTTCAAACTCCTTTCCACACATTTGGGCCCCTAGAATGCCAGGGCAGTATAACTACCCCACAAGTGACCCCATTTTGGAAAGAAGACACCCCAAGGTATTCCGTGAGGGGCATGGCGAGTTCCTAGAATTTTTTATTTTTTGTCACAAGTTACTGGAATATGAGACTTTGTAAGAAAAAAAAAAAAAAAAATCATCATTTTCCACTAACTTGTGACAAAAAATAAAAAATTCTAGGAACTCGTCATGCACCTCACGGAATACCTTGGGGTGTCTTCTTTCCAAAATGGGGTCACTTGTGGGGTAGTTATACTGCCCTGGCATTCTAGGGGCCCAAATGTGTGGTAAGGAGTTTGAAATCAAATTCTGTAAAAAATGATTAGTGAAATCCGAAAGGTGTCACACATGTGGTATCTCCGTATTCAGGAGAAGTTGGGGAATGTGTTTTGGGGTGTCATTTTACATATACCCATGCTGGGTGAGATAAATATCTTGGTCAAATGCCAACTTTGTATAAAAAAATTGTAAAAGTTGTCTTTTGCCAAGATATTTCTCTCACCCAGCATGGGTATATGTAAAATGACACCCCAAAACACATTTCCCAACTTCTCCTGAATACGGAGATACCAGATGTGTGACACTTTTTTGCAGCCTAGGTGGGCAAAGGGGCCCATATTACAAAGAGCACCTTTCGGATTTCACTGGCCATTTTTTACAGAATTTGATTTCAAACTCCTTACCACACATTTGGGCCCCTAGAATGCCAGGGCAGTATAACTACCCGACAAGTGACCCCATTTTGGAAAGAAGACACCCCAAGGTATTCCGTGAGGGGCATGGTGAGTTCCTAGAATTTTTTATTTTTTGTCACAAGTTAGTGGAATATGAGACTTTGTAAGAAAAAAAAAAAAAAAAAAATCATAATTTTCCGCTAACTTGTGACAAAAAATAAAAAGTTCTATGAACTCACTATGCCCATCAGCGAATACCTTAGGGTGTCTACTTTCCGAAATGGGGTCATTTGTGGGGTGTTTGTACTGTCTGGGCATTGTAGAACCTCAGGAAACATGACAGGTGCTCAGAAAGTCAGAGCTGCTGCAAAAAGCGGAAATTCACATTTTTGTACCATAGTTTGTAAACGCTATAACTTTTACCCAAACCATTTTTTTTTTTACCCAAACATTTTTTTTTTTATCAAAGACATGTAGAACAATAAATTTAGAGCAAAATTTATATATGGATCTCGTTTTTTTTGCAAAATTTTACAACTGAAAGTGAAAAATGTCATTTTTTTGCAAAAAAATCGTTAAATTTCGATTAATAACAAAAAAAGTAAAAATGTCAGCAGCAATGAAATACCACCAAATGAAAGCTCTATTAGTGAGAAGAAAAGGAGGTAAAATTCATTTGGGTGGTAAGTTGCATGACCGAGCAATAAACGGTGAAAGTAGTGTAGGTCAGAAGTGTAAAAAGTGGCCTGGTCTTTCAGGGTGTTTAAGCACTGGGGGCTGAGGTGGTTAATTTCACAATTCATGCCCCACAAATTCAATGAAACAACTGTGGGGTAAAGCCAATCACTATACCCCTAGGTAAATTCCTTGAATGGTTTGTTTCTCAATATGCAGTAACTCTTTCGAGATTTCAACAGTAGGGGTACCTCAGGGTTTTTCAAATGTGACAACTGAGAACCATTCCTGCAAAATCTGCCCTCAAAAAAACAAAAGACGCTCCTTCTTTTCTGAGCCCTGAGGTGTACCTATACATTAGTTCTATGACATGCCCGTGGGGTCAAAGTGCTCACAACACCCCTTAATAAATTCCTTGAGGTTCGTAGTTTTCAAAATTTCAATTTTTACAGTTTTCACTGTAGGTGTATCTCAGGGTCTCTTCAAACATGACATGGTGCCCAAAAACCAATCCAGCGAAATCTGCCCTTCAAAAACTATATAGCGCTCCTTCCCTTCTGAGCATTGTGGTGTGCCTATACTGTAGTTTATGGCCACATATGGGGTGTTTCTGTAAAGTACTGAATCAGGGTAATAAGTATTGATGTTTGTTTTGCTGTTAACCTTTGCTGTGTTACAGGACAAAATGGATTAAAATGGAAAATCTGCTAAAATTTGAAATTTATAAATTTCACTTCTATTTTACTTTAATTCTGATGGAACACAAAGAGTAAATATGAGAGCAGTTGTTTCTCATGGGAAATGTTTGTATTGTTTAGATGATTACCTCTCTTGAGACTTTGTGGCATTGGAAGATTTTCCTGTAAATAGGGGAAAGTTCATTATGCACCTTTTCCCTGCTGGTTGAATTCACAAGGGTCTGCAATGTGAGACACATGGCTTATTATCTATTCCATATTATATATGCATAAGTAGTAAAGAAATATATAAGGATGATATGTGCAACTGTAATCACATATATTCTGATACCTGACGTGTTTTTTTTTTTTGTGAGCTTGTATCACATAGTATATAAATAAATACTTTCTCTACAGTATTATTGATTATTGATAAGCTATAATTTTATGATTTGGAGTCAGAAGTGAATTACTACTCTGAGAGTAAACAAAGTCTCTAAAATCAGATTTGAATAATTTGAAGGATGTAAGTTATTAGACTTCTAACATCCTAAAAAATAAAATGAAATTTACAAAAAAAAGCCAACATAAAGTAGATATATGTTGAATATAAGATAATAAGTATTTTGTGAGATATTACTATCTGTTTTAAATGTGGAGAAATTCTAATTGAGAAAATTGTATTTTTTAATAAACAATGATAAAACATATCAACCAAAATTCACCTTTTACTGCTGTACTGAAATACAATGTCTCATGAAAAAACTCTCTCAGAATCGTTTGGATAAATAAAAGCATTTCAAATTTATTGCCACATAAAATTACATGTCAGAGTTGCAGAATTAAGCAGCGTCTGAAAGATAAAAACTGGTTGTATCTGGAAGAGGTTAAACAACAAAATATTAAGGTATAGCAACTTAGAAACTAAAACAAACGCCAACCTATGTTGCAAATATTTCTCTACATCTGTACAGCACTATTATTAATAATATTATATATTTTTGAATTATTAATGTGGCCTCAAAGATTTTAGATCAATAAATATAAATAATAATGTTAGTCTTTCAAAGTCTGTCTTAGGTTGAAAGTGAGAGTGATTGATCAGACTGGCAGACAACAAATTGATGAGTTTTCATCTTATCAATGGCATTAAGATAAAGATTTGTTAAGAAAAATGTAATGTACCAAATAAACACAAATGGCCAGTGTGTTAGAATTTTACTGGCAATACAGCTGTGTGACCCTGGATTATTGCGCATATCAAAACTTTTATTTCTGATTTCTGTATTTATTTACAAAAAGTAGTACAACAATAATTTGTAGGGGTATTTAGTACCAGAACCCTGGTGTAAAATAGCAATGGTAGATTAATAATGTTCATGGTTTAATAGTATTAGTATTTTAGCTATATTACAATAGGAGCTGGTTAACTGTACAGTCTACATCCAGCACTTGATGTTTACTTGCTGTGTCCCTACTAGCTTCTTTAACATAGAGGTAACTAATACTTGTAGTGGAGTCTCCGCTCCCTTTGCAGCAACTAGTATTACCAAGGATGTACGAGGGGTGTTCAATAAGTTATCTACCTGAATATAAAAACAACATTTTCTGAGAAAATTGTACTTCTTTTCAATGTAATCGCCCTTGACTACAACACACTTATTCCACTTCGCCTTCAGTGATTGGATGCCCTCAGAATAGAAGGATACTTATTGCTGCTGCAGGATCCTTGCTACCGCCTCTTTGACTGCAGCATCGTCCCACAGCCTAGTTTAACGGCGCCGCCCCCTCTGCTACGTCAACTAATTCATTCAAGCCACGCACCTGGAATCTTCAATTCGTCCGTCTGAAATCTCGCGCAGTACCGTCTACTGCCTGCGCCTGTACGATCCAACCACTTCTGAGGGCAACAGCCTCAAAAGTGTCACTGGGCATGCGCTGAGCCCAGTGACATCTTCTTATCGCTGTTGCCCTCAGGAGCGGTTGGATCGAACAGGCGCAGGCAGTAGGCGGCGGTACTGCGCCTGCGCAACATTTCAGACGGACGAATTGAAGATGCCAGGTGCGTGGCTTAAATGAATTAGGTGACGTAGCAGAGGGGGCGGCGCCGTTAAACTAGGCTGTGGGACGATACTGCATAACAAGGAGGCGTGCTTGGACTCTAAATTAAGGCGGTCTAGGCACTCCAGGGGGGGCGTTACTGGGCTCAGATGGTGATGAATAACGCCCCTCTGGGCACCTTCAGGGTTCATTTGCATAATACAAAAAGAAGAAAGAAAACCACTGCAAGAAATAAGGTATTTTATTAAACATCGTTATGGTGACAGCTTAATATGGTCAAACCAGGTGACAGATTCCCTTTAAGCTCCATTAAGCTGCATTCTCTGATAGCAGCTTGTGATTTGTGAGACTTGTGAGTTGGGGAATTGCCCTTGAAGCAGTAACACACCTGCCGATAACTTCCCATGGCATTTCTCTTTAATTGCCTCATGTAATTCCTTCATTGTTGAATCATAGGTGTCTCCGGTAATTGTTGTCTTGTGTGGCATGAATTCTAGTAATAAAACGCATTCTGTATACCAAAAAACTGTTGTCATGATCTTTCCAGCTGACTGCTGCACAAATTTCTTTGGGGTTGGTGACCCCTTGTGCTTCCATTGCATGGACTCTTATTTGTTCTCAGGATCATGGTTAGAGATGAGTGAATCGAAGTTGATGAAATGGAATCGGAATTTCCTTACGGTTTGTGGTAACGAATCACATTTTTTCCTAAAATGGCTGCTGCACGTGTTAGGACATGGAGCAAAGAACTCTGGGAATGAGGGATCACCCACAATGCCATGCATGCAGCCAATCAGCAGCCAACCCCTGTGATGTCACAGCCCTATAAATACCCTCAGCCATTTTGGATTCTGCCATTTTTCAGTGTGCTTAGTGCAGGGAGAGATGTTAGCAGGCGCTAGGGAAAGTGGTAGAAAAGACTTTATTGTGCTGTCAAAATTATTTACAAGTTCAGGGAAATATTCAAGGTGTAGGTAAAGAATATGGAGGCATCATTTACACTATAAAAGAAGAACAAGGTGCAATAGGAGAGTGTACAGCCTGGGTAATATGAGCGATTCTATTACACCTTGCTGCACTTATTGGTGATCCAAATTGCTATTATACTGCTGCTTTTAGGTTTGCATTAGATGATACCTCTGTAATTCCAGCAAACCTCGCTTGTTATTGGGATGCAAGTACTGTGTTGCAGTGTGTATTTATAGGAAATATACTTACGTCATATTAACCATTCTGCGGAGCATTTAAATTATTCTACATATTCTTTTGGGGTGTATTAGTGTAAAAAAAGGACGCCTTATTTGCTGTTCTGCGGTGCAGTCACATTGTACTACACATTTTTGTGGGGGTGTTTTAATAGTATAAAAAGTACGTATTATTTGCCGTTCTGTAGTACAATTACATTGTACTACAGCCTTTTTTGGGGTGTATTAGTGAAAGAAAAAAATGTACATTTTATTTGCCGCTCTGAGGTCAAGTTACATTGCTCTACAGCTTTTTTGGGATGTAGTAATGTAAAAAAAAGGACGTCTTATTTACCGTTCTGCAGTGCAGTTACATTGTACTACACACTTTTTTGGGGGTGTTTTAATAGTATAAAAAGTACGTATTATTTGCCGTTCTGCGGTGCAGTTACATTGTACTACAGTCTTTTTTGGGGTGTATCAGTGGGAAAAAAACAGTACATTTTATTTGCCTCTTTGCATCAAGTTACATTGTTCTACAGGTTTTTTGGGGTGTATTAATTTCCTTTTAATTTAATTATTTTATCTAACAGTATGTCAGACAGACAAGTGACAGGCCCTTCAAAGGGAACTGGCAGTGGCCAAAATGTTTCTGGCACAGGCACAAGTAGAAGCAGAATAAGGGGGCATGGCAGCAGGAGTTGCAGCGAGAGGCCTGACCTCCCAGTGTCAGCTAGCGGTCGTGTCTTGACCAGCAACCCAGCGGTGCTTGAATGGTTGACTCGGTCTTCTACTTCATCGCAAGTCCCATCAGAAACTCCCAGCCAAGAGTCGGTGAGTTCTTCAGAGACAACGCTTAGTTAGCATAGCCCAGGAGCATGCCCTGTGCTCTCTCCTGTCCTCAACCTGCCTCTGTCCTTTTCTGTTCCCTCACCGCGAGAAGTACTACATGCTGTGGGCTCAGCTCCACTGTTCAGTGAGGAAGAGCTACTAGAGGACAGTCAGCAGCTATTACCCAGCCAAAATCTGGAGGAGACATCCGCTGCTTCCTCCGCTAGGTGGGCAAGTTGTGATGAGGAGAGTGACGCAGGAGCTGGTATTGCGAGGGGTCAGGCTCCTGACCCAGAGACCGTTGAGGAGGACATAAGTGCCGTGCATACTCTACTTGATGATGATCAAGCCAAATGCACTTGGGAGCCGGGTGCAGAAGTGGCTTCATCATCATCAGGAGAAGAGGGTGTCAGCTTGCCTGTGAGGCAGTGGCTGAGCCAGCAAGATGGTAGCGTGGCTGGGAGTCAGCTGGGTGGCAGCAGTGGGAGGTCAGGAGCCAAATGTGCCCAGGGTAGACCGCCCACTTCGCAGGAGCCTACCTGCCCGGGAAGTAGAGGTGCAGGGGTTCATGGAGGCAGCGGTAGCAGGCAGTCAGTACGGAGTGTTGGGGGAAAATGCCATACTCGGTGGCTTGGCAGTTTTTTGTTAAGCTGCCGGAGGAGGTGAACATGGCCATTTGCCGAATTTGTGGGCAGAAGTATAAGCGTGGCCAGTGTGCCACCGCCCTGCGTCAACACATGCAGCATCATCATAAAGTGGCCTGGGAGAACCATGGCTCCGATGTGGTGGTCCAACCTGCCGCAGCAACTGCTGCATCACCCAGTGGCACGCACCCAATTTCATGCAGTTAAGGCTCCACCACCTCAGCCGAAGGGAGTTGTCTGTCCTTTCTATCATCTGCTGTTCCTGATGCTCCTGCTCCTCCTCCCCATTAGTCATTCTGTCAGCAATCGATCCCCGAAGCGATTGCCAAGAGACAACAGTATGCGTGCACTCATCCAATGGTGCAGAAGCTGAACATCCTCCTGACCAAGTTGCTGGTGCTGCGGTCCCTCCCTTTCCAAGTGGTGGACTCTGCACCTTTCAGAGAACTGATGGCTTGTGCCGAGCTGAGGTGGAGAGTCCCTAGCCGTCATTTCTTTGCGAAAAAGGTAGTACCGGACCTGCACACATATGTAGAATAGAAGGTGGGCCAGTCCTTGAGCCTGTCGGTGTCTGCCAAAGTGCACGGCAGCGCAGACATGTGGAGCTGTAACTACGGTCAAGGGAAATATATGTCCTTTACGGCCCACTAGGTAAATGTGGTTCCTGCACAGCCACACCAGAAACTTGGCCAGGTGACGCCACTTCTGCCTCCACATTCTCACGCCGTTGGTCCAGTGACAATGTCCGCCTCTGCCTCCTCATCTTCCACTATGTCCTCAGCCTCCACTGCAGGGACAATTCACAGTGCTCCTCCCTCACACTGCATGTGCAGGGCACAGCGATGTCATGCTGTTCTGCACCTAGTTTGCCTGGGAGAACGGAGTCAGACAGGGGAGGAACTGCTCCACGTCTTTCATCAAGAAATCAAATCCTGGCTTTCTCTTCGACAACTCAAAATCGGAACCATGGTGACTGACAACGGGAAGAACATTGTGTAGGCTCTGCGTCAAGGATTGCTGAGCCATGTGTCCTGCATGGCGCACGTGTTCAATCTGGTTGTAAAGTGGTTGCTGAAGTCTTCCACCCATCCAGAGGCGGCTCTTCCATTAGGCCACTTAGGCCGCCGCCTAAGGCCTCGCTCTGGTGGGGGCCTCGCTCTTGCTCACACCCGACACCGCCACAAGTACAAATTGTAAAAATATTCCGGGCTTGAGCCAGTGCCCCGAATGCTATTTCCGACCCCCCTTGTACTTGTCTGCTGATCTGCTAGGCTGCTGCGCGGTCATGAATTCAGTCACTTCAGAGCGCAACCCTGTCCTGTGGCGCGTGATACCATGAGACCCGCCGTGGGAGGTCAAGGGTCTCCCGGGATTACGTGCCGCAGGATGGGGTTGCTCTCAAGTGACTAAACTCATGCCTGTGCAGCAGCCTAGCAGATCAGCGGACAAGTAGAAGGTGGGGGGCAAATTTCATAATATGAGGCAGTGTGTGGGCAAATTTGTGTGGCAGTGTGTGGGGCAAATTACTTAATGGGGGGCAGTGTGGCGGACAAATTACTTAATGTGGGCAGTGTGGGGGGTAAATTACTTAATGGGGGGCAGTGTGGCGGACAAATTACTTAATGGGGGCAGTGTGGGGGGCAAATTACTTAATGGAGGCAGTGTGGCGGACAAATTACTTAATTGGGGCAGTGTGGGGGCAAATTACTTAATTCGGGCAGTGTGGGGTGCAAATTAATTAATGGGGGCAGTGTGGGGGCAAATTACATAATGTGGGGCAGTGTGGGGGCAAATTACTTAATGGGGTCAGTGTGGGGGGGCAAATTACATAGTGTGGGCCATTGTGGGGGCAAATTACATAATGGGGGCACTGTAGGGGGCAGTATTACTAATGAGAGCATTCTAGAACGGAATTACTATTGGTGGGACTATAAGGGGCACTATTACTATGGGGGCACAAATATTTCTTTAGGATAGTATTTGTGGTATTGGGGCCGGGGCACAGCGAGCAGCAGGAGAACACTGTGGGGACTCCAGGTTGTGGGATTGTGGCGAAACCAACCTCGCCACTGGGTTTTGGAGAGGCCTGTTTACCAGCCTCTTGCCTCAGGATTATGGCCCATACTAACTTTAAAGGAGAAGACAGACCGGCCGCACAGCTTAAATCTATCTTTGGAATTGTATTTTGTTATGTGAGGGTACCCAGATAGCTAATTTTATTGTATTTGTGTATTCTGAGTGCCATTCACCTAATGATATGCACTCAGACTTGAGCTATCTGGGAATATGTTAAATGTCTGTGTTTTCTGTGGGGGTGTGACATTGTGTGTTTGGGTGGTGATTTCTGTCCTGTTGTCTCCACATGTGTATTGGCGATTTCCCTTTGTCCTGAGAGATAATTGAATTGCTCCTCGGGTGTCTCCAGGGCAGAGAGGAGGAAACCATGATGCATTGTGGGGATGTGTTGTGTCTGTGTATCCTGAGTGCTACGTATCTGTCCTGTGTCACAGTCTTCCTTCTGGTCCCCTAGGGGCGTGTCCACCAGATGGGAACCTGCATAAATACGGGTGGGTAGCCCTCAATAAAGTGTTCCTGTTTTATCCTTCATCATGTTGAGGCTGGTGTTTGGGTAACTGATCAACACTGGGGGATTGCTATACGCTGGGAGATTTGCTATACTCCCCTGGCTATAACTACTAGCTCTTTTAAGAGCTGTTCCTGCTCTCTGGTTTTAGGAGAGGTTCACCAACTGGAGCCTGGAGCCTTGTCGTAGGTCCAGGGTGGGTAGGAGACGGTGAGACCTCAACCAAGCTTCGGCGGTTCGTGGGGTCTGCAGTGCGTACGGTGTCAAGTGGAGTGCTTGGAGTCCTCGGAAAGCACTAGGAGCATCCATTCAACGGAGGCACCCGGTCGGGGTGCTAGGAGATCCGTTACAGGGATGATGATAGAAAAGTGAGGACACTAAGATGTCTATGTGTCCCACTCTGCAGAGACGAGGCGGCTGAGAGAAGTGTCCGGACTGAATGGAGAAGATGATCACAAAGAAGATCTACATCAGAGGAGACGTCACCTGGAGGCTCTGAATGTGACAGGTATATGCTGCTGTATAGCAAATACAGCAAAATGCGGTGTGTGGGGGGAGGGTTGATTTAGAGAACTGGGCCAGGGTTAATGCAAAGTGTTAATATGCACTGTGAATATAAGCCCTGTACTGTGTTATCACTGTGCATATGAACCCTTTACTGTGATGTCACTGCATATTAAAGGGGTACTCCAGGATAGGAAAATAAATCCCCTATCCAAAGGATAGGAGATAAGTGTCTGATCGGGGGGGTCCGGCCGATGGGATCCCCCATGATCTCCTGTATGGTACTCCGGATCTCCTTGTGCCCGGAGCGGTGGTCAACACTCCCCCTCCATGTATCTATCGGAGAGCCGCAGATACAGCACTTGTGTATCTCCGAGTCTTCCATAGAGATACATTGAGGGGGAGTGTTGACCACACCACCGCTCCGTGCGGTGGTTGACACAGCTTATTTCTTGAGGACTGAGCCGGGGAGCTGTACAGGAGATCATGAGCATCCAACGATCTTCGTGGGGGCCTCATGTTCGAGTTTCGCCTAAGGCCTCACAAAGTCTAGAGCTGCCTCTGCGCCCATCTACAAGACATCCTGAAAATGGCCAGGAAACTTTTGCATGCACTTCAGCCACTCGTACACCTCAAAGCACACCCTCCTTGAGCTGCAGCGGCAGAACGGCATATGTTGGACCGATTATATGAACAGAGAAAGGCCATAAACGATTTCTTGATGATGCTTGCAGACAGAGGTATACCCCTGTGTAACTTCGATGTTAGCCATTGGCAGCTTATGCATGATACCTGCCGTTTGCTTGGGCCCTTTGAGGAGGCCACTTTATTTGTCAGTCGCCAGGACTACAGGATAAATAACGTCATTCCACTGATCCATGTCCTGGAACAAATGCTGGCCAGGGGACAGGAGACATGGCGACTACATCTCATGGCCACATGAGCCCTGTGAGGGCTGAACTAGAGTAGGAAAAGGATGAGGAGGAGGACATTTGAGTACAAGCAATTAGAAGAGAAATTATTGATTTTTCTACACAGCTGACAGGAGAGGAGGAACAGGAGGAGCAGGACCAGCCAGAGGAGCTACAGGGCGATGAGGTAGACGAGGCAGAGAGTATGCAGTGGAGATGGAGGTAGGGAGGCAGGATTTTCAAACACCAGTACCTGATGCATCAGACTAGATCATCCATGGTGCCACACCTACACTTTGACAAAAGAGGCTTGTTTCTTCTGGCTACTATTCTGATGCTGCCACCCACCTGATGCCACACCTGATACCAGGTGCTCCTACTGCCAGCCACCGTCTTCAGCTGGTACTGGTATTGGCCCCCACCTCCCCACTCTGTCACTAAGTCACTCTGTGTTCTCCTCATGCTGCTGCTACATCAACACTATGTATCTGGGCCACTCTGTGGTCTCCTCATACTGCTGCCACATCACTACTCTGTGGTCTCCTTATACTGCTGCCACCTCAGCACTCTGTGGTCTCATTATGCTGCTGCCACATCACTACTCTGTGGTCTCCTCATGCTTCTGCCATCTCAACACTATGTCACTGGTCCACTGTGTGGTCTCCTCATGCTGCTGCCACCTCCCCACTCTATCACTGGGCCACTCTGTGGTCTCCTCATGCTGCTTCCACCTCAACACTATGTCACTGGGCCACTCTGTGGTCTCCTCATACTGCTGCCACATCCCTACTCTGTGGTCTCCTTATGCTGCTGCCACCTCAGCACTCTGTGGTCTCATTATGCTGCTGCCACATCACTACTCTGTGGTCTCCTCATCCTTCTGCCATCTCAACACTATGTCACTGGTCCACTGTGTGGTCTCCTCATGCTGCTGCCACCTCCCCACTCTATCACTGGGCCACTCTGTGGTCTCCTCATGCTGCTGCTAACTCAACACTATGTCACTGGGCAACTCTGTGGTCTCCTCATGCTGCTGCCATATCCCCACTCTGTCACTGGGCCACTCTGTGGTCTCTTCATGCTACTGCCACATCACTACTCTGTGGTCTCCTCATGCTGCTGCCCCTTCTCCACTCTGTGATCTCCTCATGCTGCTGCAACTTCTCCACTCTATGATCTCCTCATGCTGCTGCCACCTCAACACTATGTCACTGGGCCACTCTGTGGTCTCCTTATGCTGCTGCCACATCACTATTCTGTGGTCTCCTCATGCTGCTGCCACCTCAACATTTTGTGGTCTCCTCATGTTGCTGCCACCTCCCTACTCTGTCACTGGGCCACTCTGTGGCCTCCATATGCTGCTGCCACATCACTACTCTGTGGTCTCCTTATGCTGCTGCCACATCACTATTCTGTGGTCTCCTCATGCTGCTGCCACCTCAACATTTTGTGGTCTCCTCATGTTGCTGCCACCTCCCTACTCTGTCACTGGGCCACTCTGTGGCCTCCATATGCTGCTGCCACATCACTACTCTGTGGTCTCCTTATGCTGCTGCCACATCACTACTCTGTGGTCTCCTCATGCTGCTGCCACTTCTCTACTCTGTGGTCTCCTCATGCTGCTGCCACCTCAACACTCTGTGGTCTACTCATGCTGCTGATACCTCAACACTATGTCACTGGGCCACTCTGTGGTCTCTTCATGTTGCTGCCACCTCCCCACTCTGTCCCTGGGCCACTCTGTGGTCTCATTATGCTGCTGCCACATCACTACTCTGTGGTCTCCTCATGTTGCTGCCACTTCTCTACTCTGTGGTCTTCTCATGCTGCTGCCACATCACTACTCTATGGTCTCTTTATGCTGCTGCCACCTCAACACTATGTCACTGGGCCACTCTGTGGTCTCCTCATGCTGCTTCCACATCACTACTCTGTGGTCTCCTCATGCTGCTGCCATATCACTTCTCTGTGGTGTCCTCATGCTGCTGCTACTTCTCCACTCGTTCACTGGGCCACTGCATCCCTACTGCATTTAAACTGCTTGGCTCAAAACTTTACTTGGTAGTAGGAAGGTGCATCATCACCATATACAGCAATCATCTTTTCATGGATTTCTTTAGGCTTCTTTCCTTCCTTTGTATTTAATCAGATAATTTAATCATGGAGGCCCGCACTGTACTGCACTTGCCATCAGTGATGGCCAGTTCGCAGTGTTCACCAGCGAACCCATGCGGGCTGCCATTTTGACTCACAAGTCCGGCGATGCACAGGTAATCAAATGTGGTCACTGGGAGCAGGCAGTTCTGAGAACAGCCGCCGGGGCTAATGGATTTAAGGTAGACACATTTTCTGGCATGTACACTGTTTATTGCTATGTGAGCACTAAAGTTCCTAATTCAGCATAAATACATTCCTAGTACTAAGCTTCTGTCATTATTCTGCCCAGCTGAGTTAGAGAATCATTACAGATCACATCTGCCTCAGTCTTGGTATTTCTGAAGTGTTTAGTGTGGTTATAGCACCATCTAGAGGTGTTAAGTTGTATTACACTTTGTTTTTCCTGTTACAATACTACTGCATTGTGGGTGGTGCACTGCATTGTGGGAGTGCAAAGCAATCTGGGAAAGAGAAGTCTCCGGTCTCCATGACACATTAGCAGAGCTCTCCTATGCATGTATTCTTCTCAAACTCCACCATCCTTGTAAAATCATATCTGGTGAGAGAGCTACCTTCATTTCAGGAATATTGTGTGTTGCAGAGCTGGTGTGTGTTGCAGAGCTGTAATTGTTACTGAGGGAGTTGTTATTACTGTTAGCTAGACATGTCAACTTATGTACAGGCAGCCATTTAACCATAAGCCTCACTGTCAATGAAAATGTTATAGTACATGCTATGCTTAATACTTATACATGTTATTTGTATTCTTGTAGTTTTACCAAACAATCCTGTTTTATCAATCAATCAATCAATCAAATATGTACGACCTCTTGACCCATAAACAAGTTAGACTACAAACCGGATTCCAAAAAAGTTGGGACACTAAACAAATTGTGAATAAAAACTGAATGCAATGATGTGGAGATGGCAAATGTCAATATTTTATTTGTAATAGAACGTAGATGACAGATCAACCGTTTAATCCGAGTAAATGTATAATTTTAAAGGAAAAATACGTTGATTCCAATTTTCACTGTGTCAACAAATCCCAAAAAAGTTGGGACAAGTAGCAATAAGAGGCTGGAAAAAGTAAATTTGAGCATAACGAAGAGCTGGAAGACCAATTAACACTAATTAGGTCAATTGGCAACATGATTGGGTATAAAAAGAGCTTCTCAGAGTGGCAGTGTCTCTCAGAAGCCAAGATGGGTAGAGGATCACCAATTCCCACAATGTTGCGCAGAAAGATAGTGGAGCAATATCAGAAAGATGTTACCCAGCGAAAAATTGCAAAGACTTTGCATCTATCATCATCAACTGTGCATAACATTATCCGAAGATTCAGAGAATCTGGAACAATCTCTGTGCGTAAGGGTCAAGGCCGTAAAACCATACTGGATGCCCGTGATCTCCGGGCCCTCAAACGACACTGCACCACAAACAGGAATGCTACTGTAAAGGAAATCACAGAATGGGCTCAGGAATACTTCCAGAAACCATTGTCAGTGAACACAATCCACCGTGCCATCCGCCGTTGCCAGCTGAAACTCTACAGTGCAAAGAAGAAGCCATTTCTAAGCAAGATCCACAAGCTCAGGCATTTTCACTGGGCCAGGGATCATTTAAATTGGAGTGTGGCAAAATGGAAGACTGTTCTGTGGTCAGACGAGTCACGATTCGAAGTTCGTTTTGGAAATCTGGGACGCCATGTCATCCGGACCAAAGAGGACAAGGACAACCCAAGTTGTTATCAACGCTCAGTTCAGAAGCCTGCATCTCTGATGGTATGGGGTTGCATGAGTGCGTGTGGCATGGGCAGCTTGCATGTCTGGAAAGGCACCATCAATGCAGAAAAATATATTCAGATTCTAGAACAACATATGCTCCCATCCAGACGTCATCTCTTTCAGGGAAGACCCTGCATTTTTCAACAAGATAATGCCAGACCACATTCTGCATCAATCACAACATCATGGCTGCGTAGGAGAAGGATCCGGGTACTGAAATGGCCAGTCTGCAGTCCAGATCTTTCACCTATAGAGAACATTTGGCGCATCATAAAGAGGAAGGTGCAACAAAGAAGGCCCAAGACGATTGAACAGTTAGAGGCCTGTATTAGACAAGAATGGGAGAGCATTCCTATTTCTAAACTTGAGAAACTGGTCTCCTCGGTCCCCAGACGTCTGTTGAGTGTTGTAAGAAGAAGGGGAGATGCCACACAGTGGTGAAAATGGCCTTGTCCCAACTTTTTGTTGACACCATGAAATTCTGATTCAACATATTTTTCCCTTAAAATGGTAAATTTTCTCAGTTTAAACTTTTGTTCCGTGATTTATGTTCTATTCTGAATAAAATATTAGAAGTTGGCACCTCCACATCATTGCATTCAGTTTTTATTCACGATTTGTATAGTGTCCCAACTTTTTTGGAATCCGGTTTGTACAAAGAACAGTCCTCCTATACAGTGTTCATTTTAGGACATGGTCAGATATCATAGTCAAGTATCAAAATAATGCCAATGTGACACCTGACCCTGACACCTGACCCTGACACCTGACCCTGACACCTGACCCTGACACCTGACCCTGACACCTGACACCTGACCCTGACCCTGACACCTGACCCTGACACCTGACCCTGACACCTGACCCTCACACCTGACTCTCATATCTGAGTTTGACTTATGCTCTTCATAGGTCAGGGTCAAAGTGAGAATGAGTTGAACAAAAATCCCAAGCTTATACAAGGAAAGCTGGTATCTCAGTGGTAATGCTGTTGCCCCATGTCCAGGCTTTCTGAGTTCAAAGCCCCTTTCAGCCTCAAAAAATGTTTACATTTTATTATGCCCTAGGTAAGAGGCAAATTTAAATGATGTGTGACGCTGATATCTCACGTCCTTCACTAGTCAGTGTCACAAAACATTTTAGTTTTACTGTGGTTTTGTATGCTACATCACATAGATGAACAAAAATCACAAGCTCATCCAAGGCAAGCTGATAGCTCAGTGGTAATGCTGTTGCCTCTTGTCCAGGCTTTATGAGTTCAAAACCCCTTTCAGCCTCTAAAAAATGTTTATATTTTATTATGCCCTAGATAAGAGGCAAATTTAAATGATGTGTGACGCTGATATCTCACGTCCTTCACTAGTCAGTGTCACAAGGGATCTTAGGTTTACTGTGCTTTTTCTGTACTACATCTCATAGATCAAAAAAAATTACAAACTTCAGTGTCTAAAGCTAAAGCTCAGTGGTAAGACACTTGCTTGGTATGTAGTGTTCATGGGTTCAAAGCCCCTTCCAGGCTTTTAATGAAATTAATATTTTATATTTTATTGAGCTCTAGATCAGAGACAAATTCAAATGGTGTGTGATGTAAGTAGTCCTTTTTTATTTTATTAAGAGTACATGGGCAGCACTATAGTAAAGGGGGCCCTGTATACAGAGCTGTATCCTGGATTTTACATATCTACTGTATATATATGTATATTATACACACAGTGTCTATAGCTTCACCACACTGAGATCTGCTCAGAAAGCTGATATACATTACTGGTTTATCCACAGACACAATATATGATCATACAGATCGCAGTACTATGTGATAGCTTCTAAGTATAGTAATGTTATAGCTTGGAGGTTACATTAATGGCTTTGCATGTTGAAGTCCCCAGAAAGACATATGTTTTTTTCTTTAATAGCATATACTATAATAAATAATATGTCATTAACCCATAGGATACCAGCGCTGTACATGTATGTCGCTGGAAACACGGTCACAAATCCCAGCGCCATACAGGTACAGCGCTCTGATCGGGCGGCCACAGGAGCTACTCCCGCCCGATCAGCTGCAGGGGTCCGGCAGGCACTGATAGTTGGACCCCTGCTGTATGCACCGGCATCGGTGAAAACACTGATGCCGGCTCATTAACCCTTGCACTGCTGCGGTCAGCGCTGACGGCTGCATGTGCGGTATCCCCGTGGTGCTGTGACGTCAGCCTGCTGTCTAGCCCTGTCAGTCAATGGGGGGAGGGGTGTGTGTGCAGAGCACAGGGGGTGTTATAGAGCATTGCTCAGAATAGGGTTGCCACCCGTACGGGAATTACCCGGACAGTCCGGGTTTGCAATCCTGTGCCTGGGTACAAGCCTTTCTCAGACCCGGGCACAGGATCAGCTGTGAATGATGGTGGCGGTGGCTGGGCACAGGGAGATGAGCGCTTCCATTGTGGAAGCGCTCATCTCCATAGTTATCTGTATCGCCGTCCTCAGGACATCGATACAGACGGCTGTGCTGCGGCAGGGGAGGGAGAGGCGTCTCCCTCCCCTGTTCCTCTGATAGGCTGCGGGCCTTGTGCCTGCAGCCTATCAGAGGCCGGTGCAGGCGGCGCAATGACGCCATCACGCCTCCTGAGCCGTACAGCATGGTACACAGGCCGGGAAGAGGCCTGCATCGCATCGTTGGAGGTAAGTAAAAGTTTTTTTTTTTTTTTTTTTTTTTTAGAGAAGAGAGGCACCTGAAATTGGCACATATGGGGGAAGGGGTGGAAAGAGACACCCTATACTGGCACATATTGGGGAGCAGGAGAAATGAGGCACTTGAAACTGGCACATATGGGAGAAGGGGGGAGAGGCACCTTATACTGGCACATATTTCGGGGGGGGGGGGTGGAGAAAAGAGGCACTTGAAATTGGCACATATAGGGGAATGGGTGGAAAGAGGCACCTTATACTGGCACATATTGGGGGGGAATGAGGCACTTGAAACTGCCACATATAGGGGGAAGGGGGGGAAAGAGGCACCTTATACTGGCACATATTGGGCGGGGGAGAAATGAGGCACTTGATACTGGCACATATAAGGGAAGGGGGGGAAGAGGCACTTTATACTGGCACATATTGGGGGGAGAGAAATGAGGCACTTGATACTGGCACATATAAGGGAAGGGGGGAAGAGGCACCTTATACTGGCAAATATTGGGGGGGGAGAAAAGAGGCACTTCTTACTGACACATGGGGGGGCATCTATGGGGGGCACTTCTTACTGGCACATTATTTGGGGGCTTCTACTGAGGCCACAAAAAATGGGTATTTTATATGGGGGGCTCTGCATTGTACTAGTATTATCAGGGGGTTTATCTGTTTCTGCAGTATAGTATTGGGGAGCACAGCGGCACAGTATTGGGGGTAGTAGGATGATTTGTCCAGAGGATGATGGAAAAGTAGTAAACTAAGATTTTTTTTTTGTTGTTGTCAAACTGCAGAGACGAAAAATGGCGACAAAATGGTAGTCTGGTCTGAAGGTCTGAAAGGAGAAGATGAGGAAAGAGAACATATACATCAAAGGAGATGTCACTGGATGTAAGAGGTATGAGGCGCTGTATTTCTGTAGTGACGGGATCAGGGGCGTAACGATCGTAGTGCGACAGCGACCAGGGGTGGAGGCGGTGCATGGGTGTGGCTGGAGGCGGGACATGGGTGGGGCCTGGAAGGGGGCCCTCCCTCCCTTCTGTTCGGGTTTGGCTTGAAGAAAAGGTGGCAACCCTAAACGCCATGCGCAAAACCCGAGCATGGTACAAAGAAGTTGCGGTCTACTTGGTGCAGGTTGCCTTGTACAACTCTTTTGTACTGTTCCAGAGCTCTGGCAACACAGGGAAATTCCTGCAGTTCTAGGAGGCAGTCCTCAAGGCCCTGATCTTTTCTGACCGGGAAAGAGCAGGCCAGAGTACCTCAGGAACTGGAGGCGCCAGGATCGTCCCTGGCCAACACTTTCCAGGTGTGGTTCCCCCATACTGGAAAGAAGGGACGGTCCCAAAAAAAAGTGCAGCGTGTATAACAGGAGGGGGATACGGAAGGACACCACTACTCAGTGTGACACGTGCCTGCCCCGATCATCCGGGCCTCTGTATTGACTGTTGCTTCAGGGAGTGCCACACTTCCATGGAGTACTAACTTTATAATCCCCTTCCCCCATTTTAATTTATTTCTCCACAGTCTTCACAGGAATAGCTGCAAAGTGGAGGGGAAGATTCAAAATCTCCTTTTATTACACTAACATGTTCTTGTAGCCCCTTTTACTTCATTTTTACAAGGGGTAATAGGAGAAAAAGCGGCCCAAAGTTCGTAGCCCAATTTCTCCCGTGTAAGGACATACCCCATATGTGGACGTAAAGTGCTCTGCGGGAGAACTACATGGCTCAGAAGAGAAGGAGCGCCATTGGGATTTTGGTTGTCCAAAATCCCAATAGCGCTCTTTCTCTTCTGAGCCGTGTAGTTCACCCGCAGATCACTCTACATCCACATATGAGGTATTTCTCTTTCGGGAGAAATTGGGCTATAAACTGTTGGGTGAACAAGTTCGTTTGCTCCACCATCAGATTCACAAATTGTTCACTGAAAAAAAACAAAAAATGTCATATTCAGTGAAGCCCACTGTGCGAATCTGGATTCCTGGTTGTCCAACAAAGTCAGGAATCAAGGGCTCAAAATCCTCTGGGGTACTCCAGCCAAGTTCACCGGTAGAGGGCTCAGGTAAACTTGCCTGGTGAGCTGGAAAACTAGTACGAGCCCCAGGGCTGCTCATACTAGTGTGGGCCACAGGGTTCCTGGCATGGGGGGCTCCTGGCTCCGCCTGGCGGCGTCTCCGCCGCCTTGGGGCTCATCATCATCACTAGATGATGAGGAGAATGAGGATGACAACAGGAAAGTGGGGTCATCCTCGTCCTCACTGGGGCTCTCCGACTCCGAGAACTGGGCTGTATGCCTCCTCGGCCGAGAACATCCGGCGGGCCATCTTAGAACGCTAAAGGGAGTGCGTGTGTGTTTAAAACTTTATTTAGTGTGTGTGTGTGTGGGGGAAGCGGTGTGTTTTTATGTATGCCCTACCCTAACCCACCCTAACCTAACAGAATCCCTTAAAAATTGCTCACAGCCCAAAAACTTGCTGATCAGCGGTACCAAGCTGATCAGCGGTGGGGTGGGCGATGCGCTAACAGTGGCCAGGTGCTCTTTTACAGCTAAGAGTGCCGGCCACAGTCAGCGCACCTACAAAAAGAAAAAAAATGCGCTTGTGCCCCAAAATATGGGGGGGGGGGCAAGCTGCAGCACCCCTGGGGGGACGGGGGTCGCACAAGTTGCTGTGGACCCTAGACACCCTCAGATCCGGGTGCAGCACACAAAAAATAACGTTGTTTTTTTTCACTACCCCTGCCTAACCTAAAGCTCCCCCTAAATGTTTATATGCCAGATAGCACTTTATGGGGTCTCAGGGGCCACAGATGGCGGCGGATCATGTGGGATGCAGATGGACCGACACAGGGCTCCTCTCTTCTTACTCACACAGAAGCCTGTGGGCGGGGAGAGCGGAGCTCCAGGACGTTATCTCCAGGTCAGTCCCTCCAACCAATCACAGGCGATCCTCACCCTCATCCTCCGTCACCGCCACCTCACAGGATCTACGGAGGGTGATTGGTGGTGTATATTACACCACTGATCACCCTCCTATTCCGGGTCACCGGAGACCTGAATAACCTGGAAATGCTGCAAACCGCAGGTCTCAATTGACCTGCGGTTAGCAGCGATCGCCGGTATGGGGAAGGGGGGGGGGGGTCACAGGACCCCCCCTCGGCATTGTCACAGGGTACCTTCTGAATGATTTCAGCAGGCGCACCGTTCCTAACACTGCCCGCCGCACAGCGGTGATCGGAAATACACAGGTGTCCATAAGAGGTTCTGTCACCAGAATCAACCCTATTTTTGGTTCAATAGTTTTTTTTATTGAGTTTTTCAAAGTACAATACACATAAAGCCTCGGGCATTCCCGATTGGCAAACAATAAAAAGTATCAATACACATACAAACAATGCCTGTTATCAGCGAAAGAGTTATTGACTTGGAATAAATGACTACCTCAGTCTGAGAATTCACACCAATGGTTAAGTTATCTGAAGATTCTATAGAGTCCCCCCCCAGCCAGCGACCTTGTCAGGCTCAACAGATTTTTTAAGGCTTCTTCCTATCCCGTCTCCGGCCTGCCTAAAACTGGGTACTGTACGTAGAGTCTGACCATGGTTTCCAGTTTTGAAGGAATTTATCATACTCAACTCCTCCCATAGCTATAATTCTTTCATATGCATACGAGGTATTAAGTGCCGCTGTTAATTCAGAGATATCTGGTATATCTTGGGTTTTCCATTTACGCAGCAGTAATAATTTCGCTGTTACAAAAAAGATACAGTGAATGGCCCTTAAGCGAACCGGTAGAGCGTCAATACCTATCATTAGCAGGACCATTTGTGGTGACCAAGCTACTCCGCGGGGAACAATTTCAGCCAATAAATCTTTACATTGCGACCAATATGTTTGTAACTTAGGGCATTGCCACAGAATGTGGTATAGGGTACCCCTGCCTCCGCATCCTCTCCAGCATCTGTCTGAGACTGAGTCATACATAATTGCTAGTTTATCTGGCGTGTAGTACCATCTTAAAACTGTTTTAATCGCAGATTCTACATGAGATACGCACTTCAAATGTTTGTGTATCATTCTGGGGGCCTGCAGCCATTCCTTTTCAGAAATAGACAGATTCAAATCTTTCTCCCACGCCACCATCAAATGTGAACGTCTAAAGGACCCTGGGTGCAGAATGGTGTTATATAGGGACTTCATGCCTTTTAGATTACTGGTAATATATAATTTTGCTAATTTGTCCATTTTTACTCCGGATGGCTGCAGGCCTTGCAGTAAGTGACGAAGCTGGAGATATTTGAAAAACTCCTGGTTAGAAATATGAAATTTATCTCTGATCCATTGGAATGTCTGCAGTACCCCCTGTCTCATCAAGTCTCCCACATTTTTTATGCCTGCTAACACCCAGTTTGACAGATCCGTTTGGGGAAGCAGTGTACAAATTGTAGAGAAGGGGAGAGAATCGGTTGTAAGAGGAGTGTCTGCGTCTGCTAAAACATGATATCTGGACCACGCTTTCAAAGATGCCAAAACCGTCGGGCCTAGCTGTGTGGGGATGGGAATTTTCCAAAAAGGCAAGCTTAACAGACCTTCCAAAGAATATGGGGCAGCTTGGGAAGCTTCAAGCTGAACCCAAGGTAGATTTTGGGAAGGTTTTGTCCAACCTTTTAGCATGGAGACTAGTGACGTAATATAGTACAACTTTAAATCTGGCAACGCTAGACCTCCCATGTTGCGTTCCCGTGTCATAATTTCTCTGGCTATCCTAGGATGTTTTTTGTCCCAAACGTATTTAGATAAAATTGAATGTGCTCTAGAGAAAAACCTGTCTGGGACGGGAATTGGCAGGGTGCGGTACAAATATAAGAACTTGGGCAGGACGAACATTTTAAAAGTGGCAATTTTCCCCATCCATGAAGTGTCATGTTTGGCAAAGTCTGAGAGTTCCTTCTCTGTGGATTGTAATAAAGCGTCGTAGTTTTGAGCGTAAAGCAAGTTTCGGGAAGAGGACACATTTACTCCCAAATATTTTATGCTATCTAATCTCCAGTTAAACTTCCATGTGTCTTGAAGAGACGCCACCTGGTGGGCCGGCATGTTAAAGGGCAGGGCCTGTGTTTTGGAAGCATTGAGATGATAGTATGAAAGGTCCCCATATATGGAAATTTGGGCCATTACCGCTTTCAGAGACTTCAAATGATTGGTTAGGGTTAAACAGACATCATCTGCATATAGTGATATGACATGGGAGCACCCACCTATAGAAACCCCTGCTATGTTGCAGTCACGTCTAATCGCTTGGGCAAGTGGCTCGATGGCTATTATGAATATAAGGGGTGAGAGGGTACACCCTTGTCGGGTCCCATTTGTGAGCTCAAAAACTTCTGATAGGGCTCCATTCACATATGTCCTGGCCGTGGGGTTGCTATAGAGTGTCTTAATGGCCGTGAGCATGTGACCCGATATCCCCATAACTTCTAGTACCGAAAAGGCAAAGGCCCATCGTAACCTATCGAAGGCCTTTTCCGCATCCAGGGCAAGGGCCAATGTAGGAATCTTATTCTTCTGCACATGGTGTACAGAATCAACCCTATTAGACCTGCCTGGTAGGGCACATTATGCTGATTATGTATGATAAATAGCTGCAGAGATATGCAGAGATTCATATGCAAATAAACAATTTGAGCACTCAGAGGCGGGGCTGAATATTCAGAGCAATGCTCTATAACACCCCCTGTGCTCTGCACCCACACCCCTCCCCCCACTGACTGACAGGGCTAGACAGCAGGCTGACGTCACAGCACCACGGGGATACCGCACATGCAGCCATCAGCGCTGACCGCGGCAGTGCAAGGGTTAATGAGCCGGCGTCAGTGTTTTCACCGATGCCGGTGCATACAGCAGGGGTCCAACTATCAGTGCCTGCCGGACCCCTGCAGCTGATCGGGCGGGAGTAGCTCCTGTGGCCGCCCGATCAGAGCGCTGTACCTGTAAGGCGCTGGGATTTGTGACCGTGTTTCCAGCGACATACATGTACAGTGCTGGTATCCTATGGGTTAATGACATATTATTTATTATAGTATATGCTATTAAAGAAAAAAACATATATCTTTCTGGGGACTTCAACATGCAAAGCCATTAATGTAACCTCCAAGCTATAACATTACCACATGGTTTTTCTATACTTAGAAGCTATCACATAGACTGCGATCTGTATTATCATATATCGTGTCTGTGGATAAACCAGTAATGTATATCAGCTTTCTGAGCAGATTTCAGTGTGGTGAAGCTATAGCACACTGTGTGTATAATACACATATATACAGTAGATATGTAAAATCCAGGATACAGCTCTGTATACAGGGCCCCTTTACTATAGTGCTGCCCATGTACTCTTAATAAAATAAAAAAGGACTACTTACATAACACACCACTTGAATTTGTCTCTGATCTAGAGCTCAATAAAATATAAAATATTAATTTTATTAAAAAAGAAGAAATAGGTTGGTGGTTGGCTCACACCTGGGTGGGTGGCTATGAACGGGTGCTGCTAACTCACGACTTGGGTGCCCGGACCCAAAGAAAATGTGGATAATGGGAAAAGAGGAGTGAGCACTCACACCATCTGGACCATAGGGTATATTTATTGAATAGGACCAGCTATGTCCAATATATCATTCATATATAAACACTCAAATACAATAAAACTTAATAAAACTAGTAGATGGTACTAACACATAAAATTACACTGGTAAACGGTGAGTGTGCAATCCTTGTGCCATTAATGTTCAAAATTGGCACTATGCATCGCCTAGGATTTTGCAGTAGATAAACCACTATTGGTATTGGTGATACCGCAAACCGCAGTCGGAAATTGGAATGTCCAGAAGAGGAAATACCTGTAGCACCAAATAATATTCAAGTCTCCTTGTGCATATGGACATATATTCCAGCAAAAAAGTCTCTCCAAGGTTAGTTTTGTATAACCGCCAAGGACTATAGGTTTCACGCCACTTTGTGCTACTTTAGCAATTCAAGTTCCTACCTGGTTCCAAGTTGTCCCCCGCTAAGCCGTCCTTCCACGAGGAGCGAGTGATGCCGGCTGCTACGGCGTCTCACGTCGCAAGTCTCGGGTTGCTGACGTCACTGTATCGCGGGATCATGGGATTCAGCAGGCAGGAAAAATATTTCGTCAGTGGAACCTGTAGTTGTATCCTGTATCCTGGAGCGGTGTAAATAATAGTGGGTTTCCTTATCGCATGGCCATGCAATATCTTTAGTCAAGATCCAGTGGATTAGGTGGGCGCTTTTCTTCCTGTCACCATTATAATATTCTTAATCTTTTTGTAGTTACTATTAAAAGGTAGAATCATCTTCATATCCATCTTGGAACCAGGTAGGAACTTGAATTGCTAAAGTAGCACAAAGTGGCGTGAAACCTATAGTCCTTGGCGGTTATACAAAACTAACCTTGGAGAGACTTTTTTGCTGGAATTTATGTCCATATGCACAAGGAGACTTGAATATTATTTGGTGCTACAGGTATTTCCTCTTCTGGACATTCCAATTTCCGACTGCGGTTTGCGGTATCACCAATACCAATAGTGGTTTATCTACTGCAAAATCCTAGGCGGTGCATAGTGCCAATTTTGAACATTAATGGCACAAGGATTGCACACTCACCGTTTACCAGTGTAATTTTATGTGTTGGTACCATCTACTAGTTTTATTAAGTTTTATTGTATTTGAGTGTTTATTTATGAATGATATATTGGACATAGCTGGTCCTATTCAATAAATATACCCTATGGTCCAGATGGTGTGAGTGCTCACTCCTAATTTTATTAAAAGCCTGGAAGGTGCTTTGAACCCATGAACACTACATGCCAAGCAAGTGTCTTAACACTGAGCTATAGCTTTAGACACCAAAGGTGGTGATTTTTTTTTTTTTATCTATGAGATGTAATATAGCAGAAAACACAGTAAACCTAAGATCCCTTGTGACACTGACTAGTGAAGGACGTGAGATATCAGCGTCACAAATCAGCGTCACACATCATTTAAATTTGCCTCTTATCTAGGGCATAATAAAATATAAACATTTTTTAGAGGCTGAAAAAGGTTTTGAACTCGTAAAGCCTGGCCAAGAGGCAACAGCATTACCACTGAGCTACCAGCTTACCTTGGATGAGCTTATGATTTTTTTTGTTCATCTATGTGATGTAGCATACAAAACCACAGTAAAACTAAAATGTTTTGTGACACTGACTAGTGAAGGACGTGAGATATCAGCGTCACACATCATTTAAATTTGCCTCTTACCTAGGGCATAATAAAATGTAAACATTTTTTGAGGCTGAAAGGGGCTTTGAACTCAGAAAGCCTGGACATTGGGCAACAGCATTACCACTGAGCTACCAGCTATCCTTGTATAAGCTTGGGGTTTTTGTTCAACTCATTCTCACTTTGACCCTGACCTATGAAGAGCATAAGTCAAACTCAGATATGAGAGTCAGATGTGAGAGTCAGGTGTCAGGTGTCAAGGTCAGGTATCAGGGTCAGCTGTCAGAGACAGGTGTCAGGGTCAGGTGTCAGGGTCAGGTGTCAGAGTCAGGGTCAGGTGTCAGGGTCAAATGTCAGGTGTCAGGGTCAGGTGTCAGGGTCAGGTGTCAGGGTCAGGTGTCAGAGTCAGGTGTCAGAGTCAGGTGTCAGGTGTCAGGGTCAGGTGTCAGAGTCAGGTGTCACATTGGCATTATTTTGATACTTGACTATGATATCTGACCATGTCCTAAAATGAACACTGTACTCCTATTTGGAAGACAGGATTGGTTTATGCTGAATGTCAGACTGCACACTGTGTGAACATGTATGAAGACAAAACAGTCATCAGTCACGTTACATAATTTTATGAAAGTAAATATATGAGGCTTAATTTCTAGAATAGAACCAATCAGGTGTACTCAGTATACTGTAATTGATCTTATATTATCCAAAGTTAAAAAGGGGCACTTCCATCAGAAAGGGGTACAGTTTCGTGGTACAGTGCAGTGGACCACATGTACCACAAAAACATCCTACACAAGATGAAATAATGTGTGGGTGAAAATATCGGAGTACATAGATCACTGCAAATGGTGCACCTCATGCTGATGTTAATAAATTAGATTTTAGCTAATATATTCAGGAATATATTGGCTAAAATCTCATTTTTTAACATCAGCGTGAGGGTTTAGCCTTGTATTGTGTGTAGCATATTATTGTGGTGCACCATTTGCAGTAATCTATCTACTCCTATATTGTCATCCACCCATATTTAATCTTGTGTAGGATGTTTTTGTGGTACATGTGGTCCGCTGCCGGCATCCTCCATTGTATGCATTTTTGCTGGTGATTGCCGTTTGCAGCGGATCACATGTGGAGGATCTGCTCCCCCAGTGATAAATACGCAACAGTATTTGGGGTTTGAGCATTTCCTCCCAATAAGGCCACTCTATTCTGTGATTTTTCTTGATATGTATTGAATGTGCGGATGCTTATCGTTGATAACATTCTAGTGCACCTGGTAGCCTGTGTCACATGGACTGCTATAGGTGGGGTTCACAGCCTCCTCCCTCCTCCCATTGTATTAGTGATCTTACTTTGTAGGTATGTGGGAGTTTGGCTGTGAGTCAGACCTTGGCACCTATCGGACAGTGTTCACACACTACAGGTAGCTTAGCAGTAAGTCCCGCGCTACACTGAGATACCTTGGTGGGGTGTGCGGACTCCAATATGTTCCTGACAGGAATATATTGGCTAAAATCTAATTTTCTAACATCAGCGCAAGGGTTTAGCCTTGTATTGTTAGTTGCATATTATTGTGGTGCACCATTTGCAGTGATCTGGATGATAAATCTGTTGCATCTTTAGACTGTCTAGTCCAAGTTTGCTCCATTTATAATTTGACTTAGTTTTATGGAGGGACATTTAAGCCAATCCCTTTCCTATGAAGCCACACTGACTCTCTACTATGCCCTGCCTCCTTATTAAATGAGGCGTAAAAAGGCTAGAAAAGTGTCTAAACACTTCATAAATAAAAGACAAAGTATGTACACCAATTTATTGCTGCAAATTGTGGCAACAAACTGGCACATTTTCAATAGTAAATTTTCCCCAATATTCATAGAACATTTGTCTGTTTGACATTTGACAGATCCACACTTTCTTTAACTGCCCCAGCTGTTTTCCTCAAATCTTGTATTGAACAGCTCCAGCGCATGCCGATAAGTCCTGAAATTCTCTCTCTGCCCATCTGCTGATGATAATATATGCAGCAGGGGGTTGGGGAGACTTGGCAGCTCATGAATGTCAGGACTAATTGGCATGCGCTATAGCTGTTAGGATGTAAAAATGAGGGCACCAAAAAATGGTGACAGATTACATTTAATTACCTGCAAACCACCAAACAACTTATAACTAGAGATGAGCGAATCAAAGCTGACGAATTCGTTTAGAATTTCAGGAAAAATTTGATTCGTAACGAATGCGAATTTCCTCGCTCTTTGTGGTAACAAATCGCATTTTTCCTAAAATGGCGGCTACACGTGTGAGGACTGAGGACATGGGGCAAGGAACTCTGGGAAGGCGGGATCACCCATATTGACATGCCTGTATGCAGCCAATCAGCAGCCAGCCAAACCTGTGATGTCACAGCCCTATAAATACGGCAGCCATCTTACAGTCAGACATTTTCCAGTGTTCAGACGTGTGAAGGCGCTAGGGCAAGCAATTGGAAAAACCTGATTGTGGAAAAAAAAGACAGGAAAAACGATTTATAAGTGCAAGGAAAGGATAGGGAGGAATCATTTCACAGCATCTTAGTGCAGGGAGAGACTTCAGAAGGCGCTAGGGACATTGATAGGAAAGTGATTTACAAGTGCAGGGAAAGATTATTTGGGGATCCAAATAGCCATTAGACAGCTCTGTCACTCCAGCTTTTTGGGCTGCAAGTGCTATGTTGACAAGCCTTTAGTGGATTGTATCTTAGTGTCTTTAGTATCTTATATTAGTACTACAAGAAAAATATATACGCATTTCACTTCTGCAGTTATTTC
Organism: Bufo bufo; assembly: GCF_905171765.1. Classification (NCBI taxonomy): domain Eukaryota; kingdom Metazoa; phylum Chordata; class Amphibia; order Anura; family Bufonidae; genus Bufo; species Bufo bufo. The sequence goes on from NC_053390.1 coordinate 329,399,290, forward strand.
AGTTGAAAGTGTATAGGGGCTTATTACAGTAAAAAAAGATAAATATATACGCACTGCACTGTTGCAGTTATTTTTGGTGAAAGTGTATAGGGGCATATTTCAGTAAAAAATTTTAAATATATATGCACTGCACTTTTTAATTTTTTTCTGGTCAAAATGTATAGTATCCTATTTCAGTCCAACAAGAAAAATATATTCTTAGTTCACTTCTGCAGTTATTTCTGTTGAAAGTGTATACTGGTGTATTTCAGTAAAAAAAGGAAAATATATACGCATCGCACTGTTGCAGTTATTTCTGTTGAAAGCGAATAGGGGCGTATTTCAGTACCACAAGAAAAATATAAACGTGCTTCACTCTTTAAGTTTTTCCTGGTAAAAGCGTATAGGGTCGTGTTTCAGTACAACAAGAAAAATATATTCTCAGGGCATTTCTGCAGTTAATTCTGGTGAAAGCGTATAGTGGCCAATTTCAGTCCAACAAGATGCTATGTTGAAAAGCCTTTAGTGAATTATATCTTAGTATCTTTAGTATCTTATTGTCGGGATTTGAACCCGTGACCAGCCACATCCCAGGCGGTAGCCCTGCTTACTAGGCTACCGTCCTCTCTGGAGACTCCTCCCTGAAGCCTATTAGTTAACCTCAGTCTTGCCTAGCCTTGCTCATTACCCTTGATTCCCCACACCTGGTATATAGTCCAGCCCCTTGCACTCCAGTTTGCTGATTATTGAGCTCCTGAGCCTTGATCAAGCTTCTCCTCATCTGTTGCTCCTGCTACTGCTGGAAGTCCACTGCTGACCAGAAATTGCCTACCGACTACTCTTCTGCCTTATCCCTACCTACTGAACTGCTACCACCGTTGCCATCCGGATTGTCTGACCACGCTTACTGCCGCCTGCCCTGACTCACCGCCTGCCTACCGACTACTCTTCTGCCTTATCCCTACCTACTGAACTGCTACCACCGTTGCCATCCGGATTGTCTGACCACGCTTACTACCTGCCTGCGGTCCTTGCCACTGGGCTCCACTCCTACCTCCAGCCAGCAGTCCTCTGACTCAGGTGAGCCTGTAGGACCGTTACAGAATAATCAGCCACACTATGGAGTCCGCAATGGCCACTCTGCGTAAGCAGGTCTCCGAACTTCAAGAATTTGGTACTACATATCAGGAGAAATTTGCCCAGCTCCAAGGCGTAGTCCAAAGCCAGCAAAGGGAGATTATTGAACTACAGAGGCAACACCTGGACGTCCGCGGCGCGGCCGCAGACACCCGCATGCCACTCCCATCAAGATTCGGCGGCGACAGACGCCAGTATCGGGGGTTTCTAAACCAATGCCGCATCTATTTTCAGATGTACTCGGCCCCCTTCACCACCGAGAAAAAGAAGGTGCTATTCATGGTCAATCTCCTGACGGAAGAAGCATTAGCATGGGCATCACCTTACGTGGAGACTAACAGTCAGCTCCTGGACGACCAAAACAACCTCATCACCGCCATGAGCCAAGTCTTCGACGACCCCAACCGCTGTGCGACAGCTGAGGCGCGACTACATGGTCTGCGGCAAGGGAGACGCTCCGTCGCCGAATACACCGCCGAGTTTCGCCGTTGGGTCACGGACACCACCTGGAACCCAGCGGCACAGAGGAGCCAATTCCGGCGAGGCCTGTCAGAATTAATAAAGGACGAACTCGCCAGAGTTGAGGCCCCGGACGATCTGGATGACTTCATTCAGTTATGCATCCGGATAGATCAAAGACTCTACGAGAGGAAGAGAGAAAGACTCTGGTCCTCGGACCACAGACCCACTTACTCCTTCTCTTCCAACGCCCAGCGCGACCCCCAATCAGCAACTGAACCTATGCAGGTCGACGCTCTACGTAGGTCTCTATCTACAGCTGAGAAGGAGAGACGGCTGGCCGAAAACCTCTGCCTCTACTGTGGGGAGCCGGGTCATTTTGCCATCAAATGTCCTCATAAGATCCGAAAGACTATTGCCGTCACGGAACTAAAGGAGCAACCACAGACTCCAACCCCGTCAGCAGCCCCGGAAAATAACAATACGGCGGCTCATGGATCCCATTTCATCATTCCCATCCTCATCGACATTGAGGGGCGACAACTCCCCTGTTCAGCGATGTTAGACTCCGGGGCGGGAGGCAACTTCATGGACTTAACCTTCGCCCGCGAAAAGAACATTCCACTGACAATCAAGGCAGCCCCCGTTGACCTGGAAACCGTCGACGGATCCCCACTCTCCTCGGGGCCGGCCACTCACGAGACCACCGAACTACAACTCCTCATAGAACCCGATCACCGCGAAAAGATCCACTTCTCGCTGATCGCTTCCCCGAAGTTCCCGGTGATCTTGGGCATCCCTTGGTTGGCCACCCACAACCCCTCGGTAGACTGGGAAACCCGCTGCATACGATTCCCGTCCGAGTTCTGCTCGCTAAATTGCTCCCACAGACCCGTCCTTCCACCCGAAGACACCACCATCTCAAAGCTATCCGTCAAGGATCTGCTACCCCCTCAATACAGCGAGTTCCAGGATGTCTGCGACAAGAAAAACGCAGACAAGCTGCCACCACACCGACCCTACGACTGCCCTATAGAACTGTTGCCCGGGGGCCGAAATACCCTTTGGCAGTATCTACTCCCTCTCAGAGCCTGAACTCAAGGCTCTGAAAGAGTACCTGGACGAGGACCTGAGGAAGGGGTTCATCCGGCCCTCCACCTCCCCCGCGGGAGCCCCCTTTTTCTTCGTAGAGAAAAAAGACTCCTCCCTGCGTCCCTGCATAGACTACAGAAAGCTTAATGACATAACCGTAAAAAACCGGTACCCGCTCCCACTGATTTCCGAACTCCTTGAGAGACTCCGGGAAGCGAAGATCTTCACCAAACTCGACCTTCGAGGGGCCTACAACCTCGTCCGAATCCACCCTGGGGACGAATGGAAGATTGCCTTCCGGACACGTTATGGTCATTTCGAGTACCTGGTCATGCCTTTCGGACTCTGCAATGCTCCCGCCACCTTCCAGCACTTCATTAACGACGTCCTCAGGGACATGCTGGATCTGTTTGTAGTCGTTTACCTGGACGACATCTTGATCTTCTCTGAAGACCTCGAGCAGCACCGCAAACACGTCCGCAGGGTACTGCAGAGGCTCAGACAGAACTCTCTCTATATTAAGCTAGAGAAATGCGAGTTTGAGCGAACCACCACTCAGTTCCTCGGATACATCATCTCCCCAGCGGGCCTAAGTATGGACCCGGGGAAGGTCCAAGCTGTGATGAACTGGCCCGTTCCGAAAAACGAGAAGGAGATACAAAGATTCATTGGCTTCGCCAACTTCTATCGGAAGTTTATCCGGAACTTCTCCAAGGTCATAGCACCAATCACCCAACTCACCAAGAAGGCAGTCCCCTTCTCCTGGACACCCGAGGCCCAGGAGGCCTTCACCAAGTTGAAACTCCTCTTCACTTCTGCCCCAATCCTAATCCACCCGAACCCCGAGCTCCCATTTACAGTCGAAGTGGATGCATCAGACTCTGCGGTGGGGGCAGTTTTGTCACAACGGACAGGGGAGAGGATGCTATTACACCCGTGCGCATATTTCTCCCGCCAGATGTCCCCCTCCGAGAAGAACTATGACATCGGGAACAAAGAACTACTGGCGATCAAGGATGCCTTCTCCGAGTGGAGACACCTGCTGGAGGGAGCCACCAACCCCATAATCGTACTAACTGACCACAAGAACCTCGAGTTCATCCGCAGCGCTAAGAGACTCTCAGCCAGACAGGCCAGATGGAGCCTATTCTTTTCCCGCTTCAACTATCTCATCACCTATCGCCCTGGATCAAAAAACGGCAAGGCTGACGCCCTCTCCAGAATGTTTTCCGAGCCCTCACAGAGTAACAAGGGCCAAAATAACATCTTACCCGAGAGAAGGGTCGTAGGGGCCACCTACTCTAAAGAACTCCTGGGCACAATCAAAGAAGGATATGAAAATGACCCCTTCCTCTCCCACCCCACAGGCAATGTCAGCCTTACGTTTAAGAACGGTCATTGGTTTCATCAGGACCTACAACTATATGTACCAGAAATCGCACGGCTCGAAGTGCTCAAACTCAACCATGACTCCAAGGTGGCCGGCCATTTTGGCACAAGAAAGACCCAGGAGCTTCTCTCCCGCTCCTTCTGGTGGCCAACATACAAGGAGGACATCAAGAGGTACATCTCCTCGTGCACGGTCTGTGCCCGCAATAAGACTCCTCGTTCCTCTCCCGTGGGTCTGTTACAACCCCTCCCAATTCCCTCCCGCCCCTGGGGCTCGATCTCCATGGACTTTGTGGTAGACCTTCCTCCTTCAAAAGGGATGAACACCATCCTGGTCGTGGTCGACCGTCTCACCAAGATGGCCCATTTCATCCCCTACAAAGGCCTACCCACAGCCAAACAGACGGCCGATCTTATTCTCAGAGAGGTCTTCAGGCTGCATGGGATCCCGGACGACGTGGTCTCCGACCGAGGCGTACAATTTGCCTCAAAGTTCTGGAAGAACTTCTGCCTGGCGCTCGGGGTTAAAGTGAACCTGTCCTCTGCTTTCCACCCTCAGTCAAACGGGCAGACGGAGAGAACTAATCAGACCCTAGAGCAATACCTACGCTGTTTCAGCTCCCACCTGCAGGATGACTGGCTTGATCATCTCCCCACGGCCGAGTTCGCCTACAACAATGCTGAGCACAGCTCAACCAGTCACAGCCCCTTCTTTGCTAACACAGGCTCGCACCTGGTGTTCATTCCCCACCTACCCGTTGCCTCCACCCTCCCAGCAGTGGCCGAACGCCTAACAACCCTACAGGAGGCACAAGAGAACATTATAGACAACCTCCAGCTTGCCCAGAGGCGCTTTAAACAGGGAGCAGACAGACGTCGCAAACCCACCCCGGGCTTCCATGTGGGAGACAAGGTGTGGCTGTCCACCAGGAACCTCAGATTGAAGGTCCCCTCCAAAAAATTTGCCCAAAGATACATGGGTCCGTTCCGGATCACCGCACAAATCAACGAGGTCACGTTCCGGCTCGACCTCCCGGACTCCATTAGGGTGCACCCTGTCTTCCATTGCTCTCTCCTCAAGCCATACGTGGAGAACACCTTCACAGGCCGCCACTCGCCCCCTCCACCACCTGTGAGGGTACAGGGTGAAGAAGAATACGTTGTCGCAAAGATTCTCGACTCCAGGATCCACTGGGGAAGACTACAATACCTAATTGGGTGGGAGGGTTACCCTCCCGAGGATAACTCCTGGGAGCGCGAAGAAAATGTCCACGCCCCCAGACTGGTAAAAGAGTTCCACCAACGGCACCCCGGTAAGCCTGCCCCTGCGGTGCCCAGAGTTCACCTTGGAAGGGGGGGAGTACTGTCGGGACTCGAACCCGTGACCAGCCACATCCCAGGCGGTAGCCCTGCTTACTAGGCTACCGTCCTCTCTGGAGACTCCTCCCTGAAGCCTATTAGTTAACCTCAGTCTTGCCTAGCCTTGCTCATTACCCTTGATTCCCCACACCTGGTACTTCCCTATATAGTCCAGCCCCTTGCACTCCAGTTTGCTGATTATTGAGCTCCTGAGCCTTGATCAAGCTTCTCCTCATCTGTTGCTCCTGCTACTGCTGGAAGTCCACTGCTGACCAGGAATTGCCTACCGACTACTCTTCTGCCTTATCCCTACCTACTGAACTGCTACCACCGTTGCCATCCGGATTGTCTGACCACGCTTACTGCCGCCTGCCCTGACTCACCGCCTGCCTACCGACTACTCTTCTGCCTTATCCCTACCTACTGAACTGCTACCACCGTTGCCATCCGGATTGTCTGACCACGCTTACTACCTGCCTGCGGTCCTTGCCACTGGGCTCCACTCCTACCTCCAGCCAGCAGTCCTCTGACTCAGGTGAGCCTGTAGGACCGTTACACTTATATTAGTAATACAAGAAAAAGATATACACATTTCACTTCTGCAGTTATTTCAGTTGAAAGCGTATAGGGGCGTATTTCAGTAAAAAATAAATATATATACGCACTGCACTGTTGCAGTTATTTCTGGTGAAAGAGTATATGGGCGTATTTCAGTACTACAAGAAAAATATATACACAATTCACTCTAAGTTTTTTCTGGTCAAAGCGTATAGTAGCCTATTTCAGTCCAACAAGAAAAATATATTCTTAGTTCACTTCTCCAGTTATTTCTGTTGAAAGCGTATAGTGGTGTATTTCAGTAAAAAAAAGGAAAATATATACGAACTACACTGTTGCAGTTATTTCTGTTGAAAGCATACAAGGGCGTATTTCTGTACTACAAGAAAAATATATACGCACTTCACTCTTTAAGTTTTTCCTGGTTCAAAGCGTATAGGGTCGCATTTCAGTTCACTTCCACCCATCTGCAAGACATCCTAAAAATGGCCAGGAAACTGCATGCACTTCAGCCACTTGTACACCGCAAAGCACACCCTCCTTGAGCTGCAGCGGCAGAATGGCATCCCCCAACATAGGCTGATATGTGACGTTTCCACCTGTTGGAATCCCAACCTCCATATGTTGGACCGACTATACGAACAGAGAAAGGCCATCAAAGATTGCTTGATGATGCAAGCAGATAGGAGTACTCCCCTGTGTAAATTCGATGTCAGCCAGTGGCAGCTCATGCGTGACAACTGTCGTTTGCTCAGGCCCTTTGAGGATGCCATGTTATTTGCCAGTCGCCAGGACTACGGGCTGAACTACGACATTCCACTGCTTCATGTCCTGGAACAGATGCTGGTAACAATGGCTGGTCAGGAGACTGGAGATGTGGCGCCTAGATCTCACGGCCACATGAGCCCTGTGGGGGCTGAACTGGAAGAGGAGGAGGACATTGGAGCACAAGCAATGTGTAGCAAAATAGGTGTTTTTTCTACACAGGTGACAGGAGAGAAGGAGCAAGAGCAGCAGGATGAGCTACAGGGCGATGAGGAAGAGGACCCAGACACACCGTGGCAGTATGCAGTGGAGATGGAGGCAGGGAGTCCCTCCGAGTCACTTTCACAAATGGCCCGATGCATGCTCACTTGCTTTCATAGTGACAGCCGAATTGTCACCATTCGGCAGAGGGATGACTTTTGGCTCTCCACCTTGTTGGACCCTCACTACCGGTCCAGAATGGGGGCCTTTTTTTACACCCAATGAATGCGAGAACAAACTGAACTACTACAGAGACATCCTATGTAGTCAGTTGGCCGCTGCCTGTCTGCGCTATCGTCCATCCTCTCGCAGGTCTGCACTCACATTCCACTGCCATGGCTGCTGAGAAGGGGTGGGGTGGCAGGAGCAGTAACAGCTCCATCAGCAGCAGCCTGAGTCTACAGTCGCTGATGAGTAGCTTTCTTCACCCGCATAGTGAAGAAACTACTCACCAGCAACAGCAAGTAGACCTGGAGCAGGACCTGAACCAGCAGGTGGTGGCATACTTGTACAGCACCCTGCCAACCCACATTGAAGATCCGCTGGACTACTGGGCAGCCAAACTGGATTTGTGGCCGCAACTAGCAGAGTTTGCCCTGGAAAAGCTGTCCTGCCCGGCCAGTAGTGTGGCATCAGAGCGGGTGTTTAGTGCGGCGGGGGCCATAGTTACCCCAAGGAGATCTCGTCTGTCCATCCAAAATGTGGAGAGACTAACCTTTTGTCAAGATGAATCAGGCGTGGATCAGCCAGGATTTCCAACCACCAATTCCTGATGCATCCGACTAGATCATCCATGGTGCCACACCAACACTTTGATAAAAGAGACCGGTTTCTTCTGACTACCTGCCTCAGCTACTACTCTGTTGCTGCCACCCGCATGATGCCACACATCTGATGCCAAGTGCTCCTTCTTTCAGCCACCTTCATCAGCGTGTAATGGTATTGCCACCCACCTCCTCACTCTATCACCGGGTCACTTTGCGGTCTCCTGATGCAGCTGCTGCTGCCACTCTGTGGTATCCTCCTGCTGCTGCTGCCATCTCACACTATGTCACCTTGCCACTCTGTGGTCTCCTTCTGCTGCTGCTGCCATCTCCACACTATGTCACCTTGCCACTCTGTGGTATCCTCCTGCTGCTGCTACTGCCATCTCCAAAGTATGTCACCTTGCCACTCTGTGGTCTCCTGATGCTGCTGCCATCTCCACATTATGTCACCTTGACACTCTGTGGTATCCTCCTGCTGTTGCTGCCATCTCCACACTATGTCACCTTGCCACTCTGTTGTATCCTCCTGCTGCTGCCTTATCCACACTATGTCACCTTGCCACTCTGTGGTCTCCTGATGCTGCCATATCTACACTATGTCACCTTGCCACTCTGTGGTTTCCTCCTGCTGCTGCAGCCATCTTAACACTATGTCATATTGCCACTCTGTGATATCCTCCTGCTGCTGCTGCCATCTCCACACTATTCCACCTTGCCATTCTGTGGTATCCTCCTGCTGCTGCTGCCATCTCCACACTATGTCGCCTTGCCATTCTGTGGTCTCCTCCTGATGCTACTTCCAAATCCACACTATGTCACCTTGCCACTATGTGGCTTTCTGATGTTGCTTCCACCTCATCAATATGTCATAGGTCCACTCTGTGGACTTCTCATGCTGTTCCCACCCTCCCCACTAGGAGGCCACTATTTTGTATTTCGGCCTGGCTGACATTATGGTTTATTTGACCTTTCTTCTGTTCTGTCATAAGGAAGGAAAAATGAGACACACAACGGATCCTGTCTGTGTAGCAGCTGTAAGGCCTGTATGGTCCCATCAGAATTGGCTTATGATTTGGTAGCCAAAAGCAGGAGTGGGTACAAAACACAGAAGACATGCAAATATTCCATTCACCTGTCATCTCTGTTTTAGATCCACTCCTGGTTTTTTTGGGCATTAGCAATACTAATGGATTATTGAGAAAATGCTGACTGAGTGAAGGCGTATGCTCCACAGACAGGATCCATTTTTTTGGGGATATTGTCCTGACAGATCAGAGGAACGGCAAATTAATCAGTGACATCAACACAAACTTACTGCTGACACCCTCTCTACTCTGTCCGGGGGGCTCTACTTGTATACGTGTTTAATAGAACAGGTTGTGTAGACATCTATGTGGATTCTGCTTGCGACGGTGTAAAAGGAGTGCGCTTCTTCTTGACACTAACATTGACCTGTAAGGCTGAGTTCATACTTGAGTTATTTGGTCAGTTTTTGCCTGTGACTGCCCTAATAAGTGAAGTGTGCAGTGATTATAAGAGTGACGCCTGTCATCTGCATGTCATACGGACTCACAGTATTATTTCACTACCAAAGCAGACTCCCTATGCATGTTACTACAAGGCACAGTGTTCTACACCACTGTAAAGGCTCTCTGCAGCCAGGAAATAGCAGTTTTTTAACATAATTCGTCGCCAATATATTCGGATCTAACCGAATCTGTCCCAAAAAATTTGGCGAACCGGCGCATCGAACTTTTGGAAATGTGCTCATCTCTACTTATAACATCTGGTTAGTCCACATATGAGTTTGCAAGGACATTTCTGAATGTCCTTACTGAGTTTCCAGCTGCAGTAGCGGGGAGCCATTTATCAGTAACAGCTGACCTCACAATAGAGCAGGCAGAGCAGACAGCTCATTACTGTGCCTGCCTTCTTTACAACTTTATAAATGGTGCTTACTGAGTGCCATGTATCAAGTTCAGAAAGCGGCCCTGATGGTTACTGCTCATCTCCTGGTCATCACGTGATCACTGGGTCTGCATGGACTTTTGGGTCTGCAAACCTACTATCACGGTCGGCGTGGCTATCACATACGTGACACAGAGGGAGGGAACGAGGAAGGCCCTGCCCAAGTGAGAGGGAAGATGGTGACCCCCTGACTCACCTGGCGGCTGGCACCTGGCTGCCCTGACGTCCCTAGACGGGTTCCTCACCCGTACGCCGATCACGTGCCTAAAGCCCTGGCTTTCCCTGAGCTGAGCCCTAGGTAGTGAACAGGGCGATGGGAACACTAGTCCGCACCACTAACTCTAAGGGAAAACACCAAGGGGAGGACAGACAACACAGACTCAACATATATTCCCAGGTGGGCGACAACAGGAGACAACGAAAAGCCAAACAGGGATCCGGAGGGTAGCACACAGGAACGACAACCAGGATTAACCACTCCAGTGGGTCAGTATAGATGTCCAGGCAGGAAGCTCTATAACTGGCAACTAGAGAAGTGTGAGGGGAGAATATAAGGAGGTAGGGAGTGGCAGACAAGAAGCAGCCGAGGAGGAGAAGCTACGGATCCCTGAGAGAGACAAAAAGGATAGCAAGGCACCGTGATCTTTAGATATAGAGCGCGCAGCCACCCGCTGCGACTTCCTGACCCCGGGTATAACGGAGTCAGACTGTCACGGAACCATGAACCAGACGTACAACAAGAGATAAGAGAAAATAAGAAGGCTTTATTGAAAATAAAGCTGTAAAGCAAAAGTCCAAACGGATGGTGAAACCGAGCAGAGTCTTTGCGAAGCCAGAGGTCAGGAACCAGAAGGGTAGTCAGACGAAGCCAGGATCAGGAACCAGCAGGGTAGTCAGACGAAGCCAGGATCAGGAACCAGCAGGGTAGTCAGACGAAGCCAGGATCAGGAACCAGCAGGGTAGTCAGACGAAGCCAGGATCAGGAACCAGAAGCAGCAGCAGTCTTAGAAGCATGTGAACACAAGAGGACCAAGCAAGGAACTGAAGCCACAGACCTCCTATATATATGAGCTAGGCATCCAGCTCCTCCCAGTGGGAAGGAGGAGCCGCAGGGTGGAAGGCTACAAGAAACCCAGAAACCAAGATGGCCGCCAGCACATGTCAAACGAAGGAGAACAGCAAGAAGGTAAGACCATGACAGTACCTCCCCCTCAAGGGCCCCTCCTCCGCGGAGCACAAAACGGTTTCTGAGGGAAGCGTGCGTGGAAGGCTCGGAGCAAGGCAGGAGCATGGACATCTGCGGAGGGAACCCGGGAACGCTCCTCTGGACCATAACCACGCCAATGGACCAAAAACTGCAACCGACCGCGGACCAGGCGTGAGTCCAGGATATTGCTCACCTCATATTCCTCACGATTGCCCACTTGGACCGGACGAGGCCGAGGAACCGAGGAAGTGAAACGATTACACACCAGTGGCTTCAACAGGGAGACATGAAACACGTTGGAGATCCGCATGCCAGGAGGAAGCGCAAGGGCATAGGCTACCGGGTTTACCCTGCGAAGCACTCGGAAGGGACCAACAAAGCGAGGCGCCAGCTTGGGAGTGGGCACTCGAAGGTTGAGGTTGCGGGTGGACAACCATACACGGTCTCCGACCTGGTAGGAAGGAGCAGGCGCTCGTCTGCGATCAGCCTGGAGTCTCTGGCGCTGCGCAGAGACCTCAAGGGACTTCTGGATCTGTACCCAAGAAGCACGTAGGACGGAAAGGTGATCCTCCACAGCCGGAATATCCTGGGGAGAGAATACCTCCGGTAACACGGCAGGTTGGAACCCATAATTGGCCATGAAGGGAGACGTCCCAGAGGGAGAGTTCACCGCCGTGTTCCTGGCAAACTCAGCTCAAGGCAGGAGGTCAACCCAATTGTCTTGGTGATCGGAGACATAGCAACGAAGGAATTGCTCCAAGGCCTGATTGGATCGTTCAGCGGCCCCATTGGACTGAGGGTGGTAGGCCGAGGAGAAGGAGAGATGAATCCCCAACTGGGAGCAAAAGGCGCGCCAGAACCTGGACACAAACTGACTCCCCCGATCCGACACAATCTCCTTGGGCAAACCGTGCAACCGGAAGACCTCCCTGGCAAAAATCGTGGCCAACTCTTGTGCAGAGGGTAACTTCTTGAGAGGAACACAGTGGCACATTTTGGAAAACCGATCCACAATCATGAGAATGACCGTATGGCCTCGGGATGCAGGGAGGTCCACAATGAAATCCATCCCCAGGTGTGACCATGGGCGCTCCCCGGTGGCTATGGGTTGCAGAAGGCCCAACGGAAGGTGCCGAGGGGACTTACTCTGGGCACAAACGGAGCATGCCGCTACATATGCGGCGATGTCGGAACGTAGGGAAGGCCACCAGAACAGACGTGAAACAGCCCAGGACAGCTGATTCTTTCCAGGATGCCCCGCGGTCTTGGAGTTATGGTAGGTTCGCAACAACCGAGTGCGCAACTCCTCAGGCACAAAACATCTGCCGTTGGGTCTCCCAGAGGGAGCACCAGATTGAGCCGCCAAAATCTGCTCACCCAGGGGAGAGGTCAGGCTGGTGCGAATGGCGGCCAAGATCTGATTCGGAGGTATGACGGAATCGACTCCTCCCTGGACAGCTCGGAGTACTGCCGTGATAAGGCATCCGCCCTGATGTTCTTGGAACCGGGTAGGTAGGAGACCACGTAATTAAAACGTGACAAGAACAGAGCCCATCTGGCCTGACGTGGTGTCAATCTCTTGGCCTCAGAAAGGTAGGTCAGATTCTTGTGGTCGGTCAGGATGAGAACCGGAACCACCGAACCCTCGAGCAAGTGCCTCCATTCTTTAAGGGCCTGCACGATGGCCAATAACTCCCTGTCACCAATCTGATAGTTGCACTCCGCGGAAGACAGTTTCCGGGAGTAAAACCCACAAGGAAGCAGAGGACCCTCTGGTGTTCTACGCTAAGACAGAAGGGCGCCTACTCCCGTCTCAGACGCGTCCACCTCGAGGACAAAGGGCAACCCAGGGTTGGGATGCGACAGAATCGGAGCCGACACAAAGGCGGACTTTAGGGCCTCAAAAGCTCGGATGGCCTCGAGCGGCCAGACCTCGGAATTACTGCCCTTCCTGGTCAGATCCGTGAGAGGCTTGGCCAGCATGGAAAAGTCCCTGATGAACTTCCTATAATAATTGGCGAAGCCCAAAAAGCGCTGCAGGGAACGAAGACCACTGGGCTGGGGCCACTGTAAGACAGCCGAAACCTTCTCAGGATCCATGGAGAACCCCTCAGCGGAAATGATGTAACCTAAGAAGGTTACCTGGGATTGGTGAAATTCGCATTTCTCAAGCTTACCGAACAGCTTGTTCTCTCGTAACCGTTGCAACACTCGTCTGACATCCAGAATGTGGGCCTCCATGGATTCAGAATATACCAAGATGTCATCCAAATAGACCACCACACACTGCTGCAACAGGTCACGGAAAACATCGTTGATGAATTCCTGAAAGACTGCGGGCGCATTGCACAACCCAAAGGGCATAACCAAGGATTCATAATGACCGGTCCTGGTGTTAAACGCGGTCTTCCACTCATCGCCCGCCTTGATCCTTACCAGGTTATATGCCGCCCTCAGGTCGAGTTTGGTAAAGACCGTGGCCCCTTTAAGGCGATCGAACAGCTCGGAAATCAAGGGTATCGGGTAAGCGTTCTTGATCGTGATGCGATTGAGACCCCTGTAATCGATGCAAGGCCTCAACTCACCGCCCTTCTTTTTCACAAAGAAAAATCCAGCCCCTGCCGGGGACGAGGATTTGCGAATGTGTCCGCGTGAAAGCGCCTCCCTCACGTACTCCTCCATGGCCTCATTCTCCGCTACCGACTGTGGATAGACTTTGCCACGAGGAGGAACGGCACCAGATTGTAACTCTATGGCACAATCGTATGGGCGGTGCGGAGGTAGGGCAACCGCGCGCACCTTATCGAATACATCCCGGTACTCCTCGTATTCAGGAGGCAACAGAGAGTCCGAGGAAGTACACAGCAACTTGACAGACCCATGGATGCAACTAGCCCCACACTGCGGTGACCACGAGAGGATCTCGACCGATCTCCAATCGAAAGTCGGATTATGCTTCTGGAGCCAGGGGTACCCCAAGACCACCGAGTAGTGTGGAGACGAAATAACCTGGAGGCAGACCGACTCTCTGTGAACGGCACCAATGGCTATCCCCACTGGAAGGGTCTCATGAGTCACGTGTGGCGGCAGAAGGGGTCTGCCGTCTATCGCCTCAAGAGCCAGTGGGGAACCTCGAGCCTGCAGAGGAATGGAATTGGCGGCAGCGAACACACTATCAATGAACAAACCACCAGCACCAGAGTCCACCAACGCCTGGGTCGTCACCGAGCCCCCGACCCAGGAGAGGACAACAGTGATCAGTGGTTTGTCAACACGGGAAACCGGGGACGAGGAGACTCCACCCAAGATCTGCCCCCGACAGGATCTCAGGTACGAGCGTTTCCCTGGACGGTTCGGACATGCCAACCGAAAATGCCCACCGAGACCACAGTACATGCATCGGCCCTCGCGTCTCCGGAGTGCCCTCTCCCCCTCGGACAGGCGAGCAAACCCCAGCTGCATGGGTTCACCCCCAGACAAGTCATCCCCAGGAGGCGTGGGAGGAGAGGGAGGCACGGGTGGGACAGCAAACGTAGGCACCAATCTGTTAGAAGACCTCCGCAGGTTCTCCTTAAAGGAAGGTCTCTCCCTGAGTCTGGTGTCAATCAAAATCAGGAAAGAAATAAGAGACTCGAGCTCAACTGGTAGGTCCTTAGCTGTAACCTCATCCTTCAAGGCATCCGAGAGACCATGAGAGAAAGCAGCGACCAGAGCCTCATTATTCCAGCCCACCTCTGCTGCCAGGGTACAAAACTCAATGGCGTATTCAGCTACGGATCGTGAACCCTGTCTGATGGACATAAGGAGCTTCGCAGCAGAGGCAGCACGAGCCGGCACATCGAATACCTTCCGAAGAGAAGCAACAAAACCGGAAAACTCGGCAACCACCGGATTGTTGTTCTCCCATAAAGGGCTGGCCCAGGCCAAGGCCTTGTCCGAGAGCAGCGAGATCAAGAAGCCCACCTTTGATCTCTCAGTAGGAAAGGCATGTGGCAGCAACTCGAAATAAATGCCCACCTGGTTAAGGAAACCTCGCACTGAGTTGGCTCTCCCCCAAAGCGCTGTGGAAGAGGGGCAGAACCGGTCATACCCCGAAACACCGCAGGCGCAACAACAGGTGTCGGGGTAGACTCTGGCGCAACAACCGGAGCGGCAGTAGGAGCGAGCCCAGGAGCGACAACCGACCCATCGGCAACGGGAGCGAAATGAGCCGTGCGTTCAAGCAGGGTTTGCAACGCCACAGCGAACCGACCCAACAGGTGATCCTGCTGATCAAGTCTGGCAACCAGCGTGGGTAGCGAGGATGGCCCTGTACCGTCAGAATTCATGGCTTGGTCCTAATGTCACGGAACCATGAACCAGACGTACAACAAGAGATAAGAGAAAATAAGAAGGCTTTATTGAAAATAAAGCTGTAAAGCAAAAGTCCAAACGGATGGTGAAACCGAGCAGAGTCTTTGCGAAGCCAGAGGTCAGGAACCAGAAGGGTAGTCAGACGAAGCCAGGATCAGGAACCAGCAGGGTAGTCAGACGAAGCCAGGATCAGGAACCAGCAGGATAGTCAGACGAAGCCAGGATCAGGAACCAGCAGGGTAGTCAGACGAAGCCAGGATCAGGAACCAGAAGCAGCAGCAGTCTTAGAAGCATGTGAACACAAGAGGACCAAGCAAGGAACTGAAGCCACAGACCTCCTATATATATGAGCTAGGCATCCAGCTCCTCCCAGTGGGAAGGAGGAGCCGCAGGGTGGAAGGCTACAAGAAACCCAGAAACCAAGATGGCCGCCAGCACATGTCAAACGAAGGAGAACAGCAAGAAGGTAAGACCATGACACAGACGTGGCTCTTGATACCCTCGTGACAGTACCCCCCCCTTTCACGAGGGGCCTCCGGACACTCAGGACCAGGTCTCTCCGGATGAGAGGCATGGAAAGTCTGAATTAACCTGTTGGCGTTTACCTCTGACGCTGGAACCCACATTCTTTCCTCGGGACCATAACCCCTCCAATGCACCAGATACTGAAGAGAGCGGCGGACCCGACGAGAATCAACAATTCTGGCTATTTGAAACTCCAGATTACCATCCACAATAACAGGAGGAGGTGGCAGCGGCGATGGTTCTAGAGGTGGAACATACTTCTTGAGTAACGATTTATGGAAGACGTTATGGATCTTAAAAGTCTGAGGTAGCTCCAGGCGAAAAGCCACAGGGTTAATGACGGCTACTATTTTATAGGGACCAATGAACCTAGGACCCAGTTTCCAAGAAGGAACCTTCAACTTAATATTCCTAGTAGACAACCACACATAGTCATTCACTCCTAGGTCCGGACCTGGCGACCGTTTCTTATCGGCCATGCATTTATATTTACCACTCATCTTTTTCAAGTTAACTTGCACCTTCTGCCATACCGATGAAAGAGATGAAGAAAACCTTTCCTCTTCGGGAACCCCAGAAGACCCCCCCTCTTTGAAAGTACAAAATTGGGGATGAAAACCGTATGCACCAAGGAATGGTGACTTGCCAGTGGACTCCTGATAATGATTATTTATGGCAAACTCAGCTAACGGTAAATATGATGACCACAACTCTTGGTTTTCAGACACAAAACCCTTAAATATGTTTCTAGGTTTTGGTTGGTACGCTCAGTCTGTCCATTCGACTGAGGATGGAAAGCTGAGGAAAAGGACAAGTGAACCCCCAAACGGGAACAAAAAGCTTTCCAAAACTTAGAAATAAACTGGGTTCCCCGATCCGAAACCACATCGGAAGGGACCCCGTGAAGCTTCACGATTTCACTGATAAACACCTGAGCGAGAGTTTTAGCATTAGGAAGTGCGGGTAGCGAAATAAAGTGTACCATTTTGCAAAAACCTGTCTACTACTACCAAGATAACTGTTTTACCCGCCGACAACGGTAAGTCAGTGATGAAATCCATTGACAGATGTGTCCATGGCCTATTGGGGATGAAAAGTGGCAATAAAGACCCTGCTGGACGTGTATGAGAGACTTTCGCGCGTGCACAAGTAGAACAAGTAGACACGAAATCCATTACATCCTGACGCAACCTTGGCCACCAAAAACGACGAGATAAAAGCTCCAAGGTTGCTTTACTACCCCGGTCTCCAGCAAGTGCCGAATTATAGAAACATAGAAACATAGAAACATAGAATGTGTCGGCAGATAAGAACCATTTGGCCCATCTAGTCTGCCCAATATACTGAGTACTATGGATAGCCCCCGGCCCTATCTTATATGAAGGATGGCCTTATGCCTATCCCATGCATGCTTAAACCCCTTCACTGTATTTGCAGCTACCACTTCTGCAGGAAGGCTATTCCATGCATCCACTACTCTCTCAGTAAAGTAATACTTCCTTATATTACTTTTAAACCTTTGCCCCTCTAATTTAAAACTGTGTCCTCTTGTGGTAGTTTTTCTTCTTTTAAATATGCTCTCTTCCTTTACCGAGTTGATTCCCTTTATGTATTTAAAAGTTTCTATCATATCCCCTCTGTCTCTTCTTTCTTCCAAGCTATACATATTAAGGTCCTTTAACCTTTCCTGGTAAGTTTTATCCTGCAATCCATGTACTAGTTTAGTAGCTCTTCTCTGAACTCTCTCTAGAGTATCTATATCCTTCTGGAGATATGGCCTCCAGTACTGCGCACAATACTCCAAGTGAGGTCTCACCAGTGTTCTGTACAGCGGCATAAGCACTTCACTCTTTCTACTGCTTATACCTCTCCCTATACATCCAAGCATTCTGCTGGCATTTCGTGCTGCTCTATTACATTGTCTTCCCACCTTTAAGTCTTCTGAAATAATTACTCCTAAATCCCTTTCCTCAGATACTGAGGTCAGGACTGTGTCAAATATTATATATTCTGCCCTTGGGTTTTTACGCCCCAGGTGCATTATCTTGCACTTATCCACATTAAATTTCAGTTTCCAGAGTTCTGACCATTCTTCTAGTTTTCCTAAATCCTTTTCCATTTGGCGTTTCCCTCCAGGAACATCAACCCTGTTACATATCTTTGTGTCATCAGCAAAAAGACAAACCTTACCAGCGAGGCCTTTTGCAATATCACTTATGAAGATATTAAACAAAATCGGTCCCAGTACAGATCCCTGTGGAACCCCACTGGTAACATGACCTTGTTTTGAATGTTCTCCATTGACTACAACCCTCTGTTGTCTGTCACTCAGCCACTGCCTAATCCACTCAACAATATGGGAGTCCATGCTCAATGACTGCAGTTTATTGATAAGTCTTCTATGTGGGACAGTGTCAAAAGCCTTACTAAAATCTAGATATGCGATGTCTACTGCACCTCCACCGTCTATTATTTTATTCACCCAGTCAAAAAAATCTATAAGATTTGTTTGACATGATCTCCCTGAAGTAAACCCATGTTGTTTTTCATCTTGCAATCCATGGGATTTTAGATGTTCCACAATCCTATCCTTTAATAGGGTTTCCAT
Organism: Bufo bufo; assembly: GCF_905171765.1. Taxonomy (NCBI): domain Eukaryota; kingdom Metazoa; phylum Chordata; class Amphibia; order Anura; family Bufonidae; genus Bufo; species Bufo bufo. Next base: position 329,417,717 of record NC_053390.1, read on the forward strand.
TAATTTGCCTACTATTGATGTCAGACTCACTGGTCTATAGTTGCTCGATTCCTCCCTACTACCTTTCTTGTGAATGGGCACGACATTTGCCAATTTCCAATCTTCCAATTATGATGTTCTTTTAATAATTCAAGACGCAGGTTTAACGATACAAACAATTTCTCTGAGGGGCAAGAGGCCGGGGCGTCCCCCTGAGCCTCTAACACCTTTCCCTCTAGAACAGAGTGTACAGCAGAGACAACCACTCCTCTTTGTAAAATAGGTACCGGATCACAAACATTACCCCCTCCAGGGAAACTACGAGATAATGCGTCTGCCTTGGTATTTTTTGCCCCAGGACGATAGGTGATTACAAAGTTAAATCTGGTAAAGAATAGCGACCACCTAGCTTGTCTAGGGGTGAGACGCTTAGCCGATTCTAGGTACAGAAGGTTCTTGTGATCCGTAATCACCGTGACGGGGTGGATTGCTCCCTCTAAGAAGTGACGCCACTCTTCAAGCGCCAGTTTAATCGCCAACAGTTCCCTATTTCCAATATCATAATTCTTCTCCGCAGAAGATAATTTTTTGGAAAAGAAAGCGCAAGGACGCCATTTGCCAGGAGACGGACCCTGAGACAATACAGCTCCCACTCCCACCTCTGACGCATCTACCTCAACAATAAAAGGCTGGGAGACATCAGGTTGAATTAGAACAGGTGCCGAGATAAACCTCTCCTTTAGAGAGGAAAATGCATCTTTAGCGGCGTCAGACCATTTGGAAAAATCCGTCCCCTTCCTAGTCATGTCGGTAAGGGGTTTAACGATCACTGAATAATTTTTAATGAACTTTCTATAGAAATTAGCGAAACCCAAAAACCGTTGTAGGGCTTTAAGGTTCTCAGGAAGATCCCAATCTAAAATTGCCTGGACCTTCCCAGGATCCATGCGGAAACCTGAAGCAGATAATAGATATCCCAGGAACTGTAATTCCTGAACAGCGAAGACACATTTTTCAATTTTCGCATATAATTTATTCGTCCGTAGGACCTGCAGTACTTGCCTGACATGCACCTCATGTGTTTTCAGATCAGCCGAATAAATTAAGATATCATCTAGGTATATGACTACAAACCTGCCGATGAGATGACTAAAAATATCATTAACGAAATGTTGGAAGACAGCAGGGGCATTGGTCAGACCGAAAGGCATAACTAGATTTTCATAATGCCCCTCAGGGGTGTTAAAAGCTGTCTTCCACTCATCCCCTTCCCTGATACGAATCAGATTGTAGGCCCCCCTAAGATCAAGTTTGGAGAACCACTTAGCACCCGCAATCTGATTAAAAAGGTCAGGAATGAGAGGAAGAGGGTATGGGTCACGGATGGTTATCTGGTTTAACTCACGGAAATCTAAGCAAGGACGCAGGCCCCCATCTTTCTTTTTAACAAAGAAAAAACTGCAGCCACGGGTGAAGAAGAGGGTCTGATGTGTCCCTTAGCCAGACTCTCGGAGATATAATCTTTCATGGCTTGTCTCTCGGGACCCGAAAGATTATACAACCTGGACTTGGGTAATTTTGCCCCGGGAATCAGGTTAACCGGGCAATCATAAGGACGATGAGGTGGTAGTTTCTGACAACCCTTTTCAGAAAAAACGTCCTCAAAGTCCGAAATAAATGTAGGTAGGGAAGCTATGGAGGCGATTAAGCAATTGTTATTTAAGCAATTCTCTCTGCAATGCTCACTCCACTCCAATATCTCCCTGGCCTGCCAATCCACCACTGGATTGTGCGCTACCAACCAGGGAAGACCCAATACCACCGGAGAGGGAAGGCCCTCCAGAACGTAACATGAAAGACACTCATTATGGTGGTCCCCTACCCGAAGGTGTAAATTACGAACAATGTGGGTGAGGTTTCTCTGAGACAGAGGAGCAGAATCTATAGCGAATACGGGAATAGGTCTCTGCAGCGTACAGAGAGACAAACCCATAGTGCGGGCAAAATGGGCATCAATCAAGTTTACCCCTGCTCCACTGTCTAGAAAAACAGAAATAGACTCCGTCTTAACACCAAAAACAATGACCGCTGGTAACACAAATTGAGATGTTCGTATGGAGGAAACGTATACCCCCCGGCTGACATCCTCCGCACAGCCCGGGGTTAGTAGTTTTCCGACGGTCTTTTGTTTTTGAGAAAGGAGGGACAGACATTAATGAAATGACCCCTCCCCCCACAGAAAAAAGAAGCCCCCCCCCTACGGCGAACCTCGGGAGGACGGACCTGACGAGAAGTTCCTCCTAGCTGCATAGGCTCATCTAAGTCAGTACAGGCTGACTGTTGCTTGGGAGAGGTAACCAATTGCTCCGGAATTTTCGATCTCTCCCTAAGAGGTCTATCTATTCTGATAGAGAGGGACATAACAGCATCAAGGGAAAGGGGGGTCTCATACAGCGCCAGTGCATCCTTAACCCTTTCAGATAACCCAGAGCAGAACTGACTCCTGAGAGCCGGGTCGTTCCACTGAGTATCCGTAGCCCACCTACGGAACTCTGAGCAATATTCCTCTGCTGACCGATCTCCCTGTAGGAGTCTCCGTAACTTCGACTCAGCCAGGGCGACTCGGTCAGGGTCATCATATATGAGACCCAAAGCCCCAAAAAATCCCTCCACTGACCGAAGAACCTGAGAACCAGGGGGTAACGAGAACGCCCAGGATTGCGGATCCCCCTGAAGCAGGCAAATGACAATCCCTACCCGCTGTTCTTCATGACCTGAGGAGTAAGGGCGCAACTTAAAATATAATTTGCAGGCCTCACGGAACGTCGCAAATTTGTCCCTTCCCCCAGAAAATCTGTCGGGAAGAGCAACCTTGGGTTCAGTGACAACCTGGTTACCCATAGCAACCGCTGGGGGTGCGGTCTGCTGCATTTGCTGCTGTTGTTGGAGAACAGACGCCTTCAATCCTGCCACCTCCAAAGACAGGCTTTGAAGCTGTTCTGCCAAGGCATCAATAGGATCCATATTGGATTCTAAGTAGAGAGAGAAAAAAAAAAAACAACAAACAAAAAATAAAAAAATAAAAAATTTTTTATTTTTTTTTTCAAAAAGTAAGGGCCAGTTAAAATATCACGGTCGGCGTGGCTATCACATACGTGACACAGAGGGAGGGAACGAGGAAGGCCCTGCCCAAGTGAGAGGGAAGATGGTGACCCCCTGACTCACCTGGCGGCTGGCACCTGGCTGCCCTGACGTCCCTAGACGGGTTCCTCACCCGTACGCCGATCACGTGCCTAAAGCCCTGGCTTTCCCTGAGCTGAGCCCTAGGTAGTGAACAGGGCGATGGGAACACTAGTCCGCACCACTAACTCTAAGGGAAAACACCAAGGGGAGGACAGACAACACAGACTCAACATATATTCCCAGGTGGGCGACAACAGGAGACAACGAAAAGCCAAACAGGGATCCGGAGGGTAGCACACAGGAACGACAACCAGGATTAACCACTCCAGTGGGTCAGTATAGATGTCCAGGCAGGAAGCTCTATAACTGGCAACTAGAGAAGTGTGAGGGGAGAATATAAGGAGGTAGGGAGTGGCAGACAAGAAACAGCTGAGGAGGAGAAGCTACGGATCCCTGAGAGAGACAAAAAGGATAGCAAGGCAAACACAGAAAACAATAACTAAGAAACACCATGATCTTTAGATATAGAGCGCGCAGCCACCCGCTGCGACTTCCTGACCCCGGGTATAACGGAGTCAGACGTGGCTCTTGATACCCTCGTGACACCTACTTCAGGGTTGCAATAAGGTTCAAGAAGGTCAGTCTCAGTTACAGGGAATATTAGCAATAAAAACAATTTAATGTAATGTTAAAATGTCCCTCAAAGTGCTTATATGATCTCATTGGGGGCACAATGTGTACATTAAAATTAAATAAATGACTAAATGTAAAAGCAATACAAGCAAAATAAAAATGAGGACACCACTACAAGCCCCTCCCCACTCACAACTTTTTGTCCTGCCCCTGGCAGCCAAAAACGATGTATTCCTTATATGAAAACGACTCTAATGGAAAGTGAACACAATTCAAATAAGTATTTTATTTGTACTTTGTGCTACTAAAAAATAAAAAAAATATGGAAACAGATATTTTAGCCTATTTTTACATTTGGTTATAAATAATAAAAAGATAATAAATAAAAATGACATAAAAATAAAGCCCCATGTATTCCCCCCTTCCAAAAAAAATAAAAATACAAAAATTATTTGAATAACTGAGACAAAAAGTAGTTATTGCTTTTGGACTCCCATGTACTAAGAAAATGTGTCTGGTCATGAACGGGGTAGACTGGATGCAATGAATCTTATAAAAATATTCCATGTATGCAGTGTTTTTGCTTTTCACTTGTAAATAAATAGTTTTCAGTATGCAATAGTACAAACTTGCAGTTTAACAAACTCCCTTATTGGGAAAGGACTTCAAAAGTGTAAGTATGCTTTCATGTTGTCATTCTTCCCTCTATGCAAACCACTGGAGAATAGAATGACTAATCACAGAACTTTGCATATTCAAACAAAAATGACTTGTTGAGTAATTGACCCGTCTTTACCAAGAAAACATGACCAATGTTGGAGATGTGAGTTACAAAGTTCATGAAACTCCAACTTTTAATTAGGCACTTGAGCTATTTATCATTCTGACTTTTCTATAATCCTTTAACAATAGTCAGTCGGCACTGCGATTATACCTGCTGATCGGTGCACGTGTCCCAGGGTTGGTGTCTCAAATTCAACAATGATAGGAAAAGACCGGCACTCTGTAGCTTGTAAAGTTGCTTTTTTATTGTCACATATCTCCGGTACTGTGACCCGTTTCAGCAATAAATATGCCTTTTTGAAACAGTGTGTAAATACATCAACAAATGCATTTAAATAGCCCTCCCCAACAAAACAATCAATCAATCAATTACCTATGAACGTCACGTGACCATGATGGCAAGGTAAACATGCAAATCAGGTGAAAAAAAGGAAAAAACTTTAACAATAATAAATGTTGCATTATCCAATTCATATTTTAGTCTCTGATTATTCTGGAAATCCAGATCACTTAGCTTCAAGAGTCACTAAACTGGGAATCAGAGTGAAGAACCTATAAAAACGATTCAGACCTTTAGGTTCAGTTGTAGAGAATACACTTTGTTTCAGTACACATTTATTACTGCCAATATCGGCTCTAATAATTTTATCTCTGATATTATCTGTTCTCGTGTAACAAAACATGGGAAGATTATTAAATTCCTCAATTTGCGGGTAAGATTTTTGTACAATGCTTCAGTGTTTATTAATGGTTGTTCTAACTTTGGTTATCAATGGGTGATATTTCACTACAAAAGGTATGCAAGGTTATTTTTGTGTTTTCTCCTGAATGTGAACTTCTTTGATTCTATCCCTTTGTTGTTGTAATAGACATTGGGGATACCTTCTTTGTCTGAATTTTAGAGTCATTTCATCCAATCTCATTGCACGTATAGTGGGATCACTCACGATCCGCTTGACTTTCTGGTACTGAGAGTAGGGGAGTGATTGTTTTGAACTGTCGAAAAGGTAACTTACTACTACCAATTCCACACCATTTCCATTCACAGAAACACACCATTGCGCAATTGCGTTTTCAAATCATTAAGGAAATTCCACAGTCTAGATGCGGGGGGAGAAGAAATGCTCGATTACTGAAACACGAAGCATATTGGATACACCGCCTCCAGACCTTAGAACCTAAAGGTCTGAATCGTATGCACTGAATAGTTTTCTATAGTTTTTTTATAGGTTTTTCGCTCTGATTCCCAGTTTGGTGACTCTTGAAGCTAAGTGATCTGGATTTTCAGAATAATCAGAGACTAAAATATGAATTGGATAATGCAACATTTGTTATTGTTGATAAAGTTTTTTTCCTTTTTTTTCTTCTTTTTTTCACCTGATTTGCATGTTTACCTTGCCATCACGGTCACGTGACGTTCATAGGTGATTGATTGATTGATTGTTTTGTTGGGGAGGGCTATTTAAGAGCATTTGTTGATGTATTTACACACTGTTTGAAAAAGGCAGATTTATTGCCGAAACGCGTCACAGTACCGGAGATATGTGACAATAAAAAAGCAACTTTACAAGCTACAGAGTGCAGGTCTCTTCCTATCATTTTCTATAATCCTGTGTTACTTTCTATTAGTAGGTATGTTACTAACACTATAACATTTTAGCACTGCTCTTTTTATGGTTTCTCGATTTATGTAAAAATTAACTTGTTTCAGAAATAATTAAATTTAATTCTGTGTTCTCCCAGAGGAGATCAAGTCATGAGAGTAGTTATTATTGCTGTATAGTCAGAGAGATAAATCATATTTTTATAAGTACGAGCCTAGAAAGTGTCATCCTACAGTGCCAAAACTCTGCAATACTCATGAGCACTAAGTCTTCGTATCAGTATAAAAATACTGCAGACACGGTGGACATGATCATCTTTGTAATGCAAAAGATGTTTAGAAGCAAAAATACATTCTGTTCTTGTTATTTAATAAAAGTATCATAGTTTGTATTAAATATGACATTGGCATGTGATCATAGTATTATCTTTTTGGCCAGAATCTCTATTTTACAATCATCTATAATTCATTTATGATAAATCCATGAACAATATGCTTCATTTCAAAGAAGGATAGGGCAAACTATATGTTAAAAGTTATTTTCACAATCTGTAATAAAGCATTTAACATAACTATAAAATGTATCTTAATATGTATGTCTAACTACATGTCTGATAAATAGATAGATAGATAAATTAGAATATAATTGTAGCAATAAGTGTAAAAAAATAAATTAACTAAAATACCAGGAGACTAAAGAATGTCTCTCACAGGACAATCACAGTTAAAGTGCTACTGATGTATAACAGCAAACAAGTCATTGCAATGTAAAATCCACTACATGTAAATGGAATATAGAATTCCAGTTATAAGACGTTATCCCCTATCCACAGGATTGGAGCTATTAGATGGGTGGGGATCATACCACTAAGACCATCACTGATTGTAGAAATTGGTCCTCGTACCCTGAAATAAATCGAGCGGCTGGTCAATCCCGGTTAATGCCATTTCAATAATTCTCTATGGGACTGCCGGACATAGTCAAGTATAGTGCTCGGCTTTGTCTGGAAGCCCTATACAGAATGAGTGGGTCAGCATGGTGCCTGCTCAGCTAGGCACTCCATTCATTTCAGGGGGTCAACTGCAGGGTTTGGGGGCAACCCTATTTTCAATATTGGTGGAGGTTCCAGTGGTTGGACCTCCCATGATTCCTGTGGATAGAGGATAAAGTGATATGAACAGAATACCCCTTTAACTGTATATTGTATGTTAGATCAGTCAAGATGTAATAATTTTTAAGTGGAATATTAAAAAAAAAAATTCTGTTTCTACATATCGCTGTATATATGCTTATGTCTTCTGCTGTTCCTTTGATTCCCTCTTGAAACATCCACCTAAAGTGTCCAGAGTTGGAATTGGTACATTTCACCTACTGGACCCACTAGATCAGGCGTTAGCGCATTTGCTCAGCTGTTCTTGAAACTCCCATAGAAATGAATTGAGCATACTGGAAGTTGAAGTTTAAGGCCCATTGGAGACGAACGTGAGCGGATTAGGTCCTAATGCGTTCAGTGAAAAATGCGCAATTTCGAAAGCAAATTAACTAAGTTTTGTCTGCGATCGTGTTAAGTTGTTCAGTTTTTTTCGTGCGGGTGCAATGCGATTTAATGTGTTTTTCACGCGCATGATAAAAAACGGAATGTTTACAAACAACATCTCAGCAACCATCAGTGAAAAACGCATCTCATCTGCACTTGCTTGCGGATATGATGTGATTTTCATGCAGCCCCATTCACTTCTATGGGGCCAGTGTTGCTTGAAAATTGCATAATATAGAACATGCTGCAATTTTCAAGCAACGCACAAGTGATGCATGAAAAACATCGCTCATGTACACAGACCCATTGAAATGAATGGGTCCGGATTCCGTGCGGGCGCAATGCGTTCGAATCACGCGTTGCACCCGTGCGGAAAACTCGCTCGTGTGAAAGGGGCCTGACAGCTGAAGTGCTGGAGGTTGCTGACCCCTTCACTATATGGACATTCTGAGAAGGAATACAAAGATCAGCAGCCATAATAAGCATATAACAGCAATATGTAGACATGGGATAATTTTTTTTTAAATAAATCCAATTATCAATGTATGTTTTAAATGAGTAAATTAATATTTTATTCTAGGAAAACTTTACTACAGATTTAGGGCCCATTCAGACAGCCGTAGTGCTTTGCGGATTCGCATAACACGTATACTGGCCGTGTGCCCTCCGCAATTTGCGGATCGCACATGGCCGCAAGCGTAATAGAAAATGCCTTTTCTAGAATAGGAATAGGACATGTTCTATCTTTTCTACAGAGCCGCGGAACAGACCAACGGAAGTGTACAGCACACTGTGAGCTGTCCGCATCTTTTGCGGCCCTATTGAAATTAATGTCGAATTTCTCCGAGATCCATGCCGCATTCATTTTTAGAAATGTGAGGTAGTCCACACTGTCGTGGGCTAGGCGAGTGCGCTTATCGGTCATGATCCCCACTGCTGTGCTGAACGTCCTTTCGGACAGGACACTGGATGAGGGGAAAGCCAAGAGTTCCATGGCAAATTGTGCCAGCTCTAGCCACAGGTCAAGCCTGCACACCCAGTGGTCCAGGGGGTCATTGCTTCTCAGAGCGTCCACATCGGCCGTTAACCCGATGTAGTCGGACACCTGTCGGTCTATGTGTTCCCTGAGGCTGGATCCGGAGGGCGGCTGCCGATGGGTTGGCTGCAAGAATGATCTCATATCCGAAGTGACCAACACATCTTCAAACTGCCCTCTCCTTGCATGAGCTGTTGGATTGGTACCCACAACTGTTTTTCTGTGAGTGGAAATTCCACTGCCAGCGCCCGCAAAAGCAGAATACAGCATTTCTCGAAGCAAGGCCTGAAAGTACTACATTCTGACAGCCCTCTGTGATACTGGTAACTTTTCCACCATTTTGTGTTTGTACCGGGGGTCTAAGTGTGTTGCCACCCAGTATTGGTCATTGCCCTTTATGCTTTTTATATGGGGGTCCGTCTTCAAACACTGGAGCATGAAGCCCCATTTGCACTAAACTGGAAGCGGTGGAGTGTGCCTGGCTTCTGCTCATCGTCCAGAATAATGTCGTCCTCGGTCTCCTCCCCCCAGTCTCCCATAATAATAACTTCCCCTTTCAATGTCATTTTAGCTATTTCCTCAACTAGTAGATCATTTAATTCTTTGACTTGGCTAGGTGGTTTATATATCACACCTACACGAGTTACCTTATGATTATCAAGCTGCAAGGTAACCCAAACTGACTCTAAATGGGTCTTGCTAACTTGTATTAAATTAGATTTTATGCTATCTTTCACATACAGGGCCACCCCTCCCCCTTTCTTGCCTTCTCTGTCTTTCCTATATAGAGAGAACCCTGGTATTGTTATATCCCAGTCATTACTCCCATTGAACCATTTCTCAGTAACAGCCACTAAATCTATATTCTCAGATGCCATTATAGATCTTAAATGGATTGCATGATTGCCGGCCGTCGAAGGTTTACCCAGTAGGCAGTAAAAGTTATGTATCTTCCCTGCCAGTGTTTGCTAGACCACCTGTCTTTGGTCAGATGTATCTTGGCACCGACACTGTGTGCCAGAGATACATTCACTTTCCGCTAAACGTGGCCATAAAGCTCCGGGATGCCCTTCTGGGATAAATATTTCCTTCCGGGGACCTTCCATTGTGGTTTGCCAATGGCCACAAATTTTCTAAAGGCCTCTAAGTCCGCCAGTTTATATGGCAGTAGTTGGCGGACTAGCAGTTTCGACAATCCGGCAGTCAGCTGTTGGGCAAGAGGGTTATCCAGCGTCATCATCTTTTTACGCTCAAACATTTGAGCCACAAAAAACCTGCCTTTTGCCAGATGAACGCGATGATGGCATGGTGGAAGATTGAGTAAAGGACAAATGGGAGGAGAGAGGAGAAGGAGAAGGAAAAGAGGCAGGACATGGAGCACCAGTGGCTTTGTGGGTTCTGACGATGTTGCTACCACTGGGCTTGGTGATGGGAGGCCAGGTGCCATCTTAAGGTGGCCGTCCCTAGGTGAGTGTTGGGCTTACCGCGACTTATGCGTTGACAGCACAGGCTGCAGATGGCAACACTATTGTCAGCAGCGGACACGTTAAAAAAAGCCCACACTGCAGAGCCATGTGCCGCCGTCCTGGAAGCGCCAGATGTGACCGTGCATGGTGGATGGCTCGTTCCAGATACATTAGCAGTCTGCTTTTTGCCTCCTGTGCACTGTAAGTTCTGCCTGCTTCTCCTCCTTCTCCTCTCTATCTGCTGCTCCGTCTCTCCCACTGAACTCCTCTCCTCTTCCTCTCTTGTGGGAACCCATCTGATGTCCATCGACACGTCATCATCGTCACCTTCACCACCACTGACATTAGAGATCTCGGAGTAGGCAGCAATAGCAGAGACCACCCTCCTTGGGTTGATCTGGGTACTGTCGTAACACTGCCGGGTTGCGACCGTTGATACCTTCTCTACCTGATCCGATGCCAAGAATGGCTGCGCATCGGTAAGGTCTTGGAATGGATGGGAAAATAATTCCTCTGACTCGAGCGTAGGGGATATAGTGGTGCATGTGGTGTCTTTGGGGGTGCACACAGCAGAGAGTAAAGAGCGTGCAGATAAAGAGGATGAGGAGGGTGCAGAAGCGGAAGGCTGAGTGAGCAACTCAACCAACTCTGGTGCGTCCATTGAAGAAATCGCACGCACCTTCTGCAACTTCCCACTTAGGCTCCGGCCTGGTGCACCTGTCTGACCCCTACCACCCCTGCAGAATAGACTGCCTCTTCCTCTGCCTGTCATTTTCAAAATGACCTTGTGACAAAAATCCCTATAGAAGAGCAGTATTTGTGGAAGAAGGTATATGACACCCCTGTCTCAATCAATTTTTTGGGGGGGCAACTGGTACATCGCACCAATAGAAATTATTTGTTCCAATAGCGTTTGTCATTCTGTGTAGCTGTAGTATCGCAGCAGAACCGCAAACAAATGCTGCACGACCCAAATGCACTATATATAAAGTATATTATTGGTATATCACACCCCTGCCTCAATCCATTTTTTTGGGGGGCAACTAGTATAACACACCAGTTGAAATTATTTGTTCCAATAGCGTTTGTCATTCTGTGTAGCTGCGGTAACGCAGCAGAACCGCAAACAAATGCTGCACTACCCAAATGCACTATATGAAAAATATAATTGTTGGTATATTACACCTCTGCCTCAATCACTTTTTTTGGGGGGGGGGGGGGGGGGCAACTGGTAAATCACACCAGTTGAAACTATTTGTTCCAATAGCGTTTGTCACTCTGTGTAGCTGCGGTAACGCAGCAGAACCGCAAAAAAATGCTGCACTACCCAAATTCACTATATAGAAAGTATATTATTTGTATATCACACCCCTGCCTCAATCACTTTTTTTGGGGGGCAACTGGTATATCACACCATTTGAAATTATTTGTTCCAAGAGCGTTTGCCCCTCTGTATACCTGCAGTATCGCAGCAGAAACGCATACAACTGCTGCACAATACAAATGCACTATAATATACTTTCTATGTTAGATAGTATGTTAGAAATATATCACACCCCTTTGTAAGTCACACCTATCGATAGCACACCTATACCAGTCCTTTAAAGTATTTTTGTGGCCCTATTAGCTAGCGTTTGGTGTCCCTAACAGTCTGTCCCTGCTCCACACAGCAACCTCTCCCTACACTGGCAAAAAAATGTATGTAAAATGGCAGCCAGATTTGGTTTATTTATAAGGTAGGGGTATGTCCATGTGCTGAAACATCTCAATTGGCTGTCCTGTGCCACCTGATGGATGTGTCATGGGTAGAGTTGAGCGAACACCTGGATGTTCGGGTTCGACGAGTTCGGCCGAACTTTCGAAAAATGTTCGGGTTCGGGATCCGAACTCGACCCGAACTTCATCCCGAACCCCATAGAAGTCAATGGGGACCCGAACTTTTGGGCACTAAAAAGGCTGTAAAACACACCCGGAAAGGGCTAGAGGGCTGCAAAAGGCAGCAAAATGTAGTTAAATCCCCTGCAAACAAATGTAGATAGGGAAATGATGAGTTAACATAAAATAAATAAAAATTAAACAATATTAATTGGAGTGAGGTCCCATAGCACAGAATCAGGCTTCAAGTCACCCACCAATGGAGAAGGTCACTTACTATTATTTTGACCACAGCACCCAGACAAAGGAGAGAGGTCCCACAGCAGAGAACCAGGCATCATATCACCCACCACAGGAGTAGGCCACCATTTAGTTACTTTGACCCCTACACCCAGACGGAGGAGAGAGGTTACACAGCAGAGAATCAGGCATTTAGATCACCCACCACAGGAGTAGGCCACCATTGAATCAGACCCCGGCAACCATGTCAGATGGCACAAGCATAAGCTTTATATCAATCAGCACAGGAGAAGGCGACTTTGACAGACTTTGACCCCTACACCCGGACGGAGGAGAGAGGTTTCAAAGCAGAGAATCAGGCATTTAGATCACCCACCACAGGAGTAGGCCCCAATTTAATGGGACCCCGGCAACCATGTCAGATGGCACAACCATCAGCTTCATATCAATCAGCACAGGAGAAGGCGACTTTGAAAGACTTTGACCCCTACACCCAGACGGAGGAGAGAGGTTTCACAGCAGAGAATCAGGCATTTAGATCACCCACCACAGGAGTAGGCCCCCATTGAATCAGACCCTGGCAACCATGTCAGATGGCACAACCATCAGCTTTATATCAATCAACACAGGAGAAGGCGACTTTGAAAGACTTTGACCCCTACACCCAGATGGAGGAGAGAGGTTTCACAGCAGAGAATCAGGCATCATATCAACCACCACAGGAGAAGCCACCATTTAGTTACTTTGACCCCTGCACCCAGGAAGAGGAGAGAGGCACCACAGCACATATTCTGGCATCATATCAGCCACCACAGGAGAAGCCACCATTGAGTTACTTTGACCCCCGCACCCAGGAAGAGGAGAGAGGCACCACAGCACATATTCTGGCATCATATCAGCCACCACAGGAGAAGCCACCATTGAGTTACTTTGACCCCTGCACCCAGGAAGAGGAGAGAGGCCCCACAGCACATATTCTGGCATCATATCAGCCACCACAGGAGAAGCCACCATTTAGTTACTTTGACCCCTTCACCCAAACAGAGGAGAGAGGTTCCACATCAGAGAATCAGGCATCATATCAACCACCACAGGAGTAGGCCACAATTTAATGGGACCCCGGCAACCATGTCAGATGGCACAACCATCAGCTTCATATCAATCAGCACAGGAGAAGGCGACTTTGAAAGACTTTGACCCCTACACCCAGACGGAGGAGAGAGGTTTCACAGCAGAGAATCAGGCATCATATCACCCACCACAGGAGTAGGCCCCCATTGAATCAGACCCTGGCAACCATGTCAGATGGCACAACCATCAGCTTTATATCAATCAGCACAGGAGAAGCCACCATTAAGTTACTTTGACCCCTGCACCCAGGAAGAGGAGAGAGGCCCCACAGCACATATTCTGGCATCATATCAGCCACCACAGGAGAAGCCACCATTGAGTTACTTTGACCCCCGCACCCAGGAAGAGGAGAGAGGCACCACAGCACATATTCTGGCATCATATCAGCCACCACAGGAGAAGCCACCATTGAGTTACTTTGACCCCTGCACCCAGGAAGAGGAGAGAGGCCCCACAGCACATATTCTGGCATCATACTAACCACCACAGGAGAAGCCACCATTGAGTTACTTTGACCCCTGCACCCAGGAAGAGGAGAGAGGCCCCACAGCACATATTCTGGCATCATATCAGCCACCACAGGAGAAGCCACCATTGAGTTACTTTGACCCCCGCACCCAGGAAGAGGAGAGAGGCACTACAGCACATATTCTGGCATCATATCAGCCACCACAGGAGAAGCCACCATTGAGTTACTTTGACCCCTGCACCCAGGAAGAGGAGAGAGGCCCCACAGCACATATTCTGGCATCATACTAACCACCACAGGAGAAGCCACCATTGAGTTACTTTGACCCCTGCACCCAGGAAGAGGAGAGAGGCCCCACAGCACATATTCTGGCATCATATCAGCCACCACAGGAGAAGCCACCATTGAGTTACTTTGACCCCCGCACCCAGGAAGAGGAGAGAGGCACCACAGCACATATTCTGGCATCATATCAGCCACCACAGGAGAAGCCACCATTGAGTTACTTTGACCCCCGCACCCAGGAAGAGGAGAGAGGCACCACAGCACATATTCAGGCATCATATCACACACCACAGGAGAAGGCCTCTTTCAGTGATTTAGGCCTTTGGACCCAGACAGAGGAGAGAGGCACCACAGCACATATTCTGGCATCATATCAGCCACCACAGGAGAAGCCACCATTGAGTTACTTTGACCCCTGCACCCAGGAAGAGGAGAGAGGCCCCACAGCACATATTCTGGCATCATATCAGCCACCACAGGAGAAGCCACCATTGAGTTACTTTGACCCCTGCACCCAGGAAGAGGAGAGAGGCACCACAGCACATATTCTGGCATCATATCAGCCACCACAGGAGAAGCCACCATTTAGTTACTTTGACCCCTTCACCCAAACAGAGGAGAGAGGTTCCACATCAGAGAATCAGGCATCATATCAACCACCACAGGAGTAGGCCACAATTTAGTTTATTTGACCCCTGCACCCAGGAAGAGGAGAGAGGCCCCACAGCACATATTCTGGCATCATATCACACACCACAGGAGAAGGCCTCTTTCAGTGATTTAGGCCTTTGGACCCAGACAGAGGAGAGAGGTCAGAGATTAGCTTCATATCCCCCAGCACAGCAGAAGACCGCTTTATTTGACTTAGGCCTCAGCACCCAGACAGAAGACAGAGGTAGCATGGCAGAGGTTATGGCTTCATGTCACCCGTTAGTTTAACCGGCCACTTTCATCTGGTTAGGCCCCGGCGCCCAGACAGAGAAGAGTTTCATTCAACTGTGGGTTTCATAAAATTTGTATCTATTAAAGAAGTGGCCCGTAGCACAACAAGACATGTTTTAGGCAGTTAATAAGGACTACTCTGCACAAGGGAGGGACAGGTCCTGTGGTATCCATGCCTGGTTCATCTTTATGAAGGTCAGCTTGTCCACGTTGGCTGTGGACAGGCGGCTGCGCTTGTCAGTAATGACGCCCCCTGCCGTGCTGAATATGCGTTCAGATAAAACGCTGGCCGCCGGGCAGGAAAGCACCTCCAAGGCATAACATGCTAACTCTGGCCACGTGGACAATTTCGAAACCCAGTAGTTGAATGGGGCCGAACCATCCGTCAGGATGTGGAGGGGTGTGCAGACATACTGTTCAACCATGTTAGTGAAATGCTGCCTCCTGCTAACACGTTCCGTATCAGGTGTCGGTGCAGATAGCTGTGGCGTGGAGACAAAACTTTTCCACATTTCTGCCATGCTAACCCTGCCCTCAGATGAGCTGGCCGTGACACAGCTGCGTTGGCGACCTCTTGCCACTCCTCTGCCTTCACCTTCCACCTGTTCCCCTGTGACATGTGGGAATGCTCTCAAGAGCGCCTCTATTAGCGTGCGCTTGTACTCGCGCATCTTACGGTCGCGCTCCAGTTCAGGAATTAAAGTGGGCACATTGTCTTTATACCGGGGATCCAGCAGGGTGGCCACCCAGTAGTCTGCACACGTTAAAACGTGGGCAACTCTGCTGTCGTTGCGCAGGCATTGGAGCATATATTCGCTCATGTGGGCCAGGCTACCCATGGGTAAGGACAAGCTGTCCTCTGTGGGAGGCGTATCGTCATCGTCCACCGTATCCCCCCAGCCACGCACCAGTGATGGGCCTGGGCTGCCACCCCGCTGTGAACTTGCGTCATCCTCGTCCCCCTCCACCTCCTCCTCCTCATCCTCCTCGTCCTCCAGTACAGTGCCTTGGCTGGCGACTTGTGAACCTGTCCTCTGCTGCTTAAACAAACCTCCCTCTGAGCCACTTCGAACAGACTGGCCCGAAAGTGTTAGAAACGAGCCCTCATCCTCCTCCTCCACCTGGGCCACCTCCTCTAACATCATTGCCCTAAGTGTTTTCTCAAGGAGACATAGAAGTGGTATTGTAACGCTGATAACAGTGTCATCGCCACTGGCCATGTTGGTGGAGTACTCGAAACAGCGCAGCAGGGCACACAGGTCTCGCATGGAGGCCAAATCATTGGTGGTGAAGTGGTGCTGTTCGGCAGTACGACTGACGCGAGCGTGCTGCAGCTGAAACTCCACTATGGCCTGCTGCTGCTCGCACAGTCTCTCCAGCATGTGCAAGGTGGAGTTCCACCGGGTGGGCACGTCGCATATGAGGCGGTGAGCGGGAAGGCCGAAGTTCCGCTGTAGCGCAGACAGGCGAGCAGCGGCAGGATGTGAACGGCGGAAGCGCGCACAGACGGCCCGCACTTTATGCAGCAACTCTGACATGTTGGGGTAGTGGTGAATGAACCTCTGCACCACCAAGTTCAGCACATGCGCCAGGCAAGGGATGTGCGTCAAACCGGCTAGTCCCAGAGCTGCCACGAGATTTCGCCCATTATCGCATACCACCAGGCCTGGCTTGAGGCCCACCGGCAGAAACCACTCGTCGGTCTGTTGTTCAATACCCCGCCACAACTCCTTTGCGCTGTGGGGCCTGTCCCCCAAACATATGAGTTTCAGAATGGCCTGCTGACGTTTACCCCGGGCTGTGCTGAAGTTGGTGGTGAAGGTGTGTGGCTGACCGGATGAGCTGGTGGAAGCAGTGGAGGAGGAAGCCGAGTAGGAGGAGGAGGCTACAGGAGGCAGAGAATGATGCCCTGCGATCCTAGGGGGCGGAAGGACGTGCGCCAAGGAACTGTCCGCCGGGGGCCCAGCCGCCACTACATTCATCCAGTGTGCAGTTAGTGAGATATAGCGTCCCTGGCCGTGCTTACTGGTCCACGTATCTGTGGTTAGGTGGACCTTGCCACAAATGGCGTTGCGCAGTGCACACTTGATTTTATCGGACACTTGCATGTGCAGGGAAGGCACGGCTGTCTTGGAGAAGTAGTGGCGGCTGGGAACCACATACTGCGGGACAGCCATGGCCATCAGCTGTTTGAAGCTGTCTGTGTCCACCAGCCGGAATGACAGCATTTCAAAGGCCAGCAGTTTAGAAATGCTGGCGTTCAGGCCAAGGGCTCGAGGGTGACTCGGGGGGAATTTGCGCTTCCTCTCTAAGGTTTGAGATATTGAGAGCTGAACGCTGCTGTGTGATATAGTGGAGACGCTAGTTGACGGTGGCGGTGGTGGTGGTGTCGGTGGCACATCCTCTGTTTGCTGCTCGGCAGGTGGCAACATTCCTCTCGAGGCGGAAGCCGAGGCAGCAGCGGTAGAGGGAGCAGGGGGAGCCTCAGCGAGTGCCTGGTTTTTAAGGTGTGTACCCCACTGCAGTTCATGCTTTGCATGTAGATGCCTGGTCATGCAGGTTGTGCTGAGGTTCAGAACGTTAATGCCTCGCCTCAGGCTCTGATGGCAGAGCGTGCAAGTCACTCGGGTCTTGTCGGTAGGACATTGTTTAAAGAAGTGCCATGCCAGGGAACTCTTTGAAGGTGCCTTTGTGGGGCTGGGTCCCTGTTGGCGATGTCCAGTAGCAGGCGAACTCTGGGGGCGGCGGCTCGTCTGCTTTGGCCCCCTGCTCCCTCTTTGGCTTCGCTGTTGTCTCGGTCTCACCACTACCTCTTCCTCTGAACTGTGAAAGTCATCGCCACGACCTTCAGTCCATGTGGGGTCTAAGACCTCATCGTCCTCTGCATCGTCTTCCACCCAGTCTCCCTCCCTGACCTCCTCCTGTTCAGTCTGCACACTGCAAAAAGACGCGGCAGTGGGCACCTGTGTTTCGTCATCATCAGAGAGTCGGTGACTCTGCTGTGGTGGTATTCCCATGTCCTCTTCATCTGGAGACATAAGTGGTTGTGCGTCAGTGCATGGTATGTCTTCCTCCACTGGGGAAGGGCTAGGTGGACGCCCCTGGGAAACCCTGGAAGCAGAGTCTTCAAACAGAAGAAGAGACTGCTGCATAACTTGTGGCTCTGACCGTTTCCCTGATATGCTTGGGGGTGATGTGACAGACTGATGGGCTTGGTTTTCAGGTGCCACCTGTGCGCTTTCCGCAGAAGACTGGGTGGAAGACCATGTGGTGAACGTGCTGGAAGCACTGTCGGCCACCCAATCGATTAATGCCTGTACCTGCTCAGGCCTTACCATCCTAAGAGCGGCATTGGGCCCCACGAGATATTGCGGTACATTCTGCCGGCTAGTTGAGGGAGTTCGTTCCCTACTGTGTGCGCCTGGGGCCGAACGGCCACGTCCTCTACCAGCAACAGAGGCTCCACGGACACCACCACGACCGCGTCCTCGTCCCTTAATAGTATTTTTCTTCATTGTTGCGATTCAACTCGCACCACAATGAAATATATTATTTTTTTATAAGCAAAATCCCCTCACTGGAATACTTTCAGTTTTTTGACTGTATGGATTACAGATGGAATGACTGTTATATGTGAGTACCGCTTTCTTTGACAGATTCTAGTATGGGTACATATATGTTTTCCCAACCCCAGCACATTAGTTTGCTAATTCCAGATGTATGAAACGCAGGCCTAACTGTATCTAGTATATTGAACGCCAGATAAACTAACTTGGCCTTTTTTAAATAAAAAAAAAATTCCCTCACTGGAATACTTTCAGTCTTTTGACTGTATGGATTACAGATGGAATGACTGTTATATGTGAGTACCGCTTTCTTTGACAGATTCTAGTATGGGTACATATATGTTTTCCCAACCCCAGCACATTAGTTTGCTAATTCCAGATGTATGAAACGCAGGCCTAACTGTATCTAGTATATTGAACGCCAGATAAACTAACTTGGCCTTTTTTAAATAAAAAAAATCCCCTCACTGGAATACTTTCAGTCTTTTGACTGTATGGATTACAGATGGAATGACTGTTATATGTGAGTACCGCTTTCTTTGACAGATTCTAGTATGGGTACATATATGTTTTCCCAACCCCAGCACATTAGTTTGCTAATTCCAGATGTATGAAACGCAGGCCTAACTGTATCTAGTATATTGAACGCCAGATAAACTAACTTGGCCTTTTTTAAATAAAAAAAATTCCCTCACTGGAATACTTTCAGTCTTTTGACTGTATGGATTACAGATGGAATGACTGTTATATGTGAGTACCGCTTTCTTTGACAGATTCTAGTATGGGTACATATATGTTTTCCCAACCCCAGCACATTAGTTTGCTAATTCCAGATGTATGAAACGCAGGCCTAACTGTATCTAGTATATTGAACGCCAGATAAACTAACTTGGCCTTTTTTAAATAAAAAAAATTCCCTCACTGGAATACTTTCAGTCTTTTGACTGTATGGATTACAGATGGAATGACTGTTATATGTGAGTACCGCTTTCTTTGACAGATTCTAGTATGGGTACATATATGTTTTCCCAACCCCAGCACATTAGTTTGCTAATTCCAGATGTATGAAACGCAGGCCTAACTGTATCTAGTATATTGAACGCCAGATAAACTAACTTGGCCTTTTTTAAATAAATAAAAAATTCCCTCACTGGAATACTTTATGGCTTTTCACTGTATGGATTACAGGTGGACTGGTATTAGTAGGGGTGACACAAGCACACCCAAGTCCCTGATGTAGGATTTCTATGGCACAGACCACTATTACAAGTGATTAATGGACGTTGGGAGAGATTGTGCTGCAGCACTAGTCCCAAGATGGCCGCCGCCTATCAGCCCAGTAACATGTGCCACAAAATGGTCTGCACAACCTTTAAAAAAAATAGCCTTGGACTGTGCTGCTAAATCGCTATTGGTCTGAATCCCAGGTGTAGATGTCTGACTTGTTTGGAGCTTTGGAATGCACACTGTGGCAGCTTCTGCTGCAGCACTACAAGTCGCAAAATGGCGGCCGGCGGTCAGCCCAGGTACATGTGGATGGAAAAATCACTCTGGCCACTCTAAAAATAGCCAATCCCTATCAAAAAAGCAGCTCAGCTGCAGTTGTTCAGATGAATCACAGGTGGAGGAGAGAAATTTGCTTCCAGTTATTCAATTATCCCTGCCTATTCTCGCCCTAGCATCAGCTGCGTCTATCCCTGTTCTATTCACATCGGGAGTGAGCACGTCCCGACGTGCGCACAAGCTTATAAAGAGGCTGAGTCACATGCTGCACTTGGCCAATCACAGCCTTGCCAATAGTAGGCATGGCTGCGATGGCATCTTAGGGCAAGTAGTATGATGCATGTTGATTGGCTGCTTTGCAGCCTTTCAAAATGCGCCAAAATACATGCCGAACGACGAACCCGAACCCGAACTTTTACGAAAAGGTTCGGGTCCGTGTCACGAACACCCCAAAATTCGGTACGGACCCGAACTATGCTCGAACTGTTCGCTCAACACTAGTCATGGGTCAAAATTCTTCACAATGTAAAAGAATATGGCGCTGGCGGACATCACCATATGTTCGCCCGTTCGTCGAACCGCGAACCAGCAAAGTTTGCTGCGAAACGACCGCTGGGCGAACAGCAAGGCCATCCCTACTGAAGACAGACTTTGCTTAGCCACTCTGTTAGAGCTTTACTAAAAAGACTCTTTATATGCAGTTTTATCGCACAAAGACACATATTTACCTAATAAAGTATATTGGAAAATGTTTAACATCCCTGTCCTACACTATGTTAAAAATAATCCAAGTCACTTTGTGTTGATAACTTTGAAATGCTTTGTATAAAGAGGGAGGTGCTCATGCCGCTCTACAGAGCACTAGTGAGACCTCATTTGGAGTATTGTGCGCAGTACTGGAGAAAAAAAATCAATAAGTTGAAATTATTTGTTCCAATACCATTTGTCACTCTGTGTAGCTGCGGTAACGCAGCAGAACCGCAAACAAATTCTGCACTACCAAATGCATTATATAGAAAATATATTATTGGTATATCACACCCCTGCTTAAATCAGATTTTGCGAGGCAACTGGTATATCACACCAGTTGAAATTATTTGTTCCAATAGCGTTTGTCGCTCTGTATAACTGCGGTAATGCAGCAGAACCGCAAACAAATGCTACACTACCCAAATGCACTATATAGAAAGTATATTATTGGTATATAACACCCCTGCTTCAATTAGTTTATTTGGGGGGGCAACTGGTATATAACACCAGTTGAAATTATTTGTTCCAATAGCATTTGTCACTCTGTGTAGCTGCGGTAATGCCACAGAACCGCAAACAAATGCTGCACTACCCAAATGCACTATATAGAAAGTATATTATTGGTATATCACACCCCTGCCTCAATCACTTTTTTGGGGGAGCAACTGGTATATCATACCAGTTGAAATTATTTGTTCCAAGAGCGTTTGCCCCTCTGTATAGCTGCAGTATCGCAGCAGAAACGCACACAAATGCTGCACAATACAAATGCACTATAATATACTTTCTATGTTAGATAGTATGTTATAAATATATCACACCCCTTTGTAAGTCACACCTATCGATAGCACACCTATACAAGTCCTTTAAAGAATTTTTGTGGCCCTATTAGCTAGCGTTTGGTGTCCCTAACAGTCTGTCCCTGCTCCACACAGCAACCTCTCCCTACACTGGCAAAAAAATTAATGTAAAATGGCGGCCAGATTGGGTTTATTTATAAGGTAGGGGTATGTCCATGTGCTGAAACATCTCAATTGGCTGTCCTGTGCCACCTGATGGATGTGTCATGGGTCAAAATTCTTCACAATGTAAAAGAATATGGCACCGTCGGACATCGCCATATGTTCGCCCGTTCGGCGAACCGCGAACCAGCAAAGTTTGCCGCGAAACGGCAAGGCCATCTCTACTGAAGACAGACTTTGCTTAGCCACTCTGTTAGAGCTTTACTAAAAAGACTCTTTATATGCAGTTTTATCGCACAAAGACACATATTTACCTAATAAAGTATATTGGAAAATGTTTAACATCCCTGTCCTACACTATGTTAAAAATAATCCAAGTCACTTTATGTGTTGATAACTTTGAAATGCTTTGTATAAAGAGGGAGGTGCTCATGCCGCTCTACAGAGCACTAGTGAGACTTCATTTGGAGTATTGTGCTCAGTACTGGAGACCATATCTCCAGAAGGATATTGATACTTTGGAGAGAGTTCAGAGAAGAGCTACTAAACTGGTACATGGATTGCAGGATAAAACTTACCAGGAAAGATTAAAGGACCTTAACATGTATAGCTTGGAAGAAAGACGAGACAGAGGGGATATGATAGAAACTTTTAAATACATAAAGGGAATCAACAAGGTAAAAGAGGAGAGAATATTTAAAAGAAGAAAAACTGCTACAAGAGGACATAGTTTTAAATTAGAGGGGCAAAGGTTTAAAAGTAATATCAGGAAGTATTACTTTACTGAGAGAGTAGTGGATGCATGGAATAGCCTTCCTGCAGAAGTGGTAGCTGCAAATACAGTGAAGGATTTTAAGCACGCATGGGATAGGCATAAGGCCATCCTTCATATAAGATAGGACCAGGGGTTATCCATAGTATTCAGTATATTGGGCAGACTAGATGGGCCAAATGTTTCTTATCTGCCGACACATTCTATGTTTCTATGTTTCTATGTTTTACTTATCCAGGCCATTCTGAGATTGTTTTCTTGTCACATATTGTCCTTCATGACAGTGGGAAAACTGAGTAAATTTTATTTTTTTAATTCCCAAATTTCAATTTTTCTTCTTTTATAATAGATTGTAATAACTCCAAAAATAGTTATTACTTTACATTCCCCATATGTCTACTTCATGTTTGGATTATTTTGTGAATGCAATTTTATTTTTTGGGGACGTTAGAAGGCTTAGAAGTTTAGAAGCAAATCCTGAAATTTTTCTGAAAATTTTCAAAACCCACTTTTTAAGGACCAAAGTCACTTTGTGAGGCTTACATTATAGAAACCACCCAAAATCACACCATTGTAGAAACTAAACCCCTCAAGGTATTCAAAACTGATTTTACAAACTTTGTTAACCCTTTAGGTGTTCCTCAAGAATTAATGGAAAATGGAGATGAAATTTCAGAATTTCACTTTTTTTGCAGATTTTCCATTTTAATCATTTTCTTTCCACTAACAAAGCAAGGGATAACAGCCAAACAAAACTCAATATCTATTGCCCTTATTCTGTAATTTACAGAAACATCCGATATGTGGTCGTAAAAACTGTTGTACAGGCCACGGCATTGCGCAGAAGGAAAGGAAAGC
The DNA here is from genome assembly GCF_905171765.1 of Bufo bufo. Lineage (NCBI taxonomy): Eukaryota > Metazoa > Chordata > Amphibia > Anura > Bufonidae > Bufo > Bufo bufo. The sequence goes on from NC_053390.1 coordinate 329,441,291, forward strand.
CATATAGTTTTTGGAAAGCAAGTTTCACTGGAATAATTTTAAGCTGTCATGTCACATTTGAAGACCCCCTGATGCACCCCTAGAGTAGAATCTCCAAAAAACTGACCCTATTTTTGAAACTACACCCCTCAAGGTATTCCAAACAGATTTTACAAACTTTTTTAATCCTTTAGGTGTTACACAAGAATTAAAAGGAAATGTAGATGACATTTCAGAATTTCAGTTTTTTGGCAGATTTTCCATTTTAATCCATTTTTTCCACTAACAAAGCAAAGGTTAACAGCCAAACCAAACTCAATATTTATTGCCCTGATTCTGTAGTTTACAGAAACACCCCATATGTGGTCATAAACTTCTGTACGGGCACACAGCAGGGTGCAGAATGCAAGGAATGCCATATGGTTTTTGGAAGGCAGATTTCACTGGTATCAGCTGCCATGTCACATTTGAAGACCCCCTGATGAACCCCTAGAGTAGAAACTCCAAATAAATTACCCCATTTTGGAAACTACACTTTTTGTGAGGCAAGGTAACAAAAATTAGCTTTTTTGGCACTGTTTTTATTTTTTGTTATTTACAATGTTAATCTGACAGGTTAAATCATGTGCTATTTTTATAGAGCAGGTTGTTACGGATGCAACAATACAAAATTTGACAACTTTTTTGTTGTTGTTTGTTTCAGTTTTACATAATAAAGCATTAAAAAATAATAATTTTTTTTTAGTATCTCCATATTCTGAAAGCCATAGTTTTCTTTTTCTTTTTTGGGCGACTGTCTTATGTAGGGTCTAATTTTTTTCGGTATGAGATGACGGTTTGATTGGTACTATTTTAGGGTGCGTATGACTTTTTGATCGCTTGGTATTACACTTTTTCTAATGTAATGTGACACACTTTATTTATTTAATTTTACGGTGTTTACCTGAGGAATTAGGTTATGTGATATTTTTATAGAGCAGTTTCTTTTGGATGCGGAGATGCCTAATATGTATACTTTTCTATTTATTTATGTTTTACACAATAACAGCATTTTTTTATTTAAAAAAAAATCATGTTTCAGTGTCTCCATATTCTGAGAGCCCTATTTTTTTTATTTTTTGGACGATTGTCTTAAGTAAGGTCTAATTTTTTGTGGGATGAGATGATTGTTTGATTAGTACTATTTTGTGGTGCGTATGACTTTTTGATCGCTTGGTATTACACTTTTTGTGGTGTAAGGTGACAAAAAATGGATTTTTTGACACCATTTTTATTTTATTTTTTTCTGGTGTTCATCTGAGGGGTTAGGTTATGTGATATTTTTATGGAGCAGGTTATTATGGAGACGGCGATACCTAATATGTCTCTTTTTTTTTTTTTACATTTAAGAGAATAAAAGCAGTTTTGAAACAAAAAAAAATCATGTTTTAGTGTCTCCATAGTCTGAGCCATATTTTTTTTATTTTTTGGGCGATTGTCTTAGTTATGGGCTCATTTTTTTGCGGGAAGAGGTGACGGTTAGATTGGTACTATTTTGGGGGGCATACGCCTTTTTGATCGCTTGGCGTTGCACTTTTAGTGATGTTAGGTGACAAAAAAATGTTTTTTTTAGCACAGTTTTTTTTTTTTTTTACGATGTTCATCTGATGGATTAGGTCATGGGATATTTTTATAGAGGCGGTCGATACGAACGCGGTGATACATAATATGTCTACTTTTTTTCCCTATTTTTTCCAAATTTTTTTAACTTTATTTTGGGAAAAAGAAGGATGCATTTTTTTTTCTTGAAACTTTACATTTTTTTATTATAAAAAAACACTTTTTTCACTTTTTTATACCTTTTATATTTGTCCCACTGTGGGACTTCACCTTTTCAGAGTTTGATCCCTGTTTCAATTCAGTACAATACATTCTGTATTGTACTGAATTAAACTGTCAGCTTCTTACACAGTAAGTTGCTGACAGTTGCCTAGGAGACCCAGCCCTCAGGTTGGATCTCCTGAGCTTCCGTAGTTGGCAGGCCCGATACCTGTGTAAGGCATCGGGGCTGCCATGGCAACCATCAGGTCCCCGCCACCGCAGTGCTGGACCCGATGGCTAAGTAGAGGGAGCGCAAACCTCCCATATGTTACTGTCAGCGCTGACCGTGACATATGAAGGTTTAATCCACCGGCATCGGCGTTATCACCAATGCTTGTGGATGCAGCACGGATCCGGCTGTCAGTAACAGCTGGATCTGTGCTGCTGATTGCAGCAGTGCACATGGGGGAGGAAGTACCGCAGGACGAGAATGCTCGTCCTGGGGTGCAAAGTACCGACCATTTAGAACGAGCATTCTCGTCCTGGGTCGTTAAGGAGTTAAGTCTTTTTGCACTGTAGCTATCACTTAAATGGGTTCTCCGGGAATGATTTAAAATGATCGCAAGCAACCTGTCTTAGAATTTGAGCAGGACTGGTTGCTTCTACTTGCAATGCTGCCTAGGGCCTTAATACACAACAACTCTCTACAATAGATGGTAATGGTACAATCCTGCCTACAATATGCCATCATGGCTGAGCAGCCTCACAGGAACGCTCACTAATGTGTGGTATCTGTAAGTGCCAGAGCATGGCATGTAATAAGACCACACCCCCTAACCCCCACCCCTCCTCCCAGGTAGCTCTGAAAGTGGAAGCAATCAGTTCTGCTCACATTATAGGATAGGTTGCTTGTGGCCCCTTTAAATCAACCTCTTTAATTAGTAAATTGGACCACAAAAAATTTCTGTGGATTCCAAGCCTGAGAGCTCAAGCACATGGCCAGCTGAGTATGTAGCACACTGATGTTCGGTTTAATTGAACCTTAATTTAAGTTTATTCTAAAACAAAACACGACGTTAAATAATATATTACTATATACTTACATCTTAAAGTGGTTTTTCGGTAGAAACATATTGATGACCTATTCTCATGATAGTATACAAACGGAAGATGACAGCAGCATATCCAAATGAGGGTCTTTTATTCACTGAACTTCAACGAACCATGTACAAAAAGTGTGACGTTTCGGCTACAGAGTAGCCTTTTTCAAGCATTTTTCCGTTTGTATACTGATCTGTTGACCATTGAGAATTGGTGGCCGTGGACAAGCTGTTGCATCTTGATGGAGTCTGCAAGGTACATGGATGGTGCTCCTAACTTGAAATTGTACTATCCTAATGATAGGTCACCAATATCTGATTGGTGGGGTCTGACTCCCAGCACCCCCTCCATTCAGCTGTTTGAGGAGGTCCTGATGCTCCACTGAACTCTGTAGCCTCTTCTTAGGTCAGTGACATCACATTAATCGATTATATGGCCAATTTGGAGCTCAGTCCCATTAAAGTTACACCACTGGCTGGAGGGAAGGGTTTAGGTCAAAAATTTGGCATGGGGGGGTTGCTGTTTCAATTTTTGCCTTGGGCAGCATGAAAGCTATGTGCTCTCCTGCCCCTGGCCACAAAACACTAAGGGAAGGGGGGCAAGCTGAAACCTTCCAAGAAGGCCCATGAGCCTTTAGGTATGCCCCTGTCAGCCACTATATAATATATAGCATTGTGCTTGTATGATGTGAGTAGATGAGCACTGCAGCCCTTTCAAACAGTTGTGGGGTACCAGGAGTCAGACCAACACAGACCTGATATTCAGATAGGTCATCAGTATTGTACTCCTTTTTACTCCCCAACAGACACATTACAATTGGAAAACACTCCAACATGCACTTTCTTATTGTAGATTTTAAATTTATATTTTAACTTAATATAGTTGGCACACAACTCGTCGCATTAACCCCTTATTGATTAAACTAATTTTAGCCTTAAGAACCTGTAACATTTCCCCTAGTTGCACCAGTCATAACCTTTTTTTTTATTTTTATTTTTTTATTTAATTTAGCTGTATGAGACCTTTAATTTTGTGGGACAAGTTGTAGTTTTTATAGGCACCATGTTCGGTTATGTATAATGTATTCAATGATGTTTATTTTTTTTGACAGGGACACAAAAAAACAACAATCTCAGCAATATTTGGGGGGATTTATATTTAGAGTGTTCACTGTTTGTTATCAATAATACGATAACTTTATTCTGTGGGTCAGTACGATTATGAGAATGCCAAATATCTATTGTTTTACTGCTTGCAGAATAAAAACACTTTTTTTTTACAAATGTTTTTTTTTGTGTTGCTGTATTCTAAGTTTATGATAGTGTAACTGTGTGAGGTCTTGTTCTTTGTGGGTCGATTTGTAGTTTTTATAAGTGAGATGGTTAGAAAACAGCAATTCTGCTATTTTTTTTTAGTTTCTTTTAACTGTGTTTTACGTGATCCACAAATAATGTATTAAGTTTATAGTATAGGCCATTACGGATACAGCACTTCCAGGGCTCCCATCCTGCCCAACAGAAAATTATGACCCAGGTCTACATGGGTAAAATGGGTATGTATTTTTAGGGGTATGGCTGAACATGAGGTGTTAGGCAGGATAGAAACTGTGTAAAATGGAATCTCTAGTGATTGTGTGTGTGTGTGTGGGGATGGGGGGTTGCAAATACTTGGTGCATGTTATGGCTGTGATCTGTATGCTGGTAAACATCTGGGCCATGGCATTGATGAAAAGCCTAATTAGGCACAGAGGGGTGATTGGAGGAACAAGTGTTCATCTGCTTACTCATGTACTGGTACAATAAAGCCCCCCACTCATGTGTGACAATCAGAAAGCAAGTATGCTTTATGATTGATAGGGGATAATGACAGAAGTCCATGAAGTCCAAATTACTCTCCCCTTGGGCACATGTACAATTACGCAGGGATAGAGTATCTATGACCCCTCCCTGCAGCCTGTCAGCATTAGCCCCCGCTACTCCTCTGAGATCACAGCTGGCCGAAGGCAAAGGCTGCTTTAGTTTTTAATATGTCAGGCTACAATTGAGCTAGATCCTTGTTTTCAAGATGAAAACCTGAGTTTTAAAACATATTCAGGACCGCAGTGTTAGTTGTCATAAAACTGGAGACACAGCCTTTAGAAATCAGGATGGGAATGAGAGCTACAGGTTTAAACAGCTCTCACTGGGACCTGTTTCTAACTGTTGTAACTCTAGTTTTATAGCAACTAGCATCTTGTTTTAAAGCATAGATTGTCAGCTTTCAAACAAGACCCAGATTGAGGCTCTAGCTTAATGGGACCCAAGAAAGAGTCATCAAAGCATCCTGTCACCCTCGGTAGCCACATAGCCCGAACAAAGTTCACTTTAAAGAGCATTGTCCTTTTCTTCCTGATCAAACTGTAAGAAGATAGTAAGATTTTTATTATTTCAGAAATTGTAATGTGAGATTGTGTGGATGTGAGACAATTTTTGTACATTTTAACAATCTTCTTTTTTTTCCAAACAACAAATTCAGAAGAGGATGAGGACCATCTATCACTGTTTCATAATTAAAAGTGTTGCCTTAGATTTTTATATTGATGGCCTATCATATTGGCAGGGGTCCGACTTCTGACACTCCTGCCAATCGGCTGTTTGATGAGGCTGCTGCCTCTTCATAGGCCTGTGGCATCACATTCATGGGTCACGTGGCCTAGGCACAGCTTAGTTCGATTAAAGCGAATGTAGCTGAGTTGCAATAACAAACACAGCCACCATCCAATAACTCACCACATCTCTGTGGCCTCCTCAAACAGCTGATCGGAGGTGGTGTTGGGAGTCAGAACCCTACCGATCTGATATTGATGATCTATCCTGAGCATAGGTCATCAATATCCAACATTTGGAAAGCCTCTTTAAATCTGTGGGATGAGGCCAAATTGCCAAGCGGACCAGAGCAGTCAAAAAAGATAACATATACATTTTCTACCTTGTCCTGTCTTCCTACAATTTCTTTGTAAATTATTCAAAACCAGCCCAAAAGGCAAGTTAGTGTTGTAAAAAGGTGTAGTGGAGGCCACAAATGGGTTAACATTCCGATGTGTTTGATTTTCTGGTGATCATGCAGGTAAAAAGTTACACACGTAACCTTCCTGTAAAATTATCTTCCTGGACTATAATATTGGTGGCCTAGCCTTAGTCCATTAATATCTTATAGCTGTGGGTCAGACTCCAAATACCCCAAGTAAATGATTGCCATGTCTCCCTTATTATTTACCAGGTAGAGTGCTGTAAATTTGGAACTGGCTGTGCCTGGTACTGCAGCTCAGACCCATTCAAGTAAATGAAACTGCTGGGAATGTGACCCAGACTAAAAATGAGTGAATTGCAGAAAGCAATTCCAGAAACAAGCCAGCAATCTTAAGGTGTTGTAGTGACAGTTTAGGGACATAGTTAGACAGATTGAATCAATAGGTAGAGAAGTTAGGACTTTATCAGACAGGGAAAGCATAGGGTCACTCAGAATTCTGTGTGTGTGTACTCGTATACTGAGGGCAGCTCCTGGCAAGAAGAAAGCAACTGCAATAACCAAAACCCTGCAGTGCATGCAGAAATATCATTTTTTCAGTAACCAGCTTTTAAAACAAACCTGAAGCTTCTACAGTTCACGTGTTTTATACACATATTCACAGGTAATCCCAACACCAAACTAACAGAAATAGCGTGGTGTTAAACAGGCAGGAAATGCTCAAACCCATATGCAGTGATGCATCTATAACAGGGGAGCAAATCCTGCACTTGTGGCACGTTGCTAATGGCGATCCCCAGCAAAAATGCATACAGTGGAGGATGCCCGCAGCAGACCACAAGTACCACAAATGACATCCTACACAAGATAGCAATTATTAGAGGTGGGAGATGGCATTGGGGGGAGATGGCACTATTATAATGGAACATTGGGGGGGGAGATGGCACTATGATACTGGCACATTGGGGAGGGGAGATGGCACTATGATACTGGCACATTGGGGGGAGTTGGCACTATGATACCGGCACATGGAGGGGGGAGAGAGGCACTCCGCACTTGATACTGGCACATGGGGGGGAGGAGAGAGGCACTTGATACTGGCACATGATTAGGGGGGCATCTATGGGGACACTTACTGGCACATTATTGGGTGGCACTGTGGGGCCACTTCTTATTGGCAAATTATTGGGGGGCACTATAGGGGCATCTACTGAGGCCACAAAGAAGGGGTATTTTATATGGGGGGCTCTGTGTGGTACTAGTATTATCAGGGGTATTATCTGTTTCTGCAGTATAGTATTGGGGAGCACAGCGGCACAGTATTGGGGGTGGTAGGATGATTTGTCCAGAAGATGCGAGGATGATGGAAAAGTAGTAAACTCTGATTTTTTTTTTTTGTCAAACTGCAGTGACGAAAAATGGCTGAAAAATGGTGGTCTGGTCTGAAGGTCTGAAAGGAGAAGATGAGGAAAGAGAACATCTACATCAAAGGAGACGTCACTGGATGTAAGAGGTATGTGGCGCTGTATTACCCTGTATGTTCTGTGGTGATAGGAGAAGGAGCGTAACGATCGCGGTCATAGAGGGTGCGACCATGACGGGGGTGGAGGCGGAGGTTCAGACAAACTGACGCGGTCTGACTTTGTTTCTTACACCGTTCACAGAGTTATGTACAGGATTCGTAGGATTCGAGATTCAAAAGATTCGATATATTCGAGAACCTTTTCGGATTCGGATTTGAAAAAAATTGGATTCGTCCCACCTCTAATTTTAAATATTGTGGGATGTCCTCTTTTTTTTGTTGCATATGACATTTGCATTTAATAAAGGAGGTATACCATTAATCTCCTAAATATGTTACATGGAATTCAGAAAGGGTCTCTGAATTTTCATAAATCTTTTGATATGTCATAGAGACAAAAGTTTTGCTCTGAATGAGAGGAAACGAGACAGACTCAACAGAAAATCCATGGGCTCATCTCATTTCCATCCTCTGTAATGAGGAGAGGGAGCACAATATGTGAGCGCTTCTCTCTCCTTGTTCTAACATTTTGTGGGGATTATTGTTGTGTGTAGCAGAAGCAATATATATCTTTAGCGCAACCTGCGCTAAATTGCTAAAACTTTACAGACCCAAAAGTCCTTTTAAGGACTATTGTTGTGTGTGGCAGAAGAAATATATATTTTTAGCGCATCCTGCGCTAAATTGCAAAAACTTTACAGACCCAAAAGTCCTTTTAAGGACTATTGTTGTGTGTGGCAGAAGCAATATCTATTTTTAGCGCATCCTGCGCTAAATAGCGTGCAATAGTTAGACTGCTGCAGACAGCAACATTATCTGCGCTACATCTCCTGTGTTACGTGTGCGCATCCCAAAAATATCAGTGACATCCTGTGTACTTTTTCTGTAGATGGTGTCCGCTGCGGACAGTGACATTTCCTGTGTAACATTTCCACATCCAAAATACCTGTGACATTCCCAGTAATTTTATATTAGCCGCTGCTGACATCAACGACATTATCTGCAGTATATCTCCTGTGTGACGTTTCCACATGCCAAATATCTTTTTTAATTTCTTTGTGCAAATACTTACAAATCCTACGGTACTGTACGTGTGACATACTTTCAAGCATATAAAACATTTAATATGAAGAAGGCGAGCAATAAGGGACAGGGAAGTGTCCGTGATGCTGATGGTGCACGCAGAGGCCGGCCTATCAACGCTGCAGCAGCGCTTACAATTGCCAGCTCACCGACTGTTGTGCGACGTGCGCGTGCTCTGGAACTCGTTGTTCCACATGTTGGCCAGGCTTTGTAAGCAGCAGAGGGCAGTAGTGGAATACCAGCTGCAACATCGTCGTCACCTTTCCAGTCAGCTTCCGCTATTCACAAGCGAGAAGTGGGCATGTATGTCTGAACTCTGTGAGGTTTTAAGAAACTTTGAGGAATCAACACAGATGGTGAGCGGCGATGCCACTATTATCAGCATCACCATCCCACTTCTGTGTCTACTCAAACGCTCGCTGCTCACAATTAAGGCCGACGCTTTGCATGTGGAAGAGGTGGAAATGGGGGAAGACATTACACAGGGTGATAGCCAGACCACCCTCAGTTCGTCTTCTCAGCGCAAATTGGAAGATGATGATGATGAGGAGCAGAAGACGGTTGCCTCCACTACAGAGGGTAGTACCCATGGAAGTTTAATTCCATCTGTTCAGCATGGATGGGCAGAAGAGGAGGAAGAGGATGAGAAGATTGAGAGTCATCCTCCTGATGACGACAGCAAAGTCTTGCCTACTGGGACTCTGGCACACATGACTGACTTTATGTTAGGCTGCCTTTCCCAATACCCACGCGTTTTAATCATTTTGGACAACACCGATTACTGGTTGTTCACTCTTCTCGACCCCCGCTACAAGGAGAACTTCTCATCTCGCATTCCTGTGGTGGAGAGGACGATTAAATAATGCAATATCACAAGGTCCTTGTGGAAAAATTGCTCCAAAAATTTCCAGCTGACAACGCTGGCGGCATAGTACATAGTTCCTTAGGCAACCGAGGAGGGGAGACGAGGGGAACACACAGCAGTTTCAACAGAGGCAGGGCAACACTCTCCAAAGTCTGAGACAGTTTAATGACAGCCCGCCAGCACCCTCACCCTGATGTGCGGCCTAGTGTAACAAGGAGGGAAAAATTTTGGAAGATGGTGAAGGAGTACGTAGCAGACCGTGTCAGCGTCCTCAATGATCCCTTTGTGCCTTACAACTATTGGGTGTCCAAGCTGGACACGTGGCACGAACTGGGGCTCTACTACTTGGAGGTGCTGGCCTGCAGCCAGCGTTTTGTCAGAGTGGGTATTTAGTGCTGCTGGGGGCATAATAACTGATAAGCCCATCCGCCTGTCAACTTAAAATGCTGACAGGTTGACTCTTATAAAAATGAACAAGGCCTGGATTGCCCCTGACTTGTCTACTCCACCAGAGGAAAGCGGCTCAACATAAAGGCACTTTAAATATTTTTTGTATAATGTACTGAATACACTGTATTCCCATGCACCCCTTCCACCACAAAAAAGGATATATGGTTCAATCTTCCTTTTCTCCTCCTCCTCCTCTTCCATCATATTAACATGCTTATTAGTCTACTCTCGCTCCAAATGTTGTAGAGGGTCAGCTCACCTGCAGGCCCTTGCAGCCAGCTAGTAGCGCAGGGGAAACATGTGAGGTGCACGGTGGACCGATGAGGGGCCAAATAATAACACACAGTTCATCAGTTTACTCAGGGTTAGCAGAAAGCCTCCCTGGGCTGGCAGCACAGTGTTGAGGTGGACAGCACGAAATCCTCCGGGGCACGCTCTGTGGTAGGGAAGCATCAGCCAAGATGGTGGTTGAGGTGCCCTTGATGTTAGGGGTGCTTAGGGTGCTTGTTGCGGCTGAGTCCCTTGATGGTTTTTGTCGTGACGCCAGTACCGTTAATGGTGGTAAAACCATTAGTAGTAATAATGAGGTAGACAGTGGTAAGATGCAACTCACAACTTTTACAGTTGATGACTTTGGTTGCAGCAGTACAAAAATGCAGTCTCTTGATGTTAATAGAGTAGGTCTACAAATCCACTGTTTGTAGGCTTTTCAGGTTTGACTTGGAGCTGTGGGTTAGGTGTACCTTGTTCATAATGATGTGCTTAGTCCTATTCCTTGTCCTTTCCCTACAAGCTAAACATTTGGACAGGAAAACTCATCTGTCTCTCAGAAGTATGCTGTGGCTGCCAGAAGCTATTAATCCTCCACCATGCGCAAAGGTGTCTGTGGCCCTCAATAATGGCTCTTATCACGATGATTCCTTAGGAAGCTTGTTTCTATTCCAGGGAGGCAAACTCTCTCCTACTGGTCAGGGATGCAAGTATATAGTCCGGCCACAGAAGGAAAACGCTTTTCTGCGCCTCACATCTTAGTATCATCTCATAGCGAAGTTGGCTCCACTCACTAATCTGTGTCATGGAGTCTTCACTCTACAGTCGTGGCCAAAAGTTTTGAGAATGACGCAAATATTAGTTTTCACAAAGTCTGCTGCTAAACTGCTTTTAGATCTTTGTTTCAGTTGTTTCTGTGATGTAGTGAAATATAACTACACGCACTTCATACGTTTCAAAGGCTTTTATCGACAATTACATGACATTTATGCAAAGAGTCAGTATTTGCAGTGTTGGCCCTTTTTTTTCAGGACCTCTGCAATTCGACTGGGCATGCTCTCAATCAACTTCTGGGCCAATTCCTGACTGATAGCAACCCATTCTTTCATAATCACTTCTTGGAGTTTGTCAGAATTTGTGGGTATTTGTTTGTCCACCCGCCTCTTGAGGATTGACCACAAGTTCTCAATGGGATTAAGATCTGGGGAGTTTCCAGGCCATGGACCCAAAATGTCAACGTTTTGGTCCCCGAGCCACTTAGTTATCACTTTTGCCTCATGGCACGGTGCTCCATCGTGCTGGAAAATGCATTGTTCTTCACCAAACTGTTGTTGGATTGTTGGAAGAAGTTGCTGTTGGAGGGTGTTTTGGTACCATTCTTTATTCATGGCTGTGTTTTTGGGCAAAATTGTGAGTGAGCCCACTCCCTTGGATGAGAAGCAACCCCACACATGAATGGTCTCAGGATGCTTTACTGTTGTACAAAAATGTATCTCCATGCACCAGGTATATATGTGCAGAGATATGTCACACCTCTAATCAGGGCCGTCTTTAATATTGATTGGACCCTGGGCAAGAATTTACTTGGGCCCCCTGGATCCCGCCTTCACACACCCTAGCATGCAATCACGCCCTCCACCACAACACACACAAAAAATAATAATCCACACACCTCGTAGAGTAAACCGCGGATCCGCAAAAAACGGAAGCCGTTTGTAGACATGCCTATTCTTGTCTGCAAAACGGACAAGAATAGGACATGTTCTATTTTTATGGCGGGGCCACGGAACGGAGCAACGGATGCGGACCTAAACAACGGCCGTGTGCATGAAGCCTAAGCACGATGCAGTCTCATCAGTGGTCCATACCACACCCCTGCCTTGCAGTCTCACAGGAGTACAAGGCCAGTATCTGTACACGTATGTATGGCATAATTGGGATGCACATCACACATGACATAACACAGGTCTTTACCAGGCTGCAGGCCAGCAGACACATTATTATTGCCACATGTGTCACATGAAACTACTGACTGTACAGCCGTTCAGAGTTCAGACAGTTCACAGTTCCACTTCCTTCAGAAAAGCGAGCCTGCCGTGCACTCCAGCGACTTACAGATAGAGGCAGTGGCGTTGCTATGGCTGGTGTCACCCTTTGCTCAGGGGGGCTCTCATGGTGTGGTGTGGTGTGGAGTGGTCATTTTTACTAAGGAATATAGTTTAACCGTTTATGTGCAGAAGAGAAAAAAAGAAGTCACTAAGTCAGCTACAATCAGATATCTGCACATAGACCAAGACTCTTGGTCTATGTGCATATATTCGATTGGAGATGACTTAGTGACTTATTTTTTCTCTTCTGCACATAAACGGTTAAACTATATTCCTTAGTAAAAATTACCAGTCCACACCACACCATGTGGGCCCCCCTGAGCAAAGATAAGTAAATGTGGCCGGCCGGCCCCAGGCCAGGCCACAGTTCAGCAGACAGAGAGAACCCCTTTATCTCCCGTCTCTATAATAATCCCCCACTAATGGGATTATTTAAATTACTGGTGGATTATTAGAGAGACGAGTCATGAGAGACATAAGGACTTCTCTCTGTCTGTCTGCTGAACTGTGGCCTGGGGCCACCACCGGCCACCTCTTTTTTTCTCTTTTGCACATAAATGGTTAAGCTATATTCCTTAGTGAAAATGACCAGTCCAGTCCACACCATGAGGGCCCCCGCTGAGCAAAGATTAGTAAATGTGGCCGGTGGTGGGCCCCAGGCGACCGTTCAGCAGCAGACAGAGAGAAGAACCCAACCCAACCCCTTATGTCTCTATAATAATCCCCCACTAATTTATGAATGGCAATTATTAATTCGGATTCGGTGACCTGACCGGTAAATATAAAATAAAGTCAATATATATGCAGGGCCACTGCTTTTTGCTTTATCTTACCTCCTCCCCTCCTGGCGCGGCAGTGGCAGGTCTGGCTGTGTAACTTAAGGTACTATTAGGTGAGTGAGTCACTGGTCTGGTTGTCTGGTCACGTGAGGCTGTCACTCACCACCCAATCCCTTTAGCTCCGGACCGGAGGCAGGGACTTAGTCAGTCACCAGGCTGCAGTGAGTCACACACCCCCTTTTACCACATGACGGGCGCCGACGTGCTTGCTAAGCAGGCAGCAGCGCTTATAAGTTCAAGTTGTTCTGAAGACTGCTGCGCTGCTGCATAGACAGTCACTGAATGGGAGTCGCAAGTCGGGACTCGGGAAACGGAGCTCCCTTGGGCCCCCAGGAGCAACTGGGCCCGGGGCAGCTGCCCCTTTTGCCCTGCGGCAAAGACGGCCCTGCCTCTAATTAACTTATTTACCACATGTGGACTGAGTATATATAAAAAATAACTTTTACTATAGATTCACTAAAAGCATAGGTAGTTGCAGTGGGACGAAAGACAAAATAACATACATACATATAAACACATATATTGCCACCATCTAGGACCGCAGTAAGATAGTAATGGGTGGATCTTACCCCGTCCTGTAGACACACGATCAAATAGACGGTGGATGGCGTCAGTGACCCGGTGTGATGATGTGCACTGGTGACCAAATGCTTCTGTGGGTATGGCAATCTGGACACTCCTATAATGCCTGTCATGGTCTTACCTTCTTGCTGTTCTCCTTCGTTTGACATGTGCTGGCGGCCATCTTGGTTTCTGGGTTTCTTGTAGCCTTCCACCCTGCGGCTCCTCCTTCCCACTGGGAGGAGCTGGATGCCTAGCTCATATATATAGGAGGTCTGTGGCTTCAGTTCCTTGCTTGGTCCTCCTGTGTTCACATGCTTCTAAGACTGCTGCTGCTTCTGGTTCCTGATCCTGGCTTCGTCTGACTACCCTGCTGGTTCCTGATCCTGGCTTCGTCTGACTACCCTTCTGGTTCCTGATCTCTGGCCTCTCAAAGACTCTGCTTCGGTTTCACCATTCGTTTGGACTTTTGCTTTACAGCTTTATTTTTAATAAAGCCTTCTTATTTTCACTTATCTCTTGTTGTACGTCTGGTTCATGGTTCCGTGACATTAGGACCAAGCCATGAGTTCTGACGGTACAGGGCCATCCTCGCTACCCATGCTGGTTGCCAGACTTGATCAGCAGGATCCCCTGTTGGGTCGGTTCGCTGTGGCGTTGCAAACCCTGCTTGAACGCACGGCTCATTTCGCTCCCGTTGCCGATGGGTCGGTTGTCGCTCCTACTGCCGCTCCGGTTGTTGCGCCAGAGTCTACCCCGACACCTGTTGTTGCGCCTGCGGTGTTTCGGGGTATGACCGGTTCTGCCCCTCTTCCACAGCGCTTTGGGGGAGAGCCAACTCAGTGCCGAGGTTTCCTTAACCAGGTGGGCATTTATTTCGAGTTGCTGCCACATGCCTTTCCTACTGAGAGATCAAAGGTGGGCTTCTTGATCTCGCTGCTCTCGGACAAGGCCTTGGCCTGGGCCAGCCCTTTATGGGAGAACAACAATCCGGTGGTTGCCGAGTTTTCCGGTTTTGTTGCTTCTCTTCGGAAGGTATTCGATGTGCCGGCTCGTGCTGCCTCTGCCGCGAAGCTCCTTATGTCCATCAGACAGGGTTCACGATCCGTAGCTGAATACGCCATTGAGTTTCGTACCCTGGCAGCAGAGGTGGGCTGGAATAATGAGGCTCTGGTCGCTGCTTTCTCTCATGGTCTCTCGGATGCCTTGAAGGATGAGGTTGCAGCTAAGGACCTACCAGTGGAGCTCGAGTCTCTTATTTCTTTCCTGATTTTGATTGACACCAGACTCAGGGAGAGACCTTCCTTTAAGGGAGAGCCTGCGGAGGTCTTCTAACAGATTGGCGCCTACGTTTGCTGTCCCACCCGTGCCTCCCTCTCCTCCCACGCCTCCTGGGGATGACTTGCCTGGGGGTGAACCCATGCAGCTGGGGTTTGCTCGCCTGTCCGAGGGGGAGAGGGTACTCCGGAGACGCGAGGGTCGATGCATGTACTGTGGTCTCGGTGGGCATTTTCGGTTGGCATGTCCGAACCGTCCGGGAAACGCTCGTACCTGAGATCCTGTCGGGGGCAGATCTTGGGTGGAGTCTCCTCGTCCCCGGTTTCCCGTGTTGACAAACCACTGATCACTGTTGTCCTCTCCTGGGTCGGGGGCTCGGTGACGACCCAGGCGTTGGTGGACTCTGGTGCTGGTGGTTTGTTCATTGATAGTGTGTTCGCTGCCGCCAATTCCATTCCTCTGCAGGCTCGAGGTTCCCCACTGGCTCTTGAGGCGATAGACGGCAGACCCCTTCTGTCGTCACACGTGACTCATGAGACCCTTCCAGTGGGGATAGCCATTGGTGCCGTTCACAGAGAGTCGGTCTGCCTCCAGGTTATTTCGTCTCCACACTACTCGGTGGTCTTGGGGTACCCCTGGCTCCAGAAGCATAATCCGACTTTCGATTGGAGATCGGCCATGATCCTCTCGTGGTCACCGCAGTGTGGGGCTAGTTGCATCCATGGGTCTGTCAAGTTGCTGTGTACTTCCTCGGACTCTCTGTTGCCTCCTGAATACGAGGAGTACCGGGATGTATTCGATAAGGTGCGGGCGGTTGCCCTACCTCCGCACCGCCCATACGATTGTGCCATAGAGTTACAACCTGGTGCCGTTCCTCCTCGTGGCAAAGTCTATCCACTGTCGGTAGCGGAGAATGAGGCCATGGAGGAGTACGTGAGGGAGGCGCTTTCACGCGGACACATTCGCAAATCCTCGTCCCCGGCAGGGGCTGGATTTTTCTTTGTGAAAAAGAAGGGCGGTGAGTTGAGGCCTTGCATCGATTACAGGGGTCTCAATCGCATCACGATCAAGAACGCTTACCTGATACCCTTGATTTCCGAGCTGTTCGATCGCCTTAAAGGGGCCACGGTCTTTACCAAACTCGACCTGAGGGCGGCATATAACCTGGTAAGGATCAAGGCGGGCGATGAGTGGAAGACCGCGTTTAACACCAGGACCGGTCATTATGAATCCTTGGTTATGCCCTTTGGGTTGTGCAATGCGCCCGCAGTCTTTCAGGAATTCATCAACGATGTTTTCCGTGACCTGTTGCAGCAGTGTGTGGTGGTCTATTTGGATGACATCTTGGTATATTCTGAATCCATGGAGGCCCACATTCTGGATGTCAGACGAGTGTTGCAACGGTTACGAGAGAACAAGCTGTTCGGTAAGCTTGAGAAATGCGAATTTCACCGATCCCAGGTAACCTTCTTAGGTTACATCATTTCCGCTGAGGGGTTCTCCATTGATCCTGAGAAGGTTTCGGCTGTCTTACAGTGGCCCCAGCCCAGTGGTCTTCGTTCCCTGCAGCGCTTTTTGGGCTTCGCCAATTATTATCGGAAGTTCATCAGGGACTTTTCCATGCTGGCCAAGCCTCTCACGGATCTGACCAGGAAGGG
This sequence comes from Bufo bufo, assembly GCF_905171765.1. Lineage (NCBI taxonomy): Eukaryota > Metazoa > Chordata > Amphibia > Anura > Bufonidae > Bufo > Bufo bufo. The sequence continues at coordinate 329,457,811 of NC_053390.1, forward strand.
CAGTAATTCCCAGGTCTGGCCGCTCGAGGCCATCCGAGCTTTTGAGGCCCTAAAGTCCGCTTTTGTGTCGGCTCCGATTCTGTCGCATGCCAACCCTGGGTTGCCCTTTGTCCTCGAGGTGGACGCGTCTGAGACGGGAGTAGGCGCCCTTCTGTCTCAGCGTAGAACACCAGAGGGTCCTCTGCTTCCTTGTGGGTTTTACTCCCGGAAACTGTCTTCCGCGGAGTGCGACTATCAGATTGGTGACAGGGAGTTATTGGCCATCGTGCAGGCCCTTAAAGAATGGAGGCACTTGCTCGAGGGTTCGGTGGTTCCGGTTCTCATCCTGACGGACCATAAGAATCTGACCTACCTTTCTGAGGCCAAGAGATTGACACCACGTCAGGCCAGATGGGCTCTGTTCTTGTCACGTTTTAATTACGTGGTCTCCTACCTACCCGGTTCCAAGAACACCAGGGCGGATGCCCTATCACGGCAGTACTCCGAACTGTCCAGGGAGGAGTCGATTCCGACTTCGGTCATACCTCCGAATCAGATCCTGGCCGCCATTCGCACCAGCCTGACCTCTCCCCTGGGTGAGCAGATTTTGGCGGCTCAATCTGGTGCTCCCTCTGGGAGACCCAACGGCAGATGTTTTGTGCCTGAGGAGTTGCGCACTCGGTTGTTGCGAACCTACCATAACTCCAAGACCGCGGGGCATCCTGGAAAGAATCAGCTGTCCTGGGCTGTTTCACGTCTGTTCTGGTGGCCTTCCCTACGTTCCGACATCGCCACATATGTAGCGGCATGCTCCGTTTGTGCCCAGAGTAAGTCCCCTCGGCACCTTCCGTTGGGCCTTCTGCAACCCATAGCCACCGGGGAGCGCCCATGGTCACACCTGGGGATGGATTTCATTGTGGACCTCCCTGCATCCCGAGGCCATACGGTCATTCTCATGATTGTGGATCGGTTTTCCAAAATGTGCCACTGTGTTCCTCTCAAGAAGTTACCCTCTGCACAAGAGTTGGCCACGATTTTTGCCAGGGAGGTCTTCCGGTTCCATGTTTGCCCAAGGAGATTGTGTCGGATCGGGGGAGTCAGTTTGTGTCCAGGTTCTGGCGCGCCTTTTGCTCCCAGTTGGGGATTCATCTCTCCTTCTCCTCGGCCTACCACCCTCAGTCCAATGGGGCCGCAGAACGATCCAATCAGGCCTTGGAGCAATTCCTTCGTTGCTATGTCTCCGATCACCAAGACAATTGGGTTGACCTTCTGCCTTGGGCTGAGTTTGCCAGGAACACGGCGGTGAACTCTTCCTCTGGGACGTCTCCCTTCATGGCCAATTATGGGTTCCAACCTGCCGTGTTACCGGAGGTATTCTCTCCCCAGGATATTCCGGCTGTGGAGGATCACCTTTCCGTCCTACGTGCTTCTTGGGTACAGATCCAGAAGTCCCTTGAGGCCTCTGCGCAGCGCCAGAGACTCCAGGCTGATCGCAGACGAGCGCCTGCTCCTTCCTACCAGGTCGGAGACCGTGTATGGTTGTCCACCCGCAACCTCAACCTTCGAGTGCCCTCTCCCAAGCTGGCGCCTCGCTTTGTTGGTCCCTTCCGAGTGCTTCGCAGGGTAAACCCGGTAGCCTATGCCCTTGCGCTTCCTCCTGGCATGCGGATCTCTAACGTGTTTCATGTCTCCCTGTTGAAGCCACTGGTGTGTAATCGTTTCACTTCCTCGGTTCCTCGGCCTCGTCCGGTCCGAGTGGGCAATCATGAGGAGTATGAGGTGAGCAATATCCTGGACTCACGCCTGGTCTGCGGTCGGGTGCAGTTTTTGGTCCATTGGCGTGGTTATGGTCCAGAGGAGCGTTCCTGGGTTTCCTCCGCAGATGTCCATGCTCCTGCCTTGCTCCGAGCCTTCCACGCACGCTTCCCTCAGAAACCGTTTTTTGCTCCGCGGAGGAGGGGCCCTTGAGGGGGAGGTACTGTCATGGTCTTACCTTCTTGCTGTTCTCCTTCGTTTGACATGTGCTGGCGGCCATCTTGGTTTCTGGGTTTCTTGTAGCCTTCCACCCTGCGGCTCCTCCTTCCCACTGGGAGGAGCTGGATGCCTAGCTCATATATATAGGAGGTCTGTGGCTTCAGTTCCTTGCTTGGTCCTCCTGTGTTCACATGCTTCTAAGACTGCTGCTGCTTCTGGTTCCTGATCCTGGCTTCGTCTGACTACCCTGCTGGTTCCTGATCCTGGCTTCGTCTGACTACCCTTCTGGTTCCTGATCTCTGGCCTCTCAAAGACTCTGCTTCGGTTTCACCATTCGTTTGGACTTTTGCTTTACAGCTTTATTTTCAATAAAGCCTTCTTATTTTCACTTATCTCTTGTTGTACGTCTGGTTCATGGTTCCGTGACAATGCCCTGGTCTAGAGCCCTCCCTATATGGATAGTTAGGGGCTATCCTCATAGACCTGCCTCAACGACACAGAGCACCCGCCCCGACAGGGGCGACCCCATAAGGAACCTGTCCCTAAATGGGGCCTATTCCCTATAAATCCCTTACTGTATAGCCCTACATGCCATGTTTCGTTCCATTAAAATTGGAACTCGTCAGGGGCTTATTGAAGTCAGAAGGTTTTACTTCAGGACAGAGTTTCTTTCCTTGTAGGTACGAGGCAGTATGGACGGTCAGTGGTACACGTCCCTATTAGGGTATGGGAAAGTGTCCCCAACGATACCCTCGCCTCACCGCAAGATGCCAGCAGTGCGGAGACTATGTGTTTATATGTATGTATGTTATTTTGTCTTTCGTCCCACTGCAACTACCTATGCTTTACTGTTGGCATGACACAGGACTGATGGTAGCGCTCACCTTTTCTTCTCTGGACAAGCCTTTTTCCAGATGCCCCAAACAATCGGAAAGAGGCTTCATCAGAGAATATGACTTTGCCCCAGTCCTCAGCAGTCCATTCACCATACTTTCTGCAGCAGATCAATCTGTCCCTGATGTTTTTTTTGGAGAGAAGTGGCTTCTTTGATGCCCTTCTTGACACCAGGCCATCTTCCAAAAGTCTTCGCCTCACTGTGCGTGCAGATGCGCTCACACCTGCCTGCTGCCATTCCTGAGCAAGCTCTGCTCTGGTGGCACTCCGATCCCGCAGCTGAATCCTCTTTAGGAGATGATCCTGGCGCTTGCTGGACTTTCTTGGACGCCCTGAAGCCTTCTTAACAAGAATTGAACCTTTTTCCTTGAAGTTCTTGATGATCCTATAAATTGTTGATTGAGGTGCAATCTTAGTAGCCAGAATATCCTTGCCTGTGAAGCCATTTTTGTGCAACGCAATGATGGCTGCACGTGTTTCTTTGCAGGTCTCCATGGTTAACAATGGAAGAACAATGATTTCAAGCATCACCCTCCTTTTAACATGTCAAGTGTGCCATTTTAACCCAATCAGCCTGACATAATGATCTCCAGCCTTGTGCTCGTCAACATTCTCACCTGAGTTAATAAGACGATTACTGAAATGATCTCAGTAGGTCCTTTAATGACAGCAATGAAATACAGTGGAAAGTTTTTTTTGGGATTAAGTAAATTTTCATGGAAAAGAAGGACTATGCAATTCATCTGATCACTCTTCATAACATTCTGGAGTATATGCAAATTGCTATTATAAAAACTTAAGCAGCAACTTTTCCAATTTCCAATATTTATGTAATTCTCAAAACTTTTAGCCACGACTGTACATTTTCTCCCACTTTTCTAATCTGACCTCCTCAGATCTGCTCTAGACTCTGACTACATTTTTAATCACTCGTCTGATCTCTGGTCTCAACTGACTAACTAGGCCTGACCTAGGTATATATATAGGACCTAAGCTATATCCCCATCTAGTGGTGGGATGTATAAATTACACCTAATCTGCCTGGTAACCGGGATTTTGCAGATACATTAATACAAAGTACCACAATACAACATAATGCAATTGACAAGGTAAAAAGTGCATTTAATACAAAAGGGATTGATGGGCACGCTTATAAATGGACTCACGTGGACTCAGTATATAGTATATCACTGTAGTATATTTATTAAATCAGTGCAGTTTCTAGCGCTGTATAAAACGTATAGAAATATATATATATATCAATATCGATATGCATAGAAAAATTTACTCAATATTAAAAATGTCCGGACCAGTACTTCCTAAAAGACAATTAGATAACACAACATTTTTATTTTTTTTTAAATAAATAAAGTGGATCAGCAACACCACAGTACTAATTTATAAGCATCCACTGTAAGGTAGCTGTATGGGATGCAAGCTTGAAATGCAGGATCCAAAATACAAGCACAATTGATGGTCTGGAATAGAAGTGAAATTGATGCCAATCTCAAACAGGTATAGTCTCGAGCTTGATTCTAGTCTCAGACAAAAATAGTCCAATGAATCGTAGGATTGGTAGCATAGGCTATTATTGTGGTAGCGATATGTCCAAGTATCTTTTGTTGCAGTTATATTCGAAGACAGATAATCAATATATGTGGCAAAAGTTCATCAATAAATATGTGTATATACCAGTGAAAGTATCAAATAAACCCGTTATATCCAAAATGCCGGTATTAGTTGTCGAGGATAAGATATATCTCGTGTTCTACGCCAGACGCGTTTCAAAGACTATCCTGTCTCCTTCCTCAGTGGCTGTATCTGATCTGTTTTAACGGACCGGCTCTTAAATAGCTATCTTCTCGATGGGCTGTATAGAAAATCTGGAATGAATCCAGTAGATCAGGTTCTTGTTAAGGTGCGGTTCCATTGCGTTATGTATGCGTTTTTTTAGGAACTAATGCGTTTTTTGCAGATAAGCATCTTTAGTTCTTATGAAGAACTCTCTATGGATTCTTTTGAACCGGGCTCATTGCCTGTTTATTTTATATAAATATTTCATACAAAATCAGCCAGTATACAAAGATTGTATAAAAAACATAGTATAAAAAAGCGATGTGTGTATACAATACATAATTTTAGAGATAAGCTCTATAGGTAAGTAAAAATAGGTGAGAGCATATATGAAATGCATATGTGTATAGATATATACATATATTTCTTTATCAAAATATCAGATGATATGAAATTTATCAAGTGGATTAGATGGATATAGGGGCTATCCTGCAAATAATAATATAACACAGCTCTGTAATGAAGTCTCTCTCTGATTCTCTTGCAGAGCCCGAAATTTACTTATTCTTACAAAGACCCACATATGATATTTCTGATGTAAGTACTCTTGTGAGTATGATAGTAATTTCAGCATACCGTAATTCTGTCCATAGGTGTATGAGATAATGTTATTAATATACTGTGTTCGTCATCTAGATGTAGGATGAATTATCACTAGTATAGGTTAAAATAAGTAAACTGATAATATTCTTACTTCATTGAATATCGCACCAATGGATGTCATACTATTAGGTGTCTCATAGATATCTTGGTGGCTGTCTTCTTTTTGTATATGGTATATCCAACTAGTATCGTACTATGGCTCTGATTTACATAGGATAGCCAACAGAGCCAGCATGTGTCAGGTGGTCTGCAGGTGATGTGAAGGGTAGTTTATGTGGGGATGGAGGCCAACAGTCCAGGGGAGGTCCCAGTGCTGGTAAAACAGCCTGACTATTAATAACATTTTCCCATTTCGTCCTTCGGCAGCACAGAATGGGTTAACCTTGTCGTTATCTTTTCCAGGACCGCCCACCTAGAACATATTAATTAACAATTAATCAATCAATCAATCAATCCATTCTCCTATGAGATCCCTTCTCCCACAATGCCTCCTTGTGTTTTTTTTGTCCTCATCTGAGGATGAAGCCCACCTATATCGTGCGGCCGTTATACCTTGTTGTGACAAGGTGCAGAGGCCTCAGAATGGGGATAGCCATGTGTCTCCTGGCTCCATGTCTGACCCGCTAGAGCGCCCTGTTGGATCGGGGACTGAACTATCAGGAAGAGCCGCAAGTACCTGCTGAGGGAAGCTCCAATGCCGGTACTTTCGGTATGGTGGAACGCAGGCGCAGGCGCAGTGCGTCTGACGTCACCTGAAGCGGCCTCTCTCCCGATCTGGCGCCAAATTTGAATTTAAAAGAGCGGTGTTGCTGAGCTTCGGTGCCTGTTGTGCCTGGCAGCCGAGCTCTAGCGTTTTAAAGGTATAGGCCTGTCCTATTGTCAGGCAAACCTTCTGATAATATGGGAACCTATGTTTTTCTTGAAGTCTGCAGCATATTGTATTTTTTAATGCTCTGTTTCTCCATTCAGATGTCCAGCGGGTCCGGCAGAGGAGAAAAAAGTTCCCGCAAGAGCAGGCACAGGATGTGCCAGTCATGTGAGCAGCCACTCCCAGATGACTTCCCTCAGGACCTCTGCATAAGGTGCCATCGGGATACCCAGGAACCCTCTCCGCCAAGTTAAAAACTGAGGTCTAGCTCTCCCCTCTGCATTTCCTGTCTTCAACCCCTGCCGGATAATCACGCCACTAATATTTGTGAGCAATGTTCCCACCCTGATGATTCTTCGGACGACGAGACTAGCAAGATGGTTTCCCTCTTCAAATCCTTCCTTAAGAAATCCAAGGCAAAGAAGAAGGGTACTCAAAGTAGACCGCGTTCCCCATCCTCGTCTGAGAAATCGTCACGCTCTGAAGGAGAAATCTCCTCATTTTCGGATTCTCCTGTTATTGAGGATAATTTTTTATTTGATAAAGCGGACACAAATCAGCTGATTAAAGAGGTCAAGAATATTATGGAAGCCAATAAAGAAAAATGCAGCAAACATAATGAAGAGGATCTTTTTTATTTTCCTAAAAAGAAGGCGTCAGTGTTCCCTGGACACCAAGTCCTGGATGCCGTAATGTCTAAAGAATGGGAACATCCGGTAGGAAGAATAAATTTAGGATCCATGTTCAGAAGTGTATACAAACAGATCCAGTGGAATCATCTTCCTGGGGAACCCCGGCTAAAGTGTACCCGGCTGTAGCTAGATTAGCCAAAAGATCATTTTTTCCCTCTGACGATTCATCCCTGCTGAAGGATCCTATGGAAAAAAAGGCGGATGGTCTCCTTAAAAGACAACATACGTATCTCGCTTCTCTTAATAAGGCTGCAATGGCGACCGTTCCTGTTGCTCGAGCACTTAGAGTGTGGCTCAGCCATCTGGGCAGGGACCTTGAAGATGGAGTATCAAGAGAAGAACTTCTCAAGCAATTGCCTACACTCAAATCAGCAGCGGAATTTCTCTGTGACTTACCGGTTGATACCATACGATTGTGTGCCAAGAACATGGCATTGGCCAACTTGATCCGTAGATCTCTCTGGATGAAGATTTGGTCTGGTGACTCCTCTTCAAAAAACAATCTGTGTGCCCTTCCCTTTGAACCTAGGAAGCTGTTTGGATCACAGTTAGATAAACTGCTGGAGGCTAACAAGGAAGATAAAGCTTTGAACTTTCCGCAACCCAGAGGCAGGGACAAAACCAGATTTTTTCACCCCTATAGAGGACAAGATTCAAGAGGATCAAACTTCAGAGGACGTTCTGGACGAGGAAGATCTGATCGAAGAGCCTGGGCCTAATCAGAGAAGTCTAAGAGAAAGGGAGAGGACAACAGACTCCCAAAATCTGAGTTCTGACGCCAGAAGACAGAAAGTAGGAGGTCGGTTATCCCTCTTCTACGAAAACTGGTGTCACATCACTTCAGACATCTGGGTCCTAGAGATTATAAGAAGAGGTTATCGACTAGAACTCGATTACTTGCCAAGAAACAGATTTGTACTCAGCAAGGGGGAGAATCCACAAGTCTTTCTACTACTAAACGAGTTCCTAGGCAAAGGAGTTCTGGAGAGGGTTCCGAATTCTCAGAAAAATTCAGGCGTATATTCCAGGATTTTCTGTATTCCAAAAAGAGATGGCAAAAGTCGGTTGATTATAGACCTCCGCTACCTGAACCGTTATATGAAGAAAATCCACTTCAAAATGGAGATGATAAGATCCATCACGGCTGTTCTCAGGGGGAAGGTGTTTATGGCGTCTTTAGACCTAAAGGACGCATACCTCCATGTCCCAATAAGTCAAGAGTCAAGGAAATTCTTAAGAATTGCCATCAAGAATTGCCATTTTCACATTCATGTGAAAAGAGCGTTAGAAATTTATCTCCAAAGAACAGGGGAATTTAGAAGCAGTGAAAACCTATTCGTTCTTTTCTCTGGCCCAAGGAAAGGACTCTCGCCCTCCAAAGATACCCTCGCAAGATGGATAAAGTCCACTATCCTGGAAGCTTATTCACTTGAGGCCATACCTCCTCCATTTCCTGTCAGAGCTCACTCCACCAGAGCCACAGCTACTTCCTGGGCAGAGATGGCACAAGTCCCGATAGAAGAAATTTGCAATGCAGCATCTTGGTCTTCATCTCTCACCTTCGTGAAACACTACCGTCTGGACATCAACGCTAGAAGCTCAGCCTTTGGCACTGGAGTATTGTCGGCAGCTCTTTCTGAAAATCCCCCCCTTTGAGATCTATAAAAATCCCATTCTGTGCTGCCGAAGGACGAAATGGGAAAGGGAAAATTCTTACCGGGATTTTACTTTCCTTGAGTCCGAAGGCAGCACAAGTATACCCTGACTAATAAATTCTTTTTTTTGGCATCCACTATTTGTCGGAGTCTATTTTTTTAAACACAAGGAGGCATTGTGGGAGAAGGGATCTTATAGGAGAATGGATTGATTGATTAATTGATAATTAATATGTTCTAGGTGGGCGGTCCTGGAAAAGATGACGACAAGGTTAACCCATTCTGTGCTGCCTTCGGACTCAAGGAAAGTAAAATCCCGGTAAGAATTTTCCCTATCTCAAACACCTATGGACAGAATTATGCTGAAATTACTATCATACTCACATGAGTACTTACATCAGAAATATCATATGTGGGTCTTTGTAAGAATAAGTAAATTTCGGGCTCTGCAAGAGAATCAGAGAGAGACTTCATTACAGAGATGTGTTAGATTATTATTTGCGGGATAGCCCCTATATCCATCTAATCCACTTGATAAATTTCATATCATCTGATATTTTGATGAAGAAATATATGTATATATCTATACACATATACATTTCATATATGCTCTCACCTATTTTTACTTACCTATAGAGCTTATCTCTAAAATTATGTATTGTATACACACATCGCTTTTTTATACTATGTTTTTTATACAATCTTTGTATACTGGCTGATTTTGTATGAATTATTCATATAAAATAAACAGGCAATGAGCCCGATCCAAAAGAATCCATAGATAGTTCTTCATAAGAACTAAAGATGCTTATATGCAAAAAACGCATTAGTTCCTAAAAAGACGCATACATAACGCAATGGAACCGCACCTTAACAAGAACCTGATCTACTGGATTCATTCCAGATTTTCTATACAGCCCATCGAGAAGATAGCTATTTAAGAGCCGGTCCGTTAAAACAGATCAGATATAGCCACTGAGGAAGGAGACAGTATAGTCTTCGAAACGCGTCTGGCGTAGAACACAAGATATATCTGATCTGAGACAACTAATACCGGCATTTTGGATATCTAACATTATTCTTCCAGCCCTTTTACAAAGTAAGCGCTTACAAACAAAAGGAGATTAGAACACACGGCAGCGTCCGGTGTACCATAGGAAAGAGCAGGAAGTCAATCAAGCAACATCACCTGCACAGATTCGATTCGGAGACACGAGGGACGCCAGAGACATTCTGGGGGCCTGATTACAAGTAATTCCTGAATCAGAAAATAGACCATAAATCAGAGCTACATATACTAACGTAAACAGATTATATCATCTGCACTGAGGTAACATTGAAGCTTGATACTGATGATCGTCATAGAGGTAAGCTTACCCTTTACCTATTACACGTGGGATGCCACGCACAGAGAAGAATCTATCTATATGTGAGTACTCAAATAATCTCCGGTCAACTGCAGTATATATCATCGCTTCTATTTTGAGTATATCCAACTAAAGCCGAAATTGAAACATTGTATATGAATATATGAACATTGGATATAGACTGCAACATTGCATACAATATCAAATAGCAATTATCAATCATATCCTTGAGAAAAAACATTTTTGGTATTACTCCCACGGAGAATCTCCATCTATTGGGCAATTTATCTATATTAGTATTGCGATCACCGTTTACATTTTTTGGGGATTTGATATTCTCATTTTATACATCTGTTTTTTTTATAATTTTCTTGAGCACGTCTGCACTTTTGGAGGAATACTATTCTTTTGCTATACATTTGCAAAAATTTTTGGAGTAACCTATAACGGGTTTATTTGATACTTTCACTGGTATATACACATATTTATTGATGAACTTTTGCCACATAAATTGATTATCTGTCTTCGAATATAACTGCCACAAAAGATACTTGGACATATCGCTACCACATTAATAGCCTATGCTACCAATCCTACGATTCATTGGACTATTTTTGTCTGAGACTAGAATCAAGCTCGAGACTATACCTGTTTGAGATTGGCATCAATTTCACTTCTATTCCAGACCATCAATTGTGCTTGTATTTTGGATCCTGCATTTCAAGCTTGCATCCCATACAGCTATCTTACAGTGGATGCTTATAAATTAGTACTGTGGTGTTGCTGATCCACTTTATTTATTTTAAAAAATGTTAAATTTTTTTTTGTATTATCTAATTGTCTTTTAGGAAGTACTGGTCCGGACATTCTTAATATTGAGTAAATTTTTCTATGCATATCGATATTGATATACAGGTGTCATGACCCACTCTGACAATGTGCGGAGGTCGGCCAGGATAGCAGCATGAGTTTAGTATTTGTTTTGGTGCCGTGCTGGATCCGCCTCTCATCAGGTGCACTGGGTGGAGTCATTAGTTTAAATGGTCTCCAGCTAAGTGCTCTGAGCGGATTATACTGATCATTTTGGTCTGGGAAGTTTGGAGGGAAGGTTGACTGTCAGTTCCTGCTCTCAGAAGATAAGTGTCATTTCTTGTTTGGTTGTTGGTGTCATTTATCCCATCCAGGTTCTGTGCGAGCAGGCTGCTCCCATCTCCCCACTTCACCATCTCAGGGAGTTCAGGGTTTTTGTCAGTCCAGGCTGGAGGACACAGCACACCTACCTTCAAGGTCTGCCTGTGGGCTGAGCAGTGCAGGGAAAGAGGTCAGGGATAAACTAGGAGGTGACCCTTCCCCTGTCTCTCGTCCAGAGCCTGGTTGGTGTGTTATCTTTTATACTGTGCACGTCCGCCGTGACATTATAATCTGCCATACTGTGACGGCCATTGCTCAGCGTTTATGTGATGGCGTCAATTGATGCACTGGTTGACCGCATGCAGGGTTTGTCCCTGGAGGTTGCGGATCTGCGTAGTACGGTCACACAGTGTCAGAGGGTGTTGGCTTCAGGTACAGGTCAAATTGTTGGGGAGCCTAAAGTCACTCTTCCTGAGAAATTTGCAGAGGGTACTGATGATTTTTTCCATTTCAAAGAGTCATGTAATTTGTACTTTCGATTGTGCCCATTTTCATCAGGTAATGAGGATCAGAGGGTGGGTATCATCAGGTCTTTGCTTAAAGGGGACGCGCAATCCTGGGCTTTTTCTCTGCCGCCCGGTTCTCTGGCCCTCCGGTCGGTGGAGGAATTTTTTAAAGCCCTGGGATTCATTTACGATGACCCAGATCGAGTTTCGATGGCAGAATCAAAATTACGTAACTTACTACAGGGTAAACATACTGCTGAGGTTTACTGCACAGAGTTTAGGAGGTGGGCTACTGAGTCGGGGTGGAACGACCCCGCGTTACGTAGTCAGTTCTGTCAGGGGTTATCTGAAAGGTTGAAAGATGCTCGGGCTTTTCATGAATACCCAGATACTTTGGAGAACGCAATGTCTTTGGCTATACGTTTGGATAGACGTATCAGAGAGAGGTGTAAGGGTCCCTCCGTGCAGGGGATTCCTCCCGCGTGTGGTTTTGTTTCACCAGCTGCCCAGGGTGATATTGCTTGTTACTCTGGGGTAGGGGAGGAACCCATGCAGTTAGGTCAGATATCTTGCCATTCGGATAGTAGAGACTTTCGAAAAGTGCACAATCTGTGTTTCTATTGTGGGAAGAGGGGTCATTTTGTTTTTTCTTGTCTGTATATTGAACCACAGGGGGAAGAGATAAAGAAAAAAGAGACAAAAAAACTCCCCTCACACTTGGTAGTATGAATGGTGTGGTGGAGCAGACTGGTATGCAAGTTCCCTGCAGTTCCCGTTTTCTCCTTTCAGCTATGGTGGTGCTAGAGTCTAGAAATGTGTTTGTTGATGTTTTTCTTGATTGTGGTGCTGGGGTAAATTTAATTGACTTTCTGTTTCTTGAGGGTCTGGGACTAAGTACTTGCACGTTAGAGAACGAGATTCGTGTTTTTGCTATTGATTCTTCCCCTCTTTCTCAAGGGAGCCTTACTCACGTTGTTCATGGTATTCATTTAAGGGTGGGGGATTCACATGCTGAGATTATTTCCTGTTTCGTCATGAAGGATTTGCCAGCTCCAATAGTTTTGGGGTTGCCATGGTTGTCTAGACATAACCCAATTATAGACTGGCAAGCGAGACAAATCACTGGTTGGAGCAAGTTTTGTTCGGATAATTGTCTTGTCACATCTATTTCTGAAGTGTCCGTTACGGCCTTGCCTCAGTATCTCTCTGATTTTTCGGACGTCTTTTCGGAGGGTGGGGCTCAGGAATTGCCCCCTCATCGTGACTATGATTGTCCAGTGAATCTCATTCCGGGGGCTAAGTTGCCTAAGTCTCGGCTCTACAACCTCTCTCAACCCGAGAGAGAGGTCATGCGAAAGTATGTCGCCGAGAGTTTGGCAAAGGGTCATATTAGACCATCTAAGTCTCCAGTGGCTGTAGGTTTGTTCTTTGTGAAGAAGAAAGATGAATCACTGAGACCGTGTTTGGATTTCCGGGAGCTGAACCGTATTACAGTCCGGGATCTATATCCCCTGCCTTTGATCTCTGATCTTTTTGATCAGATTGTTGGAGCCAAGGTGTTCTCCAAGTTGGATTTAAGAGGAGCATACAATCTGATCAGGATCAAGGAGGGGGATGAGTGGAAAACGGCCTTCAATACGCACAAGGGTCATTTTGAGAACCTGGTAATGCCTTTTGGATTGACGAATGCGCCAGCGGTATTTCATCGATTCGTCAATAATATTTTTCATCACTTGGTGGGGAGGTTCGTAGTGGTCTACCTAGATGACATTTTAATTTATTCTCCTGATCTGAAGACCCATCAGGATCATGTGAGACAGGTTTTGACTATCCTTCGGGAGAATAAATTATACGCCAAATTGGAGAAATGTTTGTTTGCGGTGCAAGAGCTTCCATTCTTGGGATACATGCTTTCTGATTCCGGTTTTCGTATGGACCCCGAAAAGGTCCGGGCGGTTCTGGAGTGGGACCGTCCAGAGAATCAGAAAGCTTTGATGCGGTTTTTGAATTATTATAGAAAATTTATTTTGAATTATTCCACGCTAGTCAAACCTCTTACTGATATGACCAAGAAGGGCACTGATGTCTCTGTCTGGTCGGATGAGGCATTGTAGGCCTTTTCGGCTATTAAGGAGCGTTTTACGTCTGCTCCCATTCTGGTGCAGCCGGATGTATCTCAGCCATTCGTGGTCGGGGTTGATGCATCAGAGGTGGGGGTTGGGGTGGTGCTTTTGCAGGGTCCTTCTCCTGGCAAGTGGGTCCCGTGTGCCTTCTTCTCCAGGAAGCTCTCGGTCGCTGAGAGGAATTATGATGTTGGAGATAGGGAGTTGTTGGCGATCAAGTTGGCCTTTGAAGAATGGCGTCACTGGTTAGAGGGGGCTTCTCACCCCGTTACTGTGTATACAGACCATAAGAATTTGGCTTACCTGCAATCTGCCAAGCGTCTGAACCCTAGACAGGCCAGATGGTCATTGTTTTTTACCAGGTTCAATTTCGTGGTTACCTTTCGCCCAGGGGTCAAGAACGTCAAGGCAGATGCCTTGTCTCGCAGCTTCCCTGGGGGAGGTGATTCAGAAGATCCAGCGCCGATTTTGGCGGATGGAGTGGTGGTCTCCGCTCTGTACCCTGAATTGGAGATGGAGGTATTGGGAGCTCAGGAGGGGGCTCCTGGTTCGTGTCCCCCAGGGAGGTTGTTTGTTCCTGAGGGCCTACGATACAAGGTGTTCAAGGAACATCACGATACTGTTCTCGCTGGACATCCTGGTGGTAAGTCCACCTGTGATCTGGTGTCCCGGAGGTTCTGGTGGCCAGGGTTGCGTAAGAGTATTGAGAATTACATGACAGCTTGTGAGACCTGCGCTCGGTCAAAGGTTGCTCATACTCGACCGCCTGGTTCACTTCTTCCGTTGTCTATTCCATCTCGTCCTTGGACGCATTTGTCCATGGACTTTATTACGGACCTGCCGAGTTCCTACGGGAGAACAGTGATTTTGGTGGTAGTCGACCGTTTCAGTAAAATGGCTCACTTTATTCCACTAACAAGTCTGCCTAACGCTAAGACTCTTGCGCAGATTTTTGTGGATAATATTGTCAAATTGATATTGTGAAATTGCACGGTATCCCTTCGGATGTGGTCTCTGATAGGGGCACGCAGTTTGTCTCCAGGTTTTGGAGGGCATTCTCCTCTCGACTTGGCATTCAACTTTCTTTCTCGTCGGCTTTTCATCCACAGTCGAATGGTCAGACGGAGCGTACCAATCAAAACCTGGAGACCTACTTGAGGTGCTTTGTGGCTAAGAATCAGGAGGACTGGTCCTCATTCTTGTCCTTAGCAGAATTTGCATTGAATAACCGTAGGCAGGAGTCCACGGGTAAGTCGCCATTTTTTGGCGCATACGGTTTCCATCCTCAGTTTGGTACCTTTTCTGGGTCTGGTTCCTCCGGGATGCCAGAGGAGGAGAGATTCTCTTCTGCCTTATCTTCTATCTGGCGGAGGATTCAAGGGAATTTGGAGAGGATGGGTGAGAGGTATAAACGAATGGCTGACAAGAGACGTGTGACTGGTCCGGACCTGTGTGTGGGTGATCTGGTGTGGTTGTCCACTAAGAATATCAAGTTGAGAGTGCCATCTTGGAAACTGGGTCCAAGATTTGTTGGTCCGTATAAAGTTTCTGCGGTGATCAATCCTGTGGCGTTTCGACTGGATCTGCCGCAGACTTGGAGGATCCATGATGTCTTCCACAAGTCGTTACTAAAAAAATATGTTAAACCGGTGGTACCATCGCCATTGCCTCCTCTTCCTGTTCTAGTCGAGGGAAACTTGGAGTTCGAGATCTCCAGGATTCTCGACTCGAGAGTTCTGCGGGGTTCCCTCCAGTACCTGGTGCACTGGAGGGGATACGGTCCTGAGGAGAGGATGTGGGTTCCGGCGTCAGATGTCAACGCCAGCCGACTGGTGAGGGCCTTTCATAGGTCCCATCCGGATAAGGTTGGTCCAGGGTGTCCGGAGGTCACCCGTAGAAGGGGGGGTACTGTCATGCCCCACTCTGACGATGTGCGGAGGTCGGCCAGGATAGCAGCACGAGTTTAGTATTTGTTTTGGTGCCGTGCTGGATCCGCCTCTCATCAGGTGCACTGGGTGGAGTCATTAGTTTAAATGGTCTCCAGCTAAGTGCTCTGAGCGGATTATACTGATCATTTTGGTCTGAAAAGTTTGGAGGGAAGGTTGGCTGTCAGTTCCTGCTCTCAGAAGATAAGTGTCATTTCTTGTTTGGTTGTTGGTGTCATCTATCCCATCCAGGTTCTGTGCGAGCAGGCGGCTCCTATCTCCCCACTTTACCATCTCAGGGAGTTCAGGGTTTTTGTCAGTCCAGGCTGAAGGACACAGCACACTTACCTTCAAGGTCTGCCTGTGGGCTGAGCAGTGCAGGGAAAGAGGTCAGGGATAAACTAGGAGGTGACCCTTCCCCTGTCTCTCGTCCAGAGCCTGGTTGGTGTGTTATCTTTTATACTGTGCATGTCCGCCGTGACAACAGGGTGGGCAATTTATATGGATACACCTTAATAAAATGGGAATGGTTGGTGATATTAACTTCCTGTTTGTGGCACATTAGTATATGTGAGGGGGGAAACTTTTCAAGATAAGTGGTGACTATGGCGGCCATTTTGAAGTCGGCCATTTTGAATCCAACTTTTGGTTTTTTTAAAGGAAGAGGGTCATGTGACACATCAAACTTATTGGGAATTTCACAAGAAAAACAATGGTGTGCTTGGTTTTAACGTAACTTTATTCTTTCATGAGTTATTTACAAGTTTCTGACCACTTATAAAATGTGTTCAATGTGCTGCCCATTGTGTTGGATTGTCAATGCAACCCTCTTCTCCCACTCTTCACACACTGATAGCAACACCGCAGGAGAAATGCGAGCACAGGATTCCAGTATCCGTAGTTTCAGGTGCTGCACATCTCGTATCTTCACAGCATAGACAATTGCCTTCAGATGACCCCAAAGATAAAAGTCTGTAAGCACAACCCCCACCTGTGGACGTCGGGCCCTCATATCACCCTCATGGAGTCTGTTTCTGACCGTTTGAGCAGACACATGCACATTTGTGGCCTGCTGGAGGTCATTTTGCAGGGCTCTGGCAGTGCTCCTCCTGTTCCTCCTTGCACAAAGGCAGAGGTAGCGGTCCTGCTGCTGGGCTGTTGCCCTCATAGGGCCTCCTCCACGTCTCCTGATGTACTGGCCTGTCTCCTGGTAGCGCCTCCATGCTCTGGACACTACGCTGACAGACACAGCAAACC
Source organism: Bufo bufo (assembly GCF_905171765.1). NCBI lineage: Eukaryota > Metazoa > Chordata > Amphibia > Anura > Bufonidae > Bufo > Bufo bufo. Next base: position 329,474,639 of record NC_053390.1, read on the forward strand.
TTCTTGCCACAGCTCGCATTGATGTGCCATCCTGGATAAGCTGCACTACCTGAGCCACTTGTGTGGGTTGTAGACTCCGTCTCATGCTACCACTAGAGTGAAAGCACCGCCAGCATTCAAAAGTGACCAAAACATCAGCCAGGAAGCATAGGAACTGAGAAGTGGTCTGTTGTCACCACCTGCAGAACCACTCCTTTATTGGGGGTGTCTTGCTAATTGCCTATAATTTCCACCTGTTGTCTATCCCATTTGCATAACAGCATGTGAAATAGATTGTCACTCAGTGTTGCTTCCTAAGTGGACAGTTTGATTTCACAGAAGTGTGATTGACTTGGAGTTACATTGTGTTGTTTAAGTGTTCCCTTTATTTTTTTGAGCAGTGTATATTTTTATACGTTTTATACAGCGCTAGAAACTGCACTGATTTAATAAATATACTACAGTGATATACTATATACTGAGTCCACGTGAGTCCATTTATAAGAGTGCCCATCCATCCCTTTTGTATTATTTGACTTTGGTGAAGAGAGTGCATCATCTGTTTGGAGCACCTTGCCATCTCCAACTAGAGAGAGAGCCATCCTAGCCAACCTATTGAAAAGTGCTTTTAACACCTTAAGGACTTGGCCATTTTTTGCAAATCTGACCAGTGTCACTTTAAGTGCTGATAACTTTAAAACTCTTTGACTTATCCAGGCCATTCTGAGATTGTTTTTTCGTCACATATTTTACTTCATGACACTGGAAAAATGCAGTCAAAAAAAATCATTTTTATTTATAAAAGAATACCAAATTTAACAAAAATTTGTAAAAAATTGCAAATTTCCAAGTTTCAATTTCTCTACTTTTATAATACATAGTAATACCTCCAAAAATAGTTATTACTTTACATTCCCCATATGTCTATTTCATGTTTGGATCATTTTGGGAATGATATTTTATTTTTTGGGGATGTTACAAGGCTTAGAAGTTTAGAAGCAAATCTTTCAAGAAATTTTCAAAAACCCAATTTTTAGGGACCAGTTTAGGTCTGAAGTCACTTTGTGTGGCTTACATAATAGAAACCACCCAAAAATTACCCCATTCTAGAAACTAAAATAGTTTTTTTTATTTTTTGTTTGATTGTCTTATGTAGGGGCTCTTTTTTTTGTATGAGATGATGGTTTGATTGGTACTATTTTAGGGTGTATATGAAATTTTGATCGCTTGGTATTGCACTTTTTGTGATTTAAGGTGATAAAAAATGGCTATTTTGAAACTATTTATCTTTAATTTTTTACGGTGTTTACCTGAGGAGTTAGTTTGTGTGATATTTTTATACAGCAGGTTCTTACGAATGCGGAGATACCTAAAATGTATACTTTCTTTATTTATTTAAGTTTTACACAATAATAGCATTTTTGAAACAAAAAAAATGATGTTTTATTGTCTCCATATTATGAGAGCCATATTTTTTTTTATTTTTTTTGGGCGATTGTCCTAGTAAGGGTGTCATTTTTTTGAGATGTGGGTTTGATTGGCACGATTTTGGGGTGCATATGAAATTTTGATCGCTTGGTATTACACTTTTTGTGATGTAAGGTGACACGAAATTGCTTTTTTTACACCATTTTTATTTTTTTATTTTTTTTCCGGTTTTCACCTGAGGGGTTATTTAATGTGATATTTTTATACAGCAGGTTTTTACAGACGCAGCAATACCTAATATGTACACTTTTTATATTTTTTTAAGCTTTGCACAATAACAGCATTTTTGAAACAAAAAAAATCAGGTTTTAATGTCTCCAAATTATGAGAGCCATAGTTTTTTTTGGGGGGGGGGGGAAATTGTCTTAGGTAGGGTCTAATTTTTTGTGGTATGATATGACGGTTTGATTGGTATGATTTTGGGCTGCGTATGACTTTTTGATCGATTGGTATTACACTTTTTGTGATGTAAGGTGACAAAAAAATAGCTTTTTTGACAGTTTAATGGTGTTCCCCTGAGGGGTTAGGTCATGTGATATTTTTATAGAGCAGATCGTTACGAACGTGGCAATACCTAATATGTATACTTTTTTATTTTTCTTACATTTAACACAATAAAAGCATTTTTGAAATAAAAAAAATCATGTTTTAGTGTCTCCATAGCCTGAGAGCCATAGTTTTTGTTATTTTTTTGGGCGATTGTCTTAAGTAGAGTATAATTTTTGCGGGATGAGATGATGGTTTGATTGGCACTATTTTGGGGTGCATATGACTTTTTGATAGCTTGCTATTACACTTTTTGTGATGTAAGGTGCCAAAAAATTGCTTTTTTGACACAGTTTTTATTTTATCTTTTTTATGGTGTTCACCTGAGAGGCTAGATCATGTGAAAGTTTTATAGAGCAGGTTGTGACGGACACGGCGATACCTAATATGTCAACTTTTTTATTTTTCTAACATTTAACACAATAAAAGCATTTTTTTTATTTAAAAAAATCATGTTTTAGTGTCTCCATAGTCTGAAAGCCATAGTTTTTTTTATTTTTTGGCCGATTGTCTTAGGTAGGGGCTCATTTTTGCGGGATGAGGTGACAGTTAGATTGGTTTTTATTTTGGGGGACATACGCTTTTTTGATCGCTTGGTGTTGCACTTTTAGTGATGTGAGGTGACAAAAAAATGTTGTTCAGCACATTTTATTTTTTTGACAGTGTTTACCTGGTTACAATTTTTTTTAACTTTATTTTGGGAAAAGGACTTTTTTTTTTTACTTGAAATGAAAAGAACGAATAGGAAAAAGCTCCAGCCTATGTGCACTCCCACAGTCTTGTGTGTGCAAGCATGGCCACTACTACTGGATTGCAGGGTGGTCGCTACCATGGAAAGAAAAGTGTATAATGTGATGGAAAAATTTATTCAACCAGCAAAGGAGGCAATATGGAAAATCGCAATACATTAGTAAGTGCCTTGTATTAACTTTGTCTACATGATAAATACCATTTGCTGAATTGAGACAACACTTTTACGCGTAACGATAAAGCTATTTTCATAAATATAGAAATAGAATTTAGAAATACCAATAAAGACTTCTTATAGGTATAAAATGTTACTACATATTGCAACATTTGAGTGACTAAAGGACCATAGGATGGTTACTTTATCTTGGAATGCTGCTGTGTTTTAGTTTGTGATCATTTTTCTACCTATCATTTTGGGCTGCCTATTTATTAAATGCTCAAAGTATTGCTAATGGTTGACTTATGCAAACAGAGAAGAACCACAACACATAAAGCAGTACCCATTACACTAATGCACAACCATTCTTAGTTAAATCACTTACAGAGATAAATATGTCAAGACAGTCATTGGGTTCCTGCCTTTGAAAGACTTTTTGTCTCTGTTTATATAAATTAACTCGTAATTCTCAGTTGGATTGCTGCAATACATTGTGCACAATAATGCAATAGACCAACAACTGACGAATAAAATCATGACATTACTAGACAAATAGATAACATACACTTAAAAAGCAGAGACATACCTAAGATAACACAGTGATACTAAGGCACTACATAATAATTTAGCACATATGGTAATCTGCCAGCTATTCCCATGGCCATATAAAAATGAGGTCTCTGGACTAATCCTAGGACCAGCAACAAATGAGTAACAACATGCAATTGAGATAAGAAAAGACAGAAACACATTTATTAACTCTGCCTTTTTCTGATTCTACCTGTTGCTTGTAGAGATACATTTGGCAGTATATTTACCCAAAGTAGATTTAAAAAACTCCCATTTATCCTCTGTGCTATTATGTGACAAAAGATACTCCCAAAAGATACTCCCAGAAGAACTTTTTAGAAATAGTTTTTGCCCCCCGCCACAGTTCAGAAGGAATATAATGATATTGTGGTCACTGTTACCAAGTGTTTCATGAACAGTGACATTCCCAACAAGCGTTGCATTGTTAGAAATTACCAGATCCAACAAAGCATCGTCCCTAGTGGGATCTTCTACAAACTGGCCTATAGAGTGGTCCTTAGGAATTCCCCTTTACAGATGAAGCAGTATCATGACCCCAGTCATTATCTGGGGAGGTAAAATCTACTATTATGATCACTGTCCCAGCTTTTGCAGCCTGCTCTGTTTGGTTGTACAGCCAAACTCCTGTCTCCTCCTTATAGATTACACCAAGTATTATTTTCTCAGTGTTTGTTTCCCATTGTAATTCCACCCATACAGTTTCAACACCACTTCACCTTCCTCACCCACAAATGCTTCTTTCACACTCACCTTCATATTACACCTAACATAGAGGCACACGCCACTGTCTTTTCTATTTGTCCTGTCTACCGTAAAGAGTATAAAACCCTGAAGATTAAAAGCCCAGCCATGCGAAGAGTCCAGCCATGTTTTAGCTAAACCAACTACATGGTGTTACTTCAGTACAATGGACTCCAATCCCCCATTTTGCTTGCTAGACTTCTGGCATTTGTGAACATGCATTTTAAGTTACTATTTAATTTTCTACATTCAGTTCCTTGAATATGAATTCTTAAGATTTCATGGGCTCTTTCATTTTTATTGCTTGTTTGTAACATGTGGATCTCCCTATCCACTGACCTAACAACCTCCCTTAGAAATTAATATGCATCAATATGAGTTAATACCAATAACAATACAGTAAAGCTTTGCTGGAAAAGAAACAATGAGTGTTAGTACTGACCATGCAAGAGTCCACAACAGACACAAGCACCACCAGTCCGCTCCCCGACGCGCGTTTCGCGTACTGCTTTTTCAAGGGGTGAAGCAGTACGCGAAACGCGTGTCGAGGACTTTACTGTATTGTTATTGGTATTAACTCATGTTGATGCATATTCATTTCTAAGTGCACATGTCTTGAACACTGCATGTGGTCTCCACATATACATTGTTGGACACCCGCAGTGTACTTTAAATTGCATCAAATGTGCCTATACCTGCTGGCAATATAGCATGGTGTATTAAACATTTTGCTGATCTAACCCTTTTTGCACCTGCACTTTATGTAATGGTCTGCCAACCACGCACCACCAGCCTGTTTGGTTTTTAACTATGTTTTTATTTATTGTGCTATGTCAATCATGTGTATTTTGTCGGTATAATAAAATCGTGTATTTATCTACTATACTTTGTTCTTGATATGAATTGGTTTAAAACTATTCTTATGCCTTTGGATAGATTAGAACCTCTTACTGAGGAGCTGTCGAGCAATTTGAGGATCATTTGAATATTTGGGTATCACTATTTCTCCTAGGATTGAGGATTTCTTACAGCTTAATTTGATCCCATTGATAACTAAATTGAGATCTAAAATAAAGATATGGCTTCGACTCCCACTATCTAGAGCCTATAGAATATCCCTGGTGAAGATGGTGATTTTGCCCCAATTTTCCCCAATTATTGCATATCCTTAGGAACCCCCCAGTATGGATTGAAGATACGTTTTTTAAACTGATTGAGAGAATCATTAATGACTTATTTTGGGGGAGAAAGCGAGTAAGGCTTAAATTGGAGCAATTTTACAAGCCGATGGAACAGGGAGTATTAAATCTTCCCTGTTTCAAGGGCTATTTTATGGCATCACAGTTATGGCTGTATCATGAATGGGAGAAAAGTCCGCTTTGTAAAACTTTGGTGAAGATTTCTCCACATGATAATATATTTACTTTATTGGAATCTGGCCAATTAATTAACCCCCAACAGGATTATAGAGCTTCTGCAAAGCTACTTATCAAGTCTTGGAGTAATATCAGAGATTGGTTGGGGATAAATGGATCCCTATGTTGTATGCGCCTTTGGCATAATTATTATTTACAGCTTTTAGATGAATTGGTTGGGGATCAGTATTGGCAAAATAATAATATTTGTTATCTTACACAGGTGGTTGAAAATGGTTATATTCTTTCTTTTTTGGAATTAACACAAAGAGAAAAAATATCTAATTTATCTTGGTTTCGGTATTTTCAGTTACCCCCGGCACTTTCTAGTATAAAAGAAAAATCATTTTTTGATATAGATACTTCTACATATTTACATGATTTGATAGTAAAGCCAGCACAGAGGGTTAAGATTTCTTAATGTTATAAATATCTACTTAAAGCACGATTTGTTAATTTACACTCCCCTGCGCAAAAGGCCTGGAGAAGGGATTGCCCAATGATTCAATTGGATGATTGGGAGAATACGGTATATTGGGGAATTTGGGATTAGTTTCTCACAATTTTATTCACATATCAGTTCAATTTAATATTTTACACAGAATTTATATTACACCTTTATGGATCAACAAATGGGGTTTGAGAAACATTTCTAATTGTCCACGGTGTGATATGCCTGAGGCCGATTATTTAGATATGTTTTGAACTTGTACAGAATTAAAAGAATATTGGGGGGGGGCAATACATAATTATATTATTCAAAAATTGAATGTGGCGATTCCACATAGGGTTGAGTGCCATAAATACAAAAGGATTTTGCTTAAAATAATATTTTTGGCAAGGCTTTTGATTGCATGGGCTTGGTTTTCATCTAATGCTCCAAATATAGATACATGGTGAAATCTTGTTAATAAGATTAAAAGGTATGAAAAAATCTTAACTTTCTCATTATTCCCGTTCTGTCCTTTTTTTTGTTGTTGTTGTTGTTGGGGATGGGAGATGCATCGCAAAGTGTGTGTGTGTGGGGGGGGGGGGTTGCATGGGTGGGGGGTTAAGGTTTAAGAAAAAATTGAAATGGAAATTATTATTTTGATGTTTTATTTTGTATGGAAATATTATTATATACATTTTTGAGGGAAAAAAAAGGCATTTTTACCCTAGAATGCAAACAGGGGCGGACTGGGAACTTAAAGTGGCCCGGGAAAAAAATAGTAAAAGTGGCCCCGTTTTGTAGTCGGGTCCAAATTAATGGAAGACAGGGCCAACACAAGTAGGCAGGTCAGCAGTACCATATCGGGCACATTATACCACCCCAGCAGAGCCAAATACCACAGTCCATCACAAAATACTGCCGCCAACAGCACAAAATACATCCCTATAAACGTCCACTGGCCAGCTGTGAGGAGCGCTCAGATGGCCCCTTGGGCATTGGCCCATCGGCAAATTTCCCTGTAAGGTCTATGGCCAATCCTCCCCTCAATGCAAAAGATCGCTAAGTGAAAGATAGCATTACAGTCAGCTGAGTTAGCCCTACAAAACATAGTAAATTTCCTGGTAACAGAATTACAATACCAGCAGATGGGATGAGAAAAACTGCCCAATGGCCATTATTATTCAGTCTATAAGGGAATATCATGGTGGTGGTGGTGGACAGTTTCACGAAGCTCAGAAAGCACTTGGATGCCTGAGTTAATTGCTGGCTTTGTCCTTGCTGATAGATCAGTAAACAAGGTTATTTATCCTTTTTACTACTTTATAGGAATGCCGGGCATACTGAGGGTTACCACACAGTTAATTCATTCCTGTTTATTCATTTACTTGTGTCTGTTGATCTTCTGATTCTTGACCAAAACGTTATGAGGTTTTCCATTGTTCCATGTTTCCTTAACTAATGGAGCCTTAAATTTTCAGATATTGACTAAACTTATTTCTCGTCTTTTGGAAATGCTGCTTGTGTTTTAGGAATGTGTTTTATTCTGGGATGTGAAAAGTTTAACCTATTGTTTGTTCAGCTTAGACGTCCACAGAAGACACTCACCCTGACAATGGGGCGTTCAGTTACGCTCTGTGTTGCAGTAACGATAGGCACTCATCATCTTTGTCAGGAATTAGACCTCTGCTTTCATTCAAATTTAATCACCCCGTGAAGTTTAACTTGCATTTGTTAGAGATGAGGCATTTAGACATGGTTTTATAGTTGAAAAATATCTAATGATTTTGGGGATGGAGCCGAAGGGTAACATCAGTCTACAAGATAATAGATCCCTTGGTGACATTTAAAATACTTTGGCTTAGATTATCTTCAGAGCCTGAGTTTTTTCAAGGGTTGTTGCAACATAGCTGGCTATCTAATGCATTATGATTTACAAAGCAGATCACGTCATTGCTGAATTAAACATGTTGAACTGTATAGATGTCTTCCATTTACAGCAAAACCTGTAATAATGGTAAAATGATAGAGGAACAGAAGATATAAACTAATCCAGATGTAACTTTCTGATAATTTATTAGGGGGCAATATTATTTGTGGTCATTTATAGTGAGATCTCTCCAGCACATTCATGCAGATTTGATTAAATTAGAGCTTGCTGTTGGAACTCATGCACAAAGCCAACAAAATAGGAAGCCACATCAGCTTGCTGCTCCATATTTCTGCGTCCAGACCCCATGTGGGACGGTGCACGGTACGGTATGTGCCCCTTGAGCTACAGTCCTATCCAGCACTGTGTGCTAATATCTTCAAACTTTATATCTTCACTAGCAGAAGAACCCGGCTTCGCACAGGTATATTTCATCTATTTCATTTAATGTTTCTATGTGTCGTTAAAAGATATCCACAGTATCCCCCATAACAGTGACCTCTACAGCACCCTGCCCCCTTAACAATGAACTCCACTGCCCCTCACTCCTTACGACTGACCCCCCCCACAGTGCTCCGCCTCCTTGAAATGGGACATCTACAGCAACCTGTCCCCTTAACTTTTAGCTTCACAGCAGCCCATCCCTTTAACAGTACGTTTCACAGCACCTCACTCCCTTGACATTGACCTTCTCAGGGGCACGCCCCCTTAACAGTAACCTATACAGCACCACACCCCTGTGACCTCCACAGTGTCTGCCCCTTTAACAGTGTCCTCCCCAGTGCCAGTTCATTTAACAGTGACCTCCACAGTGTCTGTCCCTTTAACAGTGACCTCCACAGTGCCCGCCCCTTTAAATTACCTCCACAGTGCCTGCCACTTTAACAGTGACCACTACAGTGCCCGCCACTTTAACAGTGACCTCCACAGTGCCCGCCCCTTTAACAGTGACCTCCACACTGCCCACCCCTTTAACAGTGACCTCCAGAGGGCCCTGCCCCTTTAAGGCTAGGGCTACACAACGACATATTGTCTCAACAATTTTTATAATGATAGGCTATGGTGTCGCACTGCGACATGCGACATGCTGCAACTGCGACACAACAGTCTAAAAAAAATCCATTCAAGATGGATGCATGTAGCAGCGTAGTTGTGCCCTATGTGTCGTGCGACTTGGGTGGGCTGGGTTGTAATGGAAACCTGGAGTAAAGCTGTGTGTGTGGAGAGTGAGAGCCTGCGAGCTTCTATTGGCTGATAAGGGACATGTGACCGTGTGTATGGCAGTTGGGATATGAAGTGAAAGGCTTGTATTGGCTAATTCAGGTAATTTTTGGGGAATATTTCGGGAACGGTACGTCCTAGAGAGCTGAGACCCCCACAAGATTTCTTTCCTGGTAGCAAGAGATGTGTATACCAAGTTTCGTTAAAATGGATGGTTGCGTTTTTGAGTTTTCGCCGAACATACACACATATATACGTCCTTTTTTATATATATAGATTTTAAAATGAAGAGCATACAGTAGAAGAAAATAGAGCCAATGCATTAGGCTACTTGCATTGTTAATTCTGCTATTAAGATCCGGCAGAGGATCTCAATACCGGAATGAAACGGATCCGTTTTAATTTTTCACATTAGGATCCATCTGTTCCATTAGGATGCGGTTGTGTGAAATCAAAGCGGAAAAAAAAGGATCCGTCACTAAATACATTTAACGTCAATAGGTGACGGATTGTTTTTTTTAGGCTCCTAAAAAAAACTGATCTGTCACCGTTGACTTACATTGTTTTCAGTGCCGGATCCTTTTTTTTTTCGTTTTTATGACCGGACACATAACCGCATCTTGAAGCAGCTTTGTGTCCGGTCACAAAATGGAATGGTGCCGGAACAGGAGATATCCTGATGCATCCTGAACTAATCTCTTTCCATTCAGAATGCATAAGGACTAAACAGAATTTTTTTTGTTCTGGTTTTGAGATCCTCTGCCGGATCTCTATGCTGGAACACAATATCGCAAGTGTGAAAGTAGTGTAACATAGTTACCGTACATTCTGTATTTAGTCATGCCTGGACTGTATTTAGTCATACTAGAGTTCTGATTTCTATAAAGTTGTAATTTAGCTGCCATAGAGGTTCATTAGGACTCTACTGTCTTTACGGAGCACAGGGAGTTTCTTTTGGATTTGTCGCAGATTTTGCTGGAGGTTTGCCACTACTGTAATTTCACCCTTTCCATTATGGATATTCATAACTACAGGTCATTTATTTATTTTTTTGCCTCGTATAGATGTAATTTCTTAAAAACTCATCCACTTTGCAGGTAGTGAATAATGCGGTGTATTTACCACCTCAAATAATACAAATCCACAAAGGCAAATCCACAGGGCATCCCAACTCTGAGACCAAACTCTTCTGGTTTGCTGTTGTTAAGAGGAGGGGAAAATCTGGGGGCACAAAATGTGCATGTGCGCAGTTTCTTTCCGTTATCTGGTGAGACTTCTGGAAAAAGAAGAGCAAGCTCACTCCGCTAATGGCTTGTGAGACTCTCCCAGCCAGTTCTCCAAGGCTTTTCCTCATTTTACTACATGAAGAATCTTTGGCACTCCAAGTATAATTTTTTAATGCTTTATTAAATCCAGTGTATTATACATATAGAAGATAATTCATATCCAGCTAAGTATAGAGTGCCTTGAAAATGTATTCATACCCCTTGAACCTTTCCACATTTTTTCACGTTACACCCACAAACGTAACCACTTCCCGACCGCCCATTGACTATAAATGTTCTTGGGCGGTCGGTTTATCTCTTAATGGACGTTCTGGAACGTCCATTCAGAGTTCGCAACTGCACGCTAATAGTGTAGCTGCCAAGCGGGGGGCCCACTGTCAGTGACAGCAGGGCACCCCAGAGAGAAGGCAGGGACCGTTCCTGGGTGTCCCTGCCTTCTAGATCGCTGTATACACAGCGCTCAACAAACGTTATGCGCTTCCTGTCCCGGCCCAGAGGTCATGTGATCGCGGGGGCCGCGTGAGTGCAGAGGCTGTCAGGTCTTCCATAGACCTTGATCAGCCCTACACTGAGGCTGTACAGCGCTGTATTATGTCAGCCCTAGTTACAGGAGAAATCAATAGTAAAAAAAATAATAGGTTAAATGTCCCCCAGAGGTCTTGTATGACCTTATGGGGGACACAAAGTGTAAAATAAAAAAGGGAAAACATAAAAAAAAATAAAGTGTTTTTGAAAAAACTAAAAGTTTCACATTTAAAACATGAAGTACATGAAGTACAGTGTGTCATGACAAAACCAAAACAATCTCTGAATGGCTTGGATAAGCAGGGGAGGGCTGGCAGCCTTAGTCCTGGGGGGCAAATCCAGTCAAGTTGCCCATTCTTATTTTGCAGACTATTATTTTCTTTTATACAGGAACACATTGCATTTACTGCCTCACCAATGTGGCACATGTAGCGTGCTGCGCCAATTCTTTTGCCCGCCCATTTTTCAAAGCCCCCTTCATATTTAAAAATGCGGCACGTATAGCCCCTCCTTCATATAATAGGCTACTCCCAACAAACACTGTACAGCTGAAATTCTATTGTTGAGGCCTGTCTCTACACATCATACGGAGAGGGGAGGGTCTGTCCTGGCTGCACTGCCTGCTTCACATTATACAATAGACAACAGCAGGCTACAGCCAGGAAGCTCCTCCGCTCTCCTCCCTCCACAGATCCTGCTTAAGGCTTGTGGTTGCTGCCCCCTTTCGTCATCCTCATCCAGCTCTGAATCCTCCTCCTGCAAATGGCAGGGGGAGGAGTCGGAGCATCTTCTCTCCTACATAGTGATGTCACCTTTGTTTTAGACGTTCTCTTTCTTTATCTTCTCCATTCTGACCAGACCGCCATGATGATTTTTTAGCCATCTCCCATCTCTGCAGAGATTGACAAACAGACATTAGTTTCCCACATTTCCATCAATTTCACATCTTCTGAACACCCTTTTCTGCCACCCCCAATACTATACTGCAGAAACAGTCCCCCTGGAAATACTGCTACCACACAGATAGTGCCCCCTTAAACAATTATTGGCACACAGTGCTCTAAAAAATAACTGCGTCCAGACACTAATAGTATAAAGATAATGTCCCCCAAAAATAATTGTGCTAAGCTGATACTGTGCCAGGGTGCCCCCCAAAGTAACAGTGCTCCCCAAAATCAAACCAATAGAAATAATTCTCTGCCAGAGCACACTTAGTAGTAATAATGACCCTATAGTGCCCATACTAGTAATCATGTTCCTCATAGCTCCCCAGTAGTAGTAAAGCTCCCCATAATACCCCCTAGTAGTAATAATTCTTCTTATAATATAACAGTACATGAAATACCCCCGCTTAGTGCCCGCAGTTGAGCTAATGTCCCCATAATGTATGCCAGTATAAAATACCCCTATATAGTGCCCCAGTAAATGCCCTCATAGTGCTCCTCTCCTCCTTCCCCATAGTGTCCCCCATAATATACCAGTAAAAAAATGCCCCTTTGTAGTGCCCCCAGCAGATGCTCCTATAGTGCTCCTCTCCCCCATAATGAGCCAGTAAAAAATGACCCTTCTTAGTGCCACCAGTTGCCCCAATAGTGCTCCACTCCCCCATAGTGACCCCCAAATAATGCCCCATAGTGCCGCTCACCCCTATAGTGCCTCCCATAATGTGCCAGTAAAAAATGCCCCCTTAGTGCCACCAGATGCCATAGTGCCCCCATAATGTGCCAATAAAAAAAGGCCCCTTTAGAGCCCCCATTTCCCCATAGTGCCCCCAAATAATGCCCCTATAGTGCCAACAAATGCCCCATAGTGCCGCTCGCCCCTATAGTGCCCCCCATAGTGTGCCATAAATAAAAAAAAGCCTCTTTAGAGCCCCCAGATGCCTCCATAGTGCTCCTCTCCCCCATGGTGCCCCCCATAATGTGCCAGTAAGAAATTCCCCCATAGTGCCCCCCCAAAAAAAATGGGGCTGTAAGAAATGTCAGATGCCCCCATGGTGCCAGCTTCCCTCACAAAGAAAAAACACTAATACTTACCTCCATCAGCAGTGATGAGATGCAAGCCTCTTCCGGCTGTGTGCTGCCCGGCTCAGGCGGTGCGATGATAATGACGTCATCGTGCCGCCTGAGCCGGCCTCTAATAGGCCGCAGGCATTATGGCCTATTAGTGCAGCCTATCAGAAGAACAGGGAAGGGAGACGCCTCTCCCTCCCCTGCCCTGCCGCAGCACAGCCATCTGTATCGCTGTCCTGAGGACTGCGATACAGATGAATATGGAGATGAGCGCTTCCACAATGGAAGCGCTCATCTCCTACTGACCACCCCCGCCGCCGGCAACTAGAACCAGGGCCGCGCCGCCTGTGGTGATCGGCGGTGCGGCCCTGAGGGATTAAAAAAAATAACAAAATTATTTGTTAAAGACGTCCCCGCGGCCGTTTTTAACATGCCTTAGGGCGGCCTGGGGGACAATTGCCTCCCTGCCCCCCGTCCCATCCCGCCCCTGTAGATAAGTAAAAGCTTTCTAAAGTTATTACCACATAAAGTGACACATTTTCAAAATTAGGCCTGGTCAGGAAGGGGGTAAATGGCTCGGTTTGGAAGTGGTTAAAGAGACCCTATCACCACGGAGTATATCATGTTATATTACTGTAGGGAGGAGGTAGAAAATATTAAACACGCAATAAGTTACCTTTGGAAGCATAATGACAGTAAATTCAGTCATTATTTTATGAGCAAAAACAACTCATGGGAGTGGCCATCTTGTGTGCTGTGTGCATATAAGCCCTGCCCCCACATTCCAGGCCTGTGTGCTCTGCAGACACAGCAGTCAGAGCCTCCTATCAGTGCCACTAGTGCTCACGGCCGCCCATGTATATGACTAGGGATGAGCGAATTGACTTCGGATGAAACATCCAAAGTCGATTCGCATAATACTTCATTTGAATACTGTACGAAGCGTACAGTATTAGAATCTATTGGCTCCTATGAGCCGAAGTTATTACTTTGCGAAGTCTCACGAGACTTCGCATAATAACTTCATAAATCAATTTCTACTATGAAAAAATATTTCCCGAACTCGGGTTCGGTTTCAAGGTACCACTTGGAACAGGAACCGAGTTCAGGAAATGTTTTTTTACAGTAGAAATTGATTTATTAAGTTATTATGTGAAGTCTCGCGAGACTTCGCAAAGTAATAACTTCGTCTCATAGGAGCCAATACATTCTAATACTGTATGGAGTGCTTGCCCCGCACAGTATTCAAACAAAGTATTATGCGAATCGACTTCAGATGTTTCATTCAAAGTCGATTCGCTCATCATATATAACCACACAATAAGGCTTCATTCACACGTCAGTATATTTTCTTTCCAGATTTAGGCCTCATGCACACGAAGGGGGCCGCACTGGCCACCAATGAGTTAAATACAGGGGAGGGAGGGGGGCCGCACTGGCCACCAATGAGTTAAATACAGGGGAGGGAGGGAGGGAGGGGGGCCGCACTGGCCACCAATGAATTAAATACAGGGGAGGGAGGGGGGTCTGCCCCCTCCTGCCTGGCAGCACCTGATCTCTTACAGGGGGCTATGATACGCACAACCCCTCAGGTGTGGCACCTGAGGGGTTAATTGTGCGGATCACAGCCCCCTGTAAGAGATCGGGTGCTGCCAGGCAGCAGGGGGCAGTCATGTACACAGTTCTTAGTATATTCTAACTTGAAGCGTCCCCATCACTATGGGAACGCCTCTGTGAAAGAATATACTGTCGGATCTGAGCTTTCACGAAGTGAAAGCTCAGATCTAAAAAGCTTTTATGCAGACGGATCAGCGGATCCGTCTGTGTGAAAGTAGCCTACGGACACGGATGACGGACGCGGATGACAATCTTGTGTGCATCCGTGTTTTTTCACTGACCCATTGACTTACGTTCCTTTTTTTTTGCGGATCCGTGTTCCGTTCTTTTTGCGGATCCGTGTTCCGTTTTTTTTTCAAAAGTGCATCCGCATCTTTTCCGTGTTTCTGTGTTTCCGCAAAAATCAGAAAAAGAAGGCGGAAAAGATGTTGCTAGGGTACCATAGAAAAAAAAAAGTCTATAAGAACAGAGGACATGTGCTAGTGACATTTTATTGTGCTTTTGGTGTCGTTCAGAGCTGTGTAAGAAACCTCTGCTTGGCTGGCATAGTTTTCTACCGATTTCTCAGCGATTATCTTGCCAGAAGACATGGATAACGTACTATTTTACTGGCTTCTCTCTCGGCGATTCAGACGGCAGTCATCTATGCTGGATGAAGAACCGGGGAGGAAGAGGAAACGGCAGTGGGTCCATCCCATTGTTGCTCAGCGCCTTCAGAAAGGACAAATTCCCAAGTTATACAATGATCTGTGACGTGACCCTATAAAGTTCAAAAGCTATTGCCGGATGTCCATGGAAGCATTCGATCATCTGCTGGTCTCTCTACATCCTGACCTTAATTTCCTGGACACCAGCATGAGGCGCTGCATATCTGCTGAACAATGCTTGCTTGTCACCCTGAGGTAAGTGAATGTGCCATTTTTAGATACTATATATCAGTGATGGCGACCCTTTTAGAGATCGAATGCCGAAAACCGCAACCCCAAAACCCCCTTATTTATCGCAAAGTGCCAACGTGGCAAGTTAACCTAAATCCTACAGTCCAATATAGTATATCTTTCATGTACTTTATCATGTAGTAGCTATAATAGCCTGCCTACATTCAGTGCGCTGCCTGTGCTGTTCATGGTGCGTCCTGCGCTGATGAATGGCAGGAAAGGTCATATTGGTACACTCAGACTTTTTCCAGGGTGTGGGTGCCCACAGAGAGGGCTCCGAGTGCCGCCTCCGGCACCCGTGCAATAGGTTCGCCACCACTGCTATATATTCAATATAAATATATTATAATGAAAGTTAGAACTTATTTTTCTTTCCTTTTTTGTATTTTTCAGATTGCTTGCTACTGGAAATTCATTCGCTTCGTTGCATTTTGAGTTTCTGCTTGGAATCTCTACAATCTCTGGGATTGTGTGTCATACCTGAACAGTTATATGGCAGCGTCTCAGAGAAGCGGTGATGCCCACCCCAAGGCGTAAGATTGGCTACGTATCGCCGAGGGGTTTTACCAATCTGCGCAGTTTCCTAACTGCATTGGGGCACTGGACAGTGGCGTCTCTAGCTTTCAAATTTTGGGGGGGCACACTGGGGGCCAGGACAAAAGTAGGGGGGGCAGCTATAACAACGATACATTTACACAAGTATGCTTAGAAATGCTGCAATACTTTACCCAATACCTAAAACCGCAACAGGGAAGAAAAGTCCAGCTGTCTGTGGATGACACTTTTATAGAGAGGGGGATCTGTGGATGACACTGCTATGGGGGGGATCTGTGGATGCCACATACCGTATATAGCATCTTATGCTATATGTGTCATCCACAGATCATCCCCATTTCCCCCTCCATAACAGTGTCATCCACAGATCTCCCTCCCTATAACAGTGTCATCCACAGATCTCCCTCCCCGCCTCTCACAGGAGTGTACATATATAAAATAAACATATTTCACATGAACACTTACAGTTACTTGGCTTGGCCCTTGGGGATCTCGGACGCCACTTCCACACTTTGGCCGGGGGCTCGGCGGAGCTGAAGTTGTGTTTTATCCTAATGAGAAAGATTTCATAATAAGGATTTGGAGAAGGGGCAGAGGAATAGCAGAGAGAGGATGGTGCTGCTACTAGGGGGTCATACCATGGGGGAGTAATAAAACCCACCATAATGCCCCGCAGTAGAAATAATTCTCCTTATAATGTGCAAAACATAATGTGCCAGTATTAAGTCCCCCCCATCATCATGTGCCAGTTTTAAGTCCCCCCCATCATGTGCCAGTATTAAGTCCCCCCCATCATCATGTGCCAGTTTTAAGTCCCCCCCATCATGTGCCAGTATTAAGTCCCCCCCCATTGTAATAAGCCCCCATAATGTGCCAGTAACACTATTGTAAAAAAACAAACAAAAAAAAACCACTTATACTTACCTCAGTGTCAGCGATGCGATGCAGACTCTTTCTGTGTCCCCCGCTGTAAGGCTCAGGAGGCGCGATGACGTCATCGCGCCGCCTGCGCCGGCCTCTGATAGGCTGCCGGCCTAGTGCCTGCAGCCTATCAGAGGAAGGGGAAGGGACACGCCTCTCCCTCCCCCAGTGGCGTAGCGTGGATTGCCAGCACCCGGGGCAAGCCAAAAATTGCGCCCCCCCCCCCTACCCCAGGCACGCCCCTTTTAACAGATACTGTAGTAGATCACCTGCAGTCCTATGTAACACCACAGATAACACGGTGATAACTCTCTGAGTACAGATAATGTAGTAGATGGGTGTGAGCCCCCAGAATTCAGAACACGCACAGTGTGACCTGAAGTCTGGGGCCGAATGCGGCAGGGTGGGCCATATTCTCAATCTCCTCCCCCAAGCCTACTGTGAAACAGATATGTGCATGGACATTATTATTACAGTATAATACCGCCCCATACCTGTTACATCCAGTGACGTCTCCTGTGATGTAGACTCTCCTCGACGTCTTTATTCAGAGATAAGATCGCCATGATACTTTCTTTCAGCCGCTTCTCGTCTCTGCAGAGTTTCACAGATTTTTTTTTAGGTTCCTCACTTTACTATCATCCTCTCCTTCCTGGTGTCTCAACAACTCATCCTGCTGCCCCCCAATACTGTGCTAGAGCCAGACAGATAGTCCCCCATTCCTCATAATATTATTTCCCCTGTATATTATAATGGCCCCCTCTTTGTTATTAATATAATGTCCCCCTCTTTGTTATTAATATAATGTCCCCCTCTTTGTTATTAATATAATGTCCCCGCTTTATTATTGATATAATGCCCCCGCTTTATAATTAATATAATGTCCCCCTCTTTGTTATTAATATAATAGCCCCCTCTTTGTTATTAAAGAGGGGGCCATTATATTAATAATAAAGAGGGGGCCATTACATTAATAATAAAAAGGGGGTCATTACATTAATAACAAAGAGGGGGCCATTACATTAATAATAAAGAGGGGCCAATACATTAATAACAAAGAGGGGGCCATTACATTAATAATAAAGAGGGGGACATTATATTAATAATAAAGAGGGGGTCATTACATTAATAATAAAGAGGGGCCAATACATTAATAACAAAGAGGGGGCCATTACATTAATAATAAAGAGGGGGACATTACATTAATAATAAAGAGGGGGTCATTACATTAATAATAAAGAGGGGGACATTACATTAATAATAAACAGGGGATCATTACATTAATAATAAAGAGGGGGACATTACATTAATACTAATGTATTGGCCCCCTTTTTATTATTAATATAATGTCCCCCTCTTTGTTATTAATATAATGGCCGCCTCTCCCCTCCTCTCACCTAATTACACAGGGTGGGACTCTGCACTCAGGGATTGTCACTCACTCTGGGTCGCTTGAATCACTCTCTGCCTGGAGTCTGCCTTCATTCATGCTCCGGCTACTGGCTCTGCACTCACTGCCTTTCCTGCCTGGAAGGTGGGCGGAGCCTATCGGAAACTGCCGTGCATGCCCCACCCCCTCTCCCCTCCTCACTCTGCTCTGCAGCCAGACGCTGTGTGAAGACGTTGGCGGCTCACTTCACTTGGGGGGGGGGGGGCATTTTAGTTGGGGGGGCACATGGGGGGGGGCACAGCATGATGTAGGGGGGGCCGTGGCCCCCTCTGGTCCCCCCCTGGCGACGCCACTGGCACTGGACGGTAAGCATATCCGTGTGAAGAAGCCGCCTCACTCAGGGTCCCGGTACTTCAATTACAAGCAATATTTTTCTGTAGTTCTGATGGCCCTTGTTGACAGTAACTACAGGTTTGTAATTGTGGATATCGGGGCCTATGGGAGCACTTCAGACAGCCGCATCTTTAGTGCTTCCAGAATGGGTGAACGGCTTCACACAAACCAGCTTGCCCTGCCAGAGCCCAGTAGACTTCCCGGATCTGCAGGTCCGCCGGCTCCATTTGTGATTGTGGCAGACGAAGGATTTGCATTGTCACCCCACCTGATGCGGCTCTTCCCTAGACGCGATCTGGATGACAGGAAGCGCATCTTCAACTATCGATTGACTCGCGCCCGTCGGTATGTGGAGTGCGCTTTCGGGAATACTGTCCACTAAGTGGAGAGTATTCATGTCATCCATACAGATGAATCCGGACAATGCCACCCTGGTGATACAGGCTTGTGTACTGCTACACAACTTCACCAGGATCCACAATGCCTCAACATATGCAGATTTGGGCCTAAATATGACATCTTCAGTCAGTTTAGACCTGAGCCGGCCTGGACGCCCTGGAACAGCTGGACTAGCTGTTCGGGAACTCTATGCCGACTACTTCTGCAGTCCTGAGGGTGCATTGTTGTGGCAGTTGGATTTTTGAAAAATTGAAATTCCTTAGTTTAGTTAGATCCCCTGTTAGTTTAGATTAGGGACTCGCAAGATAATGAGGACCCTTGACGTGGGCTTGCGGGCTGAGGTATTGTGCCAATTCAAAAAATTGTTTGAATTTTGGTGTAAATACCTTCTAATACCTCATTTCTAATTACGTCTATTAAATATTTTTTTTCAAATTTAAGATTTGTTTATGTCCTCACAGCTGAACACGTACCATTTTTATTAATAAAATGGTATATGTATGCGTTCAGCTTTGAACAAGGACAACAACAGACGTAATCAGGCCCGCAATCCACAGAGAAAATCCTTCTACGCAGAAAAGGTAAGTATATTACATCATAATTTCATCCATGTAGACACTGCGAAGTGAGAATTGGAGCATTTCATACTCCAATGCTCTTATTTGCACATCACTTGATCGGGCATGGAAAGGGGTACCTTATTTGGCCAAAACATTGCCACTGATGGCCAGATGCTCTAATATGCAGGCTTCTGCGCTGACCTGGTCAATTAAAAGGCTAGGGCTGTGCGAGTGTCAGCCCATTAGAGCTAGTGACATCATCAAAAACATTGCTTGCCAGAAGCATCTGCATAACTTTTTTATTTTTTAAATAGTCATTTCCATGCACTAACAAGCAAATAGCAATCGAGAATATTTGACCATTAAAAACCTCTGATGCTCACGCAGGGTGAGCATGGATGAAAATATGGATCAAAATATTATTTTTTGAGCAAATGATCGTAACCTACTCGTTGCAGTATTGCAGCCCTCACGATACAATTTCGCAATACACCTGTCCCTGTGGTCTTCACTGATGTGGATCCATTCACTTGAATGGATCCTCAATCACAGTGATGCAGAACGGACGGATCACGGACTCATTCGTATTGGGGACCACAAATTGCGGTACCAAATGCATGGAACAGAAGCATCAACTTTCGTGTGCATGAGACCATTTTTAATACAAATGACCTAAATTTAGAATAGGTCATCAATATTAAATTCAAACAAAAAAGATAAAATCTTAAACTTTATAGAGAAAAATAACATTAAAATTTTTAAAGGTAAACATTTTTTATTAATAACAAACCAAAAAAATATAAAAAATTAAAGGTCATATAAATCCCTCATGAAAGGGCCTGGAGGATGGACCATAGGGGGATCAGGACGGTGACTTGAATGAGGATTGACCTGAAGCATGGCATTTCGGGCGTTTATCACATAGTCCATCAGATGATGTGGCTCCTGGGGGCCTGAAAAAAGGTCCATAAGCATTGCAATAGCCGAAACGCAACGTGTTTGCCGTTCTTCGGGCACACGGCGGAAGCAAGGAGCCAGACCTTTTAATGTAGTTTCTTCCTTCCCGTCAGACCGATTCCGGTTTAGATACTCCATCACCATCATATCTACTCGTTGGCGGAGATCTACACCGGAATCGGTATTGACTCTTCTAGCTCGTCTGCCAGAAGAACGGCAAACGGGTTCCTCTGCTGCTTCGGTGCTGGGAGGGATTTGTGGAACTTCAACATTTTCTGAGGTTTGTTCTGTTGTGCTCAGAAGCTGAGAACATGAGGCTTCTTCTGTGCCTTCTTGTTGTTCCATCACCAGTGGTTGGTCCTCCACCATTGTTGAAGTGTGTGGCTTCTCAGCCACTTCTACCGATGGGTTTTGCGAACCTGAATTGTCACTTAAGTTGTCTACCGTTCTATAATTAAAAAGAATTAAAAAAATTAAAAATTAAAACATTTATTAACATAGTACCTTTCACCAGTTAAAACTCTTTAAATGTGGTACCTCACACTGTAGCACATGTACCCTAAATGCCAGATAGAAGAATCACCCTGTGAGAAAAGCGGATGTCTCCTCCTCCCTGTTCCCATGCTAGGTATTTACATACAGGGCGCATACATATAATGGGGACTACTGCACCGCAACGGAGGATATAATGAAGATTCTTTACTACATGACATGTAGGGGACATGTGCTACTGTGTAAGGTACCACATTTTAATGAGTACAAACTGGTGAAAGGTGCACCCAAAAATATATAACTTAAAAACTACTTACGGTCTTAACTCCATTATTTGCTTTAGAAATTGGAGCTGCCTTGTAAACATATATGGTTTCTTGCGTTTGGCTCCATCACCGCTTATTTGGGAACTATTGAGTTCTCTCCGGAACTGATCCCGGCATGTGTACCGCCTTTTTTTTTTTCAGTTAACTTGGTCAACTGTAAAAAAAAAAATATCTATTTAATCATAAAATACTCAAAAATTGTGCTAAATTTTTTTTTATGGACATTTATCTCATGTACACACAATCAGTGTTTTTCTTGGACATATGGCCGAATCACAAACCATGTGACTCAGACGCATACGGTCATGTGTAGGAGTGAAAATTATTTAAAAAAAAGAGTATTATGGCACATGCACATGACCGTATTGCGGCCAGCATATGACACTCCACAATGCATGGAGTGACCACTCTGCGGCCATTTCCAGGAGCAATAATAACCATTTTTTACAAAGAGGCCTATTTAAAATTCATATATATGATAGTTTTAGTTAGAAACTAAAAAAATAGGATATTGACCTTGTTAAAAATGACAATTTCTGAATAGGCCTTTTGGACAAAAACAAAAACATGTAATATGTTAGAAAAAAAGTGATTTCACATCTGTCATGTACTAGCATAGACTATGTGCAAAATTACACAGTCTATGCTGTTCCAGGACATATGGCGCACTCATGGAACAAGTCGTGACGCACACATCCGTGGAGCACGGTCCATGTATACCCAGCCTGCCATGCTCTGAAGTACAGGAGCACACGGCGTCATAGCAAGCAATGACGCTATGCACTCCTGCACGCCAGTGCATGGCAGGCTGGGTATACACACACCATGCAACATGAATGTGTGTATTGGCAGGCTGGGTATACACATGTGTGCATGGCAGGCTGCGTATACACACACCACGCACCATGAATGTGTGTATTGGCAGGCTGGGTATACACATGTGTGCATGGCAGGCTGCGTATACACACACCACGCACCATGAATGTGTGTATTAACCAATATTAAATACACATAACTTTAAAGTAAAGTATTTACTCACGCATTTTAATTTGCTTTTCTTTTGATGCGGAGGTCCATGCAGTGGACAGCAACTCTAGGCACACTTCATTCCAGGAACGATCTTTTATGGTCCGTTCATGGTATATTTCAGTCCTGGAGTCCCATAGGGCTGGCCTCTCTTGTATGAGGACTATCAATTTTTCTACCTCAAAATTGCACATAATGTCTGCTAATCTATGTGCTGGTCGGCTCAGAAGATGAATCCTGTCTTCCTGCCACCTGTCTCCCTGGAGATCAAGGTCACATGGGGCAGGATTCTTTTTCTATTACCTGCAGATCCGCAATTCACGATCCACATTTGCGGATGACATGCCGATGACATTTGACATCCTTCCGCACGTCATCCGCATTTTTGCGGACCCATTCACTTCAATGGGGCCACGGTCCGCAATTTGCGGACAAAAGTAGGACATGCGGTACTTTTTTGGCGGATCCACATTGCGGAACGGTACGGAATTGCAGATGCGGACAGCATACTGAATGCTGTCCGCATCTTTTGCGGCCCCATTGAAATGAATGGGTCCGCATATATTCCGCATCTATTCTGCGGAAAGGATGCGGAAAAAAAATGCGGACGTGTGAATGGAGCCTAATTCAGGCTTAGATATACTAGATAAATAGCCCTATGATTTGTTGTATAAGTAGCCATATTGTGCTGCTAGTCTTGTGTATTTGAGTCAGTGCTATTTATACAGTATATGTAAGCCTATAATATGCTGCAAAGCCAGTGTGTCTTCTACTGTATCACCCTAGATAGGTTTAGATACACTGGCTTAGTAGCAGAGCATTACACATGGGATCTAATACACTGGCACAATGTGATAGGCTTGGCGTATCTTAATTAGAAAAAACAATAAAGACCAAAGGTGTCCAATTGATAAAAAATGGAAAACAGTGTCCACCCAATAAAACCAAAAGGACACACGTAGTTGTAACTCGGTACTAGCTCCTGAGTGAAACAAGCGAAAAAACAAGAAAACAGAGCTCATAGTACCAAAAGTAAAAATATAATTTTATTGTAACATGATTAAAAAATATATATATAAAGCAATAAGTAATGTGCCGTTAAAAAGTGAATGGAAGCAGAAAAAGAGCGCCACCCTGGGATACGTGTGCTATCCCAGGGTGGCGCTCTTTTTCTGCTTCCATTCACTTTTTAACGGCACATTACTTATTGCTTTATATATATATTTTTTTTTAATCATGTTACAATAAAATTATATTTTTACTTTTGGTACTATGAGCTTTGTTTTCTTGTTTTTTCGCTTGGTGTATCTTAAGCCTAGTATTTGTGAGGCTGTGTTGCCACTCACTGATACTCTGCGGCTTAGCTAGTATGCACATAAGTCTATCATGCGTGATGCTGAGCTGTGTATCTAATCCTCTAGTGTGAAACTGCTTTATCTAATCCTATCATGTGTGATACTGTCTGTGTGCTTCTGGGTCTGTGCGGCCATGCTGCAAAAGATAGAACATGTTCTATCTTTGGCAGCAACATATGGATCACAGACACATTAAAGTCAATGGGGTAGATTTATCAAAACTAGTGTAAAGGGAAACTGGCTTAGTTGCCCATAGCAACCAATCAGATTCTATCTTTCAGAGCTCCTTTTGCAAAATGAAAGGTGGAATCTGATTGGTGGGTATGGGAAACTAAGCCAGTTTTCTTTTACACCAGTTTGATAAATCTCCCGCAATGGGTTCGCAACACAATGAGGTGCACACGGCTGGTATCCGTGTTTTATGGATCTACTGTTTCACACATAATGTGAATGCCCCTAGGCTGCTTTCACTCAGATTTTTGCTGGTGTTTTTCTGAACTTTTGCATTTTTAGAGGTGTTTTTTTACACCTGTATTTTTTGGTGCTTTTAGGGCAAGTTCATATCACCGTTACTTTTCCGTTCTTCTGATCCGGCAGAAGAACAGAAAAAAAGACAAAAAAAATGGGATCCTGTAAGAAATGTATCCTGTGCATCAGTAATGCACATTTGGCATCTGTTTAAGCCATTTCTGCCTGAGATCCGTTTTTTTAGATGAAAAAAAAAGTCCTGCATGCATGCTAAAATAATGGATCTCAGAGGGAGATGGCTAAATAATATGCATAACTCATGCACAGGATCCATTTATTTACAGGATCCAGGTTTTTTTCCTGTTCTTCTGACAGATCAGAAGAATGGAAAACGAAACCATGGTGTGAACCCCGCCTTAGATAAATGGTCTATAGTAAATGTAAAACACAGAACACTCAAGTGTTTTTCTTCTCTTGCGATTTTGTTCATTAGGTGGCATTTTTTGTCTTTCTGGTTACTTTTCAAAAACTCAGTGGGGGAGATATATCAAGACTGGCACATCCATCTGCCAGCCTTGATCTCCCTGCGCTGGTGTGAGATGAGACTAATTTATTCAGATCACTGATATTCACAAATCAGGTGCATCTCTGCCCGGCTGTGCACCAGAAACTCAAGTCTTCAGCTATAACTTCTGCCACTTTCTGGTGAAAGTTATAGTACATGCGGCGGGTGGCACGAAGCCCCGCCCCTTCTTTCTAAGCTCCGCTCCTTTTTCTTGCCACTACGGAAAAGTGGGAAGAAGCCTAAAAAGTTGCAAATTATAATAGTGGCATAATTAGCTAAATAAATGTCCCTCAGTGTGCTGGAGTTTTTGCATTTTTTTTTCAGGCGTTTTGACATCACTTTTTCTATAGGGGAAAAACACCATAAAGAAAATGGCAGTGGTAAGACAAACTGGGGGACATTTATCAAAACTGGTGTAAAGAAAAACTAGCTTAGTTTCCTGTAGCAACCAATCAGATTCTGGCTTTCATTTTTTTAGAGCCCCTTCGGAGAATGAAAGGTGGAATCTGATTGGTTGCTATGGACAACTAAGCCAGTTTTCCTTTACACCAGTTTTTCCTCACTGTGTGCAAACAACGCCAGAAAAACGCCAGAAAAAAGTTGCACAAAAGTAGTATGGATGCATTTAGTCTGGCATTCATTTTTTCACTGACCATAACCAAAATCATGTATGTTGCGATCCTTAGGCTACCTCACATGTTTCAAACTACACACGCTTTTTCCGCATAAATTGTCCTGTGGAAAAACCTCTGGGTAAAGGCTCATGTAGACAAACTTGTGCCTCCCGTGCATTGGGGATAGCAAATTGCGGCCCCCAATGTACGGGCACCACCCATTTCAACTTGAATGGGTCCATGATCGGTCCGCACCGCAAAAAAATAGAGCATGTTCTGTCTGGAGGCACGGACCAAAATGCCACGGAAGCACTCTGTAGGTAAAGTGACAAGCCCATATTACTTGAATAACATCATTAATCCAGTCATTGTGCCTCTGCAAGAACAACACAGGCCTAATTTCATCTTTATTGACGACAATACGTCAGCTCATCAAGGTCACATCATTCGATAACGGCTGCTGGAGACTGAGGTACCTCAAATGGAGTGGCCTGCACTTTCTCCAGACCAGAATCCATTGAAAACCTATGGGATCAGCTAAGTCTATGTGTAGAGGCACGTAACTCTGTACCCCAGAACCTCAATGACCTGAGGGCCGCCCTTCAAGAAGAGTAGGATGCCATTGTCACGAGGGTGTCAAGAACCACGCCTGACTCCGTTATACCCGGGGTCAGGAAGTCGCAGCGGTTGGCTGCGCGCTCTATGTAAGATAGGGCTGTTTTCTTATGGTAGCTTTCTGGGTTTGCTTTGCAACCCTCTTGGCTCACTCAGGGATCCGTAGCTCTTTCTCCTCAGCTGTTCCTTGTCCAGCACTCCCAACCTCTTTATATTCCCCTCTCACACTTCTCTGGTTGCCAGATATAGAGCTTCCTGCCTGGACATCTATTCTGACCCTCTGGAGCTGTGTTGCTGCGTTCTCTGGTTGTTGGTCCAGAACGCTACCCTCCGGATCCCTGTTGGACCTTTGTGGACTGCTGTGGTCGCCCACCTGGGTGTATGTGTTTGTCTGTATTGTCTGTCCTCTCCCTTGGGCAGGGCTTTCCCTTTTCCCTCCCTGTGCGTGACGCCGGTCATTACAGCCATGCCTCAGCAGACAAGAAGTCGACTTGTGAACAGCATGAGATGTGGTTGTCAAGCTGTAATTGATGCTCAGGGTCACATGACAAGTTATTGATACTGACACTGTTTCTGGCTTTTGCTTCAATAACTTGTTTGAGATGAGGAAATCACCATTGCATGCTCCTACTTAAATGTCCTACTTCAATTGTATATTATATCACTGTTGCCTGAACTTTTTACGTTTTCTATAAATTTCACCCGAAAGCCAAATATCCCTAACTTTTTGTGAGTAGTGTGTTTAAATATATATATATATATATATATATATACAGTATATACATATAATGTGCAGGGAAGATGCAGTGCATACATTAATGTAAGAAGACAGGAGGCACAGATCCTGGGTAGTACTTACACGTGTGTACATTAGTAGATGCAGTGTGGTTGGTGAGGAGGAAGGAGTGAGCACTGGTGTCAGCAGCAGTAGACCGAAGCTCTCTACAAATGTTCAGATGAGGTTGGGGAGGAGCTTCTTACACATTCCCGACATCTGTGAGGTCAGCTTGCTTTGCTGACTGCCGGCATATCTCCTCCTACAGAGCAGTAGCTGCTGAAGCACTGTGTAAGGGACTAAGGAATGTGACGTCACAGCACTAAGCATGGCGGGAGCTTCCTGTCAGGCTGCCTGGCGGCGACTCATTCAGAGGAGACGGCTGTTTACATGGAGTGTAACACTGTTAATTGTTCTTTTTTTTAAATTAGTCATAATTAGAAGTTGCATTATTTCATTACAATGTATAGTTTTATTAAATAAAAAAAATGGTAGGGTCTCTTTAAATGTATTTTATTAGGATTTTATGTGATAGACCAAAGTAGCAAGTATATGTGAAGTGAACAGAAAATTATACATGGTTTTCAAAAATTTTTATAATTAAAAATCTGTAAAGTGTGGCGTACATTTAGTAATGAGCCTAATGAATGAGCAGATTCAATTCAGCCAAATTGGTTGAGCGATTTGATTCTGGTCTGAATAAATTCAACCTGAACTGAAAGTGCTCCACTTGCCCTGAAAAGTTGTGGCTGGCATTCTGGGGTCTCCTAGGACTCTATGCAGCCCATTTCAAACTCTCTGATACTAAGGCCCCATTCGCATTCTATCATCTGGATGCGGACCCGTTCATTTCAGTAGGGCTGTCCGCATCTGTATATCTGTTAAGCGGCCCCACACAAAGGATAGAACATGTCCTATTCTAGTCCATTTTGCAGACAAGAATAGAACATTTCTACAGGAGTAAAAAAAAAATGTCATCATGAACACGTACAGGATTCATGATTTGTGGATCCTGGATTTGCAGACCGCAAAACGGATACGGTCATGTGCATAAGGCCTTAAGCCAGCATTAGTAATCTTAAAGTGACAGTGACATATATGACTATGGGTAAACATATAGCTTCTGGGAGCAACAAACAGCCTGTTTAATAACACACTGTGCTGTAGGATTTTTTATGTTTAAAAATACAAAATGGTCCAAAAATTTTTAGCTTTTTTGTAGCAAATGCCTAACGGTGTGTATCCAGCTTCATCTTCTTTCCTGTCTTCTGATCTGAAAAATGGCTGACACCATCTTGAAAATTTGCTCCAATCGAATCACTAAAAATTCAGATTCCGATTTTGCCAGGATTTTTGAAAAATTTGGGTCGAATTATTTTTTTGTTTAGAATTGATTTGATCATTTTTACCAGCTATCTATAACATATCCAAGAAAAAGCTACCGTAATTGCAAATGCAGGTCTAAAGAAAACAGGGCTAAGGCCATCCGCTACTTATCAACATGGTTAAGATTAGTCTGTATGGCTATTCTGTTTGTTTCAGTTATTTTTCATGTGAGCATTGGAAGTTTTTTTAGGAGAAAAACGGATGACTTGAGTCGCTGAAGTTCCTTCTGATTGTGGGTCATCCAGATTAGAGTTGAGCGAACACCTGGATGTTCGGGTTCGAGAAGTTCGGCCGAACTTCCCGTAAATGTTCGGGATCCGAACCCGAACAGAACTTCGTCCCGAACCCCATTGAAGTCAATGGGGACCCGAACTTTTGGGCACTAAAAAGGCTGTAAAACAGCCCAGGAAAGAGCTAGAGGGCTGCAAAAGGCAGCAACATGTAGGTAAATCCCCTGCAAACAAATGTGGATAGGGAAATGAATTAAAATAAAAATTAAAAAAATAAAAATGAACCAATATCAATTGGACAGAGGTCCCATAGCAGAGAATCTGGCTTCACGTCAGCAGAGAATCAGTCTCTTCATGCCATAGCAAAGAATCTGGCTTCATGTCAGCACAGAATCAGTCTCTTAATGCCATAGCAGAGAATCTGGCTTCATGTCAGCACAGAATCAGTCTTCATGTCATAGCAGAGAATCAGGCTTCACGTCACCCACCACTGGAACAGGCCACTGTCACACATTTAGGCCCCGGCACCCAGACAGAGGAGAGCGGTCCCGTAACAGAGAATCTGGCCTTATGTCAGCGCAGAATCTGTCTTCATGTCATAGCAGAGAATCAGGCTTCACGTCACCCACCACTGGAACAGGCCACTGTCACACATTTAGGCCCCGGCACCCAGACAGAGGAGAGCGGTCCCGTAACAGAGAATCTGGCCTTATGTCAGCGCAGAATCTGTCTTCATGTCATAGCAGAGAATCAGGCTTCACGTCACCCACCACTGGAACAGGCCACTGTCACACATTTAGGCCCAGGCACCCAGGCACCCAGGCAGAGGAGAGAGGTCCCGTAACAGAGAATCTGGCCTTATGTCAGCGCAGAATCTGTCTTCATGTCATAGCAGAGAATCAGGCTTCACGTCACCCACCACTGGAACAGGCCACTGTCACACATTTAGGCCTCGGCACCCAGACAGAGGAGAGGTTCATTCAACTTTGGGTTGCCCCGCAATATAATGGTAAAATGAAATTAAAAATAGTATTGAATGAGGAAGTGCCCTGGAGTAGAATAATATATTGTTAAGGGGAGGTAGTTAATATCTAATCTGCACAAGGGATGGACAGGTCCTGTGGGATCCATGCCTGGTTCATTTTTATGAACGTCAGCTTGTCCACATTGGCTGTAGACAGGCGGCTGCGTTTGTCTGTAATGACGCCCCCTGCCGTGCTGAATACACGTTCAGACAAAGCGCTGGCTGCCGGGCAGTCCAGCACCTCCAAGGCATAAAAGGCTAGCTCTGGCCACATGGACAATTTGGAGACCCAGAAGTTGAATGGGGCCGAACCATCAGTCAGTACGTGGAGGGGTGTGCACAGGTACTGTTCCACCATGTTAGTGAAATGTTGCCTCCTGCTAACACGTTCCGTATCAGGTGGTGGTGCAGTTAGCTGTGGCGTGGTGACAAAACTTTTCCACATCTCTGCCATGCTAACCCTGCCCTCAGAGGAGCTGGCCGTGACACAGCTGCGTTGGCGACCTCTTGCTCCTCCTCTGCCTTCGCCTTCGGCTTCCACTGGTTCCCCTGTGACATTTGGGAATGCTCTCAGTAGCGCGTCTACCAACGTGCGCTTGTACTCGCGCATCTTCCTATCACGCTCCAGTGTAGGAAGTAAGGTGGGCACATTGTCTTTATACCGGGGATCCAGCAGGGTGGCAACCCAGTATTCCGCACACGTTAAAATGTGGGCAACTCTGCTGTCGTTGCGCAGGCACTGCAGCATGTAGTCGCTCATGTGTGCCAGGCTGCCGAGAGGTAAGGACAAGCTGTCCTCTGTGGGAGGCGTATCGTCATCGTCCTGTGTTTCCCCCCAGCCACGCACCAGTGATGGGCCCGAGCTGCTTTGGGTGCCACCCCGCTGTGAACATGCTTCATCCTCATCCTCCTCCACCTCCTCCTCATCCTCGTCCTCCTCGTCCTCCAGTAGTGGGCCCTGTCTGGCCACATTTGTACCTGGCCTCTGGTGTTGCAAAAAACCTCCCTCTGAGTCACTTCGAAGAGACTGGCCTGAAAGTGCTAAAAATGACCCCTCTTCCTCCTCTTCCTCCTGGGCCACCTCCTCTTCCATCATCGCCCTAAGTGTTTTCTCAAGGAGACATAGAAGTGGTATTGTAACGCTGATAACGGCGTCATCGCCACTGGCCATGTTGGTGGAGTACTCGAAACAGCGCAACAGGGCACACAGGTCTCGCATGGAGGCCCAGTTATTGGTGGTGAAGTGGGTCTGATCCACAGTGCGACTGACCCGTGCGTGCTGCAGCTGAAACTCCACTATGGCCTGCTGCTGCTCGCACAGTCTGTCCAGCATATGCAAGGTGGAGTTCCACCTGGTGGGCACGTCGCATATGAGGCGGTGAGCGGGAAGGCCGAAGTTACACTGTAGCGCAGACAGGCGAGCAGCGGCAGGGTGTGAACGCCGGAAGCGCGAACAGACGGCCCGCACTTTATGCAGCAGCTCTGACATGTCGGGGTAGTTGCGAATGAACTTCTGCACCACCAAATTCAGCACATGCGCCAGGCAAGGGATGTGCGTCAAACCGGCTAGTCCCAGAGCTGCAACGAGATTTCGCCCATTATCGCACACAACCAGGCCGGGCTTGAGGCTCACCGGCAGCAACCACTCGTCGGTCTGTTGTTCTATACCCCGCCACAACTCCTGTGCGGTGTGGGGCCTGTCCCCCAAACATATGAGTTTCAGAATGGCCTGCTGACGTTTACCCCGTGCTGTGCTGAAGTTGGTGGTGAAGGTGTGTGGCTGACTGGATGAGCAGGTGGAAGAAGAGGAGGAGGAAGCTGAGTAGGAGGAGGAGGAGACAGGAGGCAAAGAATGTTGCCCTGCGATCCTTGGCGGCGGAAGGACGTGCGCCAAACAGCTCTCCGCCTGGGGCCCAGCCGCCACTACATTTACCCAGTGTGCAGTTAGGCCGTGCTTACTGGTCCACGTATCTGTGGTTAGGTGGACCTTGCCACAGATGGCGTTGCGCAGTGCACACTTGATTTTATCGGACACTTGTTTGTGCAGGGAAGGCACGGCTCTCTTGGAGAAGTAGTGGCGGCTGGGAACAACATACTGTGGGACAGCAAGTGACATGAGCTGTTTGAAGCTGTGTGTGTCCACCAGCCTAAATGACAGCATTTCATAGGCCAGTAGTTTAGAAATGCTGGCATTCAGGGCCAGGGATCGAGGGTGGCTAGGTGGTAATTTACGCTTTCTCTCAAATGTTTGTGAGATGGAGAGCTGAACGCTGCCGTGTGACATGGTTGAGATGCTTGGTGACGCAGGTGGTGGTGTTGGTGGTACATCCCATGTTTGCTGGGCGGCAGGTGCCAACGTTCCTCCAGAGGCGGAGGAAGAGGCCGAGGCGGCGGCAGCAGCAGAAGAGGCCGAGGCAGCAGCAGCAGAAGAGGTAGCAGGGGGAGCCTGAGTGACTTCTTTGTTTTTAAGGTGTTTACTCCACTGCAGTTCATGCTTTGCATGCAGGTGCCTGGTCATGCAGGTTCTGCTAAGGTTCAGAACGTTAATGCCTCGCTTCAGGCTCTGATGGCACAGCGTGAAAACCACTCGGGTCTTGTCGTCAGCACATTGTTTGAAGAAGTGCCAATGCAGGGAACTCCTTGAAGCTGCCTTTGGGGTGCTCGGTCCCAGATGGCGGCGGTCAGTAGCAGACGGACTCTCTTGGCGGCGGGTGTTCTGATTTTGCCCACTGCTCCCTCTTTTGCTACGCTGTTGGCTCGGTCTCACCACTGCCTCTTCCTCCGAACTGTTAAAGTCAGTGGCACGACCTTCATTCCATGTGGGGTCTAGGACCTCATCGTTCCCTGCATCGTCTTCCACCCAGTCTTGATCCCTGACCTCCTGTTCAGTCTGCACACTGCAGAAAGACGCAGCAGTTGGCACCTGTGTTTCGTCATCATCAGAGACGTGCTGAGGTGGTATTCCCATGTCCTCATCATCAGGAAAAATAAGTGGTTGTGCGTTAGTGCATTCTATCTCTTCCACCCCTGGGGAAGGGCTAGGTGGATGCCCTTGGGAAACCCTGGCAGCAGAGTCTTCAAACAGCATAAGAGACTGCTGCATAACTTGAGGCTCAGACAGTTTCCCTGATATGCATGGGGGTGATGTGACAGACCGATGGGCTTGGTTTTCATGCGCCATCTGTGCGCTTTCTGCAGAAGACTGGGTGGGAGATAATGTGAACGTGCTGGATCCACTGTCGGCCACCCAATTGACTAATGCCTGTACCTGCTCAGGCCTTACCATCCTTAGAACGGCATTGGGCCCCACCAAATATCGCTGTAAATTCTGCTGGCTACTGGGACCTGAGGTAGTTGGTTCACTAGGACGTGTGGCTGTGGCAGAACGGCCACGTCCTCACCCAGCACCAGAGGGTCCACTAACACCACCACGACCATGTCCACGTCCGCGTCCCTTATTAGATGTTTTCCTCATTGTTCCCGTTCACCACAATTTTGAGAATGGCAAATTTGGGAATGCTTTTTCAACCCAGAACAAAAAGTCTGCTTTTACGGTCACTACAAATAACTTGACCAGCTAAAACAGTGCAGATTTGGTTGAATAGAGATGTGAGACCTGTTTTTTTTTGCGCTGTGTGACAGGTATAGGTTTAATCACAGAATGACACTTCTATCAGCACGCTAGCGTGTGTCTTAGGTTTTTCTGAATGACACTATCAATACCTTCACTGTAAGATTTTCTTTTTGGGATAGATTTCAAGTAGGCCTCAAATACCAGAAACTAGTTATTTTGAGAATGGGAAATTTGGGAATGCTTTTTCAACCCAGAACAAAAAGTCTGCTTATACGGTCACTACAAATAACTTGACCAGCAAAAACAGTGCAGATTTGGTTGAATAGAGATGTGAGACCTGTTTTTTTTTGCGCTGTGTGACAGGTATAGGTTTAATCACAGAATGACACTTCTATCAGCACGCTAGCGTGTGTCTTAGGTTTTTCTGAATGACACTATCAATACTAGTGTTGAGCGAACAGTTCGAGCATAGTTTGGGTCCGTACCGAATTTTGGGGTGTTCGTGACACGGACCCGAACCCGAACTTTTTCGTAAAAGTTCGGGTTCGTCGTTCGGCATGTATTTTGGCGCATTTTGAAAGGCTGCAAAGCAGCCAATCAACATGCATCATACTACTTGCCCTAAGATGCCATCGCAGCCATGCCTACTATTGACAAGGCTGTGATTGGCCAAGTGCAGCATGTGACTCAGCCTCTTTATAAGCTTATGCGCACGTCGGGACGTGCTCACTCCCGATGTGAATAGAACAGGGATAGACGCAGCTGATGCTAGGGCGAGAATAGGCAGGGATAATTGAATAACTGGAAGCAAATTTCTCTCCTCCACCTGTGATTCATCTGAACAACTGCAGCTGAGCTGCTTTTTTGATAGGGATTGGCTATTTTTAGAGTGGCCAGAGTGATTTTTCCATCCACATGTACCTGGGCTGACCGCCGGCCGCCATTTTGCGACTTGTAGTGCTGCAGCAGAAGCTGCCACAGTGTGCATTCCAAAGCTCCAAACAAGTCAGACATCTACACCTGGGATTCAGACCAATAGCGATTTAGCAGCACAGTCCAAGGCTATTTTTTTTAAAGGTTGTGCAGACCATTTTGTGGCACATGTTACTGGGCTGATAGGCGGCGGCCATCTTGGGACTAGTGCTGCAGCACAATCTCTCCCAACGTCCATTAATCACTTGTAATAGTGGTCTGTGCCATAGAAATCCTACATCAGGGACTTGGGTGTGCTTGTGTCACCCCTACTAATACCAGTCCACCTGTAATCCATACAGTGAAAAGCCATAAAGTATTCCAGTGAGGGAATTTTTTTTTTATTTAAAAAAGGCCAAGTTAGTTTATCTGGCGTTCAATATACTAGATACAGTTAGGCCTGCGTTTCATACATCTGGAATTAGCAAACTAATGTGCTGGGGTTGGGAAAACATATATGTACCCATACTAGAATCTGTCAAAGAAAGCGGTACTCACATATAACAGTCATTCCATCTGTAATCCATACAGTCAAAAGACTGAAAGTATTCCAGTGAGGGAATTTTTTTTATTTAAAAAAGGCCAAGTTAGTTTATCTGGCGTTCAATATACTAGATACAGTTAGGCCTGCGTTTCATACATCTGGAATTAGCAAACTAATGTGCTGGGGTTGGGAAAACATATATGTACCCATACTAGAATCTGTCAAAGAAAGCGGTACTCACATATAACAGTCATTCCATCTGTAATCCATACAGTCAAAAGACTGAAAGTATTCCAGTGAGGGAATTTTTTTTTAATTTAAAAAAGGCCAAGTTAGTTTATCTGGCGTTCAATATACTAGATACAGTTAGGCCTGCGTTTCATACATCTGGAATTAGCAAACTAATGTGCTGGGGTTGGGAAAACATATATGTACCCATACTAGAATCTGTCAAAGAAAGCTGTACTCACATATAACAGTCATTCCATCTGTAATCCATACAGTCAAAAGACTGAAAGTATTCCAGTGAGGGAATTTTTTTTATTTAAAAAAGGCCAAGTTAGTTTATCTGGCGTTCAATATACTAGATACAGTTAGGCCTGCGTTTCATACATCTGGAATTAGCAAACTAATGTGCTGGGGTTGGGAAAACATATATGTACCCATACTAGAATCTGTCAAAGAAAGCGGTACTCACATATAACAGTCATTCCATCTGTAATCCATACAGTCAAAAGACTGAAAGTATTCCAGTGAGGGGATTTTGCTTATAAAAAATAATATATTTCATTGTGGTGCGAGTTGAATCGCAACAATGAAGAAAAATACTATTAAGGGACGAGGACGCGGTCGTGGTGGTGTCCGTGGAGCCTCTGTTGCTGGTAGAGGACGTGGCCGTTCGGCCCCAGGCGCACATAGTAGGGAACGAACTCCCTCAACTAGCCGGCAGAATGTACCGCAATATCTCGTGGGGCCCAATGCCGCTCTTAGGATGGTAAGGCCTGAGCAGGTACAGGCATTAATCGATTGGGTGGCCGACAGTGCTTCCAGCACGTTCACCACATGGTCTTCCACCCAGTCTTCTGCGGAAAGCGCACAGGTGGCACCTGAAAACCAAGCCCATCAGTCTGTCACATCACCCCCAAGCATATCAGGGAAACGGTCTGAGCCACAAGTTATGCAGCAGTCTCTTCTTCTGTTTGAAGACTCTGCTTCCAGGGTTTCCCAGGGGCGTCCACCTAGCCCTTCCCCAGTGGAGGAAGACATACCATGCACTGACGCACAACCACTTATGTCTCCAGATGAAGAGGACATGGGAATACCACCACAGCAGAGTCACCGACTCTCTGATGATGACGAAACACAGGTGCCCACTGCCGCGTCTTTTTGCAGTGTGCAGACTGAACAGGAGGAGGTCAGGGAGGGAGACTGGGTGGAAGACGATGCAGAGGACGATGAGGTCTTAGACCCCACATGGACTGAAGGTCGTGGCGATGACTTTCACAGTTCAGAGGAAGAGGTAGTGGTGAGACCGAGACAACAGCGAAGCCAAAGAGGGAGCAGGGGGCCAAAGCAGACGAGCCGCCGCCCCCAGAGTTCGTCTGCTACTGGACATCGCCAACAGGGACCCAGCCCCACAAAGGCAGCTTCAAAGAGTTCCCTGGCATGGCACTTCTTTAAACAATGTCCTACCGACAAGACCCGAGTGACTTGCACGCTCTGCCATCAGAGCCTGAGGCGAGGCATTAACGTTCTGAACCTCAGCACAACCTGCATGACCAGGCATCTACATGCAAAGCATGAACTGCAGTGGGGTACACACCTTAAAAACCAGGCACTCGCTGAGGCTCCCCCTGCTCCCTCTACCGCTGCTGCCTCGGCTTCCGCCTCGAGAGGAATGTTGCCACCTGCCGAGCAGCAAACAGAGGATGTGCCACCGACACCACCACCACCGCCACCGTCAACTAGCGTCTCCACTATATCACACAGCAGCGTTCAGCTCTCAATATCTCAAACCTTAGAGAGGAAGCGCAAATTCCCCCCGAGTCACCCTCGAGCCCTTGGCCTGAACGCCAGCATTTCTAAACTGCTGGCCTTTGAAATGCTGTCATTCCGGCTGGTGGACACAGACAGCTTCAAACAGCTGATGGCCAT
Source organism: Bufo bufo (assembly GCF_905171765.1). Lineage (NCBI taxonomy): Eukaryota > Metazoa > Chordata > Amphibia > Anura > Bufonidae > Bufo > Bufo bufo. Next base: position 329,511,500 of record NC_053390.1, read on the forward strand.
GGCTGTCCCGCAGTATGTGGTTCCCAGCCGCCACTACTTCTCCAAGACAGCCGTGCCTTCCCTGCACATGCAAGTGTCCGATAAAATCAAGTGTGCACTGCGCAACGCCATTTGTGGCAAGGTCCACCTAACCACAGATACGTGGACCAGTAAGCACGGCCAGGGACGCTATATCTCACTAACTGCACACTGGATGAATGTAGTGGCGGCTGGGCCCCCGGCGGACAGTTCCTTGGCGCACGTCCTTCCGCCCCCTAGGATCGCAGGGCATCATTCTCTGCCTCCTGTAGCCTCCTCCTCCTACTCGGCTTCCTCCTCCACTGCTTCCACCAGCTCATCCGGTCAGCCACACACCTTCACCACCAACTTCAGCACAGCCCGGGGTAAACGTCAGCAGGCCATTCTGAAACTCATATGTTTGGGGGACAGGCCCCACAGCGCAAAGGAGTTGTGGCGGGGTATTGAACAACAGACCGACGAGTGGTTTCTGCCGGTGGGCCTCAAGCCAGGCCTGGTGGTATGCGATAATGGGCGAAATCTCGTGGCAGCTCTGGGACTAGCCGGTTTGACGCACATCCCTTGCCTGGCGCATGTGCTGAACTTGGTGGTGCAGAGGTTCATTCACCACTACCCCAACATGTCAGAGCTGCTGCATAAAGTGCGGGCCGTCTGTGCGCGCTTCCGCCGTTCACATCCTGCCGCTGCTCGCCTGTCTGCGCTACAGCGGAACTTCGGCCTTCCCGCTCACCGCCTCATATGCGACGTGCCCACCCGGTGGAACTCCACCTTGCACATGCTGGAGAGACTGTGCGAGCAGCAGCAGGCCATAGTGGAGTTTCAGCTGCAGCACGCTCGCGTCAGTCGTACTGCCGAACAGCACCACTTCACCACCAATGATTGGGCCTCCATGCGAGACCTGTGTGCCCTGCTGCGCTGTTTCGAGTACTCCACCAACATGGCCAGTGGCGATGACACTGTTATCAGCGTTACAATACCACTTCTATGTCTCCTTGAGAAAACACTTAGGGCAATGATGTTAGAGGAGGTGGCCCAGGTGGAGGAGGAGGAGGAGGATGAGGGCTCGTTTCTAACACTTTCGGGCCAGTCTGTTCGAAGTGGCTCAGAGGGAGGTTTGTTTAAGCAGCAGAGGACAGGTTCACAAGTCGCCAGCCAAGGCACTGTACTGGAGGACGAGGAGGATGAGGAGGAGGAGGTGGAGGGGGACGAGGATGACGCAAGTTCACAGCGGGGTGGCAGCCCAGGCCCATCACTGGTGCGTGGCTGGGGGGATACGGTGGACGATGACGATACGCCTGACACAGAGGACAGCTTGTCCTTACCCATGGGTAGCCTGGCCCACATGAGCGAATATATGCTCCAATGCCTGCGCAACGACAGCAGAGTTGCCCACGTTTTAACGTGTGCAGACTACTGGGTGGCCACCCTGCTGGATCCCCGGTATAAAGACAATGTGCCCACTTTAATTCCTGAACTGGAGCGCGACCGTAAGATGCGCGAGTACAAGCGCACGCTGATAGAGGCGCTCTTGAGAGCATTCCCACATGTCACAGGGGAACAGGTGGAAGGTGAAGGCAGAGGAGTGGCAAGAGGTCGCCAACGCAGCTGTGTCACGGCCAGCTCATCTGAGGGCAGGGTTAGCATGGCAGAAATGTGGAAAAGTTTTGTCTCCACGCCACAGCTATCTGCACCGACACCTGATACGGAACGTGTTAGCAGGAGGCAGCATTTCACTAACATGGTTGAACAGTATGTCTGCACACCCCTCCACATCCTGACGGATGGTTCGGCCCCATTCAACTACTGGGTTTCGAAATTGTCCACGTGGCCAGAGTTAGCATGTTATGCCTTGGAGGTGCTTTCCTGCCCGGCGGCCAGCGTTTTATCTGAACGCGTATTCAGCACGGCAGGGGGCGTCATTACTGACAAGCGCAGCCGCCTGTCCACAGCCAACGTGGACAAGCTGACCTTCATAAAGATGAACCAGGCATGGATCCCACAGGACCTGTCCCTCCCTTGTGCAGAGTAGTCCTTATTAACTGCCTAAAACATGTCTTGTTGTGCTACGGGCCACTTCTTTATTTGATACAAATTTTATGAAACCCACAGTTGAATGAAACTCTTCTCTGTCTGGGCGCCGGGGCCTAACCAGATGAAAGTGGCCGGTTAAACTAACGGGTGACATGAAGCCATAACCTCTGCCATGCTACCTCTGTCTTCTGTCTGGGTGCTGAGGCCTAAGTCAAATAAAGCGGTCTTCTGCTGTGCTGGGGGATATGAAGCTAATCTCTGACCTCTCTCCTCTGTCTGGGTCCAAAGGCCTAAATCACTGAAAGAGGCCTTCTCCTGTGGTGTGTGATATGATGCCAGAATATGTGCTGTGGGGCCTCTCTCCTCTTCCTGGGTGCAGGGGTCAAATAAACTAAATTGTGGCCTACTCCTGTGGTGGTTGATATGATGCCTGATTCTCTGATGTGGAACCTCTCTCCTCTGTTTGGGTGAAGGGGTCAAAGTAACTAAATGGTGGCTTCTCCTGTGGTGGCTGATATGATGCCAGAATATGTGCTGTGGTGCCTCTCTCCTCTTCCTGGGTGCAGGGGTCAAAGTAACTAAATGGTGGCTTCTCCTGTGGTGGCTGATATGATGCCAGAATATGTGCTGTGGGGCCTCTCTCCTCTTCCTGGGTGCAGGGGTCAAAGTAACTCAATGGTGGCTTCTCCTGTGGTGGCTGATATGATGCCAGAATATGTGCTGTGGTGCCTCTCTCCTCTGTCTGGGTCCAAAGGCCTAAATCACTGAAAGAGGCCTTCTCCTGTGGTGTGTGATATGATGCCTGAATATGTGCTGTGGTGCCTCTCTCCTCTTCCTGGGTGCGGGGGTCAAAGTAACTCAATGGTGGCTTCTCCTGTGGTGGCTGATATGATGCCAGAATATGTGCTGTGGTGCCTCTCTCCTCTTCCTGGGTGCGGGGGTCAAAGTAACTCAATGGTGGCTTCTCCTGTGGTGGCTGATATGATGCCAGAATATGTGCTGTGGGGCCTCTCTCCTCTTCCTGGGTGCAGGGGTCAAAGTAACTCAATGGTGGCTTCTCCTGTGGTGGTTAGTATGATGCCAGAATATGTGCTGTGGGGCCTCTCTCCTCTTCCTGGGTGCAGGTGTCAAAGTAACTCAATATTGGCTTCTCCTGTGGTGGCTGATATGATGCCAGAATATGTGCTGTGGTGCCTCTCTCCTCTTCCTGGGTGCGGGGGTCAAAGTAACTCAATGGTGGCTTCTCCTGTGGTGGCTGATATGATGCCAGAATATGTGCTGTGGGGCCTCTCTCCTCTTCGTGGGTGCAGGGGTCAAAGTAACTCAATGGTGGCTTCTCCTGTGGTGGTTAGTATGATGCCAGAATATGTGCTGTGGGGCCTCTCTCCTCTTCCTGGGTGCAGGGGTCAAAGTAACTCAATGGTGGCTTCTCCTGTGGTGGCTGATATGATGCCAGAATATGTGCTGTGGTGCCTCTCTCCTCTTCCTGGGTGCGGGGGTCAAAGTAACTCAATGGTGGCTTCTCCTGTGGTGGCTGATATGATGCCAGAATATGTGCTGTGGGGCCTCTCTCCTCTTCCTGGGTGCAGGGGTCAAAGTAACTCAATGGTGGCTTTTCCTGTGCTGATTGATATAAAGCTGATGGTTGTGCCATCTGACATGGTTGCCAGGGTCTGATTCAATGGGGGCCTACTCCTGTGGTGGGTGATCTAAATGCCTGATTCTCTGCTGTGAAACCTCTCTCCTCCGTCTGGGTGTAGGGGTCAAAGTCTTTCAAAGTCGCCTTCTCCTGTGCTGATTGATATGAAGCTGATGGTTGTGCCATCTGACATGGTTGCCGGGGTCCCATTAAATTGGGGCCTACTCCTGTGGTGGGTGATCTAAATGCCTGATTCTCTGCTTTGAAACCTCTCTCCTCCGTCCGGGTGTAGGGGTCAAAGTCTGTCAAAGTCGCCTTCTCCTGTGCTGATTGATATAAAGCTTATGCTTGTGCCATCTGACATGGTTGCCGGGGTCTGATTCAATGGTGGCCTACTCCTGTGGTGGGTGATCTAAATGCCTGATTCTCTGCTGTGTAACCTCTCTCCTCCGTCTGGGTGTAGGGGTCAAAGTAACTAAATGGTGGCCTACTCCTGTGGTGGGTGATATGATGCCTGGTTCTCTGCTGTGGGACCTCTCTCCTTTGTCTGGGTGCTGTGGTCAAAATAATAGTAAGTGACCTTCTCCATTGGTGGGTGACTTGAAGCCTGATTCTGTGCTATGGGACCTCACTCCAATTAATATTGTTTAATTTTTATTTATTTTATGTTAACTCATCATTTCCCTATCTACATTTGTTTGCAGGGGATTTAACTACATTTTGCTGCCTTTTGCAGCCCTCTAGCCCTTTACGGGTGTGTTTTACAGCCTTTTTAGTGCCCAAAAGTTCGGGTCCCCATTGACTTCTATGGGGTTCGGGATGAAGTTCGGGTCGAGTTCGGATCCCGAACCCGAACATTTTTCGAAAGTTCGGCCGAACTCGTCGAACCCGAACATCCAGGTGTTCGCTCAACTCTAATCAATACCTTCAATGTAAGATTTTCTTTTTGGGATAGATTTCAAGTAGGCCTCAAATACCAGAAACTAGTTATTTTGAGAATGGGAAATTTGGGAATGCTTTTTCAACCCAGAAAAAAAAGTGTGCTTTTACGGTCAATACAAATAACTTGACCAGCTAAAACAGTACAGATTTGGTTGAATAGAAATGTCAGGTCTATTTTTTAGGCACTGGGTGACAGGCTCAACTTGCCCCTGATGTAATATATGGCCAAAAAATAACCACACTGTTGATGGTTAAATGCACTTGGGTGACACAGGCTCAGCCTGCACCAGATGTAGTATATGGCCAAAAAATAATCAGACTGTTGATGGTTAAATGCACTTGGGTGACACAGGCTCAGCCTGCACCAGATGTAGTATATGGCCAAAAAATAATCAGACTGTTGATGGTTAAATGCACTTCGGTGACACAGGCTCAGCCTGCAGCTGATGTAGGATATAGCACAAAATAACCACACTATCGATGGTTAAATACACTTGGTGATAGCTCGTGCTGGCGCACCACAAGTCACAAAATGGCCGCCGATCACCCCAGAAAAAAAGTGATCTAAAAACGCTCTGGGCAGCCTAAAAAAAGTGAGCAAGTCAATAATAGCACTTCAATGATCCACAGCTGCAGATCGATCACAGAATGAAGTCTTTTGGAGGAGTTAATCTGCCTAATCTCGCGCTAACGTCGCAGCTGCAACCTCTCCCTATACTGATCATAGCAGAGTGACGTGCGGCGCTACGTGACTCCAGCTTAAATAGAGGCTGGGTCACATGGTGCACTGGCCAATCACAGCCATGCCAATAGTAGGCAAGGCTGTGATGGCCTCTTGGGGCAAGTAGTATGACGCTTGTTGATTGGCTGCTTTGCAGCCTTTCAAAAAGCGCCAAGAAAGCGCCGAACACCGAACCCGAACCCAGACTTTTACGAAAATGTTCGGGTTCGGGTTTGTGTCACGGACACCCCAAAATTTGGTACGAACCCGAACTATACAGTTCGGGTTCGCTCATCCCTAATCCAGATCTTTACAAAAGTGTCGCAACCGCAATGACCTAAAGGACCACTGAATAAATAATTACAAATATGACATGGAAAATTAAAACAAGAATCATTGACAATTCTAAAAAAAATGATCTGTTTAACATCAAAACTTGAGTTGAACTATAGGCAATTTTCCAATGACACATTGTGATACATAATATTACTAGAAAATGATTTGGGGAGCTATTCTCAAGCTTATTGCTGTCTTCTGCTACATGGACTAGCTGCTGAATGCAAGTGCTGACAAAGGTTTAGTAAAGGAAGAAGTAATATTTTGTGTTACCTAGGAGATCTAACCAGCAAATTATCTTTAAAATCACAAAAAAGGCTAAACTTTCATAGCTTTTCATGCAGTCTGTACTTCTGAATTGTGGAATTGCTTCCCCATAATTAGATAAGAAAGAATAAGTTGCAGCCCTGTGCACAAATTACTACCCAGTGCATGCACAATAATGTATTATATGTAGCAATTTATTCTATTTATTGTACAGATATTGATGTGCATTGGATTTATGCTATTTTTGAGTCAGCACCATGGTAACTGGTCTCTTGACAAAGGTCCCATGTCAGAGCTAGACAGAAATAGAATAGGTATAGCAAGCAGCTCGGTGAAAATTCATTATAATTATTAATATTATTTTAGCTTATTTTGAAAGCACAAATAGTTTCCACAGTGCTGTACAACAAGACCCACATTCGTGACAATACTGAAATAAAAAGACAAAACAAAATACAACGGTACCGGAGATGAGGGGGGTCTTCTGAATTTAACTGCTCTATCAAAGCCCATTAAAAAGGCATCAGTGAAGCTTACACCCTACAGTAATTATCATACAGCAGGCAAAACAAACATATGAAGTTCAGGACCAATTACGTTACAGCATATTGAACCACCAAAATATGTTTTACCACTGGGAGGAAACTAGAGAAAATTTAAAGGAGCATCTCTTCAGCCTATTATGACTACTTACACAGATCAATAAAATGCATTTGCTTACAACAGTAGATCATATAAACCTAAGGTCTGCTGTCCTTTTAAGAAGCTATATACAGATAACACTATAGCTAGATCCCACCACCAGCAATACCTTCTCATCCTGCCTAGAGCGCTAGATCCAACACCCATAGGATTTACATACTCTACACATGGAATTACAAAATTCTGTCAACATGCCACATGTCTATTCAAGAATATTGATAAGTGTTCGTACATGGGAGATGTGTTGATGAACTTGGATTTCTAGATACATTAAAACCAGAGGTTTCAGTGGTATCAATCATAACTAGGCCCAGCATTTTGAAAGCCCATGGTCTACCCTGTCATACAAGAAAGCAAGAATAGAATATAAGAATGGCAATACTAACAAGGCAGCAGAAATAGCATCTGCTATGGAACCCAGCAAATAAGGGGGCACACTTTCACTTGGAACTCATTTGCAGTTATCCATGACTATAAGTGGTGAAAAAGAGGGTCGACAAAATAAGGAAAAACATAGTCCATCTGTAGTCTGGATTACTCCTGGATGTTTAAAGGGGCTGTCTCCACGTGAACAGCTGCTTCTGGGGGATGGGGGTTGCAGAAACCTTGTTACCCTTTACTCTGCATCAGCACTGCATTCACTTCACATTGCTTTGCTGTCAAACTCCCTGCAAGATGGCTGAAGTGGGAAGAGCTTGAGATATACACTGTGAGGTGGTGTTTCTCTGAACATGCATCACTCCACCAGTTATTGCCCTGCTTAAAGATACACAAACAACTTTCTGCTGCAAAACTTTTAGATTTTAACTTCTCCATGAAAATATAAAATAACCTAAACAATTTTATATGGTACAAATTGTGTGATGCTGACTATATTGACCCCATCCATATCTCTAATGTACACACACACTTCTCTCTAGTCAGTTCCGCCACTCAGGGAATATTCTGTATTCATCTTGCCGTTCTCAAGTTTCTCTTCTACAGTATATTAGATACTCCATCCTTCTCACCTGACTGCCATCTTTTGTCATTTACCATTAGCCTATCGCCTCATTGTCTCACCTCCTTCCTCCACATGGTTACTCCCCCACTTTCTCAACTATGCCACTGCACCCAATGTGGCTGCTGGGGCAAGACCAGGTCCATTCTCTAATTAATAACTGGGTCTATATCTTCCCTACTCTACATATGTACACTTGTGTACACAATAGGTCATATCCACATCAGCAAATATTGTTATCCACATGTGTATATACTCCAGCTCACCTGCCAGTTTAGATCCAGGGTGCGGAAAGAGTCAGGTCAGACCCAGAGAACATAGGAAGAAGAAAATCTAGCGCTTATATAAGTAATCAATAAAGCGCAATGAGGATTTTTAAACAAAAGCTGGATTAATTTCTTCCAATTTTGTCATCCACACTTAAAACAAAATAAATTAACCCCAATAAGATACGTGTATCCCCACACTCTTAAATTCTCAGCCTGACAACAATTCTCATGTAGATTGCTCCATTATTATATATTGTAGAGGAGGAACTCTTCATAGTTGCGCACAGTCCCAAATTTGTTTCAGAGACAATCCCTTCAAATACTGGCTGTCCCATGCAGAAAATGGGTTTGAATTATGTAAATCTTGCCCAAAAAAGGAGCATTCCCACCTGATTTGGGTCGTTCCCAGATGGGGCCTCTTTGTCCCAAATTTATAAAGTTGGTAAGCATAACTCTGCTCTACAAGAGATGGTAATAACACAACCCTCTGTGCAATATGCTGTCATGGCTGGCCAGCCTGACAGGAATGGTGAGCAGGATTGCATCCCTCCTCCTGGTTCCTGTCAGGCTGCTCAGCCATAACAGCATATCTCACACATAGGATTACATCATTACCATCTATTGTAGGTAAGAGTTCTCAGCAACTGGGTTCAGTCTCCATCACTCCACAGCTGGCTTTTCTTCAAATATATAGTCATGCAACACAATAAAAACTGTGGAGCTCAGTAAACTCAGTGGTTCTTGCAACCTCTGCATTCTGGCAACTCTGATGCCTCCTGTCTGTTACTCTGGAAGTCACACTGCCACAATACCTGTCAGTCTTTGCTTTTTATTATGCTCTTTGACATCTCTATGCCAATATGTATTGTAGACTAGCATTATTTTATGTCTCTGAGTTGAACTGTTTTATGCAAGGTAAAAATATAGAAATGGAATTGATTCTTTGTGGCTCCTCTTTGGATGATCATTAGCTATAAGTAATCCCCTAGCTCCTGATCTCTAAAGGATTGTGATACACAGGTGAATACATTGCTGTCTTCTTTGTTTGCTTTAGGAAATGATGAATTATGACTTGAAAACCCTATCACCTAACTAGAACTGCTTCCATACATAAATACAAGCATATATATTGAGTTAAGCATTAGAAAAAGATTTTAAAAATACATTTTAACCCTCTCAGGCTGTGTTTATAACAATTTTACACCAGCAGTTTAGTGTCTGAGAAAATGAAGGGATTAATAAGGGACACTGAACTTTATGTGTAATCAGACTTTGGGATAATTATGGTACTGCTGTAATAATCTTTACTGGCAGGTACCACCTGAGACAATCCTTACCTTCTGGCAGGTGCCGTGCATTTTAAGCACAGATTATAGCCATTCTGTATGCACTATATGGATGAATTGTCATAGAGACAGTTGATAACTTTGACTAATCTGGATGTTCTCTGTAACATCTAATGATCTCTTCTGTTCACATTATGCATAATTAGGCTAGTATGCAAAGCTTTCAATATGTTTATTTTGGAGCTAAAGGCTTTTTAGGACAAAGCCTACATAGAACACCTGTAGGAGAAAATTTGTAATGGATGTGTGGATCGGCAACAGAAAGGTCTTCATGGATTAAAGCCGTTTTCTGGAACCCAGCAACTCCTGCAAAACCACCTTAATTAAACAGAACATACCTTTAGGAGAAAGTTTGTAATATACATACCATTCTGAAGTTGTATGGACTGGTCTTCTGGAAACCTGGCAACGTGACATAACATCCATTAGCAGGTTTCTGACCTGGGCTATGGATAGGACATCACTTCTGTGTGGATAGTACCTGCTGCATGTGCAGGCTACTGAATCCACCTCATCTGCACATGTACCAGTGAGAGCAATAGTTCTGGTGCTGTCCACAGGGGAAATGATATCAGGTCTGTAGCCCTGGACAGAAACCTGGTAAAAGGAAGTGACATTGGTGGAAGCTTGATTTTCAGAACAGGAGCAGAATGGTGGCTCAGTAGTTAGCACTGGTGCCTTGCAATGCTGGGGCCCTGGGTTTGCATCTATCCAGGGACAACATGGTATGATTCAGACCTGTGTTTGTGTGGATTCCCTCTGGGTACTTCGGTTTCCTCCCACACTTAAAAATAGGTTAATTGGCTTCCTATGAAATTGGCCCTAGTGTGTGTGGGATTGAGAGCCTATATAGCAGCCACTGACTTCCAAGGGAGTCACCCCAGCCAAACAACTATCCCTGCACTTGAGAAAAATGTATTGCAAATATTTGTCATTGACTGGATCCATGCAACTTCAGAACAGTAAGTATGTAACACCAGGGGCGGATTACGTGCACGATAGGCCTGGGGCTGTCTACCTAACTTGGGCCCCTCCCTCCATTTTAGTTTAGTTTTTTTTTTGTATAAAGAGGTGCAGTGCTTCCTGAGCGCCACAGTCTCTTCCTAGGCCATATCTTCAGACCAAAAAAAATACCCCAAATTACCCCAAATTGGGTCCTAAACTGAAAAATGTTGTTGCCAAATTTAAAATACATATAATTATAATAAAAAAGACATGGAGGAGAATACAGCACCACATACCTCTTACATCCAGTGACATCTCCTGTCATGCAGACCTTCTCTTTCCTCTTCTCCTCCATTTGACCCAGACCACCATGGCAAATTCTTTCAGCCACATCTCGTCTCTACAGTTTGTAACACAGACACGTTAGATTTCTCAATTTTTCCATTAACCTCCCCATCCTGGTGTCCCCACAGTGTCATCCTGCTGCCACTCCCAATACCGTTGTGCTCCCCAATGCCCCAGGTACTATACTGCTGAAAAAATAGTGACCCTAATATACATAATTGGAGTCATTTATCAAACTGGTGTAAAGTAGAACTGGATTTCCAAAAGAGCTGTCAAAAATGAATGGTGGAACCTGATTGGCTGCTATGGGCAACTAAGCCAGTTCTGCTTTACACCAGTTTGATAAATTACCCCAAATGTCCCTATAGTGTCCACAGCAGCTATAATGTCCCCTAGAGTACCCCGAGTAATAATAACACCCTCTATTGTGCTCCAGGCAATAATCCCTGTATAGTGTCCCCAAAATTAATAGAATTGCCCCTACAGTGCCTCCCCAATAGCAACACCCCCATATAGTAATTTCCACCACACTGCCACCACATAGTAATCCCCCATAGTAATTTCCCCCAGAGAGTAATTTCCCCCAAACTGCCCCTATATAGTTGTTTGCCCCCACACAGTAATTTCCCCTACATAGTTATTTGCCCCACACTGCCCCTACATAGTAATTTACCCCACACTGCCCAATATAGTAATTTGCCCCCACATAGCAATTTCCCCACACTGTCCCCTCATAGTAATTTCTCCCACACTGCCCCATATAGAAATTTGCCCACACATAGCAATTTCCCCCACACTTCCCCCACACAATAGTTTCCCGCACACTACCCACACATAGTAATTTCCCCCACACTGCCCCCACATAGTAATTTCCCCCATATTGCCCCCACATAGTAATTTTCCCCCACACTGCCTCCACATAGTAATTTGCCCCCACACTGCCCCATATAGTAATTTGCCCCCACATAGTAGTCCCTCCCATAGTAATTTAGCCCCACACAGCCCCCACATTTCCCCCCCGATGTACTCGATGTCTCTTCACTAATATGTCCTCCTGTGTGTCCCCCCCACATGTCCCCCAAAGAAGGCACATGAAATAAAAAATAAAAAAATAAAAAAAATAAAAGCTAAATACTCACCTATGTCCAGGGCCAGGCGCTTGCTCGCAGAGGAAGGCGGGATGAGGCAGGCATGCACACGTCACAGTGCTGCGTCCCGGCACAGGCACGCGATGACATCATCACGCCCACCTGCGCAAGGATTTCACTACCACATAGGTCTCAGGCCTACTAGGACTGAAGCCTATGGAAGTGATCGGCGACGGGACAGGGAACTATGCGCTCCCGTGCCCCGCCGCAGTATGTGGGTGTTCGGGTCGGCGTTGGGCCCCCCAGCGGTGCTGGGCCCGGGGCTGCCGACCTGAACGTCCCTATTGTAATCCGCCACTGTGTAACACACTTTCTCCTACAGGTGTGTTTTGTGTAATTAATATGGTGTTGTGGGTCACTGGGTTCGAGAAAACCACTTTAATCCATGCAGACCGTTCTGTGTTCTAAACTTTCTGAAAATGTTAAACTGAAGGGGTCATTTATACTTTAAAGGGGTTGTCTCACTTTGTTGTATCATGCAAATGGAATTTATCATGTAAATAGCGTTAATACAAAGCACTTTAAGGGGTTATATGAGTTATGTAAAAAAAAAAAAAACACTGTATCTGATGGTCTGCAATATATACATAAGCTAAGCACGTTTTCAGTAAAAATAAATTATATTTACTGATTTACCTAGTTTTGTTCTGGCCCTTTGTTGACATGCAGTTGCAGAGCTGTGGGGGCGTGTAACAACAAGGTTTTCCTCATGAGTATTTTTGGGTGTCAACAAAGACTGCCTTTCCCCTCTCCCCTGCTCTGCAAAGGGAGGGAATAAAATTGTGCCCTGCCTGCAGTCTGACTGCTGGGACACTCATGTTATATGTGTGGTACTAAAAGTCCCAGTTGTACAGTACAATGACATTGCTGATACACACAGGATCTTCCCCATACCTGTTCTTGTGCACTGCTCTGTAGACACTTCCTCACAGCCAGCAGAACAGTACAGAGGAGAGAACTCCTCCGGTCTTTGTCAGCTCTGAGTTTGCAGGGTGAGGAGGGAGGGAGGATCCTGTGCACAGCATTTATTTCTTCAGTGCCTGCAGAAGAGGAAACTCTGCAGTTGCCCACTACCTGGGGCAGAGCCTCGAACCCTGAGTCTGTGCTGCTGATGGTAGAAGGGGTTAAACTTTCCTGAAGTATCCAGTGGGAGGGGAGACAGAGGGCAGACACTATTATAGCAGAATATTCAGTGCTTGGGCAGCAGATCAGCCAGTGCAGGGGGAAAGACTTATCACTCCAACAAGCACAGCCTTCACAGAATTTCATCAGAGCAGGGAAAGAAGCTTACATAGCAGGTCATGTGACCCTCAGCTAAGTAAGTGAATTAAAAACTTCTCACATTTTCTTAGTTATAAACATGCAAAGAACAAAAACAAATAACTTAGACAACACCTTTAATAATGTATTCTGATTATCCATATTACTTCCTTTGCTGGCTTGATTCATTTTTCCATCACATTATACGCTAGGGGTTATGATGACCATCCTGCAATCCAGCAGTGGTGGACGTGCTTGCACACTATAGTAAAAAGCGCCAGCCTATATGCATTACCCCGGTCCCAGCACCCAGAAAGGCTGGAGTTTTTTCCTGTAGTGTGCAAGCACGGCCACCGGATTGCAGGGTGGTTGTAAACTCTAGAAATGAGCAGTGTATAATGTGATGAAAAAAATTAATCAGGCCAGCAAAGTAGGCAATATGGACAATCACAATACATTAGTAAGTTCCTAACTTTTAACTTTCCCTACATGATAAATGCCATTTGCTGAAGTGAGAAAGTCAGAGTATCTGTATGTACGTGTTTGGGGTTTGTATTAGCTAGTGTATGGTGTTTGCAATTAGGGATTCTGGTCTTTTGTCTGAATGTCTTTAGTGGGTATGGTCTGGGTTCTGTATTTAGGTATTTTTGTCTGAAAGGTTTTTTACAAGTCTGTATTTTTATAGAGGACCTCATTGGGGACTGAATTTATTTAGATTATAATTTTTTAGGGATGAGTGAATCGACTTCGGATGAAACATCCAAAGTCGATTTGCATAAAACTTTATTTTAATACTGTACCGAGCGAGCGCTCCATACAGTATTACAATGTATTGGCTCCGATGAGCCAAAGTTATTACTTCGCAAAGTCTCGCGAGACTTCGCATAATAACTTCCGAAATTGATTTATACTGTAAAAAAACTTTTCCCGAACTCGGGTTCAGTTCCAAGTGGTGCCCCTGCACCAGCCCGATCAGCGCACTGTAGGGATTTTGGACACAGTAGCCAGCGCTGTACATGTACAGCGCTGGTACTGTACAGGTTAAACTAAAACTAAAAAATCCTACAATTAATTTTGTTACCTATAGCAGCTATGTGTTTACCCATAGCCATACATGTCGCTGTCACTTTAAGATTACGAATGCTGACTTGGCATTAAAGAGCTTGAAATGAGTGGCATACAGTCCTAAGAGAGTGTCATCCACAACTTTTCAAGGCAATTGGATCCCTTTTTGATTGAATTTATTCAGACTTGAATTGAATCTCCTGACTGATTTGGCCAAACCGAATCTTCATCAAATTTTAAGAAATTCACTCATCACATTAGTCTGTAGTTCCCATGGGTTGTACAACATAATTGTTCATTACATCATAATAATAAATAACCATTTGTCAGAAAAATTCAGGAAAACTGATTTTTAGCATTAAAAGGCATTTATTTTTTATAATCCCAATGTATGTATCCTGTACATCTCAGCGTCTAACTTGAGATTTACGGTAGGTTTAGAGAAAATGGAACTGTAGCAGTTGAACTATTCTATAGGTAGGTGTTTGAGAAAATCGAACATTCATGCCCGCTCCATAGTTTTTCATTTTCTTCACAAGCAGTACATATTGCCTGTTCCATCTTAACTTAGCAAATAGGCAACACTTTTGTATATATTTTTTTTTACTGCAAACGGGTGTGAAAAAGTATACATAGTAACTCAAGAGTAGAAGTTCAAACAATGTACCAAAGCAATAGCACAAATCACGTCTGTACAAGTATCATTGATTCACTTTTAGAATTTGCTTTAAAACCTTGATAGAGATGTGTTACAATCATTAGTAGACGCCAAGAGATGAGATTAATTTATTTACTAATGCCTCGATTACAGAGGCTAATACTCATATAATTTTTCTTAACTCTCAAATATATTTTACAATTACCAGTTTTAAGTCAACATACTGTATTTATTTACATGTACCTATACAAATGGTAGATTCCGTTACTGTGCTACTACATTCTTCAAAAACGAACCCCCACACAGAGGAATGCATGGCGTTACAATAGGGCCTTACCTGTTGTCTCGAAAGATAATTCTCTACACTATGGTAAATTTGACTGTGATACAGGGTCGATCCCATTACTGTATGTGTACTGGGGAACAACTTTCAATATCTTTGCATTGGACACATCATGCCGGTAACATATATACGCATGCGCTGCCTCCAAGATTAACATCACATACATTTGTTGAAAGGCTGCCACATTTTTGTTTTTACAAGGTAATATAGAGAAATATAAACTTTAATCCAGAGCCCATGGATGAAAAACTATTAATAAAAAAGAAAAACCAAGGTAGCCACCAACCATTGAATGTGCATCAAACACCTTTTGGTTGTGACATTGCCTACTGACCCTGTTACCAGAACAGAATAGCAGCAGCAGCCCTCATCTGAGGCTATTATTCCTCCACAATAACATACACTTGTTAAGCTTCCCATATCACATCTGTCCATCGCCATACAAAAAAAACAAGCTTTTTCCGAGCTTCTTAGCCTCCACTCTTCATGTGTATTCTTTGAGTTGTACAGAACAGCTTTGTAAACTGGTCAGTGACAGAGATTGTCTGTTGGACGTTGTATCAGATAAATTCTGCATCACATTGTGATGATTCCAGTCTTTTAAAACGGACGATTCAGCCTCTAACAATGGTTTACTGCAGTTAGAAAAGAAAATGATGACGAGAGGTATGGCATTTTGCTAGAAGCAAACAATGTGTTTCTTTCTACCATGGAGTATATGGTGACAAAGGACTAGCCACAAACAAAGCAGGGTGGATTTATTCTCTTCAGAATAGTATGCATTGATTGTGTTTCTTCAGGTTTTTTATTTTAGGTAGATGGTTTAACGTCTTCCCATTGGCATGTCTCCTTACTACCACCAACGCACGTCTGCAAATACTTCCTCCTGATGTCCAGAAACTGTCTGTCATTAGTGCACGTAGCCAGAAACGTAGAGGTGAGCAACAGTCAATAGAACGTCTACATGAATGTATAGCAGAAGTTGACAAGTTTGTGTCATACAATATTTTCCCTTTTTTTCATCCACATCAAAGGCAGGAATACAAGAAGGCATTGTTAGATGTGGTGGACAGACATGCGAGCCTGCTGATTAACAGATACGGTTTTAAGGCCTTTGTCTATGTATGCTGAGTTACATAAAGGCATAAGCACGGAGTAGGAAAGACAGTGAGAGACAATCAAACATAGACAGAAGAGAAAAGGAAGAAGTAAAAGAAGAGATAGGCTCAGGATAAAAAGATACAACTTGTTAATGTATTGTCAATTATATTATGTATTGTACAGATGGAGAACTTTGTGTTGCTTGCCCTTTGATAGCTTCTCAG
This sequence comes from Bufo bufo, assembly GCF_905171765.1. Taxonomy (NCBI): domain Eukaryota; kingdom Metazoa; phylum Chordata; class Amphibia; order Anura; family Bufonidae; genus Bufo; species Bufo bufo. The sequence continues at coordinate 329,527,860 of NC_053390.1, forward strand.
CATCTTTGTTAATAATACTGTCAGAGGTTATAACAAATTTCATGGAGTCCAGCGGCTGTTCACCACATTCATTCATCAAGCCCATATAGGTAACACCTTCATCATCTAGCCAAGAATGTCAAGGTAAACAGGGGATGCCTTGGACAAGTTCTGAAGGAGGCTGTGGATTTCTTTGATGTTCAGCCTCATGTGAGGCTCCCTTTGCCAGCAGCCTAACATTAGGTCATAGACTTCCTTCGGACAAGTGCGAGGTCGTTGCAAAACTCGGCCTTGAGTTATACACTCAATCACCTACATGAGAGAAGGATATTTCAGGTTACTGTTACCATCAGTTTTTGTTTTTTACAGATTCATTCAGTGATGCATTTTTCAGTGGGAAATGTTTCTTTTCTAGTCCCAAAAGAAAATGTATGGATGGGTTGACATCTGGCCACAGCAGAAAATCAGCAGCAGAAAAGGAAAATCACCTGGAAATGAGCCAGAAATCTATGCAGCTCAGAGCTGTGGAAGATCTGCTTAGGCACATGGACTGCCAGAGAATGTGCCTAATATGTGGCATGCACCTCATCATAAATTTGGCGCATCCTCTGACAGCGCAAGAGATATCAAGAACAGCGCAGAAAGCACCGGTCTTGATAAATCTCCCCCTCAGTGTTTACGTGTGAATGTATCCTTAATGTGCACGAAATAGTAAAGGTAAAACTACAAAACCATAGGGCATACATATTGCAATTAGTTATGTTTGAGTAGAAATGGAGCTAAAATAGATACACTATATACACAGCTTCATTTTGCACATTTTCTTCATGTTGAAGTTTTGGGATTCAGACTATGGCCTCATGCACACGACCGTATTTTTTTGCGGTCCGCAAAACGGGGTTCCGTTTTCCCGTGATCCGTGACCGTTTTTTCGTCCGTGGGTCTTCCTTGATTTTTGGAGGATCCACGGACATGAAAAAAAAGTCGTTTTGGTGTCCGCCTGGCCGTGCGGAGCCAAACGGATCCATCCTGAATTACAATGCAAGTCAATGGGGACGGATCCGTTTGACGTTGACACAATATGGTGCCATTTCAAACGGATCCGTCCCCATTGACTTTCAATGTAAAGTCTGGAGTCCCTTTTATACCATCAGATCGGAGTTTTCTCCAATCCGATGGTATATTTTAACTTGAAGCGTCCCCATCACCATGGGAACGCCTCTATGTTAGAATATACTGTCGGATATGAGTGAGATCGTGAAACCTCATTTCCGACAGTATATTCTAACACAGAGGCGTTCCCATGGTGATGGGGACGCTTCTAGTTAGAATATACTACAAACTGTGTACAAGACTGCCCCCTGCTGCCTAGCAGCATCCGATCTCTTACAGGGGGCCGTGATCAGCACAATTAACCCCTTAGGTGCCGCACCTGAAGGGGTTAATTGTACTATCATATCCCCCTGTAAGAGATCAGGGCTGCCAGGCAGCAGGGGGCAGACCCCCCCCTCCCCAGTTTGAATATCATTGGTGGCCAGTGCGGCCCCCCCCCCCTCCTCCCTCTATTGTAATAATTCGTTGGTGGCACAGTGTGCCCCCCTCCCCTTCCTCCCTCTATTGTAATAAATCGTTGGTGGCACAGTGTGCGCCCCCCATCGGCCCCCCCTCCCTCTATAGCATTAACAACATTGGTGGCCAGTGTGCGGCCTCCCATCTCCCCCCCCCCCCCCCGATCATTGGTGGCAGCGGGTTACTAGCAATAGTACAATAGTAAAAGATTCATACTTTACCTGGGAGCTTGGGAGCTGCGAGGTTCGTGTCCGGCCGGGAGCTCCTCCTACTAGTAAGTGACAGTTCATTTAGCAATGCGCCGCACCGACCTGTCACTTACCAGTAGGTGGAGCTCCCGGCCGGACACGAACATCGCAGCAGCAGCCTGGAGCAGGTAAGTATGAATCTACTACTATTGTACTATTGCTAAGTAACCATGGCAACCAGGACTGTAGTAGCGTCCCGGTTGCCATGGTTACCGATCGGAGCCCCAGCGATTAAACTGGGACTCCGATCGGAACTCCGCTGCCACCAATGATGGGGGGGGGGGGGGAGAGATGGGAGGCCGCACACTGGCCACCAATGTTGTTAATGCTATAGAGGGAGGGGGGGCCGATGGGGGGCGCACACTGTGCCACCAACGAATTATTACAATAGCGGGAGGGAGGGGGGGGGCGCACACTGTGCCACCAACGAATTATTACAATAGAGGGAGGGGGGGGCCGCACTGGCCACCAATGATATTCAAACTGGGGAGGGGGGGGGAGGGTCTGCCCCCTGCTGCCTGGCAGCCCTGATCTCTTACAGGGGGCTGTGATCTGCACAATTAACCCCTTCAGGTGCCGCACCTGAAGGGGTTAATTGTGCTGATCACGGCCCCCTGTAAGAGATCGGGTGCTGCCAGGCAGCAGGGGGCAGTCTTGTACACAGTTTGTAGTGTATTCTAACTAGAAGCGTCCCCATCACCATGGGAACGCTTCTGTGTTAGAATATACTGTCGGTTCTGAGTTTTCACGAAGTGAAAACTCAGCTTTGAAAAAGCTTATATGCAGACGGATCTTCGGATCCGTCTGTATAAAAACTAACCTACGGCCACGGATCACGGACACGGATGCCAATCTTGTGTGCATCCGTGTTCTTTCACGGACCCATTGACTTGAATGGGTCCGTGAACCGTTGGCCGTGAAAAAAATAGGACAGGTCATATTTTTTTCACGGCCAGGAAACACGGCTCACGGATGCGGCTGCCAAACGGTGCATTTTCCGTTTTTTCCACGGACCCATTGAAAGTCAATGGGTCCGTGAAAAAAAACGGAAAACGGCACAACGGCCACGGATGCACACAACGGTCGTGTGCATGAGGCCTATGATCTAAGTTATAAAGTGTATGCAGATTTTCTGCACCAGTCTCTGCCACATCAAAGCATTTATATACATTATCAGGGGCAGACTGGCCATAGACGACAAGGGAAATTACCCGGTGGGTTAATGCCCAGGGGGCCGCCCAAGCCCTCCTCTGATTCTGTCAGCATTAATTAATGTAAGAGCATCAGGTACTTATGCACGTGACCAACAGCCATAGGTGCACTCCAGAATTCAACTGTATCATTGTCCTGTATGGTGATAGGCCAGTATTTTATGCTGCACTGTGGTATTTGGTTTTGCTGGGGCGGTATTTTGGGCTGGACTATGGTATTGATGACCCTGCCTACTTCTATTATCCCTACCTACTGTCAATTTGGACTCACCTACAACTTGAGCAACTTTTAGTTTTTCTTTCCAGGGCCACTTTAAGTTCACAGTCCACCCCTGTACATTATAGAAGGATTTTCTAAGGGCATGTGCACGTGGGGTAGACTTTCTGCATGGGTTTTAGAGTGTGCTGCAAGTTTCAGCCTTAGTCAAACTTGCATTAAAGTATGGTACACAATTTTTAATGCAGATTTTATTGGGGATTTGCGGTTCTGCATGTACCGGATAGCACTTTTGCTAAATTCACATATGCCCAACATTTTTGCAACTGGTCATGTACAAATTGTACAATTTTTCTGAGTGGAAAAAATATCAAAATGAAGCAGCTGAGAGGACTACTACAATGCACAATATACTGTACATATAGAGTATGCTTTGAAACTAATTAGCTTACAACCTTTAATATAACTGATAGGATACCAAATCCTAAATCTAATATATGAGCATTATGCAAGTAAAAAAATAATTTCTTAGAGGAAATACAAACTGTTTTCAAATACACAATATATTATAGTTCCTAGTTGTACATTTCAGACAGTTTATAAGTTAAACCTCCTCCATTTGGACAACAAAGAAAACACCCCTTCTAGATACTCCAGCAGAAAGACACTAGAAAAAGCAGTCTGTCACTTATTTCAGGGTCACCTATTCATTTTTACAGGGGCGCCTATTTCATTTCATACGGTATTTCCCTTGCAGTGTTGCATAGGATATGTACAAACCTCATTATTCGATAGCTGGTACCATGGTTGCTTTCCATAAGTGAAAATTTCCCATAGCACCACTCCGAGACTCCAGACGTCACTTTCTGTTGTGAATTTCCTATACATGATACTCTCAGGAGGCATCCAACGGATAGGTAGCATAGTATGCCCTCCAACCTAAAGACAAAAAAGGGTATGTTACACTAAAATATCTAATATGATGACAGAATGTGCAAATATATACTTAAAGGGAAAAAATGACTTCATCAGTAATTGATTTTGTATACAAATGTCCATAGTTTTAGGGAAAGCTTATCATTTTAACTTAAGCTAGTCATGCATGTTCTAGTATTTCTGAAGATGCATGAAAGATTCAACCACAATGACAGACTCAGCATGAAGAGCAGGAGCGATGAAAGTATCTAATATCTATAGAAATGTTCTGTTACAGATGCCTATACATCTACAGTATATGTATTCTTCTTATTTGTGTTTATTCATTTATGTAATTACTTAGAAATCAGAGGGTTAAGATCTACCCTAAGCTATACCAAGAGCTTTATGTATCTAATCATAACACTAATGTAGATGTATCCATATAGTGAGTGCAGTCGCATGAAAACAAAATGGCATCATTTGATTGATGAATATGTTTTAAGCATCTAAATGTAAAGAGAGGGACAGATTTACTAATCCTGTCTAATATATGACGGTGTAAACTTAGATAAGCAGTCTTAAATCATGCTGACCTGCAAATTAAAGTTATCATGTCAGTTATACTGTACGGTGAACGCCTTAAAAATCTAAATCCAGTACAATGGTGGAATTGCGGTTTTTTCATGCCATCACCACAAAATAAAAATTATAAAAGTTTTACAATGTACCAAGATGGTGCCAATAAAAAAAAACTATTGAAATGCAAAAAAAAAAAAAGAGAAAATAAAATGCTGCATAATGAAGCTCAAAATAGGCTGTGTCCTTGTGGGGCTAAATCAGAAATCCCCCCAATAAAGTGCTTTATGGACTGTAAGCACAATCACTTTATAAACATGCACCCATTTACATGACCATAAAGACCATCACTTAACAGTGCATTAGCTCAGACTCAGACTTTCGTCATAGACAGTGTAGGAGCTGGGAACCAAGCACAGACTGGACATCTGATACACGTACAAGCGCTAGACCTTCTCGAGTCTGGTGTATTCTGTGTATCTTGTAAATTATTATAATACTGGCTCCATTGTGCAATAACTAGCTGACATAAACAAGATTTTATTTTTCTTAGCTTGAGACCAGAGCTGATTATATAAAGGCAGTCTTTTTTTTACGCCCATTTAACCTCTTTGAGCCCAAAGAGACGTACTGTACCAACAATGTCCCATAGGTAATGATTTAACATTAACAATATGAGGGTCCATTCACACTTCCGCAACGTGGATCTGCAAAACAAGGACAGCGGCAATGTGCGTTCCGCATTTTGCGGACCGCACATTGCCGGCACTATAGAATAGGACATTTTCTATTTTTTTCGGGAACGGAATTGCGGACCCGGAAGTGTGGGTCCGCAATTCCAAAAGTGAATGGGTCCGCAATTTCGTTCCGCAAAATGCGGAACGAAATTGCGGACGTGTGAATGGACCCTAACTGTTCTCAACTTTACTTTCCATGTTATGTTACTTTTAAGCATTTTAATCTATTTATGTATACACAGTTTTTTTTTTCTTTTTTTATAATTATATGGCATTAAATTTACTCTGTGGGGTCCAGTGTTTGAATGTAACCAAACATTGTTTTCCACCTCCCCAAAGCATACAACTAGGTTGATTATTTTGGTTAAATTTGCCCTAGTGTGTGTTTGAGATAGGGAAATTACATTGTAAACCTCACTGATGACAGGGGTTGATGTGAATGGTGACATATGTTGGTGCTATTTAAGCCGTTATCTGGAAACTCACGAAACCAGGAGCAAAGGTTTGTGCAGAAATAACCAACTGTCAGTGTTTTTATTCTATGTGCGATCTGCTTTTAAAAAGGAAAGAACAGTGACCCAAGTAAATGGGGCTATTCACAAACCCATTTGACATGGGTAAATTTCTATTAATGAGATTAAGAAAAAAACAGAATGCACATAGAAACGATCTGTTTTTCACTGATCTGTTTTTTCATTGTGAGTAAGCTCTTAGGATGATGTTCCACGTTGCGGCACTCTTATAATTGTAAATTGTATTTCAGCTTTTTATTTTATTCCACTTTTCGAAGTTTTAGAAATAACTAAGGTTTATATATTTCTATTGCCAACCAATTAATAATAATTTAACAATCAGGTCTCATTAAAGACAAATTAGTTGTTTCTGCAATATCTTAAAAAGGGCCTGTCACCTCCCCTGAGATGTCTGTTTTAGTGACTATTTGCATTCCCCATGGAATAATTTTGGAACATATATTCTTATGACTATGTTATGCTATTCCTTTATCATTCCTGCTAGAAGTTATGAATTGCTAACAGTTTGCAGTGAAGGTCCAGATGGGTGTTACCAGTTGGGGCCGTGTCCCTGCATAGTGTGACACTGGCAACACTTATTGGATAGTGCAAAACAGTGCAGGGACACACCCCAACTGGTAACACAAATTTAGACCTTCATTGCAAACTGCTAGTAATTCATCCATAACTTTTAGCAGGAATAATAAAGGAATAGAACAACACAGAATCCTAAGACTAGATTCTCCAGAATTGTTATTGCAGGAGGGATGCAAATAGTTGCTAAAACAGACATATCAGGAGAGCTTACAGGCCCTCTTTAAAGTCCTTGCACATTTTCTTTATAGAAATATGTGTAGATCCCTTTAAGAAAAACTAAGAAAAATAATAGACTCTTTAGTGGTATGGATAATGTGGTAAACCACACACAGTATAATGAATTATAATCTTGTGGTTCACCACATAATAGAGGTTGACTTAAAAAAAAAAAATAATGTTGTAACTTCAAGCATTTAAAATGACAGTAGGAAGACATTGAAAGTGAGTTAATGTGTCTAAAAGCCCAGGACACTCAATACGCATCACCTTGCCTATCCATTGCAGCTTTATTTATTGACACGGTTTCCGGTTATGTCTCCATCATCTGTTCAATAAAACTTAACTCACTTCAATACATTACTGTGACAGACAATTTTACATAAAAACCACATCATAACATCTTCATCTAGACATAAAACCCTATCTTTAATGCTCAATATATAAATAAAAGCCCCTTTAAAGAATGGCCAGCACCTCAGCAATTACAGCTTCATTATCATCTTGATTTTGTGGTTTTCAGAGCCATTATGATATTCATAGCAACCAGTTCAGAGCAGCAGAGGGGATATTGCCTGACCACAAAAATTAATGAATAAATCAAAAGGAATATGTATTACAAGCACCAGCATTGTGCATACTATCCTCATTGACCCAATGGGAATTGAATTCACAGTTATTTTAATCACTGAATTTAAGGATAAATGAATTGATTCTACCAGTTTGGAAGTTGTCCCTAATTCTCATAAACCTTTTTATGATTAATTTCAGTTGAGAGATAGAGAGATCTGGTATGCATAGTATGTGTGTGGAGTAGTGTAGTCCAAGCAACACGCTTCTGGGTTCCTGGGATTCAAGATATTCATGTGTTAATTTTCATGTATTTTCCCAGAAACCCAGAGAAACATTAACTGACTTACGATACTCCTCATGCATACTAGGCACCCTCCATAAGAATAACTAGTACCCCAATCAAGGCCTCTCAGGCAGCCAAACATATTTCTTTGCTCAGCTCTATTGAAGGGTAGTTACCCAGAAAGAGCTGGGTTCCTAGTATGAGATAGTTTTCCTTTCCTTTTGGAAAAGATACTGACTTGCATCTGTCTTTTCCAGAGACACATTACGTGGGGACGAAAGCACAGCGATAGGAAAAAAAAAATCTTATTATGAAAAAACACAGATTGAACTGACTCCCACCAAAAACTCTCTCTACTAAAAAAAAGAGAAGACCAGAGAGCATAGTTTATTCAGATCAAATCAAACTTTTTCAAAGATTTCGCGAATTGGACTCAAAACACATTTCAAGAAATTTGCTCATCTGTAATTGGGTTCTAAATGACAACAAAGCTTAAACACATACTGTATCTTTACTCAGGATGTATCTATCCATTGTTATTTGATGAAGGATGCAACACTTAATCTGAATGATATTAATTATAAATGATGTCTGCAGTTATTATGGAGTTTATATGTTCTCCGTCTGCGTGGGTTTTCTCCAGGAACTCTGGATTCCTCCCACACTCCAAAGATATACTGACAGGGAATTAAGACTCATTGAGGACAGCTAGTGATGATGATGTCTGTAAAGCGCTGCAAAATGTGGTGGCCCTATATAATTAAAAGAAATAAACATAAAATTTTCATATTAATGGCCTATTTTCAGGATATGTGATCAATAGGGGTACGACTCCCAGCAACTTTGTAACTGCTGACACCCGGTAAGGAGACTGTGTCTGAGGTAAGGGTTACCTAATAACCTGATGAAGGGGACGTTTTGGGCCCCGAAACGCGTTGTTCTATGTATCTATTTATGAAATAAAGAAAATTTATCCACAAGACCTGCCTTACCAGTGATTTGCGCCTGATCAGAACTTCCTTCTCTGGTAGTGAAATAACACTGAGTCCATATGACATGCAGATAACAGGCATCGCTCTTAGAATCACTGCAAACTTCAGTCACGGGGTCAAAACTGACCAAATAACTCAAGTATGAACTCAGCCTTACAGGTCGATGTTAGAGCCAAGAAGAAGCGCACTCCTTTTACACTGTCGTCAGCTGATTCCACATAGATGTCTACAGAACCTGTTCTATTAAACGCTTATACAAGTAGAGCCTCCTCCGACAGAGTGGAGAGGGTGTCAGCAGTAAGTTTGTGTTGACGTCACTGATTTTTTTGCCCTTCCTCCCATCCATCAGAACAATAACCCCCAAAAATACGGATCCTGTCTGTTGAGCATCCGCCTTTAGAATATATAACTGCACCGCTGAGCGGCAAATATATTTTTTCCTTTTCCACTAATACACGCCACAAAAGGCTTTACAACAGATAACTGCACCGCTAAGCGGCAAACATATTTTTTCTTTTTCCACTAATACACGCCACAAAAGGCTTTACAACAGATAACTGCACCGCTGAACGGCAGATATATTTTTTCTTTTTCCACTAATACACGCCACAAAAGGCTTCACAACAGATAACTGCACCGCTGAACGGCAAATATATTTTTTCTTTTGCCACTAATACACACCACAAAAGGCTTTACAACAGATAACTGCACCGCTGAGCAGCAAATATATTTTTTCTTTTTCCACTAATACACGCCACAAAAGGCTTTACAACAGATAACTGCACTGCTGAAGGGCAAATATATTTTACTTTTGTCACTAATACACCCCAAAAAGGGCTCTAATTTTAGCACTTCACAACACAACGGCTAATAAGCCCTTTTTTTCCCACTAATACAAGCCAAAAAATGCTTTAGAACATATAACTGCACCGCACAAGGACAAATAAGATGTAGAAATATTTCCTTGTAATGAATCCTGTTAATGCCTGTATCAAACAGCACTTGCACCCTAATGAGAACGGTTTGCTGGAGTTACAGAGCTGTATAATGGCAATTTGGATCCCCAGTCAGTGCAGAAATTATTCTGTATACTGTATTTGCAATACTAACCCAAACATTTAAGCCCTGAAGTATCATGCCCTCATCCCAGAATTCTGGCTTCAAAAAGTTGTTGCGTTTTGCAGTTTTTGCAAATAATTTTTGCATTTTTACACCATTCACTCCAGTTTTGAAATATGGGTGTGACAGTGGGCATGGTTAGCTATGTTAATGCGTTTTAATCTCACTCCAGTAGGAGGGTGGAGAATGTTAGGCAAAAGTGTTAGGTCTAAGGCTAAAAAAAAACTAGCAAAAGACATGAGAAATAAAGTACGCCAGCGCAGACAATGCAAAACTAACTTTAAATATTCCACTGATGATAAATTCTCCCCTTAGTATATCATTGTTTTCTACAGGGCAGCTATGACAATTTATGTGATTTTGTATTGCCCTTTAGGTTCACATAAGTAAATTTGACACATAGGATGACAATAGCTCCTCACTACAATACTACTCTTTTTCATGGAGGAATGGCTAATGAAATTATGTCAACTTGCTCACATAAAAATAGGATTATATACTATAGATATCCCAAGTGAACATGACTAACTCCCATTTACTATAAAAATGAGCAATGGCCACATGGGAATTTATTACATTAATTCATTATGAAAAAAATGAGATCATGACAGGTGGCCTTCTTTAAACATCTAGTACTTTGTCTAGTTATGGATTAACAATAATGTGTGTGCATGTGGGGTGGGGTGTGGGGGGTGTCATCAAGTCTTTTTTTTTCATATCACTGTAGTGACCACTTTTCCATTACTGAACACCACATATCTTAGCTAACTTGGGTTGAGATATTTAGTTAAACTGCAGTCACTCATGATTTTTTTTTTGTGAAATTCCATGTTAACATATAGGGTAGTATATTGCACTGTTGGTTATAAGGATGTACAGTACACCAATTTCTATTGGTAATGACATAAGGCCATGGGTGGACTGGCCCAAGACCTCACAGGAAAATTTCCAGGTGGGCTGATGCACAGGGGGCTGCTCAAGCTGTTGTTCTCAGCATCAATTAATGCTACTTACGCACCTGGCCAGCGACCACAGGTGCCCTCCTCAACTCCTTGGGACAGTGATACAGTTGAATATTGTAGAGTGGGTGACAGTATGTTTGGATCCACTGTGTTATTTGGTTCTGGTAGGGAGGTATTTTGTTAGCCTTGCCTCCTTCTTTTGTCCCTGCCTACTTGTGTTAACCCTATCTACTTGTGTTGGCCTGCCTTCTGTCAATTTAGACCTGCCTACTACATTGAGCCACTTTTAGTTTTTTTTTCCAGGGCCACTTAAAGTTGCCAATCCCCCCCTGCATAAGGCCATAAGATACAGTAATTTTATAAAGATTTTGGAAACCCAAGGTGACAAGAAGTCACATTTTAGGATGGAACCTACTGTACTTATTGCTATAATTTCATTACCTTCATAATCTCTTATATATATATATAAAAATGAGTTTGTCTGTCTGTCTGTTCTTTATGCACGACCAAACGACTGGACCGAGCTTCACCAAATTTGGCACACAGGTACATCAGGTGTCCGGGAAGGTTATAGACCGGGTCTCAGCTCTCTAGGACGTACCGTTCCTGAGATATTCTCAAAAAATGACCTTCATTAGCCAATAGAAGCCTGCAAGTCTTTCACTCATATCCCAACTGCCATACACACGGTCACATACACACATACACACAGACATTTTTCTTCACTGCTGTAGGTCAGCTTTAGGCTAGGGCTACACGACGACATGTATCGCACGACAATAAGTCGCACGACACATAGGGCACAACTACACTGCTACATGTGTCGAGCGACATTGATGTCGCACCATTGTCGCGTGACACTTTTTATAATGATAGTCTATGGTGTTGCATCGTGACATGCAACATGCTGCAATAGAAAAATCTTGGATGTTTTGCAACTATCATGTTGCAGTCGCAGCATGTCACATGTCACAGTGCGACACCATAGCCTATCATTATAAAAATTGTTGAGACAAAATATTGTGCGACACATGTCGTCGTGTAGCCCTAGCATTAAAGGGGCACGGCGCTGTGGAGGTCACTGTTAAGGGGGCAGGGGCCACTATTAAAGGGGAAGCTGCTGTCGAGGTCACTGTTAAAGGAGCGGGCACTGTGGAGGTCACTGTTAAAGGGGGCGTTCACTGTGGATGTTACTGTTAAGGAGCAGGCCGCTGTGGAGGTTACTGTTAAAGGGGCGCACAATGTAGAGGTCACTGTTAAGGGGGCAGGTTACCGTGAGGTGACTGTTAAGGGAGCATTTTAAGGAACGGGCACTGTGGGGGGTCAGTGTTAAGGGGTGGGGGACTGTGGAGTTCACTGTTAAAGGGTCAGGGTACTGTAGAGGTCACTGTTATGGGGGATACTGTCGATATCTTTTAACAACACACACAAACATTAAATGAAATAGATGAAATATACCTGTGCGAAGCCGGGTCCTTCTGCTATTTTTTTTTATTTTTTTATTATTCTCACCTTAGAAAATTAGCTGTCACATGACTGCTCTCACACTAATAATTAGCATATGCCTGACAAACTACCCTACATTGGAAAATTATATGATGGAAATAACAATAATAAGCTGCTAAAATGTAAAAACCATACTGTAATAGTAAATACAGCCACAAGGCCCCATATCCAGGGAGCACATACAAAGCAATATTATAGTTAATTCACTATCATAACATCATTTTAAGTAACCCTATACCGTCCAGCTTAACATGTTCTAATGCAATAGTGCAATTCACCAACTTCATATCACTGATGTTCCTATATTTCCAAATTAAAATTTGATATAACTGTTGTAAAAAAAAAAAACAACAAAAAAAAACCATTCACCATATCATTCAATAATATCTAGATAAGGCAGAGTACAGAGATTTGCCAGCTTTTTTTTTTGCAGAGAATTGGGATTTGACTCTCTACAGTTCATTTTTGCAATGTCAACACGCAGCAAAGTATCCACATGAGGGCACTATAGTGAAAAGATTGCTTGTTTTCTAGGCATCAGGCAATACATATTACATATATATGCTATGTAAGGAGACTGGTTTAATCACTCATCATCAAATATTGACTAACGGGTCCCCTTGTTCAACAAATCATAGGAAAATATTGTAGCTAGATTTAGTAGCAAAATTTGCAGCAAATTGGTCTGATTCTCTCCTTGAAAACAGAGAATGATCACATTGTCTACCACTGAACCTGTCTATTAAATTCATAACTCACTAATATTTGAAGAGCTCCTATATCATGACTCAGTTCTAGGCATGCATTAGGGAATATATTAAAGAAAACAACTAAGAAAAATTTGATTGTTTGCACACACCAGTATGAATACCATTGATATATCTGTGTAGATATTACTTTTTTGAATGCTCTTTTCCAGTTGAAAACTAGTTCCATTTTATACATTCTGTCCGGTCACCATCAGCCTGCGGGACTCACTTCCTAAAACCTACAAACATAGGCGCGGGGAGCATGTCCGTTATGCAGAAGATGAGGGAGAAGAATGTCCCAACATGGTTGCTAAGGCAGTGGTATCATTATGAAAGCTCAATCCAGTTAAATGCTCTTGTTTTAATTAATCACTAATCGAGGCTTGATGGGGGTTAAAAAAAAAAACAACTCACAGGGGTGTTTCTTTAAAGAGAACCTGTCATCAGGAAATTTTTGTAGCCCTTGTACTTTTAACCCATATGCAAATGTACAGTTAAAGGGGTTATCTAAGTTGCACCGCAATCCCGTGTGGACACGGCGGCCACTTCCTGGATCACGTGTCGTACATCCTAGTCTGGCCTTAGAACTTACAGTGAATGCGTGAGTCTTTCGCCACAGCGTTAGCGAGAGATTCAGACCCCGTCTATAACAGTGAATTTCCTACTGACAGACTCCCTTTGAATGTTACACAGTATATTACAGTATTAATCTAGCTTCATGTTGAGGAACGGTTGAGACGTGTGCATATATATCCATGCATGCCTGCAAACACGTGCGGGCATGTATGGTATATATATGCATACATTAACCACTGCATCATGGGGTGATGCCCATGGTGATCCCCAGGGGCTCATGGTGGCCCCTGTGGGAAATATGTGGTCCCTGGAAGCTGTGCCCCCTTATAATCCCCCTTATATTAGTATATATATGTGCCCCCTTATATATGTCCCCTGTATGTGATGCCCCAGATATATGCGAGGGTGTGTGTATATATAGATATGTGTGTATGTATTTGCACACGTGTCTATGTATATACACTTATGTCAGCATGACAGTATGTATGTGGGCTTATTGCTGCCCATTCATACCCCCGGTTCAAGCATCTGTGGATATATATATGCATATATGCAATTCCAACTGTTATCAACAGAGTTGTTATAGCCTGTAGGATAACAGCTGATTAGCATCTAGTCCCCTTTTGTTCAGGCCCAAAGCAATCAGACGCTTTGGCACCGTTTGTGAGGGGACCTTCTAACCAGAGACATCAAGAACCTGAGAACCTGTTTTTCCACACCTCTGCCCATGGCTAAAACTCCATGCCCCTACTCCCAGCATTTTTGGGACTAGGGGGGGGGGGAGGACTCTGGGGATTGTAGGCAGGCATACGTCACAGTGACACTATGATGTCACATGCCTGAGGAAGGAGGAGGGGGTTGCTTTTGGGCTATAAAACCCCGAACCGGCCAGAGGTGCGCTCTCTTGCAACCAGACTAGATTCAGAGATGCAGGGGAGAGAGCAGCTTCATGATGACCACCTGGATAAGGCCTAAGTATACCTGTGTAGCCCCTACCTACCCCTCACATATCACCCCTGGTCCTGTAACCCCTTACCCTTGCCATGTTACTGGACACCCTGATCCCCCAAACCCTTGCTCCACCGTGTAACCCTTTCCCTACCCTGATTAACCCCTGGTGGTAACCCCTGCTCTAACCCTGCCACACCCCCCCCCCCCCCACTGTACACTTGCAGGGTATTTACCCTTGCATTGCTGTACAGTTCTGATATTATCCCCATTGTTAACCCTTTGTGTTTGTGGTCGGTTTACACCCCTGTGAGGCCACCATTAACCATCGTCGTACCCCGTAGGGACAGTGAATAGTCAGGTGGGGTGGGTTACTGATATTTGTGTGTATGATGTATTATTGTAATGTATAGATAGTATGTGGGGTGGAATTTGGGATTGTGTAGTGTAGTTAGGCTTGTATTGTGTTTATTGTAGTACTGTTTCTGTATTGCGGTGTGTACGTCTATATGTATATATATTCATATCCATTGATCCATGAATATATATAGATATAACGTATTGCTAGACTGATATAATTGTATTGTGTAATAAATATTCCTTATTGTTCATAATGCAGTGTATGGTGTTTTTAGTAGTCGCCGCCGTAGTATAGTGATAGTAAGGCGCTTGCAGCTAGCGTAGTGATTAGTGTTAAGCATAGCAAAGGTATTGTTATTATATAAAGGCATAAGTGGGTGGAGTTATCACCAGACAGCTCCTCCCATTTATGAATATTAATTATTGATATTTGCATAAATATTGGTGATTAATATTCCCCCTTTACACTTCACACCATGTTCAGACATTACAGTAGAAGCAATTGAAGAGTGTCATGAACATATTTGTCCTACGTAAATTTATGCCTACAAAGTAGCATACAATTGCTAATCACTCTCACTGCTAAAAAAGGAATACTGTGTTCTCTTTAATATGGTTGAGACAGGTATATTGGCCAAATATATGCCACAATGACACACATTTGTCTAACTGAAGCCAAGCATGATGCGAACTTAATCTTAGTTTATGACTGTGTTAAAGATGAAACTGCTCTAGAATTTTTTTATCAGCTTATTTTCCTGCAAATGTAACTCTGCCTTTAGATTATTTCAGTGTGAAAGTTAATGCATATTTAGCTTTCACCTACGCCAAACCACTGATTTTGCCCACAATTTATTGTATGTCAAATGTGAAATCTCGTGTTGACTTCTAATCCCAATGGGTATGACCAGAAGCTACCAGGCACCAACGCTGCAGCAACATTAGCAATGTGGTTCAATACCGTGCCATAAAAAGCAGGAGCACTGTGGCAAGGGATTTTCTATTAGTGCAGTTTAGTGTTGAGCGAAATATCCAAAGAGGACTTCGATCTGAATTGCAGGAAAAATTTGAATCGCCATGAAGCCGAATTTCCTCTCGCTTTGTGGTAACAAAACGTTTTTTCCTAAGATGGTGGCTAAAAATCAAAAATAAATTATACTCACCTCATCTCCTTGCTCACAGAGAGGCTGGAGAAAACTCGCCAAAGGACCTGTGAGGAGCGTGATGACGTCACCACGTGATCGTCCTGGGCGCGCGATGACATAATCCCTGATTAAGGCTACTTTAACATTAGCAGCTGCCTTCTCCAGCAGGCTGTTCCGGCGGGTGCACTAGCGGCAGCACAGATCCTGTAGGATGTTCACCCGCTGGAACAGCCCGCTGGAGAAGGCTGTCGCTAATGTGAAAGTAGCCTAATCCCTGAACAAGTAAATGTGAGTCACAGATGCCATGATCAGCGCTGAATGCGGCATTTGAGGGGTCAAATGACAGGGGCAGCGCAGTCACCGTTCCCTGTAATTGCTCCCGTTTCATACAATGGAATGTAATGGAAGTAATTTGCAACAAATCTAATTTCTTGTTGTCCAGTGAAGCAGCCAAATTAAATTTTTCAAACCTTCGATCATCTCTAGTGAAGATCATCAACCACATTTTTTTTGATTATTTTTGGATACACATATTGATACATATGGAAAGCAAATGAAGGCTCTATAGTATAACTACCATTTACACAATAGTTGTACAAATCTGCTTGCTTTGCAAACATAGATATTGTATGTAGTATACACCTACTGCACCTAGCGTTTCCTTACATCTAACAAATATTCAGATTTTCAAACAGACAGGATCTGTCAGTAAACTGTGTCAATTTGGGTGGGAACCTAAGCACTGTGACACTGTCCAATCAGTGCTGACAGTGTCTAATTGTGAAGTGCCACACCCCTGAGGAAAGACAAGATGCACTTATTAGTAAGTGTGTGTTATATTACATAGTGGGGGTTGCAGTGATGGTCTTCACATCTCCCTGGTACCAGAGATAAGATATGCTGATGACCTCATGAGCGGAGGGGGGGGGGGTTTGAAGTGAAACATGACTCCTGCTAATGATAGTACAGACAGGGGAGGGGCGGATGTGTTTTCTGGATGTCTCTAAGTCAGTTCTCCTTCTTTTGCCTCAATATGGGAACTTGTATCTGTAGCTTTACCTGTAAATTCATGTATGAACTCCAATAAACTACTCACGGGTGACAACTCCTGTTGCTCAGTGCCTATATTTGTCAGTCACGAGTTGATTTCGTGACAGTTCCTGAATTTTTATTTCCTGGAAAATACAAGTATTTACTAAAACTGAATTATTCAGGAAGCTGAAATGTCCTCTTTAAAGCATTTTTCAGGATTTCCTTGTATTGTTTGTGGAGCTTCAAGTGACATACAAAAAATAGGTATGATTTAACACCTCATCACAGTCATTTTACTTTCACAATGGAGATATTTTGGAGTTAGACTGATCTACAATGGAGATATTTTGGGGTTCTCCTGGCCTACAGTGAGTACTCTGGCATCTGCACGGAGCTGTCATGGTTATAGGTTTGAATTATGTATTTATGGACTACATGTCCCTAGGTTGCCATGGTCCAGAAGATTATGTTATTTTTATGTTGCATTAGGCTGCTGTATAGGCCTCTGTGTTATCCTAATACACAGAAAGCCCCCCGGGAGAATTCTCCACAGTCTGTGCATTACAGGAACTACCATAGGGGGTGCAGAGATAACAGTCACACCTGGACCCTGGGCCTAAGAGGCTAGAGGACTTCTGTCACATAAGAAGGTGGCAGTATTATAAATGGTACAGAGTAGCTGGGGGTCTTAATTTTACACAGGAACCCAGGAGCTTCATTTTATGCCTTAGGCATCAATGACAAGAATAAAGGTGATAACATTGGTTATTTTACCCCTTCATTTATATTACCTTTTGGTGCACAAACATTCCCAACGAGGCTCACAATCTAAGTTCCCTATCAGTATGTCTTTGGAGTGTGGGAGGAAACCGGAGTACCTGGAGGAAACCCACATAAAGACGTATATATTACTGTATCAATCTACTTTGATGATGTAATAAGCATTTCTCTGCCGTCACATTCAAATCAGAGGCCAGTAAAGCTTCCTGCAAAAATTATTCTTGGGGGGGGGGCTTGTAATTTGACTGCCATAACTCCCTTCATCCTCAGCACACCACCACTCCCAATAGGCACTGACACACATAGCTCTAAAAAACAACCTTTACCTGTTAAAATATGTACAAATAATACACATGTGGCATGAAAGCAAACTGTAGTAATGGTGCTGCATACTAATTGAAAAACTAATGACTTCTTCCCATCTCTACCTTCCTTGTTCTGAATTGCCTATTTCAAGCAGAGCAGGTCGGCTGCCATGGAAACTGAGTCCGGGAATGCGCAGGACCCATGCAATCAACAAGCGCTCTACAGCTCGGAAGCTCACAGTTTAACTCTTTGCTTAAGAATGCAGAAAATGGAAAACGGGCTAAACTAAAATGCAACAAGATGAAGTATTATCCTAACATTATTATGTTAACTACCAGACTGAGGATATTGCTGCATTGCAGTTAATGCTACAACTAGGTGACTATGCCAACAACAGATTAAATAATGCACTAGCAGTAACGGTAAGTAACCCTCACTAAGGTAGCTTCTGCAACGTAAGCACCACAACACTTATTCAATTATTCAATCAGCAATTTATTGTACATTACAGTTGGGTGCGAGATCTAGTTTTCCTGTTAAGGTTATGATGCACTTAAATTGGCTAGTACTCATGGCGGTATCTGTATTTCACTCCTCAAATATAGCGCATCTCCTAGACACCACAATCATATGAAGTCTACATTGGACTGCATCTTGCAGGTGAAAACTGACTGTAATAGTGATGACAGTTGATTAAAGGAGTTGGCCACTTTCTGGTTATTGTAGAACAATGCATTTGTGAGATGATTATACCAATATAGTCTTTGTGGAAAATCTGCACCATTTTCTACATTTCATAAGGTATGCTCCCTTATTTACAAAGTCTTTTGTGCTGTCCACACACAGGTCCTGTCAATAAAATGGCTGCTGATGGATGGTCATGTGACCAGACAAATTATCTCTCTACGATACCCCCTCCATTCAAACGCACTGCACATACACTCAACTCCCTGTAGAAAAAGTGCAGATGGCAGGTGCAGTGTATTTTAATGGAAGAGACATCACATGGAGGTGATTTGCCTGGTCACATGACCATCCATCAGCAGCAATTTTATGGACAGGACCTCTGTGTGGAGAGCACAAATGACTTGGCAAGCAAGGGGGCATGCCTTATGGAATACAGAAAATGGTGCAGAATTTCAACAAAGACTCTATTAGTAAGTGCCATGTAAACATCTGACAAATACATTGGTCAACAGTAACCAGAAAGTGGCCAACACCTTAAAGATTTTACTAGCTCAACAGTGATGGAAGACTACCATGGTCCTGGTCTAACTTAAATAAAATTTTAGCCTTTAGGCCAATCACCATATTAAAAAAGTGAAATTGTTTATCTGCATGCAACCCCAAGTTCTTGAGATATGATCACCTAAACTTACAGAACCTGATATGAAAATTTAAAGTGGTTAGCCATGGAGCTGGCAACCACTGAGGAGGTTTCCTTGCTGATATGACGCTGTCCAAACATTGCAGAAAGCAACAGAGCGGCCTGCTGCAGCATGATCTTGCAAAATAGCAAATCTCACAAGACCACGCTGCAAACTACTTCTGGCTGAGCTTCAGGCTCGTCTCTGTGGTGGTGGCTGTGGCAAGTCTCTCTCTCGTCTGTGCAAGAAGATGTCCTGGCTGAAGTTAGTATACAACATGGTCTCATAAGATTTGCTATATCTCGCAAGATCATGCTGCTGCAGGCTGCTGTGATGCTGTCAACGATGACTGGACAGAGTCAGAACAGGGAAGAACCTCCCCTGTCAGAGAACCAAAGTGGTTGTCACTGCTGTGGTTGACCACTTCAAATTTGCATATCAAGTGCCATAAATTTAGATGGACATCACTCACAAATGTAGGTACATAGTAACATAGTTTATAAGGCCAAAAAAGACATCTGTCCATCCAGTTCGGCCTGTTATCCTGCAAGTTGATCCAGAGGAAGGCAAAAAAAAACTGTGAGGTAGAAGCCAATTTTCCCCACTTAAGGGTAAAAAAATTCCTTCCCGACTCCAATCTGGCAATCAGAATAACTCCCTGGATCAACGACCCCTCTCTAGTAGCTATAGCCTGTAATATTATTACACTCCAGAAATACATCCAGGCCCCTCTTGAACTCTTTTAGTGAACTCACTATCACCGCCTCCTCAGGCAGAGTTCCATAGTCTCACTGCTTTTACCGTAAAGAATCCTCTTCTGTGTTTGTGTACAAATCTTTTTTCCTCCAGACGCAGAGGATGTCCCCTTGTCACCGTCACAGTCCTCGGTATAAATAGATGATGGGAGAGATCTCTGTACTGACCCCTGATATATTTATACATAGTTATTAGATCTCCCCTCAGTTCCTCTTTTTTCTAAATTGAATAACTCTAATTTTGATAATCTTTCAGGGTACTGTAGTCCCCCCATTCCAGTTATTACTTTAGTTGCCCTCCTCTGAACCCTCTCCAGCTCTGCTATGTCTGACTAGTGATTTGTAAAGTGGTAGGACTATGTTCTCATCACAGGCATCTATGCCCCTTTTGGTGCAACCCATTATCTTATTGGCCTTGGCAGCAGCTTCCTGACACTGGTTTCTACAGCTTAGTTTGCTGTTTACTAAAATTCCTAGGTCCTTTTCCATGCCAGTGTTACCCAGTGTTTTACCATTTAGTATGTATGGGTGACTTGCATTATTCTTTCCCATGTGCCTAACCTTACATTTGTCAGTGTTAAACCTCATCTTCCAGTTATATGCCCAAGCCTCCAATCCAGATCCCTCTGTGGCAGTATACTGTCCTCTTCCGTGTTAATTACTTTACACAGGTTAGTGTCATCTGCACAAATTTATATTTTACTGTGCAAGCCTTCTACAAGATCATTAATAAATATATTGAAGAGAATAGGGCCCAATACTGACCCCTGAGATAGCATCTCTTAGAAAACCTTCAAACAGTTTACCCATGACAGATGTTAAACTTACCGGCCTATCGTTTCCGGGCTCTGTTTTTGGACCCTTTTTGAATATTGGTACCACATTTTCTAAGCGCCAATCCTGTGGAACACTCCCTGTCAGTATAAAGTCCTTAAAGATCAGAAATAAGGGTCTGGCTATGACTTTACTTAATTCTCTTAGGATACGGGGGTGTATGCCATCTGGTCCTGGCGATTTGTCTATTTTTATCTTTTTAAGACGCCGCTGTACTTCTTCCTGGGTCAGACAGGGCACTTTTAATGGGGAATTTACTTTAACATTCTGCATTTCATCTGACAGTTTATTTAACTCAGTGAATACAGTGGAGAAAAAAAATATTTAATAGCTTTACTTTCTCCTCATTGCTCTCTGCAACTCTGCCCTTATTACTATGTACAGGGCCAAAACCTTCAGATTTATACTTTTTACCATTTATATAATTGAAGAATATTTTAGGGTTACAAATGTAGTAGATTTAACATTAACACACATGCTTTATGAGTCGTGTTATCTAAACTAAATGTGTTAAGCAAGCACCTTCAATTGCTGTTCAATGGCTTTTGTTTCAAGACAACGCATCTGTAGTTTTGCTTTCTTTGGCAATTAATCTCTTGGTCTCTAGTTTGACTGCTTTTATTAGTTTTTTACATATTCAATTTTTTTCCTTCTAGTTTTTCATTTATTGCTTTCTTTACCATTCTATTTATACACATAGTTTTTTTTTCTTGCTCCTTAACCTTTTATTCCTATAAGGTATGTACCTCTCACAATTAGATTTTAGGATGCTTTTAAAAATATCCCATTTTGTGGCTGTATTTTTATTTTTGAGGACTTTGGCCGAGTTAGTTAGGCCTATGGCCTCTCTTAGTTGGCAAAATTTAGCTTTTTTGAAGTGTGGTATTTTTGTTCCTCCCTGCAGGCAGGGGTGCACCACCAATGAGGCCAGGTGAGGCGATTGCCTCAGGCAGCACCAGGTAGGGGCAAGAGGGGGGCACCAGAAGAGCCTCTGCATATTCAACTGCATTGCTGTACTCAGGACAGCAATACAGTTGAATGCTGCTACAGCAGTGATGTCTCCCTGGTCCACCGTTTCCTCTAATAGGCTTTGGCCCTAGTTCCTGTGGCCAGTCAGAGGTCGTTGTCATCATTATCGCGCTGCCTGAGCCAGGCGTTTCAGTTTTCGCTTTAGGCAGCAGAAAGGCTAGAAGCACCCCTGCGTCCACTTTAATTTAAAATTAGCTTCATGGTACTGATTCAAATAGCTTTTCAGAGACCAGAATGCCTGCTATTTCTTACAAGTGCAATTACAAGTCTATAATTATTTGCCTCCATACCAGGTATGAACTGTAAGTTTAGCAGTCCTAGCATAAGCCAGAAGGTCTCTTGTGTGAGACTACTAAAGGAATCACCAGAATGCCAAAACCTTTTGTTTTTTAAAGAAACATCACATAACCACTGGTCAATCCACACTTAATCTGTTATTTTGCTAGCTTGGCATAGACCAGGGGACTCAAGCACAAGGCCCGCGGACTGCATGTGGCTCCTGAGGCTGCCTCTGAAGGGGCGTCAATGTAGGGTGAGCCACGGGAGTCTATGGCTCTAGTCCCCACCCAGCATGACTGACCGCAGACCACTAGGCATGAATCCTATGAGGCAGTAGAACAGCGAAGGAGATCACGATGACATCATCATGACCACTTGTGCCGGATCTCAGGCAGTGCAATGACGTGGTCATGCATGCCTACGTCTGGATGAAGGCTAACATGATTGTGTCATTGCACTGCCTGAGACCTGGTGCAAGAGGTCGCAGTGATGTCATCGTGACTGCCAGTGCCAGGATAGCGCATCTCAGGCTGGAAGAGGCCTGTGGCCTCAATCTTAGATGGCGCAGGGAGTCAGATGAGTATCTATATTTTTTTTTTATATCTTGGCATTACTGGGGAGGCATTATTACAGGCTGGAACACTGTGTCCTACCAAGGTCAGTGGTTTTCATGGTCCCATAGACTTCACTGGGAGTGTCTAAGCAACCACATGGACCAAAGTAGTTCATGTTTTCATTCCATAGTCAGTGGAAAACCAAGGATTTGTGAATAAACGCATTAAACTCAACTGATATGTGTCTAGTCCATGGAGCACACAGACAGGAGACGTCCATCATTCACTGACATCTGATTAACCCCTAAAAGGTGGTTTCCTGTTTCTCTGTTTAGTGCCATCGGTTATAGTAAACCTTTTTAAGGAGGTAGAAAAAATGTGTAATAAACCGTATACCCAAGCGCACATCACCGTTTATCTTTCCGTTCTTCTGATCCATCAAAAAAAAAAAAACAGGATCATATGCAATGCAGTTATGCAGTTATGCATAGGATCGCATAGGATCTCTCTTTTTTTTTTTTACAGGATTCCGTAAAAAAACGGATACTATGCAATTCTATGCATAACTGATGCAACAGGATCCTTTTTTTTTTACTGGATCCTGTTTTTTTTCTCTCTCTCTTCTTCTGACGGATCAGAAGAACAGAAAGCAAAATGGTGATGTGAACTTTAGGCAAATGGTAGGTGGGGACTTGTAACAGATTTTACACTGCGTTACTGGAACTTCAAATGATGGCTCTGAGTACATTTGTACCTTTGAAAGAAATATCTGCAAATTTAAAAGAATCCAAATAAATGTTGGAATAAAATGAAATTAAAGCATAGGCTATGTTGGTAGCTTACGTGCATTAACCCCTTTAAATCAGTTTTACTTTTGTACTGCAGAGGAGGTTTCCTAGCAACCTCTGAATAGTATCTCTTGTGTTGTTCGCAGATGAAGTGCTTGAGATCTGAATTAATTGGCTCCTAGGCAACAGCTCGGTAGTACAACAGACATGATCCTCAAATATGTGCACAATTCATGGGTTAATACGTAAGAGGCAAGGAATTCAGCTGAATTTCTTGGCCTGTATATTCTCAGGATGGAACACAAAGGCCTGATCATACCTGAGACCATGATGATGCAAGTCTTTTCTATAAACATGAAAATAAATAAAAGCCTTTTGCAATAAATAATGAAGATTTTGCCGCCTCACCATGTACTCACTCCTCCTATATGGCCTCATGCACATGACCGTGTACGTATGTGCAGTACCCTAGAATAGGGTACTTGCAAAAGGTTGGTTTATTGGGGACCCCTGGCCAACGTCGTTACCCCCCGCCCGCCCCAGTAACAACCCTGACTCAATCACTTTAGGCCTCTTTCACACGAGCGTGAAGGATTAGGTCAGGATGCGTTCAGGGTGAGTTCAGTGAAACTTGCATCCATTTTGCAATCAAGTTCAGTCAGTTTTGTCTGCGATTGCGTTCAGTTCAGTTTTTTCCACGCGGGTGCAATGCGTTTTGATGCGTTTTTCACGCGCGTGATAAAAAACTGAAGGTTTACAAACAACATCTCTTAGCAACCATCAGTGAAAAACGCATTGCATCCGCACTTGCTTTCGGATGCAATAACGTTTTTCACTGAAGCCCCATTGACTTCTATGGGGCCAGGGTTGCGTGAAAAACGCAGAATATAGAACATGCTGCATTTTTTATGCAACGCACAACTGATGTGTGAAAAAAAGTTTATATACACAGACCCATTGAAATTAATGGGTCAGGATTCAGTGCACCCGTGCAGAAAACTTGCTGTTGTGAAGGGGGCCTTAGGATACTAGGAGATGGACCTAGGACTGCCCCCTAGGCAGTACTGAGTTTCCAGCCTAGCTGTTCTACTGAGAGGACATGTCTGCTTGCTCCTCAGTAGTGATGAGCAAAGCGAGCTTTGCATCCTAGATCTGTAGTCACTTCGCTCAAAACTTTGTTTGAATCCTGCACGGAGGTTTGTCCCCGTACAGTATTCAAATGTATGAGCTCCGGCAAGTTGAAATGAGTTATCACTGAAGTCTGATGAGATATTGCTGTTGTGAAAGGGAATATTGCCAATGCACCCTTTCACACTTTGAGACGGTTTGACCAGCTGTATCTTACTTTTGTGCCTCTAATCCTGGGAGTTACAGAACCTGTACCAAAAACCTCAATTGTATGCCTTAGGTTCTGCTGAGAGAGAGACTTTAGAAAGACAGAGAGAAGTACCTCAACCCCCATCATTACTGCTCTCTATCCTTACATTGCTCTTGGGAAAGAACTGCCCTGTGAACTGCTGTTGGGATGGTGCCTTAATACCGTTAGATGAACTACTACTCCTATTCTGAACTTTAGTAAGGACAGATCTATTTATTTTCCCCAACTGGCCTGGTCACTGACTCCAACACCATTCGATGCATCTACACTCCTGCCTAGCACTAGTGTTAATCACGAATATTCGAATTGCGAATTTTAATCGCGAATATCGGCACTTCGAGAATTCGCGAATATTTAGAATATCGCAATCAAGAAAATAATGCCTGGAGATCATGAATTCGCGAATTCTAGAATATATGGCGAATATTCGCCCAAATATTCGCAAAATATCGCGAATTCGAATATTGCTCCTGCCGCTCATCACTACCTAGCACACTGTCAGAAGACTGTCAGAAGGGCATCGAAAATTACCATCAGGCAGGAGCCTCAATATCCTAGTGTGCCTCAAGGGAGAAAAAGCATTGACATTCAATGGAGGGGGATGTCAGCATTAGGATTGCCACTGTAATCTGTGTGTCAGAAGCTTTTACCACTCCCATCCCATCCTCCACTCGCTCCTCCTGGGCTGTCGTTGCATATGTCAGTCTGCAAACAACAGATTGACAAACTACGGATACTGTCCGTGCACGTACAGCATTTTTCTCACTCCCATCAATGGAAAGGGCCATTCTTGTCTGCTATAGGGACCAGACTAGGACACGTTGTATAACTTGTGGAACAGCCACACGGATCAGCAAAAAAATATGGATGTGTGCATGACCCCTTAAAAAAGAATTATTCAGTGCACTATGGGCAGAAATATGTAGGGCACATGGATGAAAAATATGGCATGGTATACTGTTTTTCCTAGTAAACATTTGGTGAACTAGAAAATGCACAAATTAACTTAAGTCAAAATGGCGTCATTATATTTTAAGATCTCTGCAACAGATGGAAAACTGAAAGTCCTGATTTCTGTACTCCAATAGATGTCGCCTGCTCGTCTCCTGCTCATTTGTTGGATTTGTAACCTAGGAAACTTGAACGTGAACTCTGAGAAAAATTGCTGAGAAGCCAATAATCACTACATACAATATATATATAGCTACAAGTAGAGATGAGCGAATCAAAGTTGATGAAGTGGAATTTGATTCGAATTTCAAGAAAAATTCAATTTGCACTGAATCCAAATTTTCTCATGCTTAGTGGTAACGAATCGCATTTAAAAAAAAAATTGCTGCTGCACGTGTTTGGACATGGAGCAAGGAACTCTGGGAACGAGGGATCGCCCACAATGCCATGCATGAAGCCAATCAACAGCCAGCCCTGTGATGTCACAGCCCTATAAATAGCCTCAGCCATCTTGGATTCAGCCATTTTCCAGTGTACTTAGTGTAGGGAGAGAAGTCAGCAGGCGCTAGGGACAGTGCTAAAAATACTTTAAAACTTTTATTTTGCTGTATAGAAGTTCAGGGAAAGGATAGGGAGGAAACATTCCACAGTATTGAAGCAGAACAGGGTTCAGTAGGGTAGGTTATAGCCTGGGTAATAGGAACAATCCTATTACACCTTTCTGCACTGACTGGGGATCCAAATTGCCATTATACAGCGCTGTAATTCCAGCAAACCGTTCTTGTTATTGGGATGCAAGTGCTGTTTGATACAGCCATTAACAGGGTTTATTACAAGGAAATATTTCTACATCTTATTTGCCCTTGTACGGTGCAGTTATATGTTCTAAAGCATTTGGCTTGTATTAGTGGGGAAAAAAAGGGCTTATTAGCTGTTGTGTGGTGAAGTGCGAAAATTACAGCCCTTTTTGGCGTGTATTAGTGGCAAACAAATCTATATTTGCCGTTCAGCGGTGCAGTTATATGTTCTAAAGCCCTTTTTGGCATGTATTAGTGGCACAAAAAACAAGTATTTGCTGTTGTGTGGGAAGTGAGAAAATTACAGCCCTTTTTGGCGTGTATTAGTGGCAAAAAATATATATTATTTGCCGTTCAGCGGTGCAGTTATATGTTCTAAAGCCTTTTGTGGAGTTTATAAGTGGAAAAAAATAAAGGCCCATTTGCCGTTCAGCGGTGCAGTTATATGTTCTAAAGCCCTTTTTGGCCTGTATTAGTGGCACAAAAAACAAGTATTTGCTGTTGTTTGGGGAAGTGAGAAAATTACAGCCCTTTTTGGCGTGTATTAGTGGCAAAAAAATATATATTTGCCGTTCGGCAGTGCAGTTATATGTTCTAAAGCTCTTTTTTGTGTGTATTAGTGGCACAAAAAAAGTATTTGCCGTTGTGTGGTGAAGTGAAAAAATTACAGCCCTTTTTGGCGTGTATTAGTGGCAAAAAAAAATATATTATTTGCCATTCAGCGGTGCAGTTATATGTTCTAAAGCCTTTTGTGGCATGTATAAATGGAAGAAAATAAGGGCCTATTTGCAGTTCAGCAATGCAGTTATATGTTCTAAAGCCTTTTGTGGCATGTATAAGTGGAAAAAAGTAAGGGCCTATTTGCCGTTCAGCGGTGAAGTTATATGTTCTAAAACCCTTTTTGGCGTGTATTAGTGGCACAAGAAAAGTATTTGCCGTTGTGTGGTGAAAAGAGAAAATTACAACTCTTTTTGGCGTGTTTTAGTGGCAAAAAAATATATATTTGCCGTTCTGCGGTGCAGTTCTATGTTCTAAAGCACTTTTTTGCATGTATTAGTGGCACAAAAAAAATTTGCCGTTGTGTGGTGAAGTGAGAAATCTTGAGCCCTTTTTCGCGTGTATTAGTGGCAAAAATATATATATTTGCCATTCAGTGGTGCAGTTATATGTTCTCAAGCACTTTCTTGCGTGAATTAGTGGCACAAAAAAAGTATTTGTCATTGTGTGGTGAAGTGAGATAATTACAGCCTTTTTGGAGTGTATTAGTGGCAATAAAATATATTATTTACCGTTCAGCGGTGTAGCTATATGTTCTAAAGCCTTTTGTGGCGTGTATAAGTGGAAAAAAGTAAGGGCCTATTTGCCGTTCAGCTGTAAAGTTATATGTTCTAAAGCCCTTTTTGGCGTGTATTGGTGGCAAAAAAAATATATATTGGCCGTTCAGCGGCGCAGTTATATGTTCTAAAGCACTTTTTTGCGTGTATTAGTGCCACAAAAAAATATTTGCCGTTGTGTGGTAAAGTGAGAAAATTACAGCCCTTTTTGGCATGTATTAGTGGCAAAAATATATATATTTGCCGTTCAGTGGTGCAGTTATATGTTCTAAAGCACTTTCTTGCGTGAATTACTGGCACAAAAAAAAGTATTTGCCGTTGTGTGGTGAAGTGAGAAAATTACAGCCCTTTTTGAAGTGTATTAGTGGAAAAATATATATACTTGCCGTTCAGCGGTGCAGTTATATGTTCTAAAGTCCTTTCTGGTGTGTATTAGTGGCAAAAAAATATATATTTGCCGTTCAGTGGTGCAGTTATATGTTCTAAAGCCTTTCGTGGCGTGTACAAGTGGAAAATAATAAGGGCCTATTTGCCGTTCAGCAGTGCAGTTATATGTTCTAAAGCCCTTTTTGGCATGTATTAGTGGGGAAAAAAAGGGCTTATTAGCCGTTGTGTGGTGAAGTGAGAAAATTAAAGACTTTTTTGGGGTGTTTTAATTTCCTTTTTATTTATTTATTTGATCTAACAGTATGTAAGGCAGAGAAGTGCCAGCCCTGCACAGTGGAGTGGCAGAGGCATAAATGTTTCTGGAGAAGCACAGGTCGTAGCAGAGTAAGGTGGTGTGGCTGCAGGAGTCGCAGCGAGAGGCCTGAGCTCCCAGTGTCATCTAGCGGTCATGTCTTGACCAGCAACCCAGCGGTTCTTGAATAGTTGACTCGGTCATCCACTTCGTCCCAAGTGACATCAGACACCTTCAGCCAAGAGTCGGTGGGTTCGTCAGAGACAACCCTTAGTTGGCATGGCCCGAGAGCAGGCCCTGTGCCCTCACCTGTCCTCAACCTGCCTCTGTCTTTTTCTGTTCCCTCAGCCAGAGAAGTATTATATGCTGTGGGCTCAGCTCCACTATACAGAGAGGACGAGCTACTAGAGGACAGTCAGCAGCTACTGGCCAGTCAAGATGTGGAGGACATCTTGACTGGCCAGATGAGGACATCTGCCGCTTCCTCCTGTAGGCGGGCAAGTAGTGATAAGGAGAGTGGCATGGGAGCTGGTGTTGTGAGCGGTCAGGCTCTTGACCCAGAGACCTCTAAGGACATCAGTGACGTGCAGACAGTACTTGATGATGATGATGTAGCTGATCGCACTTGGGAGCCGGGTGAATTAGGGGCTTCATCATCATCGGGAGAAGAGGGTGGCAGCTTGCTCGTGAGGCAGCGGCAGAGCCAGCAAGTTGCTCGTGTGGCCAGGGGTCAGCAGGGGGGCAGCAGTGGGAGGTTGGGAGCCAAACGTACCCGGGGTAGACCACCCGCTTCGCAGGAGCCTACCTGTCTGGAAAGTAGTGGTGCAGGGGTTCACAAAAGCAGCGGCGGTAGCAGTCAGTCAGTGCGGAGTGTTGAGGGTAAAATCACCTACTCGGAGGTGAACATGGCCATTTTTAGAATCTGTGGGCAGAAGGTGAAGCGTGACCAGGGTGCCAATGTTGGCACCACAGATCTGCGTCAACATATGCAGCGTCACCACAAAGTGGCCTAGGAGAACAGTGGCTCCGATGTGGTGGTCCAGCCTGCCGCAGCAACCACTGCATCACCCAATAGCACACACCCTATTTCAGGCAGTCAAGGCTCCACCACCTCAGCCGAAGAGAGATGTCTGTCCTTCCCATCATCTGCTGGTCCTGATGCTCCTGCTCCTCCTCCTACTCCTCGTCACTCATTCCATCAGCAATCGATCACCGAAGCGATTGCCAAGAGACAACAGTATGCGTGCACTCATCCAACGGTGCAGAAGCTGAATGTTCTCCTGGCCAAGTTGCTGGTGCTGCAGTCCCTCCCTTTCCAAGTGGTGGACTCTGCACCTTTCAGAGAACTGATGGCTTGTGCCGAGCCGAGGTGAAGAGTGCTAAGCCATCATTTTTGTGCCAAAAAGGCAGTACCAGCCCTGCACACGTATGTAGAACAGAAGGTGTGCCAGTCCTTGAGCCTGTCGGTGTCTGCCAAAGTGCACGGCAGCGTCGACTTGTGGAGCTGTAACTACGGTCAAGGAAAATACATGTCCTTTATGGCCCACTGGGTGAATGTGGTTCCTGCACAGCTACACCTTGGCCAGGTCACACTGCTCTCGCCTCCACACTCTCACGCAGTTGGTCCTGCGACAATGTCCGCCTCTGCCTCCTCATCCTCCACCGTGTCCTCAGCCTCCACTGCAGGGACAATTCACAGTGCCCCTCCATCATACCACATGTGCAGGGCACGGCGGTGTCATGCTGTTCTGCACCTCGTTCGCCTGGGCAAACAGAGTCACTAAGGGGAGGAAATGCTCAAGGAGGGCTGAGCCATGCACTGTGGCTCACATGTTCAATCTGGTTGTCAAGCGGTTCCTGAAGTCTTCCACCCATCTGCAAGACATCCTTAAAATGGCCAGGAAACTTTGCATGCACTTTAGCCACTCGTACACCGCAAAGCACACCCTCCTTGAGCTTCAGCGGCAGAACGGCATCCCCCAACAATAGGCAGATATGCAACGTTTCCACCCGTTGGAATTCCACCCTCCATATGTTGGACCCACTATACGAACAGAGAAAGGCCATAAACAATTTCTTGATGATCCAAGCAGATAGGAGTACTCCCCTGTGTAACTTCGATGTCAGCCAGTGGCAACTCATGCTTGGCACCTGCCGTTTACTCAGGCCCTTTGAGGAGGCCATGTTGTTTGTCAGTCGCCAGGACTACGGGATGAACAATGTCATTCCACTGCTTTATGTCCTGGAACAGATGCTGGTAAATCTAGCTGGTCATGTGACTGGAGACATGGTGCCTAAATCTCACGGCCACATGAGCCCTGTGGGGGCTGAACCGGAGGAGGAGGATATTGGAGCACAAGCAATGTGTAGAAAAATGGTGGTTTTTCTACACAGATGACAGAAGAGGAGGAGCAGGAGCAGCCAGAGGAGCTATAGGGCGATGAGGAAGACAAGGCAGAGGGCCCAGA
This sequence comes from Bufo bufo, assembly GCF_905171765.1. Lineage (NCBI taxonomy): Eukaryota > Metazoa > Chordata > Amphibia > Anura > Bufonidae > Bufo > Bufo bufo. The sequence goes on from NC_053390.1 coordinate 329,559,184, forward strand.
CACACCATGGCAGTATGCAGTGGAGATGGAGCCAGGGAGTCCCTCCAAGTCACTTGCACAAATGGCCCGATGCATGCTCACCTGCTTGCGTAGTGACAGCTGAATTGTCACCATTTGACAGAGGGATGACTTCTGGCTCTCCACCTTGTTGGAGCCTCGCTACCTGTCCAAAATGGGGGCCTTTTTTACACCCGCTAAAAGGGAGGACAAACTGAACTACTATAGAGACATCCTATGTAGTCCGCTGCCTATCTGCGCCATCATTTATCCTCTCGCAGGTCTGACCGGGGGGCCCTCTGCACTCATGTTCCTCTGCCATGGCTGCTGTGGCAGGGTGGGGGCGTAGGAGCAGTTCCATCTCCATGAGCAGCAACTTGAGTCTAGAGTCGCTGATGAGCAGCTTTCTCCACACTATGTCATCTTGCCACTCTGTGGTCTCCTGATGCTGCTGCCACCTCCACACTATGTCACCTTGCCACTCTGCGGTCTCCTGATGCTGCCACCACCTCTACACTAAGTCACCTTGCCACTCTGTGGTCTCCTGATGCTGCTGCTCCCTCAACACTATGTCACCTTGCCACACTGTCATTGTGTCACCCTGTGACCTCCTCCTGATGCTGCTGCCACCACCTCCACACTCTGCCATTGTGCCACTCTGTAGCCTCCTGATGCTGCTGCCACCTCCACACTGTCATTGTGCCACCCTGTGGCCTCCTCCTGATGCTGATGCTGCAACCTCCACACTTTGTCATTGTGCCACTCTATGGCATCCTGATGATGCTGCTGCCACCACAACACTGTCATTGTGCCACCCTGTGGCCTCCTCCTGATCCTGCTGCTGCCACATCCACATTGTCATTGTACCACCCTGTGGCCTCCTCCTGATGCTGCTGCCGCCACCTCCACACTCTGTCATTGTGCCACTCTATGGCATCCTGATGATGCTGCTGCCACCTCAGCACTGTCATTGTGCCACCCTGTGGCCTCCTCCTGATCCTGCTGCTGCCACCTCCACACTCTGCCATTGTGCTACTCTGTGGTCTCCTCATGCTGCTGCTGATGCCACCTCCACGCTGTCATTGTGCCGCCCTGTGGCCTCCTCCTGATGCTACTGCTGCCGCCACCTCCACACTCTGTCATTGTGCCACTCTGTGGCCTCCTCATGCTGCTGCCACCTCCACACTGCCATTGTGCCACCCTATGGCCTCCTCCTGATGCTGCTGCTGCCGCCACCTCCACACTCTGTCATTGTGCCACTCTGTGGCCTCCTCATGCTGCTGTCACCTCCACACTGTCATTGTGCCACTCTATGGTCTCTTCATGCTGCTTCCACCTCACTACTATGTCATAGGGCCACTCTGTGGACTTCTCATTCTGTTCCCACCCTCCCCACTTCATGACTGGGCCATTAATTTACCTTTCGGCCTTGCTGACATCATCATTTATTTGACCATTCTTCTGATCTGTCAGAAGGAAGGAAAAATTTGACGCACAACGGATCTTGTCTATGTAACAGCTGTAAGGCCTGCATGACATGGTCCCTATTTTGCATCAGAATTTGCTTATTATTTGGTAGCCAAAAGCAGTAGTGGGTACAAAACACAGAAGACATGCAAATATTCTATTCACCTGTCATCTCTGTTTTGGATCCATGCCTGTTTTTTTTTGCCTTTAGCATTAATGATAGATTACTGACCAAATGCTGACCAAGTAAAGGCAGATGCTTAAAAGACAGGATCCATATTTTGGGGGTTATTGTTCTGACGGATCAGAGGGAGGGCAAAATAATCAGTGACGTCAACACAAACTTACTGCTGACACCCTCCCCACTCTGTTGGGGAACTATACTTGTATAGGCGTTTAATAGAATAGGTTCTGTAGACATCTATGTGGAATCAGCTGTGTAAAAGGAGTGCGCTTCTTCTTCACACTAACATTGACTTGTAAGGCTGAGTTCATAAGTGAGTTATTTGGTCAGTTTTGGCCCGTGACTGCCCAAATAAGTGAGGTGTGCAGTGACTCTAAGAGCGACGCCTGTCATCTGCATGTCATACTGACTCACAGTATTATTTCACTACCACAGCAGACTCCCTATGCGTGTTACTGCAAGGCACAGTGTTCTACACCACTATAAAGGCTCTCTGCAGCCAGGAAATAGCCGTTTCTTAACGCGGTTCGCCACGAATAAGTTCGGATCGAACCAAATTTTTTCCAAAAATTCGGCAAAACGGCCAAATCAAATTTTTTAGAAATTCTCTCATCTCTAGCTACAAGATTTTACCTAATTAGCGCTCATCAGAACACAACATGTTATTAATGCATACTAATGATGATCTGTATGTACAGTATATAATGATATATCCTTATCTTATTCCTGAAGACTAAACATAAAAGTGCAGTGAATTTCTTCTTTTATTATCATTTCCTTAAAATCATGTATTTAAGGAGCACCTGTATTAAACCAGATGCTCATACAGTAATATTGTAAGGATGACAGTCAACGCTAATAGTGTATTTGTTTGATGATATCTGAGAAAACACACAGGGCAAGATTTATCAAAGCTGGTGGAAAGGAAAACTGGCTTAGTTGCCCATAGCAACCAATCAGATTCCACCTATCATTTTCCAAGGGAGCTTTGAGAAATGAAAAGTGGAATCTGATTGGTTGCTATGGGCAATTAAGCCAGTTTTCCTTTCCACCAGTTTTGATAAATCTCTCCCACAGTGCTAGACTGAATTCACAAGTCCATATTCCAGAGTCTGTGTGTGTCCTGGACTGACCATGGGTTAAATGACTCAAATTCACTGAAATAAACCCATGGTTGGTACAGGACACACGTGTGAACAAGTTCCAGTTCAAGCCTCAGGGAGTTACACTGTGTGCAGCTTGGATGAGATCGGTCCTAGTGTTATAAAACACTGAGCGACAGGTTTTCCATTAGGCCCAAGCCTAAGGATGGCCCTGTAAGAAAGGGCTACAGTTTTCAGGGTGCAGTGGTTTCCACTAACTGCTTATGTACAGTACATGTATTGCAGCTTTGTGTTGTAGGGCCGATTGAAAAGTACTTAAGCTAACTTCTGTGGAGGCTCAGTTTGGAGCCTTCATTGCAGATCCTGTCATATTTGTAACAGCGCAAGATGGGGCTCGACGGATGACATTATAAGTCAGTAGACTCCGTTGGGTGCCATTGGTGTCCGTCATGTAAAGAACTCAGCCCTCTGCCATTTTCAGTTTTCCTATAATGGAACAGAAAATGCAGATGTATGGTTCTCCTCCCTAGAAGCAATGCTTTTAGGGGGAAATAACTACATAATACAGCATCCAATCAAACATGTCACCAGTTTTTTTTTAACTCTGAGGTGCACAAAGGTATAGTATGAGCTGACAGACTTCTACGGGTGCTGTATTACAGATGTAATTCAGCACATATCCATGTATTAAAGACTAAGTTATAGCCATAATTATTTCTCTATATGTGTTGTACATCTCACCTTTTAGTAATATCGAGGGTCATTTATCAAAACTGGTTTAAAGTAGAACTGGCTTAGTTGCCCATAGCAACCAATCAGATTCCTCCTTTAATTTTCCAAAGGAGCTGTTCAAAATGAAAGGTGGAATCTGATTGGCTGTTATGGGCAACTAAGCCAGTTCTACTTTACACCAGTTTGATAGTGTCTTGAAATAATGTCTTTGTAATAGTTTTTATGTTAGCGCTATTGTTATGTAAATGTAAGACTATCACAAATGATGTAATGCTGTTTTTAAAATGCTGCCAGTTCTCAAAGTATGTTATGATCTCATCCGTGTTCCCTTTCCATGCATGCATCTCATTACAATCATCCCCATGAAGTAATTAATGTGGACATGAAAGATGTTGCTTAATCCCATTATTATTGAAATGACTGTGACAATCATCTTACCCTGTAGTAATCAGTGCTATAGACATCTCTAGACATTCCAAAATCTCCAATCTTCACTAAGAGGTTTTCTCCCACCAAACAGTTCCTTGTGGCCAGATCTCGGTGGACAAAGTGCTGAGAGGCCAGGTAAACCATACCTGCTGCAATCTGCTGAGCTATATAAAGCATCTGGGATTGAGTGAGCTCTGCAAGACGGTTTCCTTCTGCCATAAGAACAGCATCTGGTCCATGGGCCCTGAAAGTAGAGAAACAATGAGTTCATACAAAATACAACACGTTTCTAGACCCTTGTATAGCTTTGCAACACCGCATATAGGAAGATAATTCTAAATACTAAATATTTCAGGAATGCTAACTTAATGTGAATCTGTCAGCAGTTTTTACCATGCTGAACTGCTGACAGGAGTAGGTAGGAGCTCGGAAAATGGGAACAAACATACATCTTTAAGAATTTTTGGTGAGTTTTTTACTCATTTTCTGCATGATTGTAGGTACTTTTTAGATAAAGGTAATGAAAAGAAACATTTTTTAAAAATCACTAAAAATTCATAAAAATACAATTTGAACAATAGGTCATTTACTGATGTCATATGCCCTTTAAATGCACTGGAGGTATAATATTTGCTGATTCTTTTCTTATTACAGCATATCATTCACTAGGAGGTGTTTAGGGGTTAGTGCATACTGTTTTTGTTACTGGATTCAAACTTGTTTAATGCCTCCTAGTGATAGCTATGTGCAGCCAGAATTTTATCTTATAGAGATGAGCAAAATTCATTTCAGTCAACTTGGTCGAATTGTCCGTCAGATTCTATTCAGTCTGAATAAATTTAACCTTAATTGAAAGTGCCACAATTGCCCTGAAAGGTTGTGTATGACACTCTGGGACTCCTAGGACTGTATCCAATGCCTTTCAAGCTCTTTAGCGCCAAGACAGTATTAATAATGTCAAAGTGACATATATGGCTATATACAGCCTGTTGAAAAACAGACTGCACTGTTAGATTTTTTTTTAATGAAGAAATTATCCCTTTTTGGTAGCAGAGGCCATCTCTTTCTTTTGATCTGTAAAATGGTGACCACCCTTTTGAGCAATTTGTGTGGGGTGAATCAAAAAAGTTTCAGATTTGCTTACATTGCAATATTTTGGGGAAATTCATAACCAATTTGATTTGTGTATCTATGACCTTGTTGCCCAAAAATAAATCATTTGTCTTTTTACAATATTTATTCTGTAGTAATATCTTTCATGTGAATACGATGAAAATTATTTCTCACTGTCTTAAATAAACATTGTCTCCAAGATACAGAAAACAGATAGGTAGGTGCATCAAACATAAATCATATCACATAGTCAAAGCTAAACAGGTCATAAAGTAGAGATGTGACAACTATAAGATTAATGGTAGCTAGCCTAGCCGTAATGTGTAATAACTCATAATGGATACAACTTTAAATCAAATCACAACCAAATATAAATTTTTGTTGGCCCCAAAAAAACACACATTTGGCAAAAAAAGTATCTTATATAAATTTACTATTGTGTATATCTAATACTAGCACATTTTCTCCTAAATAATGGTTTATGTGTATAACTGGCTTGACCTGATATACATGTACATGGCTTCATTCAAGTCAAAATTAATAACCACCTTTATGAATAAAGTGCTAACAGATTGTGCTGTGATTTGCAATCAAAGTAGGCAGCATGCATTTAAAATGACAAACAGTGGAAATAAAAGCAATGACCCTGCCCTTAAACGCTTACAAATGAACTGCTTGCTGACAAAGGAAGACTCTACTTGTCTTGAGTGGCAGGCAGTAGCTGCATCATGGATAGTGTTGAGCGCGAATATTCGAATTGCGAGTTTTAATCATGAATATCGCCACTTCGAGAATTCGCAAATATTTAGAATATAGTGCAGTATATTAGTATTCGTGAATAGTGTTGAATATTCTAATCGCAAATTTATCGCGAAAATATTACATTGCCGATTTTCACAATCAAGTAAACAATCACTTGAGATTACGAATTCGCTAATTTATGGCAAATATTCGGCCACAAATTCACAAAATATCGCAAATTCGAATAATGCCTATGCTGCTCATCACTAACCATGGAGAGCATACATGGGTACTGAGACTATGCCCACCTGATCAGAAGCAGGCCAACCTCTATAGCCGCAACACTGCAGTAACAGAGATCACAGATTCTTCTGATGCCCGCCATTTAACATTTTGTATGCCAAGAAAACTGCTGTGGGGGCAACCACAGTGGCCTACAAAAGGCAGAGGAACTCTCGTAGAAAAAATGGGGCCTGCACCTACTGTATATATGGACAGATCAGATAAGGCTAGAATGTCATAGCTTACATTGGTGACTTTTCTATGCCTGGTGTAGTACATTCATAAATCTCCCTCCAAGTGCTTAAGAATTTAAGAGAAAATGCAAGGTCATTCAGGGCATTGGAAGTAAATAATAGGTTGGGTAGTGTTCATGTGGATGGTGCAAACCAGATCTCATATAAAAAAGAAGGAACAATTCCAGATCAAAGTCCCAATTGTGGGATTACATTTTCCAAATCCAGGGGCATAGAAATAACTCTCTTGGCATACACCTAAAACATGGTTTGGGTCAACTGCTTACTGCTGAATATTCATATAAAAAATAAAATCCTGTTTAGTTTATTCAGTCTCCATTTCTTTTCGCAGCATCCTTCCTTTGGACATAAAATCAAGATCTCCCACAGAGTGCAGATGTAAAAGCCACAATAATTTCAACTGTACTTCCTATACTCCCCCGAATCATTCTCCCTACAGTGAACTCTTTGCTCATACACTGTCTGACCTTCAACATGTGGTCTGGTGTCTGAAACATGAAGCTATGCTGCAGGAAATGCTGATGTTAAAATTCATTGAGGTCCCGAATACATTTCCCTAAGACAACCTCTAGGGGCACTAGAGGTCAGCAGTTTGTCTGCCTGCAAGTTATTTTCAGCAGCAGTTCTGCATTCAGCAATTAACAGACAGTGAAAAGAAAGCATCAGATCTATGTTTGGCTTATTCTTTTCACCTTGTTTACAGAAATTGAGAATTTATTTTTCTTCATTTTTTAAAATTATTCTTGCAGAGGCATTTTTTAGCCGAAGGGCATGATGGGTGAGAAGATTCAGTTTACATGTATAAATTGAATGATTTGGGCTGAGTGTTAGATTTCAGAAGTAAATCTGTATACAGTACAGTGTTAAAAAATGAAATAAGCCTTCTAATGTATGGTTTCATTGGTATCAATAAAACATTTTGCTTCATATCCAGACATGTTAAGTGTGTAGTTCAGCCCTTGCAACAGGAATGCTAATGGTGACCTTGCATGGTATGCTTCCCTCTGGATTCCGTATCTTTGCCATCAGAATCTGGTATCATGACACAAAGGAAGAAAGGAAAGGGGTAAAGGGTTTCTCTAGGCCTGGCAAAAGCTCTTTTTTGCTAATGCATTCCTGCCTTATCTTCATTCTGGGAAGGACAACTATACCTTGTATCAGGGCTCAACTGCAGACACACAGGGGATAGATAGATAAATAGATAGATAGATAGATACACTGACCAAAAATATAAACGCAACACTTTTGGTTTTGCTCCCATTTTGCATGAGCTGAACTCAAAGATCTGAAACATTTTCTACATACACAAAAGACCCATTACTCTCAATATTGTTCACAAATTGGTCTACATCTGTGTTAGTGAGCACTTCTCCTTTGCCGAGATAATCCATCCCACCTCACAGGTGTGGCATATCAAGGGGCCGATTAGACAGCATGAATATTGCACAGGTGTGCCTTAGACTGCCCACAATAAAAGTCCACTCTGAAATGTGCACAGTTTTGCCTTACTGGGGGAAAGGGTGTCAGAAAACCAGTCAGTATCTGGTGTGGCTACCATTTGCCAGACGCAGTGCAACACATCTCCGTCGCATAGAGTTGATCAGGTTGTTGATTGTGGCCTGTGGAATGTTGGTCCACTCCTCTTCAATAGCTGTGCGAAATTGCAGAATATTGGCAGGATCTGGAACACGCTGTCGTATACACCGATCCAGAGCATCCCAAACATGCTCAATGGGTGAGATGTCCGATGAGTATGCTGGCCATACAAGAACTGGGATGTTTTCAGCTTCCAGGAATTGTGTACAGATCCTTGCAATATAGGGCCCTGCATTATCATGCTGCAATATGAGGTGATGGTCGTGGATGAATGGCACAACAATGGGCTTCAGGATCTCATCACGGTATCTCTGTGAATTCAAAATGCCATCAATAAAATGCACCTGTGTTTGTTGTCCATAACATACGCCTGCCCATACCATAACCCAACTGCCACCATGGGCCACTCGATCCACAACATTGACGTCAGCAAACCGCTCACCCACACAACGCCACACACGCTGTCTGCCATCTGCCCTGAACAGTGAAAACCAGGACTCATCCGTGAACAGAACTCCTCTCCAACGTGCCAGACGCCATCGAATGTGAGCATTTGCCCACTCAAGTCGGTTACAACGACGAACTGCAGTCAGGTCCAGACCGCGATGAGGACGACGGGCATGCAGATGAGCTTCCCTGAGACGGGTTCTGACAGTTTGTGCAGAAATTCTTTGGTTATGCAAACTGATTGTTGCTGCAGCTGTCCGGGTGGCTGCTCTCAGACGATCATGGAGTTGAACAAGCTGGATCTGGAGGTCTTGGGCTGGTGTGGTTACACGTGGTCTACGGTTGTGAGGCCGGTTTGATGTACTGCCAAATTCTCTGAAACGCCTTTGGAGACGGCTTATGGTAGAGAAATGAACATTCATTGCACGGGCAACAGCTCTGGTAGACATTCCTGCAGTCAGCATGCCAATTGCACACTCCCTCAAACGTTGTGACATCTGTGGCATTGTGCTGTGTGATCAATCAGCACATTTCAGACTGGCCTTTTATTGTGGGCAGTCTAAGGCACACCTGTGCAATATTCATGCTGTCTAATCAGCACCTTGATATGCCACACCTGTGAGGTGGGATGGATTATCTCGACAAAGGAGAAGTGCTCACTAACACACATTTAGACAGATTTGGGAACAATATTTGAGAGTAATGGGTCTTTTGTGTATGTAGAAAATGTTTCAGATCTTTCAGTTCAGGTCATTCAAAATGGGAGCAAAACCGAAAGTGTTGCGTTTATATTTTTGTTCAGTGTAGATAGATAGACAGACAGACAAATAGACAGACAGATAGGTAGATAGATAGATAGATAGATAGATAGATATGAGATAGAATTAAGATAGATAGATACATAGATAGATAGATAAAAGATAGATAGCTAATAGATAGATATGAGATAGATGATAGCTAGATAGATAGATGGATACATAGATATATATGAGATAGATAGACAGACATATACAGTAGATATGAGACAGATAGATAAAAGATAGATAGCTAATAGATAGATATGAGATAGAGAGATGATAGATAGATAAATAGATAGATACATAGAAATATATTAGATAGACAGACAGATAGATATGAGATAGATCAATAAATAGATAGATAAACGATAGATAGCTAATAGATAAATATGAGATAGATGATAGATAGATAGATAGATAGATATGAGATAGATAAATATGAGATAGATAGATAGATAGATAGATAGATAGATAGATAACAGATAGATAGATGAATGAGATGTACTTAAAGGGGTTCTCCAGAAAACACATAAATATTACTGTATTATAAATCCCGTATTTTCCGGCATATAAGACAACTGGGCGTATAAGATGACCCTCAACTTTTCCAGTTAAAATATAGGGTTTGGGCTATACTCGCAGTATAAGACTACCCCTCCAACGCTATTTACTTTGGCAGGTAATTGTGCAATTTTCGTCTTTTGCCTCAGTACCATATTATGCCTTTCGAAGAATCTAGTGCACCAGGATACAGTGGCCTTAAATCTGTTGCTGTGATCTGGGTTACATTTGGCCGACTGAAGTGCAAACAAACGTATTTTATTTCGTGTCACTACATAACCGTTTTGGTGATGCTCATTCACCATGTCTGCTACATGTTTTTTCGAGTTCTGGCCAATGTGGGGTGCCTCTTCTTAATGCACACTTACCCCTTGGCATACTCTTTGATGCTTTTTCATTTGCTTTCCAGTCCCGAACCATCTTGTCTGTTACTCCATATTGTCTTGCAGCAGCGCAGTTATTATGTTCCATGGCAAAGTTTACAACTTTAAGTTTGAAACTGGCTTCATATTTCTTTCTTCTTGCTGGTAGAGCCATGATGGGGTCTTGACTGTTAGCCATTTGTATACTGTACTGTATGTACTGGTGCTGTACTTTATGAACCAGTAGAGATACTGGTGCTGTACTGTATGTACAGATACTGGTGCTGTACTGCATTCACCCCCACATGTATCTGCTCCCCAGATAGACTCTGTTTTTTCACCACAGATAAGATGCACACCAAACTTCATTAGAGATCCACCGTTCCAACATTAGAATTGGCTGAAGTGCAGATGCTCCTGCTTCCCCCTGCCTTCCCTCTGAATCACCTATCCAACCCAGTATTCAACAACCAGCCAATCACGGCAAGCGATGTACCGGTATTTTCTGTGCACACTGCATACAAAGCCTGCTTGGATTGGGTGGGTCAGCTCTCCCTGCCTGGCCAGCCCTCCAGTATTCAAGACGATTTGAGAGGTAGTACGCAATGTGATACTGCCGGCATGAGAGAACCACTGAGAGCAGGGAGAGGGGGCTGCTTCAGGAGCGGCTGGCCGGGATCCAGCGCACGGTGGCTCAGCTAGCCTCCAGTCCGGCTAGGAAGGAAGTTTCAGCACGCCGTATACCGGCATATAAGATGACACCTGGCGTATAAGACGACCCCCGACTTTTGAGAAGATTTTCATGTGTTAAAAAGTAGTCTTATACGCAGGAAAATACAGTATATTCACAAATACCTCACATTAGTTAAAATGTCCTGTTTTGTCTGGGGAGCAATCATAAAGATCATAACCCTTGACGAGCAGAGGGGAGGATGAGGCATCTCTTTTCCTCAGTGTTGTGAAGTAACTTGTCCTGCTGTGTAATTAGGACAGGTTTTGTGTGCATTAATAGGGTGGCGGCCATTTTATTTCTCCTGATGATTGCTTCATAGACAAAACAAGGCATTATAACTAATGAAATGTATTTGGGAATATATTTATAACAAAGTAATATTTAAGTATTTACATTTTGTTAATTCCCGGAGAACCCCTTTAACTCTCACCCACTACTGCTGCTATTGTGTTCTGCTGTGGGGTTTTTCCTCCCCGAATTTACTTAATTTACATACTTATTTACTGTACTCACTTGCACTAACATATTCTGCAGCGTTTTACAGTACATACATTATTACTGCTTGCTGTCCTCAGTGGGCTTCACAATCTAAGTTTGCCAACCCGTGTGGACATTCCCCAAAAGTAATATATGAAAATACCTGAATTTATCTGATATCGATGGCTATACAGTGAAATCTATGCAATGAGTGCAGTTTATGGTAAATTAAATTCTATTTTGAATAAAATGAAAAGTAGTATGTTAGAATAAGTAACAGTGAAGGCTGTTTAGAAAGTTATGTGTGACACTGGTTATTTTAGCAGTGTCTAACAGCATTACATCCTATTCTGGGCCCCTAGATGCTATGCCTGCTGTTCTTCTATGACTACATGGTTTATATCAGGCAGTATTCAGGATAATTTTGTCTTCATATGGAATGGATACAGCGCTCATGATGAGCTACTGGTATGCAGTTTGTATACCAATAGCGTGTAATTTAATTTAGCAAAGTGCAGATATTTTAAGCTAAACCTTGCCTAACCACATATCTGTGCTAGACAAATATATTTCAAGAGCATTTATAACAAATACTGAGATAATACTGGCCATAAAACTTTTTTTAAAGGGACTCTGTGACCATGAAAATGCTAATTTATGTGCAGGCAGCATTTTATAAGGCAGGAGAAGCTGAGCACATTGATAAATAGTTTTATAATAAATCATTCAGCAAAACTTGTAATTTACTCATTTAAATCCCTGATCATTCTGGGCATTGAAGTCCAGGAGGCGGTTCTATCAGTGACTGACAGCCTTCTCTCTATGACTGTGTATACAGAGATAGCTGTCAGTCACTGACTGAAGTCCAGGAGGCGGTCCTATCAGTGACTGACAGCCTGCCCTCTATGACTGTGTATACAGAGAAATCTGTCAGTCACTGACTGAAGTCCAGGAGGCGGTCCTATCAGTGACTGACAGCCTGCCCTCTATGACTGTGTATACACAGATAGCTGTCAGTCACTGACTGAAGACAAGGAGACGGTCCTATCAGTGACTGACAGCCTTCCCTCTATGACTGTGTATACACAGATAGCTGTCAGTCACTGATAGGACCGCCTCCTGAACTTCAAAGCCAAAAATGAGTAGGGATATAAATGTATAAAATACAAGATTTCTGAATCTTTTCCTATAAATCTATATATCAATCTGCTCAGCTCCTCCTGCTTTATAACATGCTGCCTGCAGCTCAGACACCATGTTCAATGTGACAGGTTCTCCTTAAGATCAAATATTTAATGTAGTATCATATGGATGTCATTGGTGCATTGATATGGATCAGGCTTTACTGTAAAATCTGCAACTAATAGGAACTCACATAATATGGCAAATTGGAAATGTACTTACAGAAGTTACTATTAACTTTCACGGTCAATACAATTGTAGGTAAAATGTTATAGGTGAATGGGAATAAAAATGTTCCAATATGTGACAGATCTTGAAATATTTCTCAATTTAACAATGCACAGGAGTAACAAGGAAGCAACCATGGAGGCAATACAACATTTTAGAAAGATGCCACTATTCCATCACTACAGTTTTTAACAGCACAGAATTTAGGGGCATACATATTTTTTTTTTTTTATGTCGACCTAATACCTAGGGTTTCTTCCTCCTTTCCTTGGCGTCTCTGAAACAGCACCAAAAAATGCTATATAGAGTATAGATGAGCAAATCCATTCAAACAAATCAAATTTATTACAATTTTCCCATAAATTTTGGTTTCCAACTAATCTGAATTGTTTGGGATTCGTCCCACCCAAATCGCATAAAATGGAGGCCTCTGCTTTGGGATAGTTTTTAAATTGGGAAAAAATTTTGACAGTGCAATGTTTTATTAAATAGGCTGTTTGTTACCACCAGTTACCATCCATTTACCCAATATATGTGACTATCACTTTGACATTAGTAAAGTCTTGGTGTTAAAGAGCATGAAAGAGGTTGGATGGAGTCTTTGTAGACCTCAAAATAAGTCTTAGCGTTAAAGAGCTTGAACGAGTTTGGATGCAGTCCTAGGAGACTTCAGAGTGTCATAAACAAGACAATTGGACCAACCAAATTTATTTGGACCAAACTGAATGACAGCCAATTTGACTGAATTGGACCCAAAACAAATTTCAGGAAATCCGCTCATTTCTAGCAAAAAGGAATAAGTAAAAAAAATGTAGCAGCTCATTAAGGGTAGGGCAGAAACTGCTCAGCCATTACAATTACAAAAAAGCCAACAATGAATTTAAGGGCTGCCGTGGTTGGAATCTGCAGTAGTTTTTTGTCATTGCCTCTCCATGTGCTCTAATCATGCTGGCCTGATTATGAAATTATCTGCACTTATTGCTAACTAACCTACCTTTTAATGCAGGTGGACCCCTATTGGCCGATGGACAACCATAGTCATTGCTCTGCCCGCTACCCTCACATCCATACTTCTGCAGGACACATAAAATGGCCTCCACTATATTATCTGAACCTGTGTATCCTGTTACAAGCCATTTCTTATTTCAATCAGTAAGTTGCACTTGGGTGTGGGCAGTTGGATATTATTGTTAGGAAAATGGCAAAGGCAGGATTTGGCAGGAAATAGCGAAATTTCAGAAAAACAGATAGACCACATGTCCACGTTATACATTGATTGATTTCAAAATTGAACATGCGATACGTAGTATACATTTACATTTTGGAAAACAACCTTGAACCTTGGTAACTGTTTCTAAAACATCTGTCGGCACCTTTTAATAGGTCTAATGTTTGTGCTGGTCATGCTTAGGTATTTTTTCTGTTTGTGCACATTTAGATTTTTTTAGATTATTGAATAACATGTAGAAACTAGTACAGAAAATGAAACAGTGATCTCACCCACAGCAAACTGCCAGCGCTATGATTTCATTTTCCAACCTACATTTCCATGTGTCTAGTTTCCATAAGTTGTAGCAGTAGTGGGCACAGACAGCAAAAGGCTCCATCCACAGTGTAGTGGCTGTGCCAGCATACTGCAGCTCATCTCTCATTCACTAGAATTGTCCAGCATGGTCAAAACACTGTGGATGGAGCCTTCTGCTTCTGGTTCCATCCACAGTTTTGTTTCTGGCACCGACAGCTGCCACAAACAGCTGATCGGTGGGGGTGCAAGATGTCAGACTCCCACCAACCTGATATTCCACTCTAAAGAGTGGAAAACCCTTTTAGGATGGCAATGGGCCCCATTTTTAAAGGGTCCCAGTGCAGCAACATAGGTTACAAATATGGTACGTCTGCTCAAGAGCAACACCTCTGTTCTTATTGGTACTAGCTTTTATACATGATTCCCGCAGTATACTTAGATAACCATCATTCAGTTGTCTTTTCATGTGGCCAAAACGTCCTAGGTGGAACAAAACAAGCTGCTCAAGTATTCCATATATTCTTTTTGGCTAACTGAACAGAAACATCTTGGCATATATTATATTACCTTAGGAATTTGTTCAGGTCTCCATGCAGCATGTACTCAAACACCATGATGAGCGGATCTCCCTCCACACACACTCCATAAAACTTTACAATGTGTTCATGTTGTAGGTTTGTTAGTAACTCTGCCTCCCGGTGGAAGTCTTTTCGGGCATTGTCACTTGCATCTTTCAGTGTCTGGAAAATAAATATACTGATCATTAGCACATACACTGATTGACAAAAAAAATAACACACCAAGGAGTTGTTGGAATCAAATGAACTTTACATGTGTGAATGTAATATATGTAAATGATTAAATAGTACAGTGGAAACTATACAACCGAAAGGAGGTTCTAGTACCATGTTGGGCCTTCTCTAGCCTGGATACAAGATGAGATATGGTTGGGCATGGAGGCATACAGATTCCGCATAGGATCCCACACAATATCTGCCCACAGATGTTGCAGATGGGCGTGATTGTCAGCACATTTATACTGGCCAGTTATCGCGAATTAGTGTTCATGTGAATGTTCGTTCCCAACTGAAGCAATTTTGAATTAATTAGAGTCCGAATCAAATCGGATGGTTGAATCAAACCTAAATAAAATTTACACAAATGTGCTTATCTTTACTTGGATACAATCATATTCAGTACTATAGATGAAAACATTATAGCCAATGTTTGTAACATCATTTGGATAGTTAATTACCGTATTTATCGGCGTATAACACGCACTGGCGTATAACACGCACCTTCATTTTAAGGGAAATTTCAGGGAAAAAAATTAAATTTCAAATTGTACTGCTATGGGGTGGGGGGATCTGTGGATGGAACTGTTATGGGGGGGATCTGTGGATGACACTGCTATGTCATCCACAGATCCCCCTCATAACAGTGTCCATTTCAAATTGTACTGCTATGGGGTGGGGGGATCTGTGGATGGAACTGTTATGGGGGGGATCTGTGGATGACACTGCTATATGTCATCCACAGATCCCCCTCATAACAGTGTCCCCCAATACACCGGGCCCCGCCGCTCACCGAAGTATTTATAAACGTGAATCCTTATCCTGTTATTAAGCTGCCCTCTCCCATGTTCCCATGTCCCCCCTGTATCCCCACAGCACTTACTTAAGCAGCTAAGCTTCCATAGCAGGCAGAGCGGACGGCACCAGTAACGTCACTCACTGACGTCGCGCGTCTGCTCCGCCTGCTTCATTCATAAAGGGGGCGGAGCAGGCGCTCAACGTCAGTGAGTGACGTTACTGCTGCCACCCACTCTGCCTGCTATGGAAGCTTAAGTAAGTGCTATGGGGATACAGGGGGGACATGGGAACATGGGAGAGGGCAGCTTAATAACAGGATAAGGATTCACGTTTATAAATACTTTGGTGAGCGGCGGGGCCCGGTGTAAGAGTACAGTGACTGCACCGGGCCCCGCCCCTAGTTACGGACTCCAGCCCCTCCTCTCTCCCGGCTCATACAGCACAGTCTGTGATGCTGCATCTTTGCCGGGCCGCAATGAATATCGGCGTATAACACGCATACATCATTTGCCCCCTATTTTCAGGGGGAAAAAGTGCGTGTTATACGCCGATAAATACGGTAGAATCATTACTTCTATGGCCATACAATCCAACCTTAAAGGGGTTATCCCATCTTAGACAATGGGGGCATATCGCTAGGATATGTCCCCATTGTCTGATAGGTGCAGGTCCCACCTCTGGGATCCGCACCTACAAGGAGAACGGAGCCTGGGAGAGTTGTGGCTGGAGGACCCCGGGTTTCCTGGGGTCCATCCACCACCAGGCGCAGCTCCCCGCCTCGCCCATTGAAGTGAATAGGAGCCACCGCTCTCATTCATTTCTATGGGGCCAACGGAAATAGCCAGCGCTCGCTATTTTCGGCGGCTCCATTGAAATTAATGGAGGGCGGCTGCACATGTGCAGTGCGCCCTTCTCAACTTTCTCCGCTCCGTTCTCCTTGTAGGTGCGGGTCCCAGAGGTGGGACCAGCACCTATCAGATAATGGGGGTATATCCTAGTGATATGCCCCCATTGTCTAAGATGGGATAACCCCATTTAAACCATCAATGTTTCTTTATGTCATCAGCATACAGTGATTGATGAGTGTAATTGGTTTGAGAGACAGTACATGGAAAAATATTGATAAATATCCGGATAAGCTCAAAGAACTTCTTTACAAAGAAAGAACGGAGGCTAACATCTATTCAGCAGGCTGAAAACTCCTGACGTAACTACCCAGCTGACCGGAGCAACAGGCCGTTCCTCCTGGCCGCATAAGACGTCACTTCCGGTATCACGTGGAACGCAGAAAATACATGCAGAGACTCAGGACGCCACAGCGGAGAGAGACGCCGAGGACCACGTGCGCACCAACGCCATCCAGGACCGGATCACCGCCTATACACAGCACGGTATTGTGAACATAGACATCGCTCCACAGTAGCTCCCTAAGACCCAGACTTTATGGGGTAAGACTGTTCTTTTATCAAAAGCGACTATTTTTCCCAGATATAAGCGGACATAGAGACTCAAAAATGGTGGCTCACCTCAGGCGGGGTTCT
This sequence comes from Bufo bufo, assembly GCF_905171765.1. Lineage (NCBI taxonomy): Eukaryota > Metazoa > Chordata > Amphibia > Anura > Bufonidae > Bufo > Bufo bufo. The sequence goes on from NC_053390.1 coordinate 329,576,527, forward strand.
GGATAAGGTGCTTCTAGCCCAATATAGAGGAACACCCCTCCTCTAGTATTGAATATAACTGAAAGCAAAATCAGGGCGAGCACTCAACACTTGGACCAAGGAAGTAATGAGTTAAATATTTATTAAATCACAATACATAACACGTGTATATTTCAATCATAAAATCTAAAATCTAGAAATAAAATACATAGTATCAAAAAAACACATGAAAGGATAAGTGAATAGTACGGTCACTGGTAGTCAGAACAACTGGTATGAATGTGGTCAACCTGAGGGTTGTTGGCAACCTTGCGCTTCACTGTCCCGTGCGCACTTGAAATAATCAATGGGTTTCGCTGGCTAGTGTTATGTTATGTTACTAAGTCCTTATATAGCGCTCTAGAGGAACTCAATCCGATCGAAGCGCTTGTGGACGGCTGCATTGGTGGGCCCCTACGTCATCCTACACAAATAGCCAGGTCTTAACCAGCTTCCTGAATTCCAGGTAATCAGGTATAGTTCTAATATGTTCTGGGAGGGAGTTCCAGATCTTGGGGGCTAATACTGAGAAACGTCTGTCCCCCCTTGTCTTGAGGCGGGTTCTTGGCACCGACAAAAGGGAACCACTGACGAAGGGAAAGAGTTCCCGAAACGCGTCTGGGCCGCACACCTGTGACAGAAGTATCTCCGCACCCTATGCATGGCCATGCAAAGACTACTATAAGTGGAAGAATTTGGATTCCTAGGACGCCGAGTGCATAATCTGTAAAGTAGCGCTTTGTGCCGTCCAGGATACACATCACCTCCGAAATCCCGCGAGATCCGGGAACAGCGCATCACAGCAGCTACCATCCAGACGCCGGAACTATTCCTTGCCGCTTACCCACCGCACACGTCCATAGAGACGTCCTCGGGACTTATCAAGAGGAAGGTAGGAACACTATATGTGTATACTGTATGCGACGAGGCATACAATTTGAAAGTGTACAGCAACTTGATTGAAATTACCGGCATCTAAGGACACTGAGGCACGTGTCTGTATAATAGCAGGTACTGTTTGATTCACCTGCCCAATTGCTACACTAGCGCTGGAATAGCGCACACTAGCCAGCGAAACCCATTGATTATTTCAAGTGCGCACGGGACAGTGAAGCGCAAGGTTGCCAACAACCCTCAGGTTGACCACAATTATACCAGTTGTTCTGACTACCAGTGACCGTACTATTCACTTATCCTTTCATGTGTTTTTTTGATACTATGTATTTTATTTCTAGATTTTAGATTTTATGATTGAAATATACACGTGTTATGTATTGTGATTTAATAAATATTTAACTCATTACTTCCTTGGTCCAAGTGTTGAGTGCTCGCCCTGATTTTGCTTTCAGTTATAAGCGGACATACATCGGTGTAATTTTACTTCATTTTATTTTATTCTCAAGCAGACCACTTCACTTGGTCTCTATATTTATATATTGTGCACATTTACAAGTTTTAACAAAGACCTCTTTGCAGACTGATCACCTGCATAAGTAGGCTAATTATCTTTTAGCAGGGTATACATACAGTACATCTGATTACCCACCTTATAACTTGTGGCTAATACACCACTATAATTGAAAGATTTAGTGGTGCATTTTATATGCAATTAATAAATAACCGTTTATATATTATACCTGCAGTCTGACTATCTATATACCCAGCCATTTGAGTGCCCTCCACCTTTTGAATTTTCTATAGTGTACTCAATATATTGGCAATAGGTGCTGCCATTTAGAGAGAGCACCAACCCGTGTCTTGCTGACAGTAGAGCCTCTGTAACCCCCTCTTCTTCTACGAGTGTAATTTCCAGCCTGTTAATATGTACTATGCCTGGTTGGGAAGAAAGCCTCCACAACAATCCAAAACAATAGTCTTCTTTAGGCTACTTTCACACCAGCGTTTTTGCTGTATCCATCATGGATCTGCAAAAACGATTCCGTTACTGATAATACAACTGTCTGCATCCGTTATGAATGGATCTGGTTGTATTATCTTTAAAATAGCCATGACCTTTGTTGGGCGAGAATATTAGAATCGTGAATATTAATCGCAAATATCGCCACTTCGAGAATTCGCGAAGATTTAGAGTATAGTGCTATATATTCGTATTTTCGAATATTTATCTGAACCCATGATCCCTGCCTGCTTCTTGCTTGTGGGCCAATGAGAAGGCTGCAATGTCTATGTCTGAGCTTAGCAACATCCCTAGCAACCAATAGGAAAGTTGCCTACCCCTTACTATATAAGAACCTCCCCAGCAGCCCTTGTATGCAGTATTTTGCAGATCTGAGAGAGACAGCAGTGTTATTGCTGTGCTCTCTGCTTTGCTGTGTCATTACATTAGTTAATTAGCTCATATATATAATACAGATAGTTAGTGGTAGATAGTCAGTGTAGGTTATATCCTGATATAGTGTAGCTGTTGCAGTGCAGTGTGTTAGTTAGTGTGATAGGCAGCGCCGGTTTTAGAAAAAATTTGGTCCTGGGCAAAATCAAAAGTGGGGCCCCAAATCTTGTAATAATGTGCTAAAAACACAGTCCGACACCTGACACCCCCGCCAATTAGCTGTTTGAGCAGATGGCACGTGCTGTTTACTGCTGCTGTCCCATAGACATACAGGGGTAAGCAGGAAGAGAGAAGGGAGAGGACACGTGCGCACAGCGCACGCCGTCTCCTCAAACAGCTGATCGGTAGGGGTGCCGGGTGTCCCTACAGTACCCTAGTAGTAATAATATAACCATATGGCCACTTTAACACGAGCGAGTTTTCCGCACCGGTGCAATGTGTGATATGAACGCATAGCACCCGCACTGAATCCTCACCCAGTCTGTGTACATGAGCGTTTTTTTTCACGCATCAGTTCTGCTTTGCGTGAAAAACGCAGCATGTTCTATTATCTTCTTTTTTCTCGCAGCCCTGGCCCCATAGAAGTTAATGGGGCTTCAGGGAAAAACGCATTGCATCCGGAAGCAAGTGCGGATGCAATGCATTTTTCACTGATGGTTGCTAGGAGATGTTGTTTGTAAACCTTCAGTTTTTTTATCACGCGAGTGAAAAACGCATCAAAATGCATTGCACTTGCGCGGAAAAAACTGAACAACTGAACGCAATTGCAGACAAAACTGACTGAACTTGCTTGCAAAATGGTGCGAGTTTTACTGAACGCATCCAGACCTCATGTGAAAGGGGCCTAATGCTCCCAGTGGCTCTAATGTCCCCCTGTAGTGCCTCCCACTAGTTTCATATAATGCTCCCTCCCATAGTGCCAGTATATATAATGTTCCCCCGTAGTGTCAGCATATAATGCACTGGTTGTAAAAGACGGGATGGCAACTGAAGAAGAGTCACCCAGTCTGAACATGGGCAGAGAACGGGCGGACGCGTTTTTCACTGAATGTAATTCCCGAGACACACTACAATCATTGAGCACTAAGGCTCTGGAAATGCGTGTCACTAACCTTGCCGATAAAGAGGTTTGTATATTCTGGACAGTAAACTCACTCAAATCATACAATATGAGTGTCAGAGTTCCCAGAGGACTCAGAATTTATAAGGAACTCCTCCAATATAAGGAGGATGAAACATTCGCAGCAGAGTGGAAAAACATATGAATTTCTCCTCCCAAATACTTGCTCTGAATCAAGAATGCAAAAAGTGAACTAGCATTAAGATTGACTGAAAATCAACTGACTACCTTTGAAAAAAGACTTAACAAAAAACTAGTCAGTACACAGTCTGATATTAAGGAAAGGAAGAAAGAAAATTTTTTGACAGACAAATGCGACTATGATAGTGGACTGGTACAAAAGAAGGCAAAGAAGAAGACGCCCACAAAGGAAAATTAGAAGTGATTACTGGACAACTGACAGTGATTCCAGTATGTCTGACGATACTAACAACACTCGAAGTACAACAGAGAATATGCCCCCTTTAGACGCAGTACAAGAAGAGGAAGGAAAAGGAGAAAGGAGACCAGCAAGGAAATAAGCACGCAACAGGAAACAGGTGTCATGGCGTCAATGACATCCTTTTCCACCGTTGTATCTGAAGATAATCTTGTAATCAACCTGACTGCACTTCAATTAACACCTTCCTGTATAAGTGCCCTTAACAAAGGGCTTGGCTTCAGCCTAGTAGAAAACTTCAATCCAGTAACATTCGAAATAGATCTATTCAAAGCTATACGCAAATTACAACTGCATAAAATGTATAGTAACTCCCCGTCTACATCAGGGTCTAAGAGAGAGGGTGAAATCCCGGCCCACACGAATGTGCAGTGCTTCAAAATAGATGAAACCTATGTATGAAATGGAAATTGCCTGTTTAGAATTTCTAGCTGACACAGAATTAGCATCGACATCTTCCACAAACAAATATTAAGAGATGTAAAAACCCTGGTGTACCCCAGAGTGGAGAATAATACCACCAAGGAAGAATTGTCTGCAATTAATTGGTTAGCCAATAGGGATGATGTCGTAGTGAAACCAGCAGACAAGGGGAGCAATATTGTACTTCTTACTAAGGAATACTACCTACAAGAGGCACATAGACAGCTGGGAGATACCTCTGTCTACTCCAAGCTTGAAAACGATCCTACCCCTGCTATCCAAGTACAACTCTGTGAGTTGCTAACACGTTATATTGAGGTTGATTTTTTTACGGCCCGTATCATGGATTGGCTTGTGCCACCATTCTCCAAAAAACCCAGGCAGATCTATGGTACGGCCATGGGCACACCCGTGTCTTGCACGTTCGCCAATTTATATTTGGCAGTCTTTGAGGACCGCTATGTTTGTTCTACCTCAAATCCATATTTGCAGCATATAAAGTGGATGATGTCTTTATGGTATGGCAAGGTTCGCAACAGGTGTGTGAGGAATTTGTCCAGTTCCTAAATCATCATAATGAGATGAACATGAAATTCACAGTAAACTTCGGAGGCACCACATTGGATTTCCTCGACGTACGGGTGACAATTGACGAGGGCACCATAGTCACCACCGGTTTTCGCAAACCAACTGCCACAAATTCTTTACTCCACTATGACAGCTATCATCCACGTAGCGTAAAACAGGCAGTCCCATATGGACAATTTATACGCTTGAAACGTATCAATAGCACAGAAGCAGGGTACACATTGCAGGCTCAGGAATTGAAGGAGAGACTCCTACACAGAGGATACCCGGAATCAGAACTAAACGTAGCTTTAGAAAGAGTGAGTAATTAAAGAAGAAAAGCAATTCTAGAAAAAACACTGCAGATAGGTTTGCATTTGCCTTTAAATACAGTCCTCTAGCAGATACTATTAAACAGGTTATACTTAAAAACTGGGACATCCTCCAAAATGAAGAGGGGCTCCAGGATTTAACCTATAACAAACCTCTTATCACTTTCAAAAGGTGTCACACGATTAAAGATAAACTGGTGAGGAGTAGGCTTAAGGAGAATAGAACTAGAAATTGGCTCACTGAACGTATACCAATAGGAATCTACAAATGTAGGGACTGTTCTTTTTGTCAATATGCTTTACAGGGCAAATATTTTTTCTTTGCAGGTATTAGGCATGGGGTAAAACAATTCACCACATGCAGGACTAAATATGTGGTATACCTGGTACTATGCTCCTGTGGATCCTTCTACATAGGGAAGACCATCCGCCCTATGTATGAGAGATTCAGGGAGCATATCAACTCAGTTAGGTCAGGTAAAGGTTGCACCAGGCTTATTGAGCATGTCCGTAATAAACATGATTACAACACGAAATGCCTAAAATTTGCAGCCCTTGAACACGTCCCCGCCCCAGTACTAGGTGGAGATAGAGACCGCCTCCTTTTGCAGAAGGAGGCGGAGTGGATTATCCGCACTGCCACCATGGGTCCTTTGGGACTAAATGATCGAAATGATCTAAGTGTGTGTTTACGCAGATAGAGTATTGAGCATGTGAATATAGATATAGATATAGTTAGTGTCAGGGAAAGTTATGTCTATTACCCTACCTCGTTTTTGAAATAAACGAGGTATATGTTTTTAGCGTCGGTGGTTGCCGAGGCAACGTGGACGCATTTAAATGAGCGCATGGGTAGCGCGACTAGGTCAGAGGCCAGAAGAAGCGCAGGTGTGCGAAACGGCAGTCGCCAGCTGATCACTCAGTGTTTGTACGCATTTGTCCGCCCCAGCCCGCTGTAACTCCTATTCCGCTTTTGTAATAAAGAAGAATCTTGCTGCAATTTGGTGAGTGCCGCTATCATTATTCTTTCTTCACTTGGATCGTCTTATGGTATACTGTGGACTTGTTAGATAGCAGAGCACCACTATTCATCGCAATATTTGACTGGGTCACACAATCCTACGTCCCGCACCTGATAGTGTTGTACACCAGCAGTACCGACTCATACTTCTCCATAAGCTGCATATAATGCTCCTCCATTGCTCCATAGTAGTGCCAGGTATATATAATGATCTCCTTCACCCCTTTCCTGGTGCCCTCAGCAGTGCGGATATTTAGTAAAAAATAAAAAAACTCACCTCACTCCCGTTTTCCCCGCCTCTGTTTGCGATGCAGACCACAGTGTTATCTGCGCCCCCTTTATGGGTAGCGAAGTGGTGCCCTAGGCAGATGACTACCCTTCCCTATCCATCGTCCCGGCCTTAATGCAGAGCACATTTCCACAGGAGGTATAACAGGAGAGGACCATGACTCCCAACATGTCTAAGCCATTATTATTTAATATCAGAGCACATTACAAGGGGACATACTGTATAAGAGCATGGGATTACAACTCTGAGCATGTCCAAGCCGTTATTATGTAATATCAGAATACATTATAAAAGGAGATATAAGAGGAGAGGACTACAACTCCCAGCATATCCAGGGTGTTGTAATGTACCCTGATATTACATAATAATGGCCTGGACATGCTCAGAGTTGTAGTCCTCTCCTGTTATGCCTCCTCTTGTAATGGACTCTGATATTACATAACAAGCTGGACATGCTGGGAGTTTTTGTCCTCTCCTCATACCTCATCTTGTAATGTACTCTGATATTATATAACAGGAGGTATAAGAGAAGAGGACTACAACTCCCAGCACTTACATTGAATCCTTCACTTCTTCCCATGCATCACTGGTCTTCTTCTTCATTACTTTACTGCACTGATTAGCTCCTCCTCCTGTTCTGGTCACATGATGGTGAGGTCATCGCAGGGCCTTCACCCCCCTCTTCTACGCTGAGCTCCGCCTCATGCACGTGACATCATGGCAGGTCCTACAGCTCCAGTAGAAGAGTGTTGCTGGTGTCCGGAGCTGTCAGTTTGCAGAGCAGCACTATGGTAATGACTTGTGTACAGGAAGGGGGCCTTACACTGAATTGTAAAGTGCAGCTGTTCAGCTGTCCGCCCGTTTTCTTCCACGGACGTTCAGCTGAACAGCAGCACTGAAGCAGGGGGCCCCTTAGACGATGAGGGCCCGGAGCAATTGCCTAGTTTGCCCCCCCAACGCCCTGGTAATAAATTCTGCTGTCCATACATACATGCTACAGACATAGTGCTGTGATGTCACAAGTTCACAATAATACTTAGTGCACCAATCAGTAATATGAAGTTTCACATATGCGCCAAAATATTTTTATCATTAGTGCCGATTAGTGCAATCGCGAATATATTGGAGCACTCTATCTGCATATAAAGCCATGCCAAACATTTTCACCAGTCTCAAGAAGCTTCTAGCAGCTTGGAAAATGTAGCAAAAGTGACCCACACCTGTATTGCGCGCGCATTACACGAATATTACATTGCCGATTTTCGCAATCAAGAAAATATATGACGAATATTCTACAAAATATTCGCGAAATATCGCAAATTCGAATATTGCCCCTGCCGCTCATCACTTGCCATGACGGATCTTTCTCTAAAATCATTGCAAGTCAATGGGGAAGGGATACGTTTTCTTTTGTGTCAGAGAAAACGGATCCATCTCCTTTGACTTACATGGTGAGTCATGACGGATCTGTCTTGCTCTGCATCCCAGGACGCACTCTAAAACGCTGCTTGCAGCACTTTTGTGTCCGTCATGGGAATGATTGAAATGGAACAGAATGCATTCTGGTGCAATCCGTTCCCTTCAGTTCAGTTTTGTCCCTATTGACAATGAATAGAGACAAAACTGAAGCGTTTTCCCCACTATTGAGATCCTATGACGGATCTCAATGGCGGAAAGGGAAAGCGCAGATGTGAAAGTAGCCTTAGTTATTTGGATACACTGACTATCTCCCACTAACTATCTGTATTATATATATATGAGCTAACTAACTATCTAATGTAATTTGATAAGGCAGTGATGCCCATCCTACTGCCAGCGGGCCACATCCGGCCCACGAAGCTGTGTCATGTGGCCCGTGCAGCAGAGGTAGCAATTTTACTCCCTGTAAAAAGTCTAAGGCGCAGTGAGCGCTGTGAATGGCACGGGCAGCGCAGCAATGCTGCCTGTGCTTGAAATAACCAATAGCAAAGCTCCTCACAGCAAGAAGCTTTGTTATTGGTTATTTTGGGCGGGTGCTAGAGAGATACATGTCCTATAGGAGGGGAAGCCGGCGGGAGCTGGAGGGAGGAGGGGCCGGCTCCCGGGGATGACTGCAGCAAGGAGTGACGGGCGCGATGCGCAAGGACCCTGGCAACTGTGGCCCAAGTTGGTGCTCAACAAAACAAGCTGTGACCTGAAAAAGGAAGATAATGCCACCCCAGGCTGAAATAAGATCCTGGAAGCAAGCAGAGTAGCTGTTGACGTCCAAGTTACCAGGAAACCGTGTCTCCTTCCATCCACCGCAGCATCCAAGTTTGTTCAGAAACAGTTTGTGCAATTCAAATTAGTTGGAAGAGAAGCAATAGCAGCACTGGTCCAGAAAAGATCAGCCCCATCTCAATAATGGTTAAAGGTTTGATTTAATCCTGGCTCCTTTTATATTATATTAATAACCCTATAATAGACCTAAGTAACACATTCCCTCTCCAACAACATTCTGTGTTATGGCTTCATAAAATCTAACAGCATCCATAAACCTTACATTTTACTCATGCCACTCCATTCTCCTGATCATGACCTTAATCACACACACTGCGCCACAAACATCGCACTGATGTGTATAGTGCAGTGTGTGTGATGCATGTGGTGCAGTGTGTGATGCATGTGGTGCAGTGTGTGATGCGTGTGGTGCAGTGTGGAGTGCCACGTGATAAAGTACAGGGAAGATCCGCCATATTGCACTGGACATTATCACTTGGCTATAATTGTCTGCTGTTATTCAGATCAGTAATGGTCCCCCACATAAATACTCCCTTCTTTGGCCCCGTTCATACTACCGCTATTTATTTATGTTGTTCTGCTCAGTTACCTGAGCAGAAAAACAAAAATAGCGGAAGTACTGGATGTGCCCCTTCACAGTGGTGATGTCCAGATGTGCCCTCTTCACAGGGGTAATGCCCAGATGTGCCCCCTTCACAGAGGTAATGCCCAGATGTGCCCTCTTCACAGGGGTAATGCCCAGATGTGCCCCTTCACAGTGGTAATGCCCAGATGTGCCCCCTTCACAGTGGTAATGCCCAGATGTGCCCCCTTCACAGGGGTAATGCCCAGATGTGCCCCCTTCACAGGGGTAATGGCCAGAAGTGCCCCTTCACAGGGGTAATGCCAGATATGCCCCCTTCACAGTGGTAATGCCCAGATGTGCTCCCTTCACAGTGGTAGTGCCCAGATGTGCCCCCTTCATAGGGGTAATGCCAAGATGTGCCCTCTTCACAGGGGTAATGCCCAGATGTGCCCCCTTCACAGGGGTTATGCCAAGATGTGCCCCTTCACAGGGGTAATGCTCAGATGTGCCCCTTCACAGGGGTAATGCCCAGATGTGCTGCCGTCACAGGGGTAATGCCCAGATGTGCCCCCTTCACAGTGGTAATGCCCAGATGTACCCCCTTCACAGAGGTAATGCCCAGATGTGCCCCATTCACAGTGGTAATGCCCAGATGTGCCCCCTTCACAGGGGTAATGCCCAGATGTGCCACCTTCACAGGGGTAATGCCCAGATGTGCGACTTCACAGTGGTAATGCCCAGATGTGCCCCCTTCACAGGGGTAATGCCCAGACGTGCCCCCTTCACAGTGGTAATGCCCAGATATGCCCCCTTCACAGGGGTAATGCCCAGATGTGCCCCCTTCACAGGGGTAATGCTCACATGTGCCCCTTCACAGTAAAAATGCCCAGATGAACCCGCTTTACAGTAAAAATGCCCAGATGTGCCCCATCACAGAAAAAATACCCAGATAGTTGCCCCTTCACAATAGTAATGCTCGCACGTGCCCCCTCACAGTGTTTGCATTTATTCCTGGCAAAGCTACCTGGGTCCGGCCCGTGAAAATTATACCATGTCTAGTGCGGCCCTCAGACGAAAAATGGTAGGGCACCACTGGGATATGGAATAGGATCCAGTTGAAAGCACAGAGCACAGCAATGACACTGCTCTCTCTTAGCAGAAAATGGCTGCTGGGGAGGTTCTTATATAGTAAGGGGTAGGCAACTTTCCTATTGGTTGCTAAGGATGTTGCTAAGCTCAGACAACGATATTGCAGCCTTCTCATTGGCCCACAAGCAAGAAGGGAGGTGTTGATATTCGCGATTAGAATATTTGCGATCAATACTACTTCTTTGTTCCAGTACTTAATGCATACATACAAATGGGAGCAAGATATTAACTGGTAATATATTACCTTTACTGCAACAAGTATCTTATCCTGTTCAGGGTACAAGTTATAGCATTCTGCAAGAAACACTTTGCCAAATGCACCTTCTCCCAGTTCTCTCTTCAAGACGATGTTATGTCTCTTTATATGTTGGACAACTGTAATGATAAAAACAGTACAGTTAGTATATAGACATAACTACACTGCTCTTAGACACTATGAGAACATTTTAGACATTATTATTTACATATGTATAGAGGATAATGCTCATATATTTTATATACTGGACTCCAAGTGGCTATTATTGGCGTTATCTTGTGTAGTAAAATCACAGCAAAGGTATTTGTGAAGGTAAGCAATATTTTTATTTTCAGAAAACGTGAAAAGCGGCTTTCTTTTTCTTATTGCGAACGTTTTCGGCCGATAATTCAGCCTTCGTCAGGCACTGTGCCGCTGGAGGGTAGAGGTACAGATGAAGTAACACCAATTGTGGTAAAGAGGGGGTCAAAAGACCGCCAAGAGTGGTTGGTGTAAAAGAGCGGTTCCTTTCCCGCTCTTTAAAAAGGATCGCGGGGCCGGTATACTGTGGGCGTTATCTGCCATGTTCTGTAAAGATTTAATTGTTATAGGTCACATTCCATATGTCCATATCTTCCTTGTTAATTCAAGACATAAAGGACATAGTTAACATTCCATGTAGAGACCAAACCGGACAAGATATAGACCAGGGATGGCCAACCGGTGGCTCTCCAACTGCAACTCCGACCATGCCCTGCTGTAGGCTGAAAGCTGTAGGCAGTGTGTTCATGCTGGGATTTGTAGTTTTGTAACAGCTGGAGAGCCTCAGGTTGGACATCCCTGATATAGACTATATCACTTTAATAGTTGTTTTATTGCAGAAACTAAACGATGGGAGGTTAATGTCCAACCGTATCTTTGAGAAAAGGTATTTTGATTGGGTTACATCTTGCACATGAACGTATATCTGAACCCCTTTAGGACCCACACCGTACATGTACGGCGCAGATGTCCGTGACTTACCATCGCCGTACATGTACGCCACGGTGATCGAGCGGGGGAAGGAGATGCGCCCACCTGATCAGCAGCAGGGGTCTGGCAGTCACTGATAGCTGGATGCCTGCTGCATGCGCCGGCATCGGTGAAATCACAGATGTCGTCATATTAACCCCTGCATAGCTGCGGTCAGCGCTGACCGCGGCACGTGCAGGCTTCAGACATGTGCGTAGTGGTCATGGGGTCGCCGTGCTGCTGTGACGGGGACCCGATGGCAGGGAAGGCAGCCCTATGCCTTCCTATGGCATCGTGGCTGCCTTCCGGGAGAGCCTGTGAGATCCATGCCCCTGGATCTCACAGGCAAGCAGGCTAAAGTGTATTACATTCAGTAAAACACTTACAGCCAATGCTTTACAATACACAAGTATTGTGATTCATTGTAAAGGGGATCAGACCCCCAAAAGTTGAAGTCCCAGAGTGGGACAAAAAATAAAGTGAAAAAAATAGTAAAAAAAAAAAGTTTTACAAAAAAATTAAAGTTTCAAGTAAAGAAAATAGCATCCTTTAGGTATCTCCTATTAGGTATTGCCACGTCCGTATCGACCGGCTCTATAAAAATATCACATCACCTAATCCCTCAGATGAACCCTGTCAAAAAAATGAAATAAAAACTGTGCTTAAAAAAAAACATTTTGTCACCTTACATCACTAAAAGTGCAACACCAAGTGATCAAAAAGGCATATGCCCCCCAAAATAGTACCAATCTAACTGTCACCTCATTCCGCAACACATGAGCCCCTACCTAAGACAATCGCCCCAAAAATAAAAAAAAACTATGGCTCTCAGAATATGGAGACACTAAAACATATTTTTTTTTGTTTAAAAAATGCTTATTGTGTAAAACTTAAGTAAATAATAAAAAGGATACATATTAGGTATCGCCGCGTCCGTAACAACATGCTATATAAAAATATCACATGACCTAACCCCTTAGGTGAACACCGTAAAAAAATAAAAATAAAAACGGTGTCAAAAAAGCCATTTTTTTGTCACCTTACATCACAAAAAGTGTAATAGCAAGCGATCAAAAAGTCATATGAACCCAAAATAGCACAAATCTAACCGTCACGTCATCCCACAAAAAATTAGATACTACCTAAGACAATCACCCAAAAAAGAAAAAAACTATGGCTCTCAGACTATGGAGACACTAAAACATGATTTTCTTTTTGTTTAAAAAATATTATTGTGTAAAACTTAAATAAATAAAAAAAGTATACATATTAGGTATTGCCACGTCCGTAACGACCTGATCTATGAAAACATTACATGACCTAACCCCTCAGGTAAACACCGTTAAAAAAATAAAAAAAAAACGTGTCAAAAGCCATTTTTTGGCACCTTACATCACAAAAAGTGTAATAGCAAACGATCAAAAAGTCATATGCAACCCAAAATAGTGCCAATCAAATCGTCATCTCATCCCGCAAAATTTATACCCCACCTAAGACAATCACCCAAAACATTAAAAAAAATATATGGCTCTCAGAATATGGAGACACTAAAACATGATTTTTTTTTTGTTTCAAAAATGATATTATTGTGTAAAACTTAAATAAATAAAAAAGTAGACATATTAGGTATTGCCACGTCCGTAACAACCGGCTCTATAAAAATATCACATGACCTAACCACTCATGTGAGTACCGTCAAAAAATGTAAATAAAAACTGTGTTAAAAAAAAAAAAAATTGTCACCTTACATCACTAAAAGTGAAACACCAAGCGATCAAAAAGGCGTATGCCCCCCAAAATAGTACCAATCTAACCATCACCCAATCCCGCAAAAAATAAAACCATACTTAAGACAATCGCCCAAAAAAAAATAATATGGCTCTCAAAATATGGAGACACTAAAACATCATATTTTTTTTCAAAAATGCTGTTATTGTGTAAAACATAAGAAAGTCGCCCAAAAAATACGGCTTTCAGAATACTGTAATTTTTTTTTTTTAAATGGTGTCAAAAAAGCCATTTTTTTTCACCTTATATCACAAAAAGCGTAATAGCAAGCGATCAAAAAGTCATATGCACCCCAAAATAGTACAAATCTAACTGTCATCTCATCCCGCAAAAATGATACCCTACCTAAGACAATCGCCTAGAAAATAAAAAAAACTATGACTCTCAGACTATGAAGACACTAAAATGATTTTTTTTGTTTCAAAAATGATATTATTGTGTAAGACTTAAATAAATAAAAAAAGGAGACATATTAGGTATCGGCGCATCTGTAAGAACCTGCTGTATAAAAATATCACATGACCTAACCCCTCAGGTGAATACCGTAAAAAAAAAAAAAAAGTGTGTCAAAAAAGCCATATGCACCCTAAATAGTACCAATCAAACCATCATCTTATACCGAAAAAAATGAGCCCCTACATAAGAAAGTCTCCCAAAAAATACCAAAAATATGGCTTTCAGAATTTGGAGACAGAAAAACTTTTTTTTTTTTAAATGCTTTATTATGTAAAACTGAAACAAACAAACAAAAAAAGTAGCCATATTTGGTATTGTTGCGTCCGTAACAACCTGCTCTATAAAAATAGCACATGATCTAACCTGTCAGATGAAGGTTGTAAATAACAAAAAATAAAAACGGTGCCAAAACAGCTATTTTTTGTTTCCTTGCCTCATATGTACCCTAAAATAGTACCAACAAAACTGCCACCTTATCCTGTAGTTTCCAAAATGGGTCACTCTTTTGGAGTTTCTACTCTAGGCGTGCATCAGGGGGGCTTTAAATGGGACATGGTGTCAAAAAGCCAGTCTAGCAAAATCTGCTTTTCAAAAACCATATGGCGTTCCTTCCCTTCTGCGCCCTGCCGTGTGCCCGTACAGCAGTTTACGACCACATATGAGGTGTTTCTGTAAACTACAGAATCCGGGCAATAAATATTGAGTTTAGTTTGGTTGTTAATCCTTGATTTGTTAGCGGGAAAAAATTATTAAAATGGAAAATCTGGCAAAAAAGTGAAATTCTGAAATTACATCTCCATTTTCCATTAATTCTTGTGGAACACCTTAACAATGTTTGTAAAATAAGTTTTTAATACCTTGAGGGGTAAAGTTTCTAAAACGGGGTAATTTTTTTTGGTAGTTTCTAATATGTAAGCCTCACAAAGTAACTTCAGACCTGAACTGGTCCTTAAAAAGTGGGTTTTTTGCTTAGATTTGCTTCTAAACTTCTAAGCCAAAAATTAAAATGTCATTCGCAAAATGATCCAAACATGAAGTAGACATATGGGGAATGTAAAGTAATAACTATTTTTGGAGGTATTACTATTTTTTTGAAATTTTTAAATTTGCTAATTTTTGTCTACATTTTTGGTAAATTTGGTATTTGTTTATAAATAAAAATGAAATTTTTTAACTCAATTTTACCACTGTCATGAAGTACAATATGTGACGAGAAAAGAATTTAAGAATGGCGTGGGTAAGTAAAAGCATTTTAAAGCATCATAAAGTGACACATGTCAGATTTGCAAAAAAAATGGCCTGGTCCTTAAGGTGAAATGTGGCAGGGTCCTTAAGGGGTTAATGGCGACTGACCAAAGAAAAATGGATGGAAAATGTTTTATTTGGTTGCGACTCAGAGGCTACTATCCCTATATATATATATATATATATATATATATATATATATATATATATATAAAAAAGATACATATATATAGATATCTATGAGTAGGTACAACTTTGGCAGCCTCTTGGATCTAACTCAAATACATTACCTTCTTTGTCCGTTCAAGTTTTAACATTTTCCACTGTATAACTCATGCAGAAAAAATATCCTCCAGTTACGACTAGACTTTACACGAATGTGCATGCAGGCATTGGGTAATGGCTTCCTCAGTTTCATTGGGAATGGGCCTCATTTTGAGTACATATTTGGTGGACACCACGGTTCTAGTATTAACATATAGGATGAAATTTTATAATTATCAGTGTGTTTGATACTATCTAAAAAAAAAACTGTCTATTGACTACGACAGCCAATCACAGCACAGCTTTTATTTTTCAAGAGCACTATAAGACATAAAAGACCATGTTTCTTTAACACAGTTTCATTAATCGCCCCCATAGATCTTCATCAACCTTTAGTTCTAACATTCTGAAGGGAGGACTCTGAGAGGGTTGCCTGTTGCTGAATCTAAAGTCTAAAGGCTGCTTCGACCAATAATTTCAGGCCATTTTAGGCCAATCCGCCTTCAGTTTGTAGAAAGTACTGTTAAATTAGGCTATGTTCACACAGTGGACATGTATTTGCAGTACAATACAAGGCTGACTTTGATTACTGAGGCACATTTGGCTTCTCATTGAAACCAGTGGCAGGCAGATTTCTTTAGAAGTACATATCAAAATCCATGTGAAAATTCTGTTGTGTAAACATACCCTTTTATATTCTAAATATATTCTTAATATTCATGAGTAACCATTGTGATTAAGATCATACTTGCCAACTCTCCAAGAACATCCAGGAGGCTTCCAAAAAATGGAGAGGCCTCCCGGAGTTCTGTAATAGCTGGCCAATCTCCTGGGCGATGATTGTAGAGCTGCTTTCTCCTTCAAAGGAGCCCCTCATGCAAGGGCGTAACTACCATGCGACTGCTATGGGGGCCAGGATAAAAGAGGTCATCCCCTCTTCTAATGGGTGTGAAAACTTGGTAAGGACTCTACCCTCTAAAGAAACAACTTTTGGCAAATGAGGCAGTGGAAAAAATGGCCTAAGGGTCATTGAAAGGGGTTTAGGCGGAAACCCTTCTGTCCTGTGTGGGAGACCTGGTTTGATCCTTGCTATGGGGCCCTTACTTCTCTATGTACGCCACTCCCCTCATGTATTTTCCCTGTATGGGGTGCTGGTATTCTGTGTCATGAAATGCAGCTCCAAAACTCAAATTACATTAGGTAGGGAAGGAGGTGCACTCTATATGAAAGGGGACATGGTTTATAGAATCAGGGGAGTAATATGATAAAGGAGTGTGCCAATGTCTGAAAAAATGTTGGCAGCAAGCTTTGTGTAATGCACCGTCCCATCTTCCAAAAGTCAAGCATCAAAAGTTGATAAGTATGATTTAGGGTGGGTTCTCATAATGTGTTATGCCTCCATTTGACGTATGCGTTACAAAAATAAGTATACAAAAATGAAGCAGACCACATTCTTGTATCCTGCACAGTATACTTTTTTTTTTACAAATAGTTAAGGCTGCATGCAGCCTGTTATTGTGGGAGGGGCCAGGTCCCCTTACTTAAACCCCCTCGCACAACTCACCGTCACCGCGCCCGCCGACCAGCACTTCCTGTGACGCACGTCACTTCCGGTAAGCACCCACGGCCTTCCAGCGGGGCCCTTGGGGGGCTCCGGCCTTGTTGCTCCCTATGTTCACATGTGTGTTCCTTTCCCAGGTGCCAGTAGCGTTCGTGGTCCCCGTCGTACCTTATCTCGACTTTCCTGACGTCAGGTTAGGTCCTGCAGAAAATCGCTGTCGGCCGTTCGCGGGAAAACTCATACTTGAGGGTTCAGGTAGGTAATCTTGGGCTGCTGCTGGCAGTTCCTCTTCCCGACATCCCGGGTTGCCTCCCAGGAGGCACGCTGGGATGTTTTTCTCGCTCTCAACCGAGACGGTCAGGTATCTCCTCTGTCCGCTTAGCCTGAGGCGTTCTGGTGTCTTCTCTGCCCAGGTACCCTGAAGCGTTCAGGTATTTTCTCTGTCCATCATGGCCTGAGGCGTTCAGGTGTCTTCTCTTTCCAGGTACCCTGAAGCGTTCAGGGTTTTCTCTGTCCATCTCGGCCTGAGGTGTTCAGGTGTCTTCTCTTTCCAGGTTCCCTGAAGCGTTCAGGGGTCCTCTCTGTCCATCTTTGCCTGAGGCGTTCAGGTGTCTTCTCTGTCCAGGTACCCTGAAGCGTTCATGGGTCTTCTCTGTCCATCTTTGCCTAAGGCGTTCAGGTGTCTTCTCTGTCCAGGTACCCTGAAGCGTTCAGGTGTCTTCTCTGTCCATCCTTGCCTGAGGCGGTCAGGTGTCTTCTCTGTCCATCCTTGCCTGAGGCGTTCAGGTGTCTTCTCTGTCCCAGCACCCTGAAGAGCGCAGGTGTCTCCTCTGTCCGTCTCAGGCCAGACGTTCAGGTGTCTTCCCTGCCTGGGGCCCTGAGGCGCTCAGGTGTCTTCTCCATCCACGGTGGCTGGTAGCGTCGGGGTCGGTCCTGGGCTCGTCAGCCTCAGGTGCAGCCACCTTCCCGGTAGGCAGCCGGTGCATTCGGACCACGCATCGCTACGCGTCTCGGTTCTCCCAGGCCCCTTCTTACCGCAGTCCCTAGTCTCCGCCTCCTGGTGCCCTTCTTCCTGGTCCATGTTTTATCCACGTCTCCCTGTCTCCACACTAGACGACACTACGCTGTGTCCGCGCGCACCCGCGATGGTTTCCAGTCCCGCGCGGCAATTTTCTCACGTCACTCCTAACTTTTCCAGTCCTCAGGGCCAGCCGGTTCGTTCCCGTCCATCCTCTGACGGTAAGACAAGGGTCTTGATTCCACGCTCTCAGGTACGTCCTCTTACACGTTCATCCGCGACCTTCATAGTCGGGGTGCACGTCCCCATGACCTCTCCAGCGGCCATATTGTTGTCTCTAATTCCAGGTGTTGCAAGGTCTCTGCTATTGTTGAAAACATGTCACAGGTCTCTGACGTCGACGACACATTGTCCCTCCCGGGTACGTCGGTCTCCAGCCAAGGCGGCTCAGTTGCCCTCCGAAGATGGACTGTGCCGAGGCTCGTGGCGGAACTGGCCAAGAGAGGCATCAGACACCCAGCGTCAGCCAGGAAGGCCGAGTTATACCGTCTATTGATGACCGAGCCCAGCGCTCCTGAAAGGGGAGATCCACCCCCAGCCATCCAGCAGTCCCTGGTGCTGTTGCAGGCCTCCTTGGATTCGCTCATCTCGTCCGTTGCCGACATCAGGACCAGGGTGGTGGACTTGGAGTCCAGAACACCGGCGTCTTCCCAGGCTCCAGGTACGTCCCTGGCTGCTCCGGTGGTGGCTCCTGCGCACTTGGTGCCGGACCACATCAGGAGGGACATCTTGGCGGGCAAGGACGTGAATCTCGCGTCCATCCTGATTGCGTCCCACGATGCCGCAGACAATAAGACTTTTGACTGCGGGGAGGTCTCGGTGGTCCTTCGGGCCAAGGATGGACGTCTCAACCGCAAGCTCTCTGTCGTCGAGTTTGTTTTGGCCTTTGGCCTGTTTAGAGACGTGCTCTGCTCCGCTTTTCCGGCCCGCCGGGAGGAGCTGGACACGTATCTACACAGGGTCACTGGACTGGGGCACAAGTACGGCGGCACGGCTTTCTATGACTACCACCGCTCCTTTTCAGCCAAGGCCGCCGCCGCGCTTGCCCAGTTTCAGTTCTCCGTCAACTGGGCCATGCTGGACATGGAGTTGTTCTGCCAGCATTTCGCCGGTCTCCGGGCCCCCGCTTGTTCGACCTGCCAGTCGATTTTTCACTCTACTGAGTGGTGTCCTCAAACGGCCACGGCCCAACCAGACAAGGCTATTCCAGGCCCCTCCGGGGTCCCCCGCAGTCCCTCCACCACCGATAAGTTGGGTAGACCCATTGTTTACCTTGGCAACAGCCAAGTTTGCAATAACTTCAACTTTGGTTCCTGTCTCTTCAGCGGGTGCAGGGCTCTGCACATCTGCTCCATCTGCTTCAGGGCTCACCCCAGGTCCACATGTCCCAAGAAGGCTTACAAGCGCCTATGACTAGCCGACTGCGACATCGACCTCCTGGCTCTCCTGTTACGGGACCATCCGGTGCCAGGGTTCGTGGACTTCCTGATCACTGGCCTCTGCTCCGGGTTTGACACAGGGTTGGTGGCACTACCCCATTCCAACTGGGAGTGCGACAATCTGCAGTCAGCCAGGTCAGATCCCACCGCTGTGCAGGAACTCCTGAATTCGGAGGTTGAGAAAGGGTTCCTCCTGGGCCCCTTCAACCAGGTTCCTTTCTCTCGCTGGCGGATCAGCCCCATAGGCATCGTGTCCAAAAAAGATTCGAATAAAAAACGTTTGATTTACGATCTCTCCGCCCCCCATGATTCCATCATCCCCAGCATCAATTCGCTCATTCCTTCCGAAGAATTTTCCATGACCTATGCGTCCATAGACGAAGCCATTTCCCTCATTCTTAGCGCCGGGAAAGGCGCCTGGCTGTCTAAAACTGACATAGCGGACGCCTTCAAACTGCTGCCCATCGCCCCTCACCTTTGGCAGTTCTATGGTATCAGGTGGGAGGGCAGGTTCTATTTTGCCAACAGGTTGACTTTCAGCTCTAAAAGCAGCCCGTGGTTATTCGACCAGTTGGCGCAGGCCCTGCACTGGATCCTGATCCACCACGGCAGTGCCCCAGCGGTCATCCATTACCTAGACGACTTCCTCCTCATAGAACCTCCGCTATGTCGGCCATCCGGGCTGCTCTCCCTCCTGGAGATTTTTGCCGCCCTTTCCATCCCAATCTCGCAGGGAAAGACCGCGGGGCCGGTCACTTCCATCACCTTCCTGGGTATTGTCCTGGACTCAGACAGAATGGAAGCCAGGCTTCCAGAGGCAAAGCTGTCCCAGATACGGGAAGTCGTGGCCAGAGCCATCACCTTTTCCCAGGTGACCAAGGTCGAGCTACAGTCCATCCTGGGTCGGCTGAACTTTGCCTTAAGGGTCATGCCCCAGGGCAGGGCCTTCATTTCCCGGCTGCTCTCGCTCCTTCCCTCAGCCTCCGAACCCAGCAGCATTGTCCACTTGGACAGGGCTGCCATGGCAGACTTGCGCATGTGGGACAGCTTTCTGTTATCTTGGAACGGGGTCAGCCTGTTCGTCCCCTCATGGTCCCAGTCATCTACCAGGGTGTTTGCTGATGCCGCAGCATCCCGGGGTTTCGCGGCCATCTTCGGGTCCCAGTGGCTGGCTGGCCCATGGCCTCCTCAGGTCAGTTCCGACCCTCAGTCCCTCAGCTCATCACCGTTCCTGGAATGTTACCCCATCGTGGCGGCCGCATCCGTCTGGGGTCACCTCTGGGCGAATTCCAGCGTCCTGTTTATATCTGACAGTCAGGACCTGGTGGACATCATCTCCAAAGGCCGAGCTAAGTCGGCCAGGGTCATGTCCCTGTTGCGCAAACTGGTCTGGCTGGCCATGACCCATAACTTTCATTTTTCATGTTCCCATATTCCAGGTGCCAGCAACACGGCGGCCGATGCCTTATCGAGGTTCAATTTTCACACCTTCTTTCAGGTATGTCCAGAAGCAGACCGGACCAGGGCCCGGATTCCCGGTTTCAGCGACCTGATGTTGGACTGAGGTCTCTGCTGGCAACCGCCGAGGACCTCAGGCACCGATCCCTCTCGGTCAACACGGCTCGCAACTACGGCACAGGTTGGAACCACTTCCAAAAGTTTTCCAGGGACCATCCCCAACAGGATATGTCCTTCATTGCGTACATCATGGCTTTCATGGCCCATTGCCATGTCAACCTCAAGCTGGCACCCAGCACCATCCGTTTGTACCTGGCCGGGGCACAGCATTTCTTAGCCCTTCAGAACCCAGAAGTACGTGCGGCATTCACATCCCAAGCCGTCAAGGCCACGCTCAGGGGCATTGAGAAAAACAGTAAAGACTATAACCCGTCCCGTCGGCCGGTCTCCGGTGAGCTGTTTAGGCAGCTGTCTGCATCCCTAGATGGCAATCCTTTTGGCCATTCCACTAGTCTGGTCATCAAGGCCGCCATGTACCTCAGATTCTACGGCTTCCTTCGTCCAGGAGAATTTTCAGTTTCTTCCCTGAAGACGATCTTCCTGAAAAAGAAGCAGCTATCCTGGAGCCAGGATCATCTGGTATTAAGCCTGCCTTCCACCAAGACGTCCCAAACCGGTCCTCCCATACTGATCCGTTTCTTCAAGTCCGGGAACGCCTGGTGTCCAGTGGTGGTACTCCAACATCTCCTGGGTTCCACACCATCTCCAGATCCAGAGTCTCCGTTGCTGCCATTCCAAGGGAAACCCCTATCCACGCCACAGTTTGTCTCCCACATCAGATCCCTGGTCGCAGGGTTGGGGGTGGACCCCAAAACCATATCAGGACATTCATTCCGCATCGGAGCGGCTTCAGCGGCTTCCAAGCACGGGACGCCTCCGCACGTCATCCGTCACATGGGTAGGTGGAGATCTGCCTGTTTTTCCCGGTACATCCCGGATCCGCTGACTGAAACCCGGCAGGTATTCCGTTCCTTGGTTTTGTAACCCTGTTCCACATGCATTAAACAGCAGCACTTCTCCTACCCGGTGTCTTCTTGGCCCTCTTTTAGGCAGGCCCACGTCCCGTGGCTCCAGGCACACCCCAGCCACTGTCTAGCCCCCTCCTGTCACCTTACTGACCGTGGCCGCGGCCACAAATAGTTAAGGCTGCATGCAGCCTGTTATTGTGGGAGGGGCCAGGTCCCCTTACTTAAACCCCCTCGCACAACTCACCGTCACCGCGCCCGCCGACCAGCACTTCACCCACCCTTTCCCCCCCCTTTCTTCCTACTCTCCCTAGGGCTGGCCCTCTTTTAGGCAGGCCCACGTCCCGTGGCTCCAGGCACACCCCAGCCACTGTCTAGCCCCCTCCTGTCACCTTACTGACCGTGGCCGCGGCCACAATGGGACTTTATGGTGAATGGATGCCACTGTATGGTATCAGTCTGAGGCATCCATTTAATGTATATGTTTTTTGTATATGTTGAAAGGATGGAAGAAACGTGATGTATACCCAGCCTAAGATACATTGATTCTATTCAGTGGTATTAATTCACATTAATTCTCACATAGTATATGATATATTTTCCACACATTTATCCTAACACATAGAAATAAAGCATTTCAGTGACCAAAAAAGTCTTAAGAAAATAATCAACAGTACCATTTAAAGGGGTTCTGCAGTTTTTTTAAACTGATGATCTATCCTCTGGATAGATCATCAGCATCTGATCGGCGGGGGTCCGACACCCGGGACCCCTGCCGATCAGCTGTCTGAGAAGGCAGTAGTGCTGCGGCCTTCTCGCTGTTTACCGCAGGCCCAGTGACGTCACGACTAGTATCAATGGCCTGGGCACAGCTAAGCTCTGTTCACTTGAATGGAGCTTAGCCGCACCCAGGCTAGTTGATACTAGTCATGACGTCACTGGGCCAGCAGTAAACAGCGAGAAGGCCGCGGCACTACTGCCAGCGCCGCTGCCTTCTCAAACAGCTGATCGACAGAGGTCCTGGGTGTCGGACCCGCGCCGATCAGATGCTGATGATCTATCCAGAGGATAGCACATGTTCCCATTCATTTTAATGTGTGTATTCACACATCAGTGTTTTAGCACGGTCTGTGGGTCTGTGTTTTTAGCACTGATGCATGCTCTATTTTGTCTGTGTCCACGGATCCATCACGTCCATTACAGTCTATGGGTCCGCGAAAACCACGGATACCATCCGTGTTGCATCCGTGTTTCACGGATCATTAAGACGAGATGCTTTGAAAATTATTTTTCAGCTGTGCAGTGTCAGTGAAACACGGATGGCACACGGACAGCAAAAAACGGACACACAGACCCAACACGGATCCTTCACGGACAGCTTCACAGATGCATCATTGACCACCTGCTCACGGATTTGAGCACGGACGGGTGAATGAGGCTTAATATGGATAGACATGCAAATGTGACCTGCCCCATATAGAAAACTAAGCCAAGCTCTTTCAGCAATGTTCAGAATGTAGCCAAGCGGCAGTATAAATAGAAAATGAAAATCTGAGCTCAGAGAAAAGTTGTTCATTTGACAGGCGAGACAGATTTAGAAATATTTAAATGAATTATTCTTAATGTATTTAAGGATCATTGTTAATGATTATTTAAATGCTTGATAACAAGTATGACAAGCCAATCTACCAAATGTCCTCATCACTCATCGTGCTTCTCAGAATAGCACTCACATCAGATGCTGTGATCTTAATTCTCTCTATCAAACTTAGAAAAACAAATGCTTATTTAGATTAGGAAACTTGTGGCTGGGATTCTGGGAAGCAAGAAAGAAAAAAAAAATCACAAATGGCATAAAAATAAATGGAAGTGAGAATGGCATATTTCATTGTCCCCTTATTTTCATGAATGAAATGGTAGTTAAGTACATAACCCATTTTGTTTCTATTTCTATAAGAAGAGTAAACCTAAAATAATTATAATTATGATGATATAATGAAAGGTTATTATTAGAGATAAGCGAATCGAACCCCACAAATTGCAGGTGCTGCACATCTCATCTGAAGGCAATCGTCTATGCTGTGAAGATACGAGATGTGCAGCACCTGAAACTACGGATACTGGAAGCCTGTGCTAGCATTTCTCCTGCGGTGTTGCTATCAGTGTGTGAAGAGTGGGAGAAAAGGGTTGCATTGACAATCCAACACAATGGGCAGCACATTGAACACATTTTATAAGTGGTCAGAAACTTGTAAATAACTCATGAAAGAATAAAGTTACGTTAAAACCAAGCACACCATTGTTTTTCTTGTGAAATTCCCAATAAGTTTCATGTGTCACATGACCCTCTTCCTATAGAAAAAACAAAAGTTGGATTCAAAATGGCCGCCATGGTCACCACCCATCTTGAAAAGTTTCCCCCCTCACATATACTAATGTGCCACAAGCAGGAAGTTAATATCACCAACCATTCCCATTTTATTAAGGTGTATCCTTATAAATGGCCCACCCTGTATTATCTAATGCAGGGATGCCCAACCTGCGGCCCTCCAGCTGTTGCAAAACTACAACTCCCAGCATTCCTGGACAGCCTACTGCTATCAGCCTGCAGCAGGGTGGGAGTTGTAATTTTACAACACCTGGAGGGTCGCAGGTTGAGCATCCCTGATCTAATGCATCCTATCATAGAAATATGTTCTTCAAAATAAAACAAACTACTTTAAAGTAATCAGTTAATAATAGTGAAAGAAAAGTGATTATCGCTAAATACCAAAATATGAGTTCTTTAATGTTTGAGTATGTATGACAGAGTAGAGAACTGTCCACTCTTTAGTTTCTAAAATTTTTGTCAAGCACTCAATTCTGCAATATACCAGTAAAACCCCCAACAGGCAGCAACTTGCATCACAACCACTGGGTGGTCACTTCTGAAGAGAAAAGCTCTACAAAATGTCAACTATATTTGTACTGCTCTCCCCAGCCCTTACCCAGTGCAGTCAGCAGTTTAGTGTGGTCATAAGTTCTAACAGACCCCTTTTAAACTAAGTTGAATACAGCACAGGACATCCCAGATGAATTTTGAACTAACTCCTTGGTTCTTCATCATAGAATAATCATGTTCAGCCATGTAGTGGATTGGAAATGAATAAATGTGTTTCTGGCATGTCCTCTGCTGTGTTTAAAGGGTTTTTCCAGACAGTTAATATTGATGACCTATCCTCAGGATAGGTCATCAATATCAAATCGGTACAGGTCCGACACTCGGCACCACCGCCGATCAGCTGTATGAAGAGAAAGCACACTCCGAGTGCGCGTGCCATCTCCTGTCTTTCTGCTTGCCGTAGACATAGAGCAGCAACTCTGAGTGCACTTTTTTGGATAATCCAAGTATTTCATAATGATTGGAAGCCACATTTTGGAATACATATTGCCTAATTCTGGTTAAATCAACGCTAAAATACATTGCAGTGTTCACAATAAATACTTAACACCATCTTACAAAACTTGGCTTGTGCCCACTATTTCCCATGTCATCCAGTAGTGGCCTTCTCAATCCTTGTTGCCTTTTTTTTTTTCTTATCTATACTATTGGGATGGAATAAGATTTTTTATTTCAGGCTGCATGCATATATGGGCTTGAAAGCACATTCTCTAAAGTCCTAGGTCATAGGTTGTATTTGGAATGGCTTATATTTTAAGTAGTCACTAGTTCCACTAGCTTTAACAAGTGCATATTTGTGAACAAACTTTATTTCCTTCAGATTTATTTGGTCATTCAAGTGTTAATGGATAGAAGTCCTATTGATATGTAGGTCATTACCTAAAAGTGGGAGGTTTCCTGAAATGTACTTTTATTTAGATGCCAATGTGGGCCTGTCTTTACTTAAATAAATGAATGTATCACCCCTCTCACTCATTTGGAGTCGTAAAAAGTCTTTGTGTTTCATACTTATTGTGCCTATTATTTAACTGATTTTGCAAGACAGAGTTCTCTTTAGTCATAGCTATAATTGTATGTCTTCTAAAGTTGAAGAGGACGGCTTGCTTTAAATTTGGTAGAATCAACATTATTCTTAAAGCTATACAACTTCTTAAGGCAGAAATAATCAGTCATTGCAAACAATACCTTGGGATTTTGACCTGCAATTCACTTAATTGTCACCATGGTGGTTTCACTGTAGTTCACAGTGGTTAGATTCCTATTGAAGTCCACAGCAGCACACCTAATTACGCTGTTGTTAAGTCTAAATCCCAGAGCTGATCGCAATGAACAAATTGTCTGGGTGAATTTTAAAGGATCTTTAATTGTGTCCTAACACTATAAGTAGGAAGATGATTTGGTAATGCACTTTAGAATTGATAGCTTCCCTAAATTTAACATTTACATATGAGATAACTATTAGAAGTTCAATGACGATTACCAACAATGACCAAGTGGCTAATCTAAAATGACTCTCAAATTCCATGTGCCTGAGAGTTCAGTGTTGCTGGTCATAGAGAAGAAACTAATCTAATCTCTATCTTCATGGTTTGTGGTAAAGAGTTAAAAGTGGACCACATCTTGAAGTGTTTCTGTGTTCTACTCCTAAAAGTATCTTGAATGTCTGTCTAAAGAATGCTGCAATGAACTACAAATCTTTGTAATCTAAATTGATCTCACTGATGAGGATTAAAAAATGAATGTTATACAAAACTAGAATTTTCCGTTCTTTCTGACTGGTCATTTTTACAAGATATTTTCTACAGCTATTTTAAGACTTCATTTCAATAAGTGTATACACATGAAAGGGCTCTCTTAAAATGCCATAAAGTTAGTAAGGTTTAGTATATGTGCATTCGGTTTCAATGTTCTGGCAATTTTAATTGAGGACCAAAACCATATGGGCCTTATTAACCACTTCCAGATGGGCCATTTACACCCTTCCTGACCAGGCCTAATTTTGCAAATCTGACACGTGTCACTTTATAAGCATTCAGTCATTCAGAGAATGTTTTCTCGTGACACATTGTACTTCATGTTAATGGTAAATTTGAGTCAATATATTTTACCTTTATTTATGAAAAAATCACAAATTTACCAAAAATGTTGAAAAATTTGCAATTTTCAACATTTCAATTTCTCTGCTTTTAAAACAGAAAGTGATACCTCATAAAATATTTATTACTTAACATTCCCCATATGTCTACTTTATGTTGACATCATTTTGTAAATGTCATTTTATTTTTTTAGGATGTTAAAAGGCTTAGAATATTAGAAGCAATTTTTAAAATTTTTAAGAACATTTCCAAAACCTACTTTTTAAGGACCAGTTCAGATCTGAAGTCACTTTGTGTGGCTTATATAGTATATTATAAATGACCCCATTGTAGAAACTACACCCTCAAGTTACTCAAAACTGATTTTACAATCTTTGTTAACCCTTTAGGTGTTCCACAAGAATTAAAGGAAAATGGAGATGAAATTTCTAAATTTCAAATTTTTGGCAGATTTTCCATTTTAATCCATTTTTTTCTTTAACACATCGAGAGTTAACAGCCAAACAAAATAATATATTTATTACCCAGATTCTGCGGTTTACATAAACACCCCACATGTGGTAGTAAACTGATGTAAGGGCACACGGCAGGGCGCAGAAGAAAAGGAGTGCCATATGGTTTTTGAAAGGCAGATTTTGCTGGACTGATTTTTAGATGCCATGTCCCATTGGAAGCCCCCCTGATGCACCCCTAGAGTAGAAACTCCCAAAAAGTGACCCCATTTTGGAAACTAGGGGATAAGGTGACAGTTTTATTGGTACTATTTTGGGGTACATATGATTTTTAATTGCTCTATATTACGTTTTTTATGAGGCAAGGTAACCAAAAAATGGCTGTTTTGATACAGTTTTTATTTTTTACAACATTCATCTGACAGGGTAGATCATGTGCTATCTTTATAGAGCAGGTTGTTATGGACGCAATGATATCAAATATGTCTACTTTCTTTGTTTCTTTGCTTCAGTTTTAAATAATAAAGCATGTCTGAAAAAAAATTATGTTTTTTGTCTCCATTTTCTAAACGCCATATATTTTTCATCTTGTGCAACGGCTCGTTTTTTGCAGGAAGAGTTGACGTTTTTATTGGTACCATTTTTGGGTACATACAGTCAAGTCCAGCTTTAATTTGAGAGTATTTACATCCAAATCAGGTGAACGGTGTAGGAATTACAACATTTTGCATATGTGCCTCCCACTTGTTAAGTGACTAAAAGTAATGGGACATAATATTCATAAATCAAACTTTCACTTTTTAATACTTGGTTGCAAATCCTTTGCAGTCAATTACAGTCTGAAGTCTGGAATGCATAGACATCACCAGACACTGGGTTTCATCCCTGGTGATGCTCTACCAGGCCTCTACTTGTGAAATGCATGCTCAATCGGATTCAGGTCAGGTGATTGACTTGGCCATTGCATAACATTCCACTTCCTTCCCTTAAAAAAACTCTTTGGTTGCTTTTGCAGTATGCTTTGGGTCATTGTTCATCTGCACTGTGAAGTGCCGTCCAATGGGTTCTGAAGCATTTGGCTGAATATGAGCAGATAATATTGCCTGTAACACTTCAGAATTCATCCTGCTGCTTTTGTCAGCAGTCACATCATCAATAAATACAAGAGAACCAGTTCCATTGGCAGCCATAGATGCAAACACCATACTACCACCACCATGCTTCACTGATGAGGTGTTATGCTTAGGATCATGAGCAGTTCCTTTCCTTCTCCATACTCTTCTCTTCCCATCACTCTGGTACAAGTTGATCTTGGTCTCATCTGTCCATAGGATGTTGTTCCATAACTGTGAAGGCTTTTTTAGATGTCGTTTGGTAAACTCTAATCTGGCCTTCCTGTTTTTGAGGCTCACCAATGGTTTACATCTTGTGGTGAACCCTCTGTATCCCCTCTGGTGAAGTCTTCTGTTGATTGTTGACTTTGACACACATACACCTACCTTCTCGAGAGTGTTCTTGATCTGGCCAACTGTTGTGAAGGGTGTTTTCTTCACCAGGGAAAGAATTATTCGGTCATCCACCACAGTTGTTTTCCATGGTCTTCCAGGTCTTTTGGTGATTCTGAGCTCACCAGTGCATTCCTTCTTTTTAAGAATGTTCCAAACAGTTGTTTTGGCCACGCCTAATGTTTTTGCTATCTCTTTGATGGGTTTGTTTTGTTTTTTTCCGCCTAATGATGGCTTGCTTCACTGATAGTGACAGCTCTTTGGATCTCATCTTGAGAGTTGACAGCAACAGATTCCAAATGCAAATAGCACACTTGAAATGAACTCTGGACCTTTTATCTGCTCATTGTAATTTGGATAATGAGGGAATAACACACACCTGGCCATGGAACAGCTGAGAAGCCGATTGTCCCATTACTTTTAGTCCCTTAAGAAGTGGGAGGCACATATACAAACTATTGTAATTTCTACACCGTTCACCTGATTTGGATGTAAATATTCTCAAATTAAAGCTGAGAGTCTGCAGTTAAAGCACATCTTGTTCGTTTCATTTCAAATCCATTGTGGTGGTGTATAGAGCCAAAAATTTTAGAATTGCGCCGATGTCACAATATTTATGGACCTGACTCTATGATTTTTTTTAATAAATTATACTTTATAGGGCAAGGTGACCAAAAATTGGTTGTTTTAGCACAGTTTTTATTTGTGACATTTTTATAGAGAAGATCATTACTGACATGGCAATACCTAATATGTGTACTTTTTCTTATTTATTTAAGTTTTACACAAAAATAGCATTTTTTAAACAAAAAAAATGATAAATGTCTCCATAGTCTGAGAGCCATAAGCTTTTTTTATTTTTTGACCGATTGTCTTAGGTAGAGTCTCATTTTTTGCGGGATGAGGTGAAAGTTTGATTGGTACCATTTTGTGGGACATATGCCTTTTTTATCACTTGGTGTTGCACTTTGTGTGATGTAAGGTGACAAAAATGGCTTTTTTTGACACAGTTTTTATTCTTTTTTTATGGTGTTTATCGGATCTTGTGATATAATTATTGTGTATATTTTATACATTTTTAACATTGGTTTTAAACCGCGATTGCGGCGCGGCGGGGGTTAATCGGAACAGGATGCCCGCTGAAATCATTCAGCGGGCATCCTGTCACAACACCGGGGGGGGGGGGGTCAATTTAGACCTGCGGTTTGCGACTTTACCTGCGGTTGCGGTGGCTGTGCGGCAGTGCCATCGGGTCCCCATGCGGCTGTGGGGGGGACCCGATGGCATGGAAGGCAGCGCGATGTCTAAGGAAGGCATTGCGCTGCCTTCCGATGAAGAGCCTGTGAGATCCAGCCCCCTGGATCACACAGGCCGGAAGCTGTATGAGTAATACACACAGTATTACTCATACAGCCAATGCATTCCAATACAGAAGTATTAGAATGCATTGTAAAGGAATATACCCCTCAAAGTTCAAGTCCCAAAGTGGGACAAAAAAGAAAGTGAAAGAAAAAGTTGAAAAAAGAAAGTTTTCACCCCAAAAAAATTAAAGTTTCAAGTAAAAATAAACAAAAATGTAATTTTCCCCAAATAAAGTAAAATAAAAATTGGTAAAAACTAGGGGGGGGGAAAAGTATACATATTAGGTATCGCCGCGTCCGTATCGACCGGCTCTATAAACATATCACATGACCTAACCCCTCAGATGAACACCGTAAAAAATAAAAAATAAAAACTGTGCTAAATAAACCATTTTTTTGTCACCTTACATCACAAAAAGTACAACAGCAAGCGATCAAAAAGGCGTTTGCCCACTAAAATAGTACCAATCTAACCGTCACCTCATCCCGCAAAAAATGAGCCCCTACCTGAGACAATCGGCCAAAAAAAAAAAAACTATGGCTCAGAATATGGAGACACTAAAACATCATTTTTTTGGTTTGAAAAAAGCTGTTATTGTGTAAAACTTACAGAAATAAAAAAAAAGTATACATATTTGGTATCGCCGCGTTCGTATCGACCGGCTCTATAAAAATAAAGCATGACCTAACCTCTCAGATAACCACCGTAAAAAAATAAAATAAATTTTTGTCACCTTACATCACAAAAAGTGTAATAGCAAGCGATCAAAAAGTCATATGCACCCTAAAATAGTGCCAATAAAACCGTCATCTCATCCCGCAAAAATCATACCCTACCCAAGGTAATCGCCCAAAAACTGAAAAAATTATGGCTCTCAGACTATTGAGACACTAAAACATGATTTTTTTTGCTTCAAAAATGAAATCATTGTGTAAAACTTACATAAATAAAAAAAAAGTATACATATTAGGTATCGCCGCATCCGAGACAACCTGGTCTATAAAAATATCACATGATCTAACCTGTCAGATGAATGTTGTAAATAACAAAAAATAAAAACGGTGCCAAAACAGCTATTTCTTGTTATCTTGCCTCACAAAAAGTGTAATATAGAGCAACCAAAAATCATATGTACCCTAAACTAGTACCAACAATACTGCCACCCTATCCCGTAGTTTCTAAAATGGGGCCACTTTTTTGGAGTTTCTACTCTAGGGGTGCATCAGGGGGGCTTCAAAAGGGACATGGTGTCAAAAAAAACAGTCTATCAAAATCTGCCTTCCAAAAACCGTATGGCATTCCTTTCCTTCTGCGCCCTGCTGTGTGCCCGTACAGCTGTTTACGACTACATATGGGGTGTTTCTGTAAACTACAAAATCAGGGCCATAAATATTGAGTTTTGTTTGGCTGTTAACCCTTGCTTTGTTACTGGGAAAAATGGATTAAAATGGAAAATTTGCCAAAAAATTGCAATTCTGAAATTTCATCTCCATTTGCCAATAACTCTTGTGGAACACCTAAAGGGTTAACGACGTTTGTAAAATCTGTTTTGAATACCTTGAGGGGTGTAGTTTCTTAGATGGGGTCACTTTAATGGAGTTTCTACTCTAGGGTTGCATCAGGGGGGCTTCAAATGGGACATGGTGTAAAAAAAAACAGTCCAGCAAAACCTAACAAAAGCAAGGGTTAACAGCCAAACAAAACTCAATATTTATAGCGCTAAGTGCCGGCGATTTAGGACGAGCATTCTCGTCCTGGGTCGTTAAGGGGTTAACTTCATTTTTTTTTTCACTATTGATTTCTCCTATAACTGGCGCTGACATAGTATCACCAGTTACAGGGGAAATACACCCCCCAGAGAATCTGTACAGCACTAAACAGCACTGCACAGCCTCAGTGCAGGGCTGATCGAGGTCTGTGGAAGACCGAACAGCTCCTGCACGCTCCTTAAGCGCTATGTATACAGCAATCTAGAAGGCAGGGACACCTGGGAACTGTCCCTGCCTTCTCTCTGGGTTGCCCTGCTGTCACTGACAGCGGGCCCACCACTTGGCAGCTGCACGATTAGCGTGCAGCTGCCATCTCTGAATGGACGTATTAAAACATCCATTCAGAGATAAACGATGGCCCATAGGCCGTTTATAATCTATGAGCGGTCGTGAAGTGGTTAATAGAACTGTAACACCTCTTTAATCAAGAGGTCAGCTATCACTAGTGTTTCTTTTTATCCAAAAATCTTCCAAGTGTCTCCTCTTTAATATTCTAAAATCTTTTTCTACTACTGAGAATAAGACTGAATTGAAAACTGATCTTTAGTTCTTAAAGAAGTTGTCTTGGAATAATTTGCTTTAAGCTAATGCCTGCAGCTTTCTTCAGTAAGCAGAAGATTCATACTTACCTGCTCCGCACCACTCTGGTCCTCTTTGTTGGCTCTAGTGTGTCCATGTTCCCGTCCCTGGCTTTCTTTACTTCTGGTGCAGCATGGACATGGTCACCTCCTCCACTGCAGCGAATGACTGGCTTCAGCGGTGATGTGTCACTTGTGACCACGTCACTGCTGAAGCCAGTCATTGGCTGAAATACAGAAGGAGGCAGGCTGTGGACATTAGCTAAAAACATATTATTCCAGGATAACCCCTTTAAAGTGTACCTGCAGCTTAGACCCCTACGGTCACTAAAATGAGGAGAGAGAAGTGCTCCAATAGAGTGCTATCTCTCCTTGCTACAGGAAACAGAATCAAGATGGACTCATAGACTTTCTATTAAGCCCATCTTTTGCAGCTAGGAGACACAATGCACTATGTGAGCTCTTCTCTCTCTTTGTCTCACACTCAGACCCCCAGCACTCAAAACCTTTCATGACTGTTATTGGCAAAGGATGTGGGACATCTGCGTAAACTAATGAGTTTGACATTGGTCTAATCCTAAGGGTGTTATCCTGACAGTCCCCTGGTATTTACCCTTTAACCACCTAAGGCTACTTTCACACTAGCGTTTTTGATGGATCCAGCAGGGTTCAGCGTTACTGATAATACAACCATCTGCATCCGTTATGAACGGATCCAGTTTTATTAGCTTTAACATAGCAATGACGGATCCATCATGAACACCATTGAAAGTCAATGTAGGATGTTTCTGTGGTACATGTGGTCCGCTGCCGACATCCTCCATTGTATGCATTTTTGCTGGGGATTGCCGTTATGTCATGCCCTGCTCAGGCTATGTGCGGAGGTCTGCCAGATTAGCAGCACGTGTCTAGCCTTTTGTTTTGTTTTGGAGTCAAGCTAGATCCGCCTCCCTTCAGGTGCACTTGCACTTTAGAAAGAGTGCAAACTGACCTTTGAGGAATGGTGTCACTGGTTGGAGGGGGCATCTCACCCCATTACTGTATATATACGGATCATAAGAATTTGGCTTACCTGCAATCTACCAAGCGTCTGAACCCTAGACAGGCCAGATGGTCACTGTTTTTTACCAGGTTCAATTTTGTAGTTACGTTTTGCCCGGGGGTTAAAAACATTAAGTCAGATGCGTTGTCTCGCAGTTTTCCTGGGGGATGTGATTCAGAGGATCCTGCTCTGATTTTGGCTGATGGGGTGGTGGTCTCCGCTCTGTATCCCGAATTGGAGATGGAGGTGTTGGGAGCCCAGGAGGAGTTGTTTGTTCCTGACGGATTGAGATATAAGGTGTTCAAGGAACATCACGATACTGTCCTTGCTGGACATCCTGGTGGTAAGTCCACCTTTGATCTTGTGTCCCGGAGGTTCTGGTGGCCCGGGTTACGTAAGAGCGTTGAGGATTACGTGGCAGCCTGTGAAACCTGTGCACGGTCAAAGGTTGCTCATATTCGACCTGCTGGTTCACTTCTTCCTTTGTCTATTCCATCTCATCCTTGGACGCACTTGTCGTTGGACTGCCGAGTTCCTCCGGGAGGACAGTAATTTTGGTGGTTGTTGACCGTTTTAGTAAAATGGCTCACTTTATATCGTTAGCTAGTCTGCCCAATGGCAAGACTCTTGCTCAGATTTTAGTGGATAATATCGTGAAATTGCATGGCATTCCTTCAGATGTGGTTTCTGATAGGGGCACACAGTTTGTTTCCAGGTTTTGGAGGGCGTTCTGCTCTCGGCTTGGCATTCAACTTTCGTTCTCTTCGCTTTTCATCCGCAGTCCAATGGGCAGAGCGTACTAATCAAAACCTGGAGACCTACTTGAGGTGCTTTGTGGCTGAGAATCAGGAGGACTGGTCCTCATTCTTGTCCCTAGCAGAGTTTGCTTTGAATAACCATAGGCAGGAGTCCACGGGTAAGTCGCCATTTTTTGGCGCATACGGTTTTCATCCTCAGTTTGGTACCCTTTCTGGGACTAGTTCCTCTGGGATGCCAGAGGAGGAGAGATTTTCTTCTGCCTTGTCTTCTATCTGGCGGAGGATCCAAGTGAATTTGGAGAAGATGGGTGAGAGGTATAAGCGAATGGCTGACAAGAGACGTATGACTGGTCCGGACCTGTGTGTGGGTGATCTGGTGTGGTTGTCTACTAAAAATATTAAGCTGAGAGTGCCATCCTGGAAACTGGGTCCAAGATTTATTGGACTGTACAAAATATCTGCGGGGGTCAATCCAGTGGCGTTTCGACTGGATCTTCCGCAGACTTGGAGGATCCATGATGTGTTCCACTGGTCTTTACTGAAAAAATACGTGAAACCGGTGGAACCATCGCCTTTGCCTCCTCCTCCTGTTCTGGTTGATGGAAATTTAGAGTTCGAGATCTCCAGGGTTCTTGACTCAAGAGTTCTTCGGGGTTCCCTTCAGTACCTGGTACACTGGAGGGGATACGGCCCTGAGGAAAGGATGTGGGTTCCGGCTCGGGATGTTAGTGCCAGCCGTCTGGTGAAGGCTTTTCAAAGATCCCACCCGGATAAGGTTGGGCCAAGGTGTCCGGAGGTCACCCGTAGAAGGGGGGGTACTGTCATGCTCTGCTCAGGCTATGTGCAGAGGTCTGCCAGATTAGCAGCACGTGTCTAGCCTTTTGTTTTGTTTTGTTTTGGAGTCAAGCTAGATCCGCCTCCCTTCAGGTGCACTGGGTGGGGTCGTTGGTTTCAGTTTAAATCACACCCACTCCCAGTGTTCCCTGCGGGTTATAGCTTCTGTCTGGCTCTGTGTTTGCAAGGAAGGAAGGATTGGCTGTTCCTGCTCAAAAGATAAGTTGGTTTTTTGTTCTCTTGTGGTTTGCTGTCTAGGCTGTTAGAGAGACCCCTGCCCCTCCGGGTTCAGAGGGAGCAGGCTGCCTCTATTTCCCCTTTCATCATCTTAGGGATTTTTAGGGTATTCTCAGCCCAGGCACGAGGACACGTTATTCCCACCTTAAGGGTCTGAACGTGGGCTTAGCAGTATAGGGAGAGCTGGTAGGGATTTATCAGGAGGTGACCTTGATCCCCAGCTTCTCGCCTAGAAACGTGTTTGTTTATTTATCTGTGTTTCTATATCCTGTCCGTCGTGACACGTTAGCAGCGAATCACATGCGGAGGGATTAACACGCTACAGTGTTTGGGGTTTTGAGCACTTCCTCCCATTTAGGCCACTTCATTCTGTGATTTTTTTCCTTGATATATATGGAATGTGCCATAGTTTATCGTTGGTAACATTCTGTGCACCTGGTAGCCTGTGTCACATGGCCTGTTATAGGTGGGGCTCGCAGCCTCCTCCTACCCTCCCATTGTATTAGTGATCTTACTATGGAGGTATGTGGTAGTTTGACCTCAGCACCTATCGGACTGTGTTCACAGACTGTAGGTAGCTTAGCAGTAGGACCTATGCCACACTGAGATACCTTGACGGGGTGCCTTGGGATCCGATATGTTCCTGACTGGAATATATTGGCCAAAGTCTCCATTTTAAACATCAGCGTGAGGGTTTGGCCAGTATTGTCAGTAACATACTATTGTGGTGCACCTTTTGCAGTGATTTACAGTGTGTATGGCAAACTAATGTGCTCAATCAGAAAGACCATCTAAACTGGATGTTCAGTCTAGTCAATAAAGAGGCCCAAGCTAACCAACACATACTAAAACAAGTAAAAAAAAAAGCCTACAAGTCCTACTTCTAGGAGATTAGATAGATAGGTAGATAGATAGATAGATAGATAGATAGATAGATAGATAGATAGATAGCTGTAATAATTAAAACTGCTTAGCATTTCAACTAAACTTACAGAGGTATACAGGGCATTTTAACCTCTTCAAGACCAGGCCAATTTTGGAGACAGTAGGGGAAATTTATCATGAGGGCAATAACTGAATCCAGTTTTGCTTGAGTTTGCGTTGGCGTACTTTTATCATATAGCAAATTTATAAAATCTATAAACCTAACACTTTTGTCTTGAAATGCCACTGCAGTATTTTTATGCCACTCCTATATTTCTCAGTGATATGAACGAACTGCTGCATAGCTTAAAAAGAATCTGTCACCACAGACCTGCATATAAATCCAACAACCTTTGCCTTATGTTGATCAGTGGTCCAATTGCCAAGATATTTGCTATCTATATAATCTAACTGAGACCCTTGGTGCAATGAGGACATCACCATTGCACCTAAAGCTCAGAGCACTTTCCTTGCAGGCTATGCCCCCCGCGCTCTTTGAGTGACAGGGCCAAGTAGTGTCGATATAATCATACCTAGCCCTGAACTCTCAAACCTGCACGTTTGTCTCTGGGATTGATGATGTCATTCCGCACCCTGAAGAAGTGAACACGTTTCTGGCCTGTACTCCTCATGTGCCGATCCGAGAGGTGATGAAGCAGGCATGGAAGTTCAGGGCCAGATGTAATTACATCTACACTGCCTGACTCAATCACTTAGCGGGCGGCAGGTAAACTGATCGGAGCTTAAGGTGGAACGAGGAACAATGGCGACGCCCTTGTTATATGAAAGGATTCATCTGCGTAAAATAAAAATGCGACAATGGGGTCACTAAGCAAGATGGGGCAAAGTGCGTTGGATTCAGCTGCCAAGTACAAATCTACAAAGTCATTTGGATTTATATGCAGATATGTGGTGACATTCTTCTTAATGTACACATAAATGATATAGAATTACCATATGGAAGCAATATGATCCTATTAACTACCCGTGTTATGATAAAAAGTAAAAACAAGGGCTACCAGGCACGAAAGGTGGTCAGTGCTGTCCACATTCATTCCATGAGAAGATTGTGCCCAAACATGTTAAGGTGCTATACACATTGTATAACTGTTGGCTGACAGCTACTGTATCTCTCTTGACGCCCCCATACAAGTTATTGATTTGGGTGAGAATGTTTATGTTGTCAATGGGAAGTCAGGCAGCAGTTTATATCCTGAGAGAATAAAAAGATCAAATGAAAAAATTTTGTTCACCCGATCCTTCTCTTACCTGATATCATCTGTTGGAGAAAGCTGGCATCTACCCATACACATAAGATTGTTGGCATATGCCGCTAAGTCTAATGTGTGTGGGGGTCATTAATATGATGGCAGAGTATCACAGGATTTGTCAAAAATATAGAAAGTGCTCACCTCATGAATTTTCAACTATACATAACTAGTGTATGTGTTTATTGGCATGGGTGCTTGTGTTTGAGTATTGGTGTGTAAGTGTATGTATTGCAAAGCTGCTCTTAACATTTCATCCATAGTTGATTTTTAGAATGGTTCTCACTTTGAAAGCCATGAATTTAAGAACAATAGAAGCTGGAATCTGGAAAATGTAATTGGTGTTCCATTATGGCACTAAGACATTTTACTTTGTGACTATATCTTTAACATGGAGCCTCTCCTCGGCAGTAAATCTGTCTGCTTCTTTTGCTTTATGCATAAATAAATCTTTTGGCTATGTATTGGGACACTCTAAAAGGTTTTATGAAAAATAAAAAAGAATACAAAATGATCCTATTAAGCGATGCCAAAACTCATTAACCTTGTCATCATATATTTAGGAAATATATTAATCTTCTGTCTGGGAAGCTGTTAAATGCAAACATACCCTCTTGTGACTTAAAAAAATTGGGATGGCATAGTTTAAAAGGCTGAAAAAAAAGACATATGTCCATCCAGTTCAGCCTAAATTCCTTCCTAGGGAAAAAAAAAAACTCCCTGGATCAACAACCTTCTCCTAAAAAGCTGGGAACTATAACCTGTTCTGGATATGTTTACTAAAATTTTCATGAAAAGTTGCATTTCATTTCTGTGTACT
This sequence comes from Bufo bufo, assembly GCF_905171765.1. NCBI lineage: Eukaryota > Metazoa > Chordata > Amphibia > Anura > Bufonidae > Bufo > Bufo bufo. Next base: position 329,615,205 of record NC_053390.1, read on the forward strand.
TTAATGCAATTATTGGAGCTCATAGTGAACATACAGATGTGCTATTATATGTTATCTAAAATGGCTTCTGGGGTGAAGAAGAAGGGTGAAGTTTCTGTGGTTGGCATTAGAGATCAGTGAATTTATGAAAAGTTCAATTCGGCTGATTCGCAGAACTTTACAAAAAGATTTGCTTCGTGACGAATAACTTTCTCACAAAGCACATTTTTTTGTAAGTAGCGGGTGCAATGACAGGGAGCAGCAATAGCACTGCCTCCTGTCATTGTACCCCTTAGATGCCGCGTTCATACATCTAGTGTAAAAACAAAAAAAGTCCTACTTACCTCCTCCATTTGCTCTCGACAGGCTGGCTGTCGCCATCTTGCTTGAAGATCTGGAGCGAAATCTTACGCGGCGAGAGATTACGTCATCACGCCGGCCAGAGTGGTGACATCATACCTCACCACGCACGGGATTTTGGTCAAGATATTCAATCAAGATGGAGGCTGGAGGCCCGTCGCTAGCAAATGGAGGAGGTAAGTAGGATTTTTTTTGTTTTTACACTATTTCAGGTTCCAGATATCACCAATAGAGGATGACTCACAAGGAATGTGAGTACACGTGCTGAGCCTGCACGTACAGTGTGACACCAAAAAAGAGAACAGGGCTAGCACAAATAATGATGAATGTAAACTTTATTATAGTCTCAACACAAGACAAAATGTATTAAAATACACATAAAAACACAACAATCCAATGGTAAGTGGGGAGCACTCAGAACAATGGTACACCACTGGATAACAGAACGTATCAAAGCTAGAGGAATGATATAAATATCCTAAAATGTATACGTATGGCACAAAGCCAAATATCAAATAGATAAAACTAGCAGAGGCTACCAGAACTAGATCAGGGTAAGGTACAATACATGCCAAGATATAAAGTGCATAGTGCAGAAAATGACAAAGTGCATAAGTATATCACATTGAAATAGCCATAAGAGAGCCATAAAGTAAATACCTGAGTGGTGAACCAACAGAGCCCCGTTGGTTCACCACTCAGGTATTTACCTTATGGCTCTCTTATGGCTATTTCAATGTGATATACTTATGCACTTTGTCATTTTCTGCACTATGCACTTTATATCTTGGCATGTATTGTACCTTACCCTGATCTAGTTCTGGTAGCCTCTGCTAGTGCCATACGTATACATTTTAGGATATTTATATCATTCCTCTAGCTTTGATACGTTCTGTTATCCAGTGGTGTACCATTATTCTGAGTGCTCCCCACTTACCATTGTATTGTTGTGTTTTTATGTGTATTTTAATACATTTTGTCTTGTGTTGAGACTATAATAAAGTTTACATTCATCATTATTTGTGCTAGCCCTGTTCACTATTTCAGGTTCGCTAACACGAGGAAATTCGGCTTCAAGGCGAATCGACTTTATCCTGAAATTTGGATCGAATTCCACTTCATGGGATTCGATTCGCTCATCTCTAGTTGGCATAAAAACCAAGCTGTGGTCTAAAGAAAAAAGCACCACATATCTGCCTGAAAAATGCTTTACAAAAACCACATGTAATTTTGAGGTGTAACAATCTGCTTGGATTTAGCGCTGATTTTTTTTTTACATGTGTTTTGAAAATCAGCTGTGTGAACTGACACTAAGGCCTCATGGACATGGCAGTATTTTATCTCAGTTTTTCTAAAAGAGACAGTACACTGATAAAAGTCAAGGGGGGAGATTTATCAAACAGGTGTAAAGTAGAACTCCCTTAGTTGCCCATAGCAACCAATCAGATTCCACCATTTATTTTTCACAGCTCCTTTTGAAAATGAAAGGTGGAATCTGATTGGTTGGTATGGGCAACTACGCCAGTTCTACTTTACACCAGTTTTATAAATCTTCGCCATTGGATATAAAACATGCTTTTTTTTTTCACCTATACATGTGCCCCATGTGAGATTTCACTGCAGGTACAATTTTTATCCACTTTTTTGAATAAAATCGCCATCTATATCAATGGGAGAGAGAAAATGGCAGAATGCACAGGGAAGCTATCCATGTTGTGCAGACTGAAAATAGATATGGCCATGTGCATGAGGCTTTATCATTGAGTTCAAACGGCTTGCAGTAAGCTCTCATGGTCGTGTCAGGAAATGATCACTTAAATGTCTATGCAGGAGATATGGAGCTCAGTTTTTAAAAATGGAAATCTGCGATTAAGATTTATTATAAAATTAATCAGCACTGAATGATGGACCAATTTAGATGAAAAAACAAGATAGTATTCAGGCCCAATCATTGAACTTACATGTATCTGGCTTTAGATGACTGTTGGTGATTCCAAAGTATTGTGGGTTTTCAATGACAGGGATCTTTGTCATTCCAATAATAACGGCATCAGGACCACCTTCTGAGGAAGATGGGGTATTGCTGCCATTGGAGATATGATGAAGAGGGCTGGCGGAATCATCGTCATTGCTGATCACAGAGGAGGGACCTAGAAAAGGAAAAGAAATGTTGTTATGCATACTTCCTTATGATCTGGCAACTTTGTACATGGGCCAATCCTTCCAGATGCCACCTGGACTGCAACATAAAAATGACATCGAAAATTTTGCAGTGAAGTTAGTTTCACCTTTTGGTTTACATATACCAAAGAATGTATACTGTAATTAAAAAGGAATGACAATGTAAAGAGGTGCAGCACTATGTAATATGCACAAGCTATACATATTGAATCTGAATATCTGAAAGTATACGCCTACTGTGAACTAATGTAAAACACATCAAAACCAATAAACTGGATATAGTTTATTATCATGCTAATAAATGTGAACTTGAAAGATCTATGATGCAATACTGTACTGTAAGCATAGTTAATGACTGGTACTTATTAATACTGTGCTATAGCCATACTTATACACTTATACCTTCTGCTCTAAATGGAAAGTCTGAAATCTGCCTTAGTTCCGTGATGTATTGAGCATAGTACTGAAATCTTAAGCTTTCTGCTTACTTTACATATTTATATCAATTCTGTCAGTCTAAATCTAAAATTGTTTTTTTTTTGTATAATCTTTCTAAATCTGTTGTTATCTCTTTATATATATATATATTTCTATCTGTCTGTTCTTTATGCAAGGCAAAACGACTGGACCAATCTGCACCAAATTTGGTATATAGGTACATCAGATGTCCGGAAAGGTTTTCGTAAGGTCTCTAGAACATATGGTTTCTGAGATATTCCCAAAATATTTATTAGCCAATAGGTACTCACAGCTTCACTCACATCCCAACTGCCATACATATGATCACATGACCCTTATTGGCCAATATAAGCTTGCAGGTCCTTCAGTCTTGACATACACACAGTTTTACACTATGTTTCCATAACAACTCAGCCATTTTTCTTCACTGTTATGGGTTACAGTTAAGGGGGCATGGTGCTGTAGAGGGCACATTTTAAGGGTGCGGGCGCTGTGGAGGTCACTGTTAAGGGGGCGACCTCTGTGGAGGACACTGTTAAGGGGATGAGCCGCTGTAGAGGTCACTGTTGATGGGGACATAAACTGTGCTGTCCCAGCCTTTATTTCTGCCATTTAAGATTAATTGCTGTATTTGTGTTATCATATCAATAACATGTTATGTAATGCTGCCACCCTGTGGTCATTCTTATTATAGGTTTCTGAATGTATTATGTAAATCCCATTGCCTTTGCTCTCTGTCTACCCCTCCCCTTTGGTGACATCATATACTGTTTGTTCTGGTCCTGTGTGTTTCTTTCCTGCAGCAGACTCAGAGCTGGTGAGACCATTTTTCGTTTTGACCTCTAATATCCTCTAATGTCCCCTATATGTCTTTGCTCAAGGTAAACTCAATAAATTACCAAAGCATCTCCATTGTATTCTCCTCACTGGATTATCACATGCAACTGATTCCACGGTATATTAGTTAGTTCAGCTATCTACCATTGCTTGTACAGAGATTACCACTCACAACCAGTCAGAGACTTCTCTAACGAACATCTGTGGCAAAATATAAACATTAAATGAATTAGTCTAAATATACCTATGCGAAGCCGGGTCATTTTGCTAGTACTGTATATTGTATAAAAAAAGTAAAATTCTATTAACCTATAGAACAGGGATCAGCAACCTCCAGCACTCCAGCAGTTCTGAAACTACAACTCCCAGAATCCTCCTGTGACTTCTATGAGAGTTATAAGAACAGCTGAGTAAGTGTGCATGCTGAGAATTGTAGTTTCTCACAGCTGGAGGTTGCCGGTCCGTGCTATAGAATGACATTGTGCAGAAGACTCAGCTCAACAGGCAGCACAAATGCGATGTTATGGATTGAAAGAAAATAAATGCAGAAACACTAAACCTAGAAATGAATGAAGGAAGAAAGCACGAAATATAATTTGTCAGCCTGCAGAATTTTCTGCATGTTGTTGACATAAAGAGACTTGTAGAAATCAGGGGTTAATCTGGCTACCCTACTATAGACAGTACAGAAGAGGGAGGCTCCTGCTCCAATCCCTTGTCTTACAGTCAGCCACAGGAAAGTGAGGAGAAGAAGGGGGGCATGGTTGATCTCCTGGGACACAGGGAGAAGATTTTGTTATATATTTTTCAGGGTTAAGTTTAATATAAGACAAAGAACGGTCAAAGGAAACAAGATATTAAGGGTGGACCTTCTGGGATTTTTGTGCATTTTCTGTTTAGTATCCATTTACGTTCCCTTTTACATATCAGAGGAATGGCTGTAACACCATTTTGTAGATGATTGATGGAGAAGATACAGTAAAATATGGATGAATTAAATTCAGCCATAGATCACAGATGGTTGCTGTAGCAACATACTGCATCAGGCTTGGTCTGTCATCTTCATACACTTTGCAAGCGATGGCTACATCAGCTTTCAGGAACCTTTGATAAATGGACTCAATCATGACACATGCTGTTAAATGCTTGCTTGTTTGACAAATTAGCTGTTTTACATGAAGTTGCCTACGTTCCATTCCCTTAATGCTACACTGCCTGAATCGCGTCGCAGTGATGGCCACGTAGCTGACACATGCTGTAAAGCAGAATACCCAGGAATCACAAATGAGAAAACAATCTTCTAAAATGTAATTTCAAAAAAAGCTGATTTCTGCTGACAAGGAGTCGCCATGTGTCCCCCTCATGAATCATGTAGACACGGTAAAGTGCCTAAACTCTGCTTATCCAGATTAAATGGGGTCACCTAATTACTTGTCACAGTGATCTAAGTAGCCATATTATTGACTCTGACTTGTCAAGCATTTTGTTCCTGTTGCTGGCAGTGTGTGTGGCATCTCTTCATTTTATATACTCCTGCACCATTCCAAAATGACATTTATCATTGCGTGATTAACTGTTTCCATGGGTTTTATACAGTATATGAGCTGATTTGTCTGAAACCCCAAAAGTATTTCACTTCATTGTGGCTGAATAAATAACCACTGACCATACAGTTATTTCTTGAGTTGTGCAAAATGTCTTTTTATGATTTCCTATGGATACATCTAGATTAGGGATTCATCTCAATAGTAGGAGCTCCTCACCTGTGAGGGTCTGTCCTCACGGGTGAAGAAGAACCCATCTGCCTGTTGATTGAGAGGAACGGACATCTCGCCCAGCCTTAACATTCTGACGTCTGCACCGCTGCTCCCAGTAGCGGAACAGGCGCCAAAGCTCAAATTCGGCTTTGGAAGCAGCGACTGCTCATGTTCCGCTACTCTTCTAGCGCAAGTGAAGTTGCTGCTCCCGAATTTGATCTTCAGTGCCTGTGCCGCTACTGGGAGCAGCGGTGCAGACGTCAGAATGTCCATCCCCTGTCAATCAACAGGAAAGTGGGCACCTCTTCATCTGTGAGGATTGTTCCTCATCGAATAAGACACATCAATTCATTAGAATTGATTCATTCAACCCTAATCTAAATAATGCACTGCATCAAATTCAGATTGGGTAGAGAAGTAACTTGGATGTCCTGTTGTCAGCCTAAAAGTGATATGTAAGTCAGTACCTACTATATAGACATATCTCAACAGTGCCCTTCTTTAGACAGGGGGGTACCCTTTTTTCCACCAAGTCCCTCTGTCCCACTTTGCACCTTAAATACCCCTTGTTTTGTATTTGGAAACAGAAGTGCATTATCTACTTGTGAACCACCAGACAACTTAAAATGTCTGGCGGGTCCTTATATGACTCTGCATGGATGTGCAGCTTAAAGGGGTTGTCTCACTTCAGTAAGTTGCATGTATCATGTAGAGAAAGTTAACACAAGCCACTTACTAACGTATTGATATTATCTAAATTGCTTCCTTTGCTGGCTAGATTTATTTTTCCATCACATTATACACTACTCGTTTCCATGGTTACGTCCACCCTGCAATCCATCATAGGTGGTCGTGCCAGTAGATCACTTTTAAGTCACATTTAAGAAGTAGCTTGTTGTCCTGAGTTGTAGTACTCATTTTAACTAAGCATATCTTTGAAATCAGGTTTTTAGATTGGCTAGTTAGCGCTCTTTTCTGTAGGTGGTGATTTATTCATTTTGAGTGTAGCCTATTATGTTATGTGACTGAATTCATATACAGTTTTTATATTATGCATGATAGCTACATATGGATGTGTAGATCTTCTGTATATCATTGGTTTAAAATGTTATAAAATACAATACCCCTTCACTTTTTAAACAGTGTTGAAGCTTTATTGTAAGTTTATTTGGGAATATCTTATCTTTATCCTAATCTTTATATGGATTTATTGTCGGGCAGACGTGGAATAACCATTTAATATTGCACTGAACAGTCATGCTTTGTGAAATATTATTGCACTGTATTCCACTGTAGCCATGGAGAAGGTCATAGAAAGGGCTGACGCACACGGACATTTAACAGTAAAAAGATTCAAGAAGTCACATTCATCAGGCATTAACCGTACAATGGATATTGTTGCACTGACTAAGCAGATACAGCAACCTGGTACTTCATTAACATGTATAGTACATGGAGTAAAATCAATGGTAAAGCAGATGCTAGATGTATTACTTGCTGAATGCTGGGGCATGGAGATCACATGGGTCAACAGGGTCGACTAGATATCTGATATTACCACTGTGAACCCAATGCATTTTATGAAAGTTTAATGATAACAAGTAACAAAGTACGGGAAATGTAACAGTCTGTGAGCATTAAAGGGCATCTGTCAGCAGATTTGTACCTATGACACTGGCTGACCTGTTACATGTGCACTTGGCAGCTGAAGACATCTGTGTCGGTCCTATGTTCATATGTGCCCGAATTGCTGAGAAAAATAATGTTTTAATACATGCAAATTAGCTTGTAAGAGTCACAGGGGCGTTGCCATTATATCAAGAGGCTCTGCTCTCTCTGCAACTGCTGCGTCCTCTGCACTTTGACTGGGCCAGGCAGTGTAAACGTGAACACACTTGCCTAGTCCTGTCAATCAAAGTGAAGAGGATGTGGAAGTTGCAGAAAGAGTCTCTAGGTGTAATGGTAACGCCCCCGTTGCTCCTAGAGGCTCATTTACATATATTAAAACATTACTTTTCTCAGTAATGCGGGCACATATGAACATGGGACCAACACAGATATCTTCAGCTGCCAAGTGCACATGTAACAGGTCAGCCAGTGTCATAGCTACAAATCTTCTGACAGATGCCCTTTAATGCTCACAGACTATTACATTTCCTGTACTTTGTTACTTGTTATCATTAAACTTTCATAAAATGCATTGGGTTCACAGTGGTAATAGATGCACCTTAAAGGAGTTTTCCATGAACAATGAGTATCCCTTTTCCACAGGATAGAGAAAAGTGTCTGATCAATGGGGTCCTCACCAATCATTAGACCAGGGGTCTTGTCTTTCCACAAAGGGGGTCGTTGCACAACTGTTGCCACTCCTTCCTACTCTATTGGACTTCTGGATATAGCCAAGTATGGCACTAGGACCCCCACTGATCAGACATTTACACATTTTCCTGTCCATAGGGGATAAGTATACTTCATGGAAATACCCATTTAAATAAATCAAAGCAATATTCTTTATACGGTCCCTACAGTAGTTATTTAATATTTAAGTTTGGACTTATATGTTGTAGAATATAAAGGCCACAAGAATAATTGTAATTCAGGTTTATTTACAATCATTGCTATGGCAGTTGCATCTAGGTTCTTCTTCTCCCAAAAGACCCCACTAACATATAAGACAACAGTATTATAAATGGCACATAGTATGTGGGCCCTGTGGGGAACAGTGCCATCATTTAGGACACCCAAGTGGTTTTTGCTGCCCGAAAAACAAATCAAAGTCTCCTGTTGATGCCTTTGATGTTTTTATTGTGACTAATAAACTGCTAGTTTTATGGGAGCTCTGGAGATTGTCGTTCCTTCTGTTCATGTTCCGGTGGACCTGTTGCCGGCTTAGGCGTTTCCATGCACCTTGTTTATTAGCCCAGAAAGTGGATTACAGTTGGTGAACTGTTCCTTATGTTTTTTTTCTGTGGGAGGCCCTGTTAAAGATTTTTTATTGGGACCCAGAAGGTGCAAGTTATGTCTCTGTGTGTTACCCCATTCCATGTCACTGCAGAAGTCAATCACTGGAAACAGTTGGGATGTCCCTATAGCTGTCACTGATTGGCTACACAGTCACGTGGCAGTGGAAGTCCCATTACATTTCTGGAGGTCAGGAAGCAGTGGGGGACCTTGGTGGCCAGTAGTATGGGAGCAGTGCTGAACTTCAAAGCAGGTATACTAGATACTTCACTAATACTGGGATGTGATTTTTAGGATTCAGTGACTCCTTCATAGATTTGATCCATAATTATTGTATTTACAGAAAACATTTCACATAGTATGTGCTACATTAGTAACACAATCAGTTCTCCATATTTTCCATCACACTTCGGTTGAAGAAGGTAAGAGTTAAAGCAAGCAAACAGGTCATATTTAAGTAGTGGAAATTATTCTTGCCTTGTAATTCATTATTAAAGGAAAACATGTATGGTTAAGGTTGCTATGGAGGGCCCTCTAGGGAAATTAATACTAGAAAGACTGCCAACCATGGCCAGTAAGAATGTACAACTCCTGTTGTAATGCCAGCTTCTCTGCTTGACTGAATCTGTGATTCATTTCTCTGGGTGGACCAGATATGCATTACAAAGCAATATGTTCAACCCTGTCTGGATTCTCAAATACCTAGCTCTTCTATCCAGGTTAATGTACGGCTAATGGCAGTTAAACATTGAATAAATCGAGCTGCCAAACTCATGCAAGGGTTATGTGTATAATTCATATGTATTACAGAACAGGCTAGAGCAGACTGCCAGGTAAAAAAATTAATTACAGTCATAAAGTAGTTTAGTTTCTGAAGGACCATTTATATCACTAGTAGAACAAATGATATTGCCCCTTCTGATCAATGATGAATTTATGACTCCTCAGTATTGGCAGCTACTTGATTGTGAATCAGAGAGCTTCAGCATAGGAATAAGAATTCCTCAGAGATTCATGGTTTATATGCAAAAGTAGCCATGGGAGTACTAACAAATTATTGACTCTTTTTAACAACAGAGGTATATGAAATATCTTTTATGGGAGGAATTCAGGAGATTTGCTATATTTATTTAATAAAAAATGTCTTTCTGATGGGCAACGTCTTGGCTTAGTTTCTAAAGTTATCCATACTCCTGGGACCAAGGGTGTAACTATAATAGGATAAAGGAGAAAAGCAATTCAGCACTCCAATAATTTTTGAGCCGTCGGTTCCTTTATTGTGGTGATAAAAATTCGTACAGTGGTACAACCTCCATTAGTGTCATTCGCAGTCTACGCGTTTCGAACTAAACAGTTCTTATTCATGACTCCAAATTGGAGTCATGAATAAGAACTGTTTAGTTCGAAACGGTTAGACTGCGAATGACACTAATGGAGGTTGTACCACTGTACAAATTTTTATCACTGTAATAAAGGAACCGACGGCTTAAAAATTATTGGAGTGCTGGATTGCTTTTCTCCTTTATCCTTGTCTCAAGAGGTCTCACCATGGTTTCCTGTGCACCCAAGGACTGCAAAACATGTGGCAGGTGAGCTGGTTTACCCTACAAGTCTTGTAACTATAATACATAGGGCCCCATAGCAAAGTGAGATGGGGCCCCCACCTTGTGTAAGAAAAATAAAACAGCAGTATAAGTAGCAATAATTAAAGGTATGTATAATAGCACAATGTCAGAAAACCCACATTATAGCATTATTCCAAAAATATTCAATGTTCTTGCACCTGATTGGGCCCCCTCAGCCTCTGGGTGAGAAAGCAAGTGATTTGTCTACTATGGCTATAGTTATGCCCATCTGAGACCCTATCTTAATCAGAATAGCTTCTAAGTTGGCTACAAAATTGGTGCTGTGTTTTTAGAGATGGCTACATAGTCTCATTGTTTTGGAAAAACCTATCCCAGTTGGGAAGCTTATGATGATCTTGGGAAAATAATCTATCTCTAATCTGAATTAATCATATATGAAGGAAGTACACACCTATCAGCATTGACATTAAAACCACTAACAGGTGAGGTGAGTAACATTGATTATCTCTTTATAATGGCACCAGTCATGTGGTAGGATATATGAGGCAGGAAGTGGGCAATCAGTTCTTGAAGTTGATTGTTGGAAGCAGGAAAAATGGTTAAGCCTAAGGGTCATCTGAGTGACTTTAACAAGGGCCAAATTGTGATGTTTAGACGACTAGGTGAAAATATCACCAAAATAGCAGGTCTATTGGAATGTTGGAAGTATGCTATGGTTAGCACCTATCAACATAGAAACATAGAAACATAGAATGTGTCGGCAGATAAGAACCATTTGGCCCATCTAGTCTGCCTAATATACTGAATACTATGGATAGCCCCCGGCCCTATCTTATATGAAGGATGGCCTTGTGCCTATCCCATGCATGCTTAAACCCCTTCACTGTATTTGCAGCTACCACTTCTGCAGGAAGGCTATTCCATGCATCCACTACTCTCTCAGTAAAGTTATACTTCCTTATATTACTTTTAAACCTTTGCCCCTCTAATTTAAAACTGTGTCCTCTTGTGGTAGTTTTTCTTCTTTTAAATATGCTCTCTTCCTTTACCGAGTTGATTCCCTTTATGTATTTAAAAGTTTCTATCATATCCCCTCTGTCTCTTCTTTCTTCCAAGCTATACATATTAAGGTCCTTTAACCTTTCCTGGTAAGTTTTATCCTGAAATCCATGTACTAGTTTAGTAGCTCTTCTCTGAACTCTCTCTAGAGTATCTATATCCTTCTGGAGATATGGCCTCCAGTACTGCGCACAATACTCCAAGTGAGGTCTCACCAGTGTTCTGTACAGCGGCATAAGCACTTCACTCTTTCTACTGCTTATACCTCTCCCTATACATCCAAGCATTCTGCTGGCATTTCGTGCTGCTCTATTACATTGTCTTCCCACCTTTAAGTCTTCTGAAATAATTACTCCTAAATCCCTTTCCTCAGATACTGAGGTCAGGACTGTGTCAAATATTCTATATTCTGCCCTTGGGTTTTTACGCCCCAGGTGCATTATCTTGCACTTATCCACATTAAATTTAAGTTTCCAGAGTTCTGACCATTCTTCTAGTTTTCCTAAATCCTTTTCCATTTGGCGTTTCCCTCCAGGAACATCAACCCTGTTACCTATCTTTGTGTCATCAGCAAAAAGACAAACCTTACCAGCGAGGCCTTTTTCAATATCACTTATGAAGATATTAAACAAAATCGGTCCCAGTACAGATCCCTGTGGAACCCCACTGGTAACATGACCTTGTTTTGAATGTTCTCCATTGACTACCACCCTCTGTTGTCTGTCACTCAGCCACTGCCTAATCCACTCAACAATATGGGAGTCCATGCTCAATGACTGCAGTTTATTGATAAGTCTTCTATGTGGGACAGTGTCAAAAGCCTTACTAAAATCTAGATATGCGATGTCTACTGCACCTCCACCGTCTATTATTTTATTCACCCAGTCAAAAAAATCTATAAGATTTGTTTGACATGATCTCCCTGAAGTAAACCCATGTTGTTTTTCATCTTGCAATCCATGGGATTTTAGATGTTCCACAATCCTATCCTTTAATAGGGTTTCCATTAATTTGCCTACTATTGATGTCAGACTCACTGGTCTATAGTTGCTCGATTCCTCCCTACTACCTTTCTTGTGAATGGGCACGACATTAGCCAATTTCCAATTTTCCGGGACGACTCCTGTTACTAATGATTAGTTAAATAAATCTGTTAACGGTTTTGCCAGCTCACCACTAAGCTCTTTTAATAATTTTGGGTGTATCTCATCAGGCCCCTGTGACTTATTTGTCTTCACCTTAGACAGCAAACTTAGAACATCTTCCTCTGTAAAGATACATGCATCAAACGATTTATTAGTCATTCTTTCTAGTGGAGGTCCTTCTCCTTTTTCTTTTGTAAAAACTGAACAGAAGTATTCATTAAGGCAGTCGGCTAGCCCTTTATTCTCTTCTACATACCTTCCGTCCTTTGTTTTTAATTTAGTTATTCCTTGTTTTAATTTCCTTTTTTCATTTATATATCTGAAGAATGTCTTATCCCCTTTTTTCATAGACTGAGCTAGTTTTTCTTCTGCCTGCGCTTTAGAAGTTCTTATAACTTGCTTGGCCTCTCTCTGCCTAATCTTGTAGATTTCCTTATCTTCATTGCTCTGGGTTTTTTTATAATTACAAAATGCTAGCTTTTTATTTTTAATGATTTAGGCCACTTCTGCTGAGTACCACAGTGGTCTCCTCCTTTTTTTTGCTTTTACTGACAAGTCTAATGCAATTTTCTGTTGCCTTCAATAATGCACCTTTTAAGTAGTCCCATTTCTCCTGGACTCCATGTAATCCGTTCCAGTCTGATAAGGACTCATTTATGACTAATTTCATTTTTGAAAAGTCTGTTTTTCTAAAATCTAAAACTTTTGTTTTTGTGTGGTGGGACTCTTTCACAGTTCTTATATTAAACCACACTGACTAGTGATCACTAGTTCCCAAGGTTTCGCCTACAATGACATCATATACCGAATCCCCGTTTGTGAATACCAAATCCAAAATGGCCTCCCTCCGGGTTGGCTCCTCAACCACTTGTTGTAGAGATAACCCCAGTAGGGAATTTAGAATATCTGTACTCCTGGTAGAACTTTCTATTTTGGTTTTCCAGTTTATATCTGGGAGATTGAAATCTCCCATAATGATAACTTCTCCTTTCATTGTCATTTTAGCTATTTCTTCAACTAGTAGATCATCTAGTTATTTAACTTGACCAGGTGGTCTATATATCACACCTACACGAGTTACTGCATGGTTAGCAAACTGCAACGTCACCCAAACTGACTCTATGTTGGCCTCACCAACTTGTATTAGGTTAGATTTAATGCTATCTTTCACATACAGGGCCACTCCTCCTCCTTTCTTGCCTTCTCTGTCTCTTCTGTATAAAGAGTACCCTGGTATGGTTATGTCCCAGTCATTTCTTTCATTAAACCATGTCTCCGTAACAGCCACTAAATCTACATTCTCAGATGCCATTATTGAATCAAGTTCATTGATTTTTTTACTTAAACTGCGAGCATTTGTAAACAGGACTCTGAGCTTATCATTTCTTAACCTCTGTGCTTCTGACCTGTTCTGGCATTGTTTCGGGGGGCAAATGGACTCTTTTATTTTCACTCTTTTGCCCCCCCTTCAAAACTGGCACAAGGAAGGATAAATCTGAAGGCTAATCAATGGGGTCTAATACCCCCAGAATAGCTACTGTAGTGCAAATTAATGAAACACGTAATGTTGGCTACAGGGGTGGACTGGCCGTAGACCCTACAGGGAAATTTCCTGGTGGGCCGATGCTCAGAGGGCCACCTAAGCCCTCCTGTTGGCCAAAAGCCAGGTACATAAAGATCTGATACTCCCAGCATTAATTAATTTAGGCAGTATTTTGTGCTGATGTGGTCATATTTCGCACTGCACTGTGGTATCTGGGGCAACTTTTAGGTTTTTTCAAGGCCACTTTAAGATCCCAGCCCGCCCCTGGCTGACTATGATACAAAGATGTACGGGTACACAATGTATTGCAACCTGCTGCGTGGGCCAGATGACCTCAAATAAGTCAGAGTTCTCATGCCTACACCTGTACACTTTCGTCAAAAGGCCCAAAATGAGCATATGAGCACCAGAACTGGACTATAGAGCAAGGTGGCCTGGTGTGATGAATTGTGCATTCTTTATATCATTAAGACAGCTGCATTGCTTCCCTGGGGAATAGGCAACATGAAGCCCTAGGCCAGTGATGGAGTGCCCAAACTTCAACCCAATGCCCACTTATTTATCGCAAAGTGCCAACCCGGTAATTTAACCTGAATACTACAGTCAAACATAGTATATCTTCCATGTACTCTATCATTTAGCTATGATAGCCTGCTACACTCAGTGCGCTGCCTGTGCTGTTCATAGCGAGCCCTGCGCTAATGAAGGGTAGGAAAAATCTAAGTCATATTAGTGTGCCATAGACTTTTTCCAGGGTGCGGGTGCCCACAGAGAGCGCACCGAGTGCCGCCTCTGGCACCCATGCCATAGGTTCGCCAACACTGCCCTAGGCAATGCTCTAATTGAAAGCTTTGGATCCTGGCTTTCATATTGATGTTACTTTGACACATACCATCTAAACATTGTTGCAGACCAGGTATACTCATGGTAATGATATTCCTTTTTTTTTTTTTTTTTTTTTTTAATAAATATTTTTATTTTCCAGATTATAATATTAATACATAAAACAATATTAATCACGACGATATGCCTAGCGTGGCAATCATATACATCATTATGAAAAGTTCTTACACATCATCCTAAGAACATCCCCGCAATAATATGTAATAATAGCTATAACAAACCCCCCCCCCCATTGGCTGCCGTCCACTCCATTCATTGATGTAAAGAATAGTATCAATCTTCATATAACTATATAGTTCTGCGTGTGCCTCTCCGTTTCCTTTCAATGCCCTCATATACTCTAATTCGTTGAAGATATGAGCTCCATTCCCTTGCTGAGGGCGGGGAGACAGAGCCCCAATACTTTTTTAATATAGCTTTAGCGACCATCAATCCCCGCATCCAAATCCGTCTGACCTGGGGCGGGATTCCCACTTCTGACCCATAATCTCCAAAGATCACTATCAAAATCCCCGGGTTATAATTCATTGAACACTCCTTTTGTAGGATAGAGAAAACATCATCCCAATATTTTCTTATTTTGCTGCAGCTCCAAAGCAAATGGACATAATTTGCATTAACATAACCACATTTAGGGCAGCAGCAATCCCTGTCTTTATTTTGGGGGAATTTTCCTTGGGTTTTAGGCGTATAATACAGTCTATGGAGGATCTTGAATTGAATTAACCTATGCGCACTGGAAACTGTCGCCTTTCTCACATTCCTATAGATAGTAGACCACTGTAGTGGGGGGCAATTCAACTCTTGCTCCCACTTATCTGTGCTTGTAATGATATTCCTTAATGGTAGTGTCCTCTTTCAGCAAGATAATGTGCCCTGCCACACTGCAAAAAATGTTTGCAGAACACCTACTGTATATGTATATTTTCCCTTTAAAGGGAACCTGTCACCATGAAAGTCCATGCATCATGTCATAGAACAGGAGAAACTGAGGAGATTGATATATAGTTTTATGGGAAAAGATTCAGTATAGGTTATATTTTACTGAAGATCTTTCTATACATAGGAGTCAGGTGAGCAGAGTGACTATATGATTGATAGTGTTATCATTGTGAGTGTGAAGATAGCAGTAGATGTCAGTCACTGGACAAGAACTGGGCACTGTGTGAAAGTCCTTCTAGTATATGTGAATATGTGAATCTGTAGTCGTAAGTAAGTCCCAGATTATTAGATCTCAAAGGGAATATGAGGGGAGAAAAGAATATAAGGGAAAATAAGTTATCAAAAAGAAATGACTCTTTTTCAACTTATCAGCTCTTTTATTCACTCGTCTAAACTCATTTCAATAAAGTATCATATTACATGCTGCTCAAAGAAGTCTATGGAGAGAAAAAGGGGACAAGGAGTGCTCTGACATTCCATCTTAAGACAGAGCATGTTAGTTTAGGAAGGGGAGAGAGCTGATAAGTATAAATAAGACAAATTATAAAGCTATAGCTTTACGTAAAGTTGTGTGGAGAGTTAGTGACCATTTAAGTAAAATGCAAATAAGAATATCTACAGTATGAGTAATGGAAATATATCCTATATACAAAATAAAGTAACTTTTCACTAAGAACGCATATCAGTTCTGTAGTGAACATTAAACATTTACTAATATTTAAATAGGAGGTACATATTTATTGGTTCAGTATATCTAGAACAAAATATATTTCCTTTTTTTAGCCAGTTTCCAATCCATATTAGCTTACTAAACTAGCGTGCTCTGCATGGGTATATGTCAACAGTTTTAATATTTAATTTGACTTGAAATTATTTTAACCACTTCTTGATTCTTTTAGGATTTGATTTTAATACCTCCTAAGACTCTCCTAAGTGTTGAAAAAACAATTGAATGTTGACAGCTGCCACTTTTATAGACAGATTAAGGACTCATCAATCTTAGACCTGTACAGCATTCACAACATGAGATTGTAGGAGATCAATCAAGCAATGGAATTTTGGTATCCAGGATAAACGCCTTCTGTCAACACTCGGTAAGTAGAAGCACCCTCAGGTGGATGAAAGATGAGAGAGCCATTGAAGCGTTCCTCCTCTATGTCTACTCTCCACATTAGATTCAAAGGGAGAGCAGAACATTTTCTGGGATGAATGAGTTTTCTGTGAAATCTTGCTCCACATTTCTGGAACGTGTGAATGTCACACAGCATTACATGTCCCAGATGTTAACTTTCTTTTTAAGTTTACAGGCTAAGGGAAGGAATTTCACTAAAACAATTCCCAAAGCAGAGATGTTGTGTTTTCATTTTGTCTATCTCTGTTACAAAAAGCAGAAAAGAGCTGTCCACCTACCTGATGGAGAGTGTGGTGCCATCCAAATAAACACCACACAATGGTTCCAATTATTGGAATCCAATTAGGAAGGACAAAATGTTTATCATAAAAGTTACTTATATATTGCGATGTCCAAAGATTTAGCTGTAAGCTATGTAATATGTAAATGAATTTGAAAACATAATGCTCAGACTTACATTGTTCTCATTTTGTTGTCCCATATTGTCATGTCTGTATTTTCCATTAGGTCAAGAGGCTTATTTCTGTTGGGTAGTCCTCTGGGAAAGACACTTGGTCCTCAGAGAAAAAGGCGGGTTTACACGTCCCCATGTAGCAGCCTATTCAATACTTTTTTTTACACACATTGATTTAATAAACTGAAGACATTATCTAGCACCTCATCATTTGCAGTAAAACTATGTCTTTTATTTCAGTTGCATTAAAACAGACATACAGTACAGCTACATGGGCACAAATTCTGATGTGTTTGAGCTGTATGGAGCTCTATGATCAAGTCTATGACCTCCAGACAGCTTTAAACCGTGTCAGAATTTTTGCCAGTGTACTTGTATGCAGGGTCGGACTGGCCAACCAGAGTACCAGAGGATTCTCCTTTGGGCCCAGGCTCTGATACTATAATTGGCCCCAAAGATCCAAGAGAAAAAACATTTGGCTGTCTTTCGAACTAATCTTTTGTATTATAGCAGATTATAGTTCAGTCATTGTCTACAGGGGTCACGTGATCCAGTGTAAAAAAACGGATATTGACACAGGGAGACCCAGGACATGCAGAGCTGGCTTGGCAGCGATGGAGCCGAAACCCAGCAGGGAGGATCAGATAAGTATGATTACCACTGCTGGTCCAGCCACATTGTAGGATCTGTAGAAAAGCTCAACAAAGGTAAGTTTTAACTAAAGATGATCAACCAGATGTCAACTTATATCTCTTCAATGCATAATACTGTGGGTTCTTTGTAGAATTTATTCTTCTTGTTCAATATCTGTTAAAACCATAGCTGGTGATGGAGCGCCTTAAAATGAGAAGTATTTAGAGGGCAAGTTTTACTACTAGTGAGTTTCATTGAGAATTTGATCATGTTAATGGACAGAAACATGATGATTAATTATTATAAGGGCAATGAAAAATTTAACTCTCGATCATCCATAAAATCAGTCTATTACTGCATGGCAGTCTATTCCTCCAAATGTGAGGATGTAGGTTTAATATGTGGTATATGAAATACTAACTATAGGGAAGTGAGTAAATTGGCCACATCTTCAGACTAGACATATGATATGTTTGAAAATAAATGCTTTCTACAGGAATGGATTTAGTATTAGGCACAGAAAGCCAATAACCTAATGGTGGCATTGATTGAGAGGATGATTTTTCTCTGGCTTAAACGAATGCCAACTTATTTTGTACCATAGAAAAATAGACTGGGAAAATGAGCAGAATAATAAACTGATGCAAGATCAGCTGAGGTAGAGATATCAGTGATGTCATACTCTTTCCTATAAGGCTAGTGCGACAGTTATGTCTCTCTTTGCATAAAAGCTCCCGTTCTGAAGATTTGCAGTTGGACCCCACCAGATGTTGATGACCTGTTTTAAGGACAGGTCATCAATATAAAAATCCTTTTAATAATTAGCTTTAGCTAAATCCAATTAACAATTGAAGTTGGATAAATATGCAATATAAGGAAAGTTGATTTAACCTTGGTGATATGAGGGTTGTCCATATCATCATATAGTCACCAACTGAGCTATAGCTGTTATTTGCCTTACACTTCTCCTGGTCTACCTGTCTGATTAATAAGGAGCTCAAGTAAAACCCTGTCATGGTATTCCATACTGTGAACACCTGTGGCAATGCTTGATGCTGGCAATAATTGTATCACTGGTGCAATACAAACGAAAGCCTGAACACATGATGTGTGGGGCTGCTGGATAGCTGGAGATGAGGAACATTGCTCTACATTTCATAACTCCAATGCAGGGATGCACCACCAATGAGGCGATCGCCTCAGGCAGCACCAGGTAGGGGCAAGAGGGGGGCAGCCGAAGGGCCATGGGTTGAAGGGAAGGAGTTAGGTTAAGAAATTAGCATTGGGAAGGGGGGGGGCTGATTCAGTTTTCGCATCAGACAGCAGAAAGGCTAGGTGCCCCCCTGCTCCAATGTGCAAAATAAAAGAAACACTCTAGTCAAAACTGATGAACATTTAGTGCACATTAAATGCACAAAAATTCTGGTTCAATTTGTGCAAAAAAACTTTTGTACATGCCAGATTTATTTTGTGTTTTAGATACTTTTTTTTACTACACAGTTGTGAAATGGTAGGAAAGGGCACATGGCTAAGGGTACTTTCACACTAGCGTTATTCTTTTGCGGTATTGAAATCGGGTAAAGGGTCTCAATACTGGAAAAAAACACATCAGTTTTGTACTAATGCATTCTGAATGAAAAGAAATCCATTCAGTATGCATCAGGATGTCTTCCATTCCGTCCCTTGTACAGTATTTGACTGGACAAAATACCTAGAGATGTATTAATGCCGGATCCGGTAGCAAGTGTTCTGGAAATTGCTGCATTGCTGGATCCGGCTTTCCAGTCTGCGCATGCGCCCGGATATAGGAGGAGCGGGTTTCTCTTTTGATCTTTGAATTTTTTTTTAATACCAGATCCGTTATTCCAGATGATACTGGATGAGAGGAATCCGGTATTTCACCGGATCCGTCTAACGGATCCAGAAAAAAATGCTTTCCGTTTGTATACGGGTAGTTCTTACTAGTTGATTGATTGCTGCCTGCACAGCATAGCTTCTTACCCTATGTTCACACATGGCAGATTGGTTGGAGAAGCTGCCGTTACTAAAAATTTGTTCCACGCATCTGGGTTATTTCTGGAGCATGTGCATTGATTTTTGGAATGCACAGATATTTCTACTGCTACATGTGCACGTAACGTAATCTAAAATCCTCTACAGTGCATTTTGGTGGGACCTTTCTGATGATGACAAACTTTGAGAAAAAAAATTGTAGGAATTTATTATGCCATTTTACTATATGATATTATTCGGTACTGTGCAACTGCAAGTTCCCACTATTTCTTCAGCCTCTTCATCACCACAGTACATTGTGACTCGTCTCCTGTCTGGTTTTTGTATTAAACAACGGAGTAACAAAGTATATAATTGTAATAGTATTCATAGAATATAAAACTAATGCTGTTCACGCCACAGTGTAATAAAACTAAAAGAGTAAGTGGATGGAAGCTCACTTTCTTCACGGCTGCCAAAAAGATAATTGCTGCTGACTCTTGTTTCAGATAAGACACAGAACGGCAATTTAGCATTTACTTATTATTAATTGCTAATTTATTGGATACTTGCCTCCTTATGTAAAGACTAAAGACTTGAGATTAATATGCTATAGATGATGCTGCAGTAAGTGTAATGTCCAGGGCATAAGACTAATGATTAATGAAGATGTCTGATCTTCCTGGGTTGGGTTAACTCATGGACATACTCTGGAGAGTACAAAATTACCCACAGTTGTTTAAGGATATCCTCTATATACAAGTTCAGAGATTCTGTCCACTAATTATACATCTGTCCGTCATTTTATAATCATTACTGGATGGAAAACCTACATAATGGATGTTAAAGGGAAACTGATCCAGTGTGAAACATGCTGCATTGAGTGATGTGTGACCTTTAGGGCTAAAGGTGAATAGGTGATAGCCCCTCTTCTGTTCAGTATGAAGGGCCCCAGTAGATTATTGAGACTCATAAAGCTAATGAAGCTGTGACACCTGAATGGCCCTATGTGACACTGAAGAGGATGGTAAAATGCTAGCTCCCTAATTATGGCTATTATACATGTAGCCGAGAAGGGGTTAATCAGTAACCTGCAGTCATGTGCCACCACACATAGTTATTGTCATGACATATTTTTTTGTTCAAAAAAGGCACCCAAATATTCCTGACTTGTGCAGCTTTTGTGTAGTTTTTGTTTAGGTATTTTTCTACCGTTTTTGGCAAAATACTGTGTTTCATTAAAATGCCTTTTTTTCTTTCTTCCTTTCAGTTCAGTTTAAAGGTGGTTTAGGTGGAAGTAAAGGATGGAAAAACGGGAGGAAAACATTTTGTTCTCATGCCTTACATTTTCAATAAAGTGACAGTAGAAATAAAAAAATGGTGAACTTGTATAAAACTTCCTGCCTCTTAAAGTGGTCACCTGGCCTTGGAGCCCACCACCCATATGGTCTGGACGTATGTCCCTGAACATAAAAAAGCAGACTCGCCTTTCTGCAGTCCTGCTGATGCTCGGTTCCAAAGTCCCTGGGTTCCATGACTGCTTCAGCCAATTACCTGACCCAGCCGTTTCATGATCTCGCAAAGACAGTGGCGAGACCGCGGGCAAATGAGTCTACTTTTTTATCTTCAGGGACACAGGTCCAAATTCATAGGGATTTTCACGCCAAGGTCGGACAACCCCTTTAACGTATACAATGTTTGCTATATACATAAAAAGGGCCAAACACAAGAATCACATACATATCTTTATTCACAGTAGTAACAATGTTGACAATTTGACTGAATAAATTTTGATATTTCATATTGTTATAAAACTGGAAAGAAGATAATAAAAAAAAAAGTTTCAAAATTTACGAGAAGGAAGGCATAAATGGGTGTAAATAAAGCGTAAGCATTGTGTAAAGAAAAGTGGCGCAATTTTCTAAGGCACTTTTTATGTTTTAGTTCCTAACCATTTTCAAGACCTCTGCTTCCTAACAATGAATAAAAGGATTCTTATTTACATCTGAAGACTGAAAACTTAAGACACATGCTCACATTTATCAAAAGTGGCCTTATTGTAGCCATCCTATCATTTATAAGTAGTGTAAGTTTTGGACATATGTTGCATCACAACATACATGATTGATGACTTTCACACTGGCTAAAATTTTAACACTTTTTCTACTCCAGGTTCCAGATAGGACTTTTCTCTCATTTGCGACTTCACAATTAATAAATAATGTGGCCGAGTAGCAAGCTATGCCCAATTTTGTGCTTCATGTTAACAGAATTAGACTGAATTCACGCCACTGTTTAGCTTTCCATTCTTCTGACCCATCAAAAGAACAGAAAAACGATATGATCAGTTTGTGTCACTTCCATCAGAGATCAGATATTTTAGATACAGTACTTTTTCTACCATCCAAAATAGCTGATCTCTGATGGAAGTGACACAGACTGATGCAAGTTGATCATAACTGATGCTCAAAAAAGACGGGTCAGTTAGTTTTAGTGCAAAGTGATGCAAACTGAGCATAATTGATGCTTAAAATTAGAGATGGGCAAAGTTTCTAAAAATTAGATTTGGCAACTACCCTCTGCCTTAAGGTTCGGCCACACGGAGAGGCTGTGCTTTGCTGCCATGCAGCCGTGGCCAATTAGCCCACGGCTGCACTATATAGTCTTTCTTCATTGTTAATGGCCGTGCGACACCACAGGGGCTGTTGCTGTTAGGAGGTTTGGCTGGTTAGGTGGTGGGGGACAATATACAATTTATTGCTGTTCTTGCCTGCAATCTCCTGCAGGTTATTTGACAGTAAACAGTTCTGGCATACCCACTGCTCCATCACCAGCGCTCCCCTGCTCTGCCCTGAGAATATGTCATCAAGAACATCCAGCATCTTCTCTCTCTGCATCTTGCTGACTTTTCTAGGACATGGAGACTTTGGAGGATGATTTGGAAGAAGTAAAGCCAGCAAAAGATGAGGATGGTCATTATTAAGATGTGGCCCCCCTAAGGAGTGCAGACTGGATGGTATTGTTTAGCACACTGGCAGTGGACTAATAAAGGCGTCCATCTTATTAGTATTGAATTGCATATCTTAGTTTACGGCTGATGTCGGAATAAGTAAATGTAGGAATAAATAACTGACACAGCAAAAGTCTTCCTGCTCTCTCCCTGCTCTCTCCCTGCTCTCTCCCTCTCCAATGTTCTTCTATAAATCATTTTCAGCAACACTGTCCCTAGCGCATGAGCGCTTGCCACATCTCTCCCTATGCTCAGCTCACAGGGGAGACTGCGTGGAATGAGGGTTTTATAGGGCTGTGACATCACAGGGGATGGCTATCTGTGAATTGGCTGGCTGCACGGCATTATGAGTGATCTCGCGTTACCGGGCTTACTTTCACTTAGTAATAGTGATGAGCGGCATAGGCAATATTCGAATTCGCAATATTTTGCAAGTTTTAGGCCAAATATTTTCCATCAATTCGCAAATTCGAGAATTCGAGATCTCCAATCATTATTTACTTGATTGCGAAAATCGGCAATGTAATATATTCACGATAAAAATTCATGATTAGAATATTCGCAATCAACACTAAAGGGTAGGCAACTTTCCTATTGGTTGCTAAGGATGTTGCTAAGTGCCGATATTCGCGATAAATTCGCGATTAGAATATTCGCGATCAACACTATTTGCGAATACGAATATATAGCACTATATTCTAAATATTCGCAAATTCTCGAAGTGGAGATATTCACGATTAAAATTTGCGATTCGAATATTCGCGCTCAACACAACTTGGTAACACATGTAGCAGCCATTTTACGAAAAACTGATTTGTTACCTTGAAGTGTAAGGAAATTCTCATTCGTTGCGAATCAAAGTTTTCCTAAACTTCGGACCGTATTCCACTTCCAATGCTTCACTTTGCTCATCACTACGCAAAATAATGAATCCGTTAGTTTTTTTTCCAGTCTTCTGACGGATCAGAAGAATGGAAAGCAAAATGGTGATGTGAACTCAGCCGAACTTGCATGGTGCAAATGGCTCTAAGTTTTGGTGCAAATTGTTAATGAATATGTCGATCAGCAAACAAGACACTAGTTAAAATGTGGCAAAATAGGCACAAATACGATTATACATTTATGACACCTAGTATTTTACTCAACAAGGGTTTACAACAACGTTGAGTTTCTTTTAGCTCATAATGAATTTCTTAGACTGAATACATTGGTAGAAAATCCTCATCTGCGAGATCTAAGGATCAGGTTGACACAGATTTTTAGCTTCTGGATGTAAACAATTATGGAAATTAAAATATAAAGTATAATGGAAAATTCTGTAACTTTTTCTTATAGAATTTATAAGCTATGTTCACACATGAGTGGACCTCTCAATAAAGAATTTGTAGTCGAGGGCATAAAGTAATTGCTGCTTATGAAATGCATAATATGTTTTAATAAAAAAAAATAAAGATTTGTTCCTTTTTGGGAATATTTGGGCTGTTTCAACCTGAAGGAATACATTTACTTGAGCAGGAAATCTGATATAGGGAACATATTGGTAGTACACTGCCCTAGAATAGATTTCTTTGACCTTGACACATGACAAAGGATTGATTTACCAAATCTAGATCTAGGTCGTACTACTATTATTTATCTATACCAGGACATGGTGACCCTGTACCCTGCATCTCTGCTAGATTTTTATCCTTTGGGATTTAGTGAGCATTTCAGGGCATGTAGTCCATGTACATGGAATCCTATGGGCTACCCATCCCAGAAATTATCTTTAAAAATGTCCAAACAAGATATCCTATAATGTTAAAAGCAAAGATATTTAATATAATAAAAATATGTCTTAATTTAATATACTGTGGTGCAAAGAGTTTACAACATAGATATGAGCAGAAATGCGTATGCCCAGTGGGCTTGTAAAACCTGTACTCAAAATACCTATACCTACTAAGAGCACCTAGCCGCACATCCTAATGGGGTATTCCTATCTCATAAAGTCATGCTTTATAGTTCAGAAAATCAGCAAAGACAATACTATTCAGAAGAAACAGCGAGGGCAACTTACATTCCGCACAAGTTGCTCTGCTGCCCTGCTGCATGTTGGGATTCTTTTAACAACAGAACATTTGAGAACTGCTGACCATGCAAATGTATAATTCTCATTCAAAGAGGAAAATCCAGTGAGAGTGGTCTTCTAATATTTCATAGATAAAACCAAAAAGATCACTGTGTGATTCTGAACCATAAGTTATTTTCAGAATAAATGGGCTCTACAAGAGAACTTATAAGCCGTTGGTACTGATAAGGGGTTTCAGTTAATGGAAATCAGACACAACTTTCTAATAAAACTGAACCTCATTTAAATAGTCTTTGCTAAGGCTAGTTTCATATCTGCAGCACTGAGATCCGGCTGCCTGATCTGATAGAGAATGCTGGGAATCGACTGGACACAATCCACAGCATGCAGCGGTTTGTGTTTGGTCGATTCTCCGCATTTTTGCCGAAATGCAGCCGGTTCTCCACCAGACCTTATTATACTTAATGGGGCCAGGGGACGCTCTGTTTGCATACAAAAGTGCCAGATCTAGGGAATTCACACCTCAGATGTGACACTAGCCTTAAAGTGTTGTATCAAACTTTTCATTCATTTTGTAAAGCCTATTCATTCTGGATATAAGTGATGAACTGAGATCTCAGATAAGGCAGTCTAAGTGACTGTGTTGGGGCCTTTGGAAAGATGAGACCTAGCATCGGTTTGCCATATTCCTCTTGCTACTACATGGCTTGTGCAGGACTCCTTATTCCAGAGAAACTGCATTGTTACAAAATCAGTTGGGTGGGAATGTCTCAATCATGGAAGGAGCATCTAGGAAGGATGAACATCAATACCTTCTAACCTGGGTGCCAAAATCAGTTCTATGTAAACCACTGATCACAAGCTTCACCAATGTGATCATACGTTTCTGAAGTTCATTTTAACTTTAGTTTCCCTTTAAAGTACCTACAATGGAGGCACTGTATTAAATGAATTAGAAGCAATCCTAAAATTTAATATTAAGGGCCTGCCACATCAGTGTGCAATCATAAAAAGTGACTATGCAAGAAGTCTTTGCCGTCATCATGAGAAAATAAACATAGCATAGTGAAGACGAGACTAACCTATTGATGGACACTGATAAGTATCTTGGACTGCTGAGTGAAAATAACAAGGACTCTGTAATTACATTTCTTTTTACCCGTTATCTAACCTCTGTAAAGATTGAAATCTCTCTATGTATTGATAGGCACGGGACCTCTGTCATATTGTTTTCTCTTTCTAAAGTTATTCTGATATTCCTTATCCTTACAAAAATAATACTCTTCAAAGAAAGAGAGCATTAACAAAAAACACTTATCTAGCCATTGCTGCAATTTGTCTGCATCTGCATAAAGTTACAAGTTATCCTCTACTCCCCTAACTGATTGATTGGGGTCTAACTGCTAGGACCCCCACAATCCCGAGAACTTGGGTTTCCATCCCATTGTCCTGATGGAGCAGGAGGCCACACATATGGCCTATCATTCCATTTCTTCTCTATGGGAGCTCCAGAAATAGCTAAGCACTGTACTTGACTGTCTCCAGCATTTCCATAGAGAATGAATATAGCAGCAGGGAGCATGTGAAGCCTGCTGCTCCAGCAGGACGGGGAATTGGACCCTCTCCTGATTGGTAGGGATCCCAGCAGTCGAACCCTCAGCAATGAGTTAGTTATCCCCTATTCTAGGAATAGGGGATAACTTGAAAACTTGCCACAACCTCTCTAATGAACTTATTATGTTGTCACAGCATGATATATTATTATAGAACTTTATTTTAACTTTTAAATGTCAAACTAAAATATTTCACACACAGACAACATGGAAAGATTTGGCACTAGGCTATGAATAATACTATGTGTCAGTTGAAATGAATGTAATAGAAATTTTTAAAGGATTCTGCACCTAATATATTTTTACTAAATATGTTTAACTCAGCAGTAATACATTGTAAAAGTTAAGTCCTGCCAAACCTTTTTGACTCTTATGTGGTTATTTGCCTACATGAGGAATTGGGGTCAGACTGGTTTCATGGAATGTGGTTCTAGGTAACCTATCACAAAGACTGAGGTTGGCACTTCTAGATGGTAGGGAATGCTCAAAACCACATTGGCACTGTGCTGATTGCAGAGAAGGTGAAGAAGCAGCCTGGCTGCAGCCATGACACACATCCTAAAGGTTGCCCACACGCAGTTGTCAAACTTGCCCAATACATTGCTCCTGCAGGACATATGATGTTGTGAGAAGTGCCTGGCAATGGCATTAAAAACACATGCACACATGTGTATGGGGAGGTCAGGAAGAATAGATGTAGAGGCAAATGTGTGTTATGAATGAGCCCCTTTAATTTAAGGAGTCTGTTACATATACTAACAAAAGTAATATAATTATTTATTAGTGCAATTGTAACTGTTACATGGACCCACATAGTGCTGTTTGGGGTGAGATTAGGCATAAAACACTTTTCTGCAGTAACCTAGTCTGAAGCACCAATAATACTTCATTTGTGCTTTCCACTGTCTTGAAATACCTCTGTTGGGGGCATTTCTGACATTTTGTGACTTGACTATTTTGCAGTGCTCACTAATGGACAGAGGGGCACATAAGCATATGAAAATTCCTTAATTTTCCCCTTGCTTAATGAGCACTTGAAACCATTGATTAGTGAGTACAATAGTTTGTACAATGTTACTTGCTAATCCTTTAAGTTTACTTCCAAACAGAAAATAGCTGCTGACTTTTTAAACTGCTTTCTACAGATGTAAGTTACAGGATTGATGTACCTGGTACATGGCAAGCTCCAATGCAAGCTGTATTACACGTGCATTCTGGAAGAACTGCAGCACTTTTTATTGCATGTGTTTTTATAAATCTCTTAGAATTTTTAATCACTTATGGTTTTGTTTTAAGAGAAGAAAGTTCCTACTAGTTGCACTTTCTTTTTATGCTTTTACAAAACACTTACTGCGGCTGCAGATCATGATGCCAATTCAGTATCTGTCTATGGATGAAAGGTGGAAACAGCCTCAGCACAGTAGTAGAATGGTTAACAGAGCCAAACATAGCAAAATGCACAAAACAAAAACATAATAGAAAGAACATAAAACTATATATTAAAAATAAAAAATAAAACACACATCTTAGTTTCTGTGTCCATCTGACACAAGATGCACTTTTAAAATTCCATTTATTAGAGGACATAAAACAAATAATTTATTTCAAGGCTTAGATTCATATTTGCTTACAAAAGAGAGAGAGTAATAATGAATTATTCAGTGTGGGAAGCATCCTAATATTATCTGAAATGTTAGTCTACCTCAGGGTTATTTTGTTACATGAAACTGTTGTAATCCATCAAGGCACAAGTGGGGTTAGTCTTAATTTAGTTTTAGTTTATGTACATGACCTGTACAACAAAAGTTCACCAAATACTACCTCAGGTCAAGAATGACTGGTTAGAGGCAGCTTATGTTTCACAATTAAAAGCACATAGGGTAGTTCATTCCCATGCTGTACTAGGTCAGTGAACTACTGAAGTCCCTCTCTGTCTCTTGTTTATGTCACCTACCCATCCAAGGGGACCGAATGAAACAAAACAAAACCTAAAAGAAACAAAATAAACAGTTGAGAAGACATGATAAAAACAAAACCAAAACAAAATCAAATTATACAAGAAAACAACTAAAAAGTAAAGTGAAAAGACACAATGTAAAGGAAATGGAAACATTTCAACTTATAACAAAGTTACACTAAAATAAAGATGAAAAAAATTCTGGGTAAGCGGGTCCTTTTTGATGAAATGTGTGAAACATAAAACAAATATTTCATTATTTTGGTAAAAGATATAATTGAATTATGAAGTCATCAGCTCAATTTCTAGATATTATCACTGTTGTAAGATTTCCCATGACATTTAGCAGAAGTCATCATAAAGAATTGCATATTGATAGGCTAGAAAACAATGGATGGATGAAAAAGGGACACAATGTAATTTTTTATTATCCCCTGATCATTTGCATCCTGGAAGGGCCTAAAGGCTATGTACACCTTTGGGGGCATTTTTTTAAATTATTTCATTGTACTAATTTTGAACTGAAAATGTATTAAAAATATGGATCTCTTTTTTTTTCTGTATAGAGCTGACATGCTGTAGTAGCAGCCCCTGAATTTTCTCACTTTCCATCAGCCAGCTAATCTGATGGGCTCCTTATCTCATCTCTCTGACATTATAAACACTCATTATAGCTTAGTTCTCATCTTACTGATAAGAATGTGACCTCTCAGTAATTTAGAGATAAGGTTAGATGACTGGCACAAAGTGAAAGTACCAGTCACATAGCTAGAAAAAACAGTTAACCCTTTGTGACAGACAGACTCAATATTTTTTAATAAAGACCAGTTGAAAAAAAGATTTTTAGCCCAAAATAAGTAAAATGTAGTTATGAAAAAAATTGCCTCTGAAAGTGTACATAGCCTTTAACTATATAACACTTACTAATTGAATATATCTTATAGGACCACCTAAAATTATGTATGCCCCATATTTCACCATATGCTCATTGATCCCATTAAATTGTTTAGCCATACTTATGTGCTAATGAAATAATTACATGGTGGGTACCTAGTGAAATAAATGAATCATCTGTGTAATGCAAAGATGTGATGGATCCACCTGATAGGAGACTCCCATTTTGTAGCTCCTATCTTCTTCAGCTACATGATGGAAATCCCAAATGAGCCCACCCAAACCATAAGACCCCTTTAAAAAAAGAAACTTTATTAGACAATACAGCTTTGACAATACTGTCTTTATCTACAGTGGATATGAAAAGTCTACCCCTGTTAAAATGTGAGGTTTCTGTGATGCAAAAAAAATGAGACAAAGATAAATCATTTCAGAACTTTTTCCACCTTTAATGTGACCTATCAACTGTACAACTCACTTGAAAAACAAACAAATCTTTTAGGTGGAGGGAAGAAAAAAAACCTAAAATAATGTGTTTGCATAAGTGTGCACACCCTCTTATAGCTGGTGATGTAGCTGTGCTCAGAATTAAGCAATCACATTAAAAATTAGATTAAATAGGAGTCAGCATACACCTGCCATCATTTAAAGTGCCTCTGATTAACCCCAAATAAAGTTCAGCTGCTCTAGTTGGTCTTTCCTGAAATCTTCTTAGTTGCATCCCACAGCAAAGGCCATGGTCCACAGAGAGCTTCCAAAGCATCATAGAGATCTCATTGCTAAAAGGTATCATCAGGAGAAGGGTACAAAAGAGTTTCCAAGGCATTAGATATACCATGGAACACAGTGAAGACACTCATCATCAAGTGGAGAAAATATGGCACAACAGTGACATTACCAAGAACTGGACGTCCCTCCAAAATTTATGAAAAGACGAGAAGAAAACTGGTCTGGGAGGCTACCAAGAGGCCTACAGAAGCATTAAAGGAGCTGCAGGAATATCTGGCAAGTACTGGCTGTGTGGTACATGTGACAACAATCTCCTGTATTCTTCATATGTCTGGGCTATGGGGTAGAGGGGCAAGACGAAAGCCTTTTCTTACGAAGAAAAACATCCAAGCCAGCCTACATTTTGCAAAAACACATCTGAAGTCTCCCAAAAGCATGTGGGAAAAGGTGTTCTGGTCTGATGAAACCAAGGTTGAACTTTTTGGGCATAATTTTAAAAGATATGTTTGGCGCAAAAACAACACTGCACATTACCAAAAGAACACCATACCCACAGTGAAGCATGGTGGTGGCAGCATTATGCTTTGGGGCTGTTTTTCTTCAGCTAGAACTGGGGCCATAGTTAAGCTAGAGGGAATTATGAACAGTTCCAAATACCAGTCAATATTGGCACAATAGAAAGCTGAACATGAAGAAGAACTTCATCTTTCAGCATGAAAACAACCCAAAGTATACATCCAAATCAACAAAGGAATGGCTTCACCAGAAGAAGATTAAAGTTTTGGAATGGCCCAGCCAGAGCTCAGACCTGAATCCGGTTGAAAATCTGTGGGGTGATCTGAAGAGGGCTGTGCACAGGAGATGCCCTCGCAATCTGACAGATTTTGAGTGTTTTTGCAAAGAAGAGTGGGCAGATCTTGCCACGTCAAAATGTGCCATTCTGATAGACTCATACCCAAAAAGACTGAGTGCTGTAATAAAATCAAAAGGTGCTTTAACAAAGTATTAGTTTAAGGGTGTGCACACTTATGCAACCATATTATTTTATTTTTATATTTTTTCTTCCCTCTACCTAAAATATTTCAGTTTGTTTTTCAATTGAGTTGTACAGTTTATAGGTCACATTAAAGGTGGAAAAAGTTCTGAAATGATTTATCTTTGTCTCATTTTTTTACATCACAGAAACCTGACATTTTAACAGGGGTGTGTAGACTTTTTATATCCACTGTAAATCATATATACAGTAGTGAATTTCCCTTAACAAGGAAACACAAAAAAATAAGTAATATGAATAGGTGACAACCAACTCTATACGTAAAATTGATGAAAGTCATGCCTGTCTATGATGAGTGTACCAATTTATTCACCATAATCTAATGGGGTTGGCTACTCTCAGCTACATATGACCAATGTGTATGTAAGATGACTATATGGTATTTACTAATATAGCCTTTGATGATATTCTGTGCCATTTGACAAATTTCATAAGCAATGTCCCCTTGTTGGGAAAATCTTCTGTGCTGTTCACACAGAGGTCCTGTCCATATGATGGCCGATGATGGAGGGTCATGTGATTAGACACATCTCTTGGCCTCCTCCAGCCACTAGACTCCCAACGGTGCAAATACAGATGGCAGCTGCAGTGCATTTGATTGGAGGAGACATCACATGGAGGTGACTCCATCAGCAGCCATTTTATGGACAAGACCTATGTGTGGAAAGCACAAAAGTCTTGGCAAACAAGGGGGCGCACCTTTTAAAATATTGAAAATGGCACAAGATATTTATAAAGGATATATTAGTAAGTGCATGTAATCATCTTACAAACACATTGATCAACGGTAACCAGAAAGTGGCCAACTCCTTTAATTAAATATGTTTTTCCTATGAACAAATAAAATATCTTACATGTTCCTGCACATGAAGAAGCTGAAGCAATCAGATAAATTCCTATAAATGATTCTGATGTGTAGCATTTGTTTATGTCTCTGCCATTTGCCAAGCTATAGCTGCAAGGGAAGACCTCACTGACTTCACAAAAGTGCTCCAGCAGCCAAGGCAGCTCAATGTGAGATTATTCCACTTGCTGCTCCTCAGACTTAATAGAACAGGCTCTGGAGGAGTTGTAGTGAAAACACAGTACATTTCTCATCATTGTGATCTTGGGCTATGCAAGATCACAGTAGTCTATTAGTAGTCTATTAGTTACAGTCCATAGGAACACACAAACTCCAAGCATGTGCTGTGAACCAGTCCCAATGGCCAGTAATAGTGATACGTTTTTCCAATACAAGTACTCCTAGAGGACGGCTGTCTTGAATAGGAACACACAGAGCAGAGTTAATTTTATGTAACTTAATGAGACAAAATATCAGGAAGGTAGAAAGAAGAAAATGGCATAACTGTACCTTTATCAGCACCCTTACTATTAAAAACTGTCACATGCTCAAAGTCTTAGTGACCCCCCCCATAGATTTCAGGATTTTTTTTGTGTGTAACATTCTAAGGCTACCTCTACACCTGGAGGCTCGGACTGGCCCACAGGGCAACAAGTGAATCCCCTGGTGGGCCCCTGAGCAAGGTGGGCTCCTAGTCCCCCACCCCCTGCACAGGTGGCACATGGCACAGTAGACTGACAAATAGATAGGTTGGCAAAGATGCTATACAGTATATTTACTATGTTCATATAAAAAACTGGGTAGTGTGGACAGGTAATATATACATATAACTCTACAGTGGGCCCCCAGATTGAATTTTACTGGTAGTCCCTTGGCACCCCAGTCTGACACTGTACACCTGTATCCAGTAGTCTGTTCTGGTAGAGAAGCAGACTACCAGAATGACTATACCCAGTATAGATGGACAGCGCTGGGGCCCACTAGATCCAGCAGGTTTCTGGAAAGAATGCTTGTTTTCCTCTGGAAAAATCTGCATTATAGTCCTTCCTATGGCACCCGCTCCTATCTCTACAATGGGCCCCCAAAATGAATGGAAAGCACATGACACATAAATGTCCGCTTCTCCATTCTCTACTGTGGGACTTCCAAGCAATATGCCATAAATGTGAAGCTTGCTTGCTGTTACTACCTCAATACATTGTTGCACCTATGAATCTTAAACCATATGCACACTTCAGGTGTAAGCTGTTTAAAGGGCGGATACAGAATTCCTTCACTCTTAGACAATGACTGTAGCTTATAATGATCAGCCAACAAAAACAAAAAGTCATAACTAATCAATGTAGGAAGGAATAACATTCCAGACACGCTGTTTAAGGTGCAAGTTCAGATCTGTCAAGAGTCTATGCTTCCTGGGAAACAGAAGATGCAATATTTCTGATGATAAAATTACATCTGACAAGGAACACATGAAGTGAAAATGTTGTATGAAAACTCTTTGCTTTAATTATGTAACTATCCTTTATAATGCAGCATTAGACTTTCATCTTCTTTTGTTTAGACCAACCTCTACAGTTGATTATTAGCTTTGTGATCAAACAGTACAGTCATGACCAAAAGTTTTGAGACTGATACAAATTTAGGTTTTCACAAAGTTTGCTGCTTCAGTGTTTTAGATCTTTTTTTCATATGTTTCTAGGGTATAATGAAGTACAATTATAAGCATTTCACGTTTTTTTTTTTTACTTTTATTGACCAGTACATCAATATATCCACAGTTGACCGTTCTTTTTCAAGACTTCTGCAATTCACCCGTGTAAGCTGGATATCCGTTTCTGGGCCAAATCCTGATGGCATCCCATTATTGCCTACTCAGTGCTTGATGTTTATCACAATTTCTGTGTTTCTCTTTGTCCACCCACTTCTTGAGGATTGACCACCGGTTCTTAATGGGGTCGAGATTTTAGGAATTTTGTGGCTACGGACCCAAAATCTAAATGTGTTGCTCACTGAGCCACTTAGTGATAATTTTTGCCTTGTGACACGGTGCTTCATCATGCTGGAAAAAGCACTGTTCATCACCAAATTGCTCCTGGATCATTGGGAGAAGTTAATTTTGGAGGATGTTTTGATACCATTCATTATTCATGACAATTTGAAGCAACTACATAACTTTATTGTTGCCATTACACAGGACTCCTGGTAGCATTTAAATTTTCTTCTCCGGACAATAATTTTCCCAGATGACTCAAACGGTCTGAAGGGGGCATCATCAAGGAAAATAAATTCACCCCAGTCTTCTGAGGACCAATCCCTGTACTTCCTGCAGAATGTCAGTCTGTCCTTGATTTTCTTGGAAAGGAACGGCTTCTTTGCTGACCTTCTTGACACCAGGCCATCCTCCAACAGCCTTCGCCTCACTGTGCTTGCCAACGGTAAAGCGTCCAGAGACCATTCATGTTTGGGGTTGCTTCTCATCCAAGGGAACACCCGTGTAAGCTGGATATCCGTTTCTGGGCCAAATCCTGATGGCATCCCATTATTGCCTACTCAGTGCTTGATGTTTATCACAATTTCTGTGTTTCTCTTTGTCCACCCACTTCTTGAGGATTGTCCACCGGTTCTTAATGGGGTCGAGATTTTAGGAATTTTGTGGCTACGGACCCAAAATCTAAATGTGTTGCTCACTGAGCCACTTAGTGATAATTTTTGCCTTGTGACACGGTGCTTCATCATGCTGGAAAAAGCACTGTTCATCACCAAATTGCTCCTGGATCATTGGGAGAAGTTAATTTTGGAGGATGTTTTGATACCATTCATTATTCATGACAATTTGAAGCAACTGCATAACTTTATTGTTGCCATTACACAGGACTCCTGGTAGCATTTAAATTTTCTTCTCCGGACAATAATTTTCCCAGATGACTCAAACGGTCTGAAGGGGGCATCATCAAGGAAAATAAATTCACCCCAGTCTTCTGAGGACCAATCCCTGTACTTCCTGCAGAATGTCAGTCTGTCCTTGATTTTCTTGGAAAGGAACGGCTTCTTTGCTGACCTTCTTGACACCAGGCCATCCTCCAACAGCCTTTGCCTCACTGTGCTTGCCAACGGTAAAGCGTCCAGAGACCATTCATGTTTGGGGTTGCTTCTCATCCAAGGGAGTGGGTTCAATCACAATTTGGGACCAGGAATTATTCATGCAGAACATCAGTAAAGGGAGGAGTTCTTGAATGCTATTTTAATTTGGTATAGATCAGTCCACTGAAGTAATTTGGACATACACACATAGGCCAGTATTGTAAATAAATATATATATAACCTAGAAAAATACCAGTACAATGGAGGAAGGAATCCTAATATCAAATAACATATTTATTATGTAGTAAATCTGAATAAGGCATAAAATATAAAAATATAAAAATAGATAAAGTAGATGCATACCTAAGACACTAGGGTCTAGTAAGGTAAGACCACCTTAAATATAAAAATGTCAGCAAATTCTAGCAGTGGGCAATAACGCAAAGCATGTGTGACATGAATCTAACCAAATCCTCAGCCACAAACTAACAGTATAGTAATAAGTAACTACACAGGAGGTATAGGTTTATATGATAGTAGTGGTGTACCAACCAAACCCGGCGCGCAGAAGCTCCAAATCACATTGACTTCAATGCTTCCTCTGGGAGTTCAAGGTATGCATTTGCTTTTATTTAATTTTTGTATCATACATTTCATACAGATTAATTACACACTAAAGATGTGATTTGATGCCACGATTACTTTATTTATTGTGTTGGTACTTTTGCTTGGTGATAAATTGGTATAGACAAACATAGGTTGGACAGATTTACTAATCCTGAGTAAGATTTAGACAGTGTAAATTTAGACTACTCCAAGTAAACATGGACCAGATTTATCACAGTGGCTGATGGTAAGTTTGGTGCATATGCAGACTGTCTAGTCAAAGATAGTCAGACACATTATTCTAAAGTTGATCAAAGTGGACGATTTCAAACAAGCAATCGTTTTAGCCGACCACTGACAAACCATTATCATCTGAAAAGAAGTCGGCTGTGTTTAATATTTTTGTCTGATAGTCAAACGAAAGATCTTTTTTTGAAAGAACATCCCCAGAAAGATCTTTTGTCCCTTTCCCCATTTCATTGAACTTGTATAGACAGTGTGTATGGCTATGTCTGCGAAAGGAGCATTCACCAGATATCTGGTGGCTCAATTGTTGTTCAACCAACTTCTATGAAATGTCTATACTCACCTTAAAGGGAACCTGTCAACAACCTTATGCTGCCCATACTACTGGTAGTATAAAGTAGAGACAGGGGAGTTGATTTCAGCGCTCTGTCATTTATAAGTTAAAAGTAAGTGGTTGCCGAGAACTAACATCACAATCATTGCAGACTGGGTCTGGAAAAGAGTCACGACCACCTGAGAGGAGTCATGGTTATTGAATTCCTGCTCATCTGCTGATGACTGACCGTCTTCTACCTAGTTTTCTCCCTTTCTCTCTAGGAGAGAACTGCCAATCATCAGTAGATAGATGGGGAAAGCAGGAGATTATGGATAACCATGACTCTTTTTAAGTAGATTTGACTCTTTTCAAGGCATGGGCTGCAATGATTATGAAGCTGGTTTTCAGTAACCACTTACTTTTAGCTCATGAGTGACACACCGCTGAAATCAGCATTTCTGTCACTATTTTATGCTGCCCTCAGCGAAGTCAGCATAAAGTTGATGACAGGTTTCCTTTAAGGTAGTGTAGTACTGTATTAATATGCAACTTTTTGGCCTTTTTTTTGGAGTGTCTGCTTGGTTTGAAGTTATTTTAGTGACAAATTGACAAAATGTTGCACACATTATCTATGGATTTTTCAGTATAAAGTCTAGTCATATTTATTATAAAGGCTCTAGTAGTTTGTATGCCACAAGGGGACTGGAGATAAAATTATAAATCTGGTTAAAAACATCTGGCCATCCCATAGTAGATGTAAACTTGCACACATGGTGCAAACCACTACAAAATGGTCCACATGGGTCATAAACTTAATGTAAATACCTACTCCACCAAGAAAACAGGCAAAATTGTTCCACTTCTCTGGAGATGCGCACTTTATATATTAGTCTCTAAGTTTACAGCACCTATTAGTTGGCTTACTTTATGTCAGAATTTAGTGCCAAAATTCTGGCACAGTTTTGGCTCACAGTGGCCCCCTTTCCCATGAAGCCACAACCATTTCCAGATAAACCACACCCACTTTCCAAGTGAGGCATAAAAAGTGTCTAAAATGTGAGGCATGCATGTCCTCCTGAATTTTGATGCATTTTCATTAGTAAATATGCCCCTGTGTTCCTAAGCAGTTCCTAAATAAGACTCCTAGGTAGTTTAGCTAATAAATAGGGGTGAGCGAACTTTACGTTTTGAAGTTTGAGTTCAGGGATATGCTGAAATGCATTATGGATTCCGTTACGACGGACCATACCACAATTCCATGATGGAATGTGTAACAGAATGCCTTTAGAGGCATTCCATTATGCATTCTGTCATAATTGAAGTCTATGGCCAGCATAACAGATCTGTCCGTTTTCTGTTATGCAGGAGACGACTCCATAATGCAATTCAGCATGAACCTGAACTTAAACTTCAAAACTTGAAGTTCGCTCATCCCTACTAATATGTAACATACTTTTGGGGAGATTTATCAAACTGGTGTAAAGTAGAACTGGCTTAGTTGCCTATAGCAACCAATCAGATGCCACCTTTCATTTTTCACAGCTCCTTTGGAAAATAAAAGGTGGAATCTGATTGTTTGCTATGGGCAACGAGGCCAGTTCTACTTTACACCAGTTTGATAAATCTCTCCCTTTGTGTTTGGCATGACGACATAGGTATCAATCATATTATTAGATCAACAAGTAGGTTTCTGTTTTACTTTATCTGTAGTACGCTTCAGTACTACTATTGGTCAGAAACTCAACAAACTCCATTATAAATCACTAGAATCTGTCAGGACCCGTTATACCTGTCATGGCTCTGTTAGAAGCCATAAAGTTAGCGTGAACGGAGTCATAAAATGATATTATATCCTATAAGAACACAATAAAGAACACATGTATTGATTAAAATCTCTAATCTGGTAAAAAAAGAAACAGCATGGAGCCTGTTATCACATGTTTAAGTTGTAGAGTACAAACCAAGCCTTGCCACTGCCAACTTGTCTGACATCACTCTACAGCAAGAGCAAAACCACAAGTTAATTAATGTATCATGCGCATTGCACTTTCATTTTATTTCTTCTTTTCTTGATTGCCATCCAAGATTCTGCACTGCGAATGGTTTAAATTACTGATACTGTTCGCATCCAAAATGAATCAGTAAAACAGGTCAACTTCTAGTGGGTATTTCAAAGAAAGACACAATTTTTTTCTATTATTTTCATGCATTCAGTAGAATTTAAAATCAAAATACATATCTAATTTGAAAATAGTTGATGGTTGAGAGGAAAGAAACAGGCCTAAAAATAAGAAATAATGATGTATGAACCATTAATAATATATTAATGAGTAAATATGAAACATTTTATTTGGCACAAATTCTGCTAAATTTATCAACCTGGTGTGCACTACTGCACAATTATTGTTGTTCGCTCACACTTCCCTTTTGTATCTTTTTGGTATATGTGTATAATTGTTTAATTCGCATTTTCCCCTCTCCTATATCTGGTATTCTCTGATAGTGTTTTGTGCTATTTTGAATACTAGTAGTATGGCCTCATAGATG
The DNA here is from genome assembly GCF_905171765.1 of Bufo bufo. Classification (NCBI taxonomy): domain Eukaryota; kingdom Metazoa; phylum Chordata; class Amphibia; order Anura; family Bufonidae; genus Bufo; species Bufo bufo. Next base: position 329,654,096 of record NC_053390.1, read on the forward strand.
TCACATGCTGTCTTTACATAGGGCAGTATATTAATCTGGCAGATGCACTTTAAAGGAAACCTGCCACATAGAGCATGATGTTACGTTAAGTAGAACTATTTAGCTATACTTCTGCTCATTGTGGGCTTGGAGTCTGTCTGCCCTCATCAGTAACTGACGACCTTTCCTGTATGAATGTTCATGGAGAAACAGCTGCCAATCACCAAGTAACACCGCCCACTGGACTCCTAAGCCCAAAAGGAACAGAGAATTATAACCCCAATTACAATAAACTTGAGACGCTGTGTAAAATGTACATAAAAAATAATTAAATTATTTACAAATCTCATAGACCCATATTTTATTCATAATAGAACACAGAACACATACAAAAACTTGATGGCAGCATCTCAAAAAAGTTGGGACAGGGGTAAAGAAAGGCTCAAAAAAGTACCCTTTACTGGGTTGAGAATCGGACAGATAATCGCTAATAATTTCTCATAGGAACGCTCATTAGTAATTATCTGGCAGTGTAAAAGTGCTACAGATTACCTGCTGAACATGCTCTGCTGCTAGCAAACGAGTCTGTATGGGGAAGATTGATGGCAATAGCAATCACTCCTTCGCATACTGTGGAGGAGATTACTGCATTAAATGCAGAGCACTCCTTCACTGATGAGCAGGCGATTGTCAGGAAGGAACAATTCCTTCCCGACAATTGCCTGCTACATTTTACTAATTGCCTGCTACAATTGCCTGCTACATTTTACTAATAAAATCAGCTGGAGGAGCAATTTGCAACACATGACCGACTATAAAAAAGCATGTTAGAGAGGCAGAGTCTCTCAAAGAAAAGATGTGCTCAGGGATTCACTGATCTGTGGAAAAACTGTGTCTAAAAATTGTGGAAAATTTTCAGAAAGCTGTTCCTCAACACAAAATTGCAAAGACTTTGAGTATCTCAGTATCATCAGTACATATTTTCAACAAAAGAGTCAGAGAATCTAGAGAAATCCATATGCACAAGGGACAAGGCCGACAGTCAAAACCAAATGCTTGTGATCTACAGATCCTCAGGTGGCACCCATTAAAAACAGGTATGATTCTGTACAGGGAATCACTGCATAGGTTCAGGACAACTTCCAGAAATCATTATCTGTGAACACAGCCCACAGTGAACTCCACAAATGCAAATAAAGGCTGTATCATGCAAAGAACAAGCCATATGTCAACACAATCCAGAAACACCACCATTTTCTCTAGGCCAAAGCTCATTTAAAATGGGCTGTGATAAAATTCAAAACTATTCAGTCAGATGAATCAAAATTTTTAATTATTTTTCTAAATCAATGATGCCATAGGCTGCAGACTCAAGAGGAAAGGGACCATCCAGTTCACACAATACAAAAGCCTGCATCTCATGGCTTGGCATTGCATTAGTTACTATGGCGTGGACAGTTTACACATCTGGAAAGGCACTATAAATGCTGAACAGTTTTAAAACAACATATGCTTCCTTGCAGGAATCACTTTCAGGGAAGGCCTTGCATGTTTCAGCAAGAAAATACTAAAACACATACTGCATCCATCACAAAAGCATGTGTCTGGGTGCAGAACTGGCCTGCCTGCAGTCCAGAACTTTCACCAGTAGAAAACATTCAGTACATCATGAAATAAAAAATATGGCAAAGAAGACCCAGGACTGTTGAGCAACTCATATACTACATCATACAAGAATGGGAGAACATTTCTCTCCAAATACTCCAGCAATTGGTCTCTTCACTTCCCAGTCGTTTACAGAATGTTGTTAAAAGAAGAAGAGATGCTACACAATGGTAGACATGGCCCTGTCCCAACTTTTTTGAGATGTGTTGCTACCATCAAGTTCTAAATGAGTTATTTTTTTAATGAACTGGCAAAATGTCTCACTTTGAACATCTGATATGTGTTCTATGATGTATTGTGCGATGACTTTTGTGTTAATAAATGCTAGTGATGATCGAGCATGCCCGGCTCGAGAATCTCGATGCTCGGCTCGAGAATCTCGATGCTCGGCACATGACGGTACTCGGCCGAGTACCGCATGTGCACGAGCGCGATGCTCGAGTCTCCTCCCCGCAGTACTGACTTCACTGTAATGCCAGTAGCCATGTTGGCTACTGGCATTACAGTGATTGGCTTGCCGGAACGAGTCATCGGGTGCTATATAGCACCCGATGACGCATGTTCGGCTCATTTGTAGTCAGGGAGAGCTGAGCATAGGAAGGGACAGAGAGTGTAGGGAGTGTAATTGAATATTTTTTTGGTACCAAAACATTTCAGAGAGCAAAAAGTCATTGTAAGGACTATTGTGTGTGACAGCAGCAATATATGTTTGTAGCGCAACCTGCACTAAATTGCTCAGTGTTAGGGAGAGCTGTGCATAGGAAGGGATAGGCAGTGTAGGGAGTGCAATAGGAAGATTTTTATACAAAAAACTTTTAAGAGACCAAAAAGTCCTTTTAAGGACTATTGTGTGTGACAGCAGCAATATATATTTTTAGCGCATCCTGCGCTAAATAGCGTGTAATAGGCTGCTGCGGACAGTTACATTATTTGCGCCACATCTCCTGTGTAAAGTGTGGAAGCGTTCCTTCCCTATGCTACTGTACGTGTGACATATTTCCAAGCATATATCACATTTAAAATGAAGAAGGCAAGCAGTAAGGGATGGGGAAGTGGCTGTGATGCTGATGGTGCACGCAGAGGCCGTGGCCCTGGGCGCGGAGAAACTGTGCCTGCTGCCAGAGCACAAGAAAAACAATCACCCACAATACCTAGCTTCATGTCCCAGTTTGCAGGGCGGCGCAGGACACCACCCTCGAAGTCACACCAGTGCGACCAAGTGGTCGGTTGGATTGCAGAAGATAATGCTTCCAATCGGTTAAGCACCACCCTGTCTTCCACCAAGTCCAGTCTCAGTAGCCAGGAGTCTGGTCAGCACAATCCTTACCCTGATCCTCCTTCCTCCCACCATGTACAGTCTGGCCAAACAAGTGATCCCACACTCGGATATTCCGAGGACCTCTTTTCATCGCCATTACATTTGGCCCTCTCATCAAGCATGCTTGAAGAGGGACATGAGATCTTGTGCCCTGATTCCCAACCTCTTGAGCATCAACAGTCACAAGAACATGATGGTGGGGAACGGCAATTAGAATTTAATGAGGTGGATGATGATGAGACACAGTTGCCAATAAGTCAACCGCAATTACTGTCTCAATAGGTTGATAAAGAGGATAAGACACAGTTGTCAATCACTGAGGTTGTGGTTATGTCAACAAATTAGGAGGATGATCATGAGTGAGGAAGTGGAAGAGGAGGTGATGGACGATGAGGTCACTGACCCAGCCTAAGAAGGTGGAAATCAGAGCAAGGACAGCAGTACAGAGGGGGAGGGATCTGCAGCACCGCTGGCTGGAAGAGGCAGTGGGGTGGCAAAAAGGAGAAGGCGGGCCACACCAAAAAGGCCCGCAACTGTTACTCGGAGCACCCCCTTGCGGAGATCTCCCTTGCCAAGGGGTAGATGTTCCGCAGTATGGCGCTTTTTTGCAACCTGTGCCATACGAAAATGAGCCCGGGCATGAACACTAGCAACCTCACCACCACCAGCATGATCCGCCACATGGCATCCAAGCACCGTAATAAGTGGGACGAACGCCTGGGTCCAGTCTGTGTCTGCGGATCACACCCCTGCCTCCTCTTCTTCGTGCTGGCCAATCCCGTCGAAGGCGCAGGCCCGGATGCCTCCCGCCCTGCACCTGGACCTTCGCAAGCACCATCAGCAACCACACCCACTTGCGTTTCAGAGCGCAGCATCCAAATGTCCTTACCCCAGGCCTTTGAACGCAAGCGAAAATAGCCAGCCACCCACCCACAGGCCATAGCACTAAATGCGCAGCTTTCAAATTACTGGCCCTGGAAATGTTGCCATTTATGCTTGTGGACACTAAGGCCTTCCGCAGCCTGATGTAGGCGGCTGTCCCACGTTACGCAGTCCCCAGCCGCCACTATTTTTCAAGGTGTGCCGTGCCCGCCTTACACCAACATGTGTCCCGTAACATCACACGTGCCCTCACACGCAATTACTGGGAAGGTCCACTTAACCACGGACACATGGACAACTGCATTTGGCCAGGGACGCTAAATTTCCCTGACGGCACACTGGGTGAATGTTGTGGAGGCCGGAACGAGTCATACCCTGAGATGGCACAGGTGCTAGCAAAGCCAAGGATTGCGGGCCGTACGTCGATTCCGCCAGCACCTATGTTGTTGGCTCCAAACCCCACTTCTCCTCCTCCACTTCCACCTCCGATTTATCCGCGTGCAGCACCAGTCAGTCATCAGTCGGTAGCTGGAAGCAGTGTAGCACTGTAGTGGGGAAACGGCAACGTGCTGAAGCTGATATGCTTAGGGGACAAACAGCACACCGTTGCAGAGCTGTGGCAGGGGATAAGAGACCAGACTGAGCTGTGGCTCTTGCCACTCAACCTAGAACCAGGCATGGTTGTGTCTGATAATGGCCGTAACTTGGTGGCGGCTTTGGAGCTTGGCGAGCTCAGACACATCCCATGCCCATCCCATGCCCATCCCACGTGTTCAACCTTGTGGTTCAGCGGTTTCTCAAAACCTACCCCAATTTGCCTGAGCTACTGGTGAAGTTGCGCTGCGTGTGTGCACATTTCCGCAAATCATCGACAGCTTCAGCCGGTCTGTCAACGCTGCAGCAGCGCTTAAAATTGCCGGCTGTTGTGCGACGTGAGGACGCGCTGGAACTCGACGTTCCACATGTTGGCCAGGCTTTGTGAGCAGCAGAGGGCAGTTGTGGAATACCAGCTACAACATGGACGTCGCCTTTCCAGCCATGGATGTCTGACCTCTGTGAGTTTTAAGAAACTTTGAGGAATCAACACAGATGGTGAGCGGCGATAACACTATTATCAGCGTAACCATCCCACTGTGTCTATTCAAACGCTCACTGCTCACAATTAAGGACGACACTTTGCATGTGGAAGAGGTGGAAATGGTGAAGAACATTACACAAGGTGATAGCCAGACCACCCTCAGTTCATCTTCTAAGCGCAAATTGGACGATGAAGAGGAGGAGCAGGAGACTGTTGCCTCCGCTACAGAGGGCAGTACCCATGGAAGTTTAATTCATCTGTTCAGCGTGGGTGGGCAGAAGAGGAGGAAGAGGATGAGGAGATTGAGAGTGATCCTCCTGATGAGGACAGCGATGTCTTGCCTGTTGGTACTCTAGCACACATGGCTGACTTCATGTTAGGCTGCCTTTCCCGCAACCCTCGCGTTATACGCATTTTAGACAACACGGATTACTGGGTGTTCACCCTTCTCGACCCCCGCTACAAAGAGAACTTCTCATCTCTCATTCCTCTGGTGGAGAGGACAAGCAAAACGGTTCAATACCAGAAGATCCTTGTTAAAAAATTGCTCCAAAATTTTCCATCTGACAACGCTGGCGGCAGAGTCCGTAGTTCCTTGGCCAACCAAAGAGGGGAGACAAGGGGAGCACAGAGCAGTTCCAACAGAGGCAGGGCAACACTCTCCAAAGCCTGGGACAGTTTCATGACACCCCTCCAGCACCCTCACCCTGATTCACTGCCTAGTGTCACAAGGAGTGAAGAATTTTGGAAAATGGTGAAGGAGTACATAGCAGACCGTGTCAGCATCCTCAATGATCCCTCAGTGCCTTACAACTACTAAGTGTCCAAGCTGGACTCGTGGCATGAACTGACACTCTACACCTTGGAGGTGCTGGCCTGTCAACTGAAAATACTGACAGGTTGACTCTTATAAAAATGAACAAGGCTTGGATTGACCATGACTTCTCGACTCCACCAGAGGAAAGCTGATAAACATAAAGGCACTTTAAATGTGTTGTTTATAATGTACTGAATACACTGTATTCCCATGCACCCCTTCCACCACAAACAAGGGTATATGGTTAAATCATCCTCCTTCTCCTCTTCCATAATATCAACACATGCTTATTCGTCGCATATAATGCCCTCGTATATATGCCCTTCACATATCATTTTTTACAAGGTCAGCTCAGCTGCAGGCCCTCGCATATAATTTTTTAAAAGGTCAGCTTACCAGCAGGCCCTCGCATATAATGTTTTACAGGGTCAGCTCACCAGCAGGCCCTCGCATATAAATTTTTAGAGGGTCAGCTCACCAGCAGGCCCTCGCATATAATGTTTTACAGGGTCAGCTCACCAGCAGGCCCTCGCATATAATTTTTTAGATGGTCAGCTCACCAGCAGGCCCTCGCATATAATGTTTTACAGGGTCAGCTCACCAGCAGGCCCTCGCATATAAATTTTTAGATGGTCAGCTCACCAGCAGGCCCTCGCCTATAATGTTTTACAGGGTCAGCTCACCAGCAGGCCTTTGCATATAATTTTTTAGAGGGTCAGCTCACCAGCAGCCCCTCGCATATAATGTTTTAGAGGGTCAGCTCACCAGCAGGCCCTCACCTACAACCTTTTAGAGGGTCAGCTCACCTGCAAGCCGCGCACCTCAAATCTTTTACAGGGTCAGCTTACCAGCAGGCCCGCACCTCAAATCTTTTACAGGGTCAGCTCACCTGAAGGCCCTCGCATATAATGTTTTAGGGGGTCAGCTCACCTGCAGGCCCTCACCTACAACCTTTTAGAGGGTCAGCTCACCAGCAGGCCCGCACCTCAAATATTTTACAGGGTCAGCCCCCGAGCACCCAAACACCATGGCGCTCGATCAACACTAATAAATACATAAGTTTTATGGAAGTGATACCTTTTTTGGCTAAACAGTAAAAATCATATTGCAAGCTTTCAGGGCTCCTATTTCAGGCAAGATCACAAATGAATGACTAATAGGCACAACATTTAGAGGATGTTAAAACAAGACATGTACACGGGGAAAAGCATAATTAAAGGGTTTCTATCACTTCGTTTCACCTATTTAGCTTTCAGACACTAGCGATCCGCTAGTGTCTGCTTTATCTAACCATCCTAATATAAGAGCTTATTGTCCTGCCGTTTAGCTAAAAAAAGAACTTATATAGATATGCAAATGAGCTTCTAGGTGCTATGGGGGCGTGATTAGCACCTAGAGGCTCCGTCTACCTTAACAAACTGCCGCCGCCCAGCACGTCCCTCCAGCCCGCCCATCTCCTCCGGAATGCGATGCTCCTCGTATTCGGCGCATGCGCAGTGAATGTCTGATCGCTTCCCTGCTCAGACATCTCCACTGCGCCTGCGCCGATGACGTCATAGTGCTCCGAGGAACAGGCGCAGTGGAGATGTCTGAGCAGGGAAGTGGTCAGACATTCACTGCGCATGCGCCGAATACAGACGCGCACAAGGAGCATCGCATTCCGGAGGAGATGGGCGGGCTGGAGGGACGTGCTGGGCGGCGGCAGTTTGTTAAGGTAGACGGAGCCTCTAGGTGCTAATCACGCCCCCATAGCACCTAGAGGCTCATTTGCATATCTATATAAGTTCTTTTTTTAGCTAAACGGCAGGACAATAAGCTCTTATATTAGGATGGTTAGATAAAGCAAACACTAGCGGATCGCTAGTGTCTGAAAGCTAAATAGGTGAAACAAAGTGATAGAAACCCTTTAAGAGCAAATGGACAAGCGCAACAGAGGCAATGAGTATGTAGATAAAGGATTTGGAGCTGCATTTAGGGAGGTGTGAAATTGCTAATAAAACCCAGGTGTTAGATTTAGGCAACGGTACTTGTCCGGCCGCTCCACGGCATATTTGCCAGGTTGCGGACGGATGCCCACTGGAACGGAATTCTGGCAACGCGCGTTTGCACCTGGCAGGGACAGATCCAACAGGCTGTTCCAGATTGGAACAACCTGCTGGATCTGTTTCACGCATACGTGAAACAAGCCTTAGTCCTTGGGTCAATGATTGGACTGTTCTCATCCGGCTAAATTCCCACATTTTTCTGTCCTTCTCATTCTTGAAATTCCCTTCAAGAATTTAAACCTTCAAGTCATCCATAGAGTGTCCTGGTCCTGAGAAATGTTTTTTCACAGTTGTATCAACCTTGTGACTTATTGTGTAAGATCAGACTGATAATACTTTTGTATTTATTAACACAAATGTATTCAATATCACATCGTTTTTTTTTCTGGCTAAGACGGTACTGTGCTACACATTGTGAATAAAATATGGGTCTATATCATTTGCAAATCATTGCATTCATTCCTTTTTCTTTACATCCCTTCACATTTTACAGAGTACCAACTTTTTGCAATTGGGGTGGTAGATCAATAAGTTACAAGTTATACTGCAGGTTTTCCCATAAAACTAAATATACCAATCTTCTCATCTCCTCCTGATCTGTAACACGCTGCAGATTAGACAGCATTTTCAATGTGACAGGTTCCCTTATAGATTTTACAGCACTATATTCTTGTTTTCAGTCCACATAGTGACTGCTAAGCAGCCTTATGCATGACATCACTGTTAGCTTAATTAATAATAGAAATGTAATCACCATAGTGGTGTCAAGCGTAATGGTGGCCAAAGAGTCTTAGTCTATGGTCATCTGAGTCAATGCATTAGTCACTGACCTCAACATGCTCCTGAATGGCATCAGATTGATTTGGTAATGATACATTGCATAACACAGCCTGAGCTCGGCTGCTGCTTTCAATTCACAGTGAGTTGAAACAAAGTTAATTATATCTATTTATTCAACGATGGTTGACTCTAAACATCACGGCCCATCTGGTGACCGCAAAGGCCATGTATCAGACGTGATACGTGGTTGATCCTTACGGAAACATTAGCTTTGAGATATGAAAGCTCCATTGATAAATCCAATCCAATCCAAGAAGTTGACGGTGAAGATGACAACTCAATACTTTTCCTGGTCTTAAGAACTGTCTGTCAAAGAATGTTCACTCTACCCCAAAACAAATTGACATTGTGTAAACATATGAGTGAGGGCAGTTGGAGATTTAGGTATTACCAATTTATTTCAAGACCATGAATAGGAACCATGCGATGACAGAAACAGGTCCTTTTACATGGACTGATCACTGGATCAATTATTAGAGAAGAGCATTTGTAGAAACACTCATTCCTGATATTTGGCCTGTGTAAAGCTGACGACAATCACCAGGCAGTAGATCATGCTGGATAGACAGTGATCTGCTGCTCAGGAACAATGATTGTCTCTGGGAATCTCTTGTCCCCATACAGTAAAGGTGATTGCTGCATGTAAATACAGCTCTCACTTCCACTATCCATTTTCAGGATAATTACCTTGTCTGCTGAACTGTCTATAGAGGCCTTTAAAGGGGCTGGGCCAAGTATTAAAGTTATTTCCTAAACACAGAATAGGGAAAACTAACTGATTGTGTTGGTCCAACTGCTGGGATCCCTCTGATCCCGAGAACAGAAGTCCTATGTCCCTGTCCTGATGCACCCTGCCTCTCTATTCATTTTCTATATGACTGCCAGAAATAGTTATACTGTATATAATAGTTTTACTGTAATAATATCAGTTCTGTATAGACTAGATCTGGATGAGTACTGTGGATTCAGTCATTAACTGCTCACATACTAATTGATCTAGATCTGTGATGGTTAACCTCTGGCACTCCAGCAAGATGCACACTTGCTTGGCGGTTCTCAGAACTCCATAAAAATGAATGGAGCATGCTGGGAGTTGTAGTTTTATCACAGCTGGAGTAAGCCATCACTGATCTAGATGATGAAAAAAGAAGGATCAGAGGAAGGTTACTTATCCTTTTGTTCCAATGTCCAATAAGCATAATGACACCAAATTAATCAGAATCAGGTATTCAAGTCAAAGCCATCAAGTCAGCATTTTATATGAAGAAATGACTAGAACTGTCACCTAGACTCAATTGACCTTAACTCTCCCTGCAGAGAGATTCTTTGAAAATTTGACGTCTGTTGCCCAGAACAAGCAGTGTATATTTCCCTGACAGAAAGCAGATCAAGGCTTGCACATAGGACAGCACAAGAAGAAACATGGACTGTGCATGTCCTGCACAATGTGTAGATGCCTACATCCAGACATATTTAGAGGACATCGCTGCTGCAGAGGCCTGTGCTGCGGCTGATGTACTTGTGCTGCTCTCTATTGATTAGTACAATCCAAGGACATTAAAAAAAAACTGCAGCTGAAAAGGCGGCTTACTCTGAGATCTGTGAGCTGTGGGCAGGTCTGAAAAATTCATAATGCAGAGGAAAAGAGGTGGCATATTACAGGAGGACAAACTGAGCCAGTGCAAATGCCGCAGTGCCCCCAAATTCTGTAACAGCTATACACAGAATAGGAAATGGTTACCTGGAAAATAGGGAGTAATCTATTGATACTGCAAATAGTATTTCATATCCAGTAAATGTAACATCGATTGTTTAGATACAAAGGGTAAGAGTATGTTTAAGGAACGGCAAAATTACTTACATGTACTATTTACAAGGCCCCTGAAACATTTTTTTTCAGTCTGGCTCTGACATGATAATTTCCAGCTTGGGTGTTGATTGCTCTAAAGGTGCCCATACACCATCAATAACTCTTGGGTGAATGCTCTCATCATTCCACCATACAGATATGAAGCGCACATGTGCTTTTGATGGAGAGAGACGGGTAAAAAGCCACCACCAGACATCTTTGGTGGTGGTTTATCGCCCTTGAGAATAAAGGGATCACAAGTCTACAATGTCATGCACCCATGGGGAGCTATGCGAGCAACTTTTGAGATCGCTTTACATAGGACTGTTATAGGGCAGATTATTGGGAACAAATGTTTGTACGAACTCTTGTTCCCGATAATTGGCCAATGTAAAGGTGCTGCCGATGAACAAACACTTGTTCATCGGGGTGAAATAATTATTTATGCAGACCCAAAATCATTGTTTCTGGGCAGCAGATCCTGCTGTGTACACAGCAATTTGCTGCACAGAAACATTTAATCTGTATGAGGACAAGCGATGGCAGTAACAATCCCTAGATCCTCATATAATGCAGCTCTCACTTTCTCTGATGAACAGGCAATTATCAGGAAGGAATATTTCCTTCCCTATCATTTCCTGCTCCATCTGAGTGTGTAAATGTGCCATTATTCTTGATCCATATGTTAATTTTACCTACACAGGTGTCACTTAGCTAAAGTGAGTTAAAATAAAAGTAATTACAAAAATAAAACTAACTAAAATATAAAATAATAGAATTGATAGCATCCAAAATGTGGAATCTTATCATCTCTGGTGTCCTAGTAGGCCATCCACAGTGTCGTACTACACTGACGAGCAAAAGGGTAACAATGTTTTGAACTTTTGACTTTCAGGCTCCAATGTTCAAAATATTGTTACCCTTTTGCCCGTCAGTGTAAGTTAAAACTGGATTTTGCATTTAAAGGGGTATTCCAGTTTTAGCTAATTAATACCATTCTTTGTGTAATGAAAATATATATAATTTAGCAATATACTTCTTGTAACAATATCTCTACTTCCAGACATCCAATTGGAACTTTCATTGTTTACTTCCAATGGATAAAAACCTGTCCTGGTCATATGATGGACACACAGGACCAACTAGAGCTACAGTATACAGGATGCATGAGAGCTGTGTCTTCTTACAGTAAAGCACGTCATTGCATACCACGGTATAGCACAAATGGCAGCAAGAATAGAAGTTGGAAATAAAAGGACATCAGTGGAAAAGTATTATGTCCGTATGATATAATTATACCAAAGCTTGAATAAGTAGACAAGGATTCCAAGAGACAAACTTGTCTTGTAACTGGTCTAGCTCCCACAGGTAGAGACGAACTAATCGCTCAAAATTCGATTTGGGTTTGATTCGTCTGAATAGGTTGATCAATTCTATTTGGATCCAAATGATCCTACCCAAGTCAGCAGATCTCCAATGGGCCTGAAAATTTGTGTATGACACTCTGAGGTCTCCTAAGATTTATATAAGTTTTTTCTAGACTCTCACTTTTTAATAATATTTTTTCTCTTTTCTCTCTCCCCCTAAAAACTTGCCTGAATCAAATCACCTAGAAAATCAGATGCAACTGAAATTGTTTAAAAAATTGGGTTGAACAAAATTTCTTTACCATCAATTCACTCATCTCTACGCACAGATATTGTCAACCAACTTTCCCAGACTTCTGAATGGTATATCTGCCAGAACATATTATTAATATTCATATTAATCTGGACCCTGCCAGAACATATCTCCTTACAATCTAAGCTTACTCCGACTTGTAATAAATAAAGTGCTGTACGTTTTAGCAAAAAACTTGAAAGTCTGTCAGTATACAGACCCTTTAGCGATGGGGATTTTTCTGAGATTGGCTTCAATATAAGCGGTTTACTGTCCATATGAGTGACATATGGTAAAGTTCATGTTTTCCTTTTGTGCCGGTGAAATGATTACTATTTTAACACAGTAATCACTCTATTGAACTTCCCACTTTACGACATGTACTAACAACTCATGAAACGTTCATGACAATACCAAATTTATGCTATTATTGTTTTATGTGCTGTGGGCATATTGTGATCATTAACTGTTCTCCAAGAAAGTTTAAATAATAATTACAACAGTCAAGCCATTAGTCATTTTTCCCAATGTCTGTGATTCAAAAATAATTAGGATACAGTATGTGAAAGTGGTTGGAATGGACACATACATAAGAAATACATTTTTATAAACCTATTTATTATTTGTAACAAAAATATTTTGAGTTTTTAGAAGCATAAAACAAGGATGCCCATGGACCAAGAAGGCAGCAGTTGGTGACAAGTACATCAATAGCAGGTACATCTTCAATCAGACTGCCAATTTCAGCAGTCTGTCACTAAACTGCTAATGTTTAGCGGTTGCTGAGAATTTACAGTCTAATGTTGGCAGAACAGGGGTGGAACTTAAAGTGGCCCTATGTTGTAGGCGAGTCCCAATTGACAGAAGGAAGAGCAACACAATAAGGCTGGGCCAACACAAGCCACAAGTGGGCAGGAACAACAGAAGGGACAGCAATACCAAAGTGCAGCACAAAAAAGTGCCCTAGCAAACCAAACACCGCAAAGCAGCATAAAATACTGGTCTATCACCATACTGAGGATGATGATACAGTTGAATTCAGGAGGGCACATTTGGCTGCTGGCCGGGTGCATAAGTACCTGATACTTCTAGCATTAATTACTGCTGAGAGCATCAGATCGTTATGTACCTGGACAGTGGCCATGAGGAGGGCTCAGGTGGCCCACCAGGCAATTTACCTGGAGGGTCTAAGGCCAGTCTGCCCCTGCACACTGAAAGGTCTTGAGGATACCAGAGAAGAGTCACAGTTATTAATGAGTTCACCCTCTCTCCACCCAGTGATGATTGACAATTGTCTCCTAGCGAGAAAACTAAGGACAGAACTGACAGTCATCAGAGAGTGGGTGAGGAGAGGGGGAAATCAGCTGGTAGTCCATGACTCTTCTCGGGTGCACGCTCAGTATTAAACGATAAAATCTCAGTAACAGCTATAAACTTTAAATGAATAAATTACAAATTTTTCTGAATCTTTTACCAAAAAACTATATAATAATCTGCTCAGCTTCTCCTGCTCTATACCATTATTATTATTATTTTAGTTTTTTTATGTCATGTAACTTTTTTTTAGCCCTTTCAGTTATGTCAGGCTATAGGTCTCATTCACAGCAATTTAATGGAAGGCTTACCCTGGTAGGTATCATAGTCAAAATCTGCTTCTTCAAAGGTTTCTCCACAATTATTTTTAAAAATGTAATAGCTAATTCAATGCAATCTATTGTTAGATACAATCCCAACACCGAACTTCCTTGAGTTCTACCACAAAGAACAACACTGCTTTTAAAAAGCCTGGAGCCTGTTATACATTGCTAAATATGAATGGCTGTACATTATATGGATCAATAAACTGAGAGCTGAAGTGTTTGTGGACGAGAAAGCAAATTTCTTCTCCGCTGATGAAGACGCTGATTACATGTAGTGCTGTGCCAAAACCTTTCATTATTTCTGCTCATTTTATTACTTTCAGTATTGTATATTTCCAGATTATCCAGCATTCAGGATAAAAGTCTGGACTTCTGGTTTTACAACTAAAGCAATTTTACTGGCAAGTGTTACGGTGATTATTATAATGTATCTAGATCCTAAATAGTAATAATAACAGTTATCATAAAGATTGTCCTGCAGACATATATCCAAAACAACGCCATCTCCTGGGGTCAAATCTCAGAGGTATTGGCAGATTAACCCTAGAGAGTTGCTCATACAGAAATTAGATTAGCATGATCATTAACAGCATGTAAACAGCAATGTGTTGTTAGCCAAACGGCGCTGGGAGCACTCGATGCATTGTTCTCAACAAAATGCCAACCGAAAAACAAGTAACAGGTTAATTGCATCTAATTTATAGTCCCAGAGCCTCTTTTTGCAATTTAGTTAATTTCTTGTGGGAAAAGATAAACAATTTCCTAAATGATGCACCACACTTATAATGAAATATATAATTCATTAACAACTGGAGTCTGTAAATAAGTCTGAAGTTAACATTAAATGTTTCATTTCTGCGATTACCACAGAGATACAGAAGAATGGCATGCAGAGGTGTTTGACTGCAGCTCCAACGCTGCTACCTGGCTGCACCGCACAAGCTGGCACAAGGTCTCACATGGACCATTCTATATCTATCTATCTATCTATCTATCTATCTATCTATCTATCTATCTATCTATCTATCTATCTTATCTATCTATTTCATATCTATTTATCTATCTATCTATCTATCTATCTATCTATCTATCTATCTATCTATCTATCTACTGTATCTATCTATCTATCTATCTACTGTATCTATCTATCTATCTATCTACTGTATCTATCTATCTATCTACTGTATCTATCTACTGTATATATCTATCCATCTACTGTATCTATCTACTGTATCTATCTATCCATCTACTGTATCTATCTACTGTATCTATCTACTGTATCTATCTACTGTATCTATCTATCTATCTATCTATCCATTTACTGTATCTATCCATCTACTGTATCTATCTACTGTATCTATCTATCTATCTATCTATCTATCTATCTATCTATCTATTTCACATCTATCTATCTATCTATCTATCTATCTATCTCATATCTATCTATCTATTGTATCTATCCATCTACTGTATCTATCTATCTATCCATTTACTGTATCTATCCATCTACTGTATCTATCTACTGTATCTATCTATCTATCTATCTATCTATCCATTTACTGTATCTATCCATCTACTGTATCTATCTACTGTATCTATCTATCTATCTATCTATCTATCTATCTATCTATCTATCTATCTATCTATTTCATATCTATCTATTTCACATCTATCTATCTATCTCATATCTATCTATCTATTGTATCTATCCATCTACTGTATCTATCTATCTATCCATTTACTGTATCTATCCATCTACTGTATCTATCTACTGTATCTATCTATCTATCTATCTATCTATCACATATATTTCTGTCTATCCATTTCCCTGTCTTTCTCCACCTATTTATCTCTCTATGTATCTGTCATATAGTACGTAAATCCTAATGCAATGACCCCCTTTTATGAGCCATATTCTCACTAGTCTGATGATCAGTCATTAAAGACCTTTGCTCAGAAATGACATTAATGTCAATACGTATCTTCAGCTGTCATACCAAGTCCAGGGATATCCTTTACTCACGATAAGAAAATGTCCCTTTTAAAGTGTAAGTAAAGGTCTTACATTTCCCCCTTACCATTATATTAGAGCATCTAAGACCCAGGTCTCCTATATTAACACACACTTACATCAACTAGTGGCGAAGTGGTTGAGAGATATCTGATATAGCATTTTCTCCAACTGGCAATGGCTCGGAGCTGAAGTAACCCGATACATTTGAATATTATTCTGGCCTCAGCAGAGACAAAATCCGGCTGCTGCCACAAAGGGTGGTATTAGAAGGGCTTAGAAAACAAAGGCAATGAAATTGTTATATATAACAATTCATTCAACATGATATTCCTAATCAGGGATAAACCCACTTAAACTGTTACTGCCTACAGCAGAGTTTCCAGGGTTGCTCTCTATGAAACTATATGATACAGATACATCACAATACAAAAGCAAATAATTCCTCTGTGTGCTGTTTAGAAACCACAAGGTAACATTTTGAAATCTTATCATTAAAGAACAAAAAAAAAAAAAGCAGAGATCTGGCTGCAGTTTGAAAGGTCCTTGCAATGGGCAGTGGATGTAGACCCATTGTACTAACTCACCAGGTTGACTTTGGGCTATCTCTAAGGGCATTATACTGGCAGTCCTCTGATTTTCTGGTTTAACCCCTATGCAGGGATCTGCTCTGCGCTGAAGGGGGGGCTACCAGTTCTCTACCTCTTTAGATAGTCACGGTGTCATTGGCAGATGACCCACAGATGTCAGGGTCACTGGTGCGAAGCACTGAGGAGTCAGGAAATACTCATAGTTAGATGCAAGCTGAGGTCATGGCAGAGTCAGTTGTCAGGCAGAAGACTGGAACATGTGTAGTCCGCTGGATTATCTCACCTTCACTGGTTAACTAGAGAATAGGAACCTAAACTTGGGCCCAGAAAAAATAGGAGGGGTGATCAGCACCTTAGGCAGCAGAATAGAACGCAGTACACTGAATACTAGCCCCAATGCAAACATAGTGAGTGGAGAGACCCCTCCAACCCCCCAACCCAGGATAGTGGGGCAGTAACTTGTGTAGCTGCTCTATGTCACAATACATGGCAGGCCGCAGAATGTATGTTAACAGTGAAATCTGCCAGAGAGCTGGCCCAATGGCTTAGTCTCCAGACCCTCTCTTTCCTCTCTTAAACGATCGTCTAAGCTGATTTATAATAAAGTCATTGGGTATACATCTACTGTATATCCCAGGCTGCCAGCTCTTCTGATTTTGCTAAAAACTCTAGTAGAAAGGTGAACTAGTCGCATAATCCTACTTATGAAGTATCACAGCATTGCTTGTTTTTTGACTTATTAAAAAAAAAAATACTTTTAGGTCTCATTCTCTATTTAGTTTTTCATCAGTATTTTACATGTTTCTTAAACAAAAACCAAGAGCAGAACATAAAATCTGTCAGGAAAGAAGACAGGAGAAGGTTGGAAAAAATAAACGGCTAATCTTACAAGAAAGGGACTGGGGGGAAGGGAGGTTTAATACAAATGATCAGTGCAGCCTTTTACATGACGTCAAGTAAAATCAGGTGTTTCGATATATATTTATTTCTGCCACAATGCCATATGGCGTGCCGTGACACTGTGGAGTTACGTATTGTCCCTACTTTTAGCATAAAACGTCTATATGACCCACAGAATGTCGGACGTGAAGGGGTTTATGGCATATTCCTGCTTAATAGATCTGACATTAACCTTTTATGTGAATCTGTAAGCCGTTTTATAGTGGCTAACTGCTGCGACTTAATTCCACACATGGTGCCAAAAGTCAAGCTGCTACTACTCTTGCATGCATGATTTATGGCACGTCCCAAGTGCAAGGTGAACCTTCATAAAAAGCAATCCATGGCTGGGTAATTCTATGCTAATATCACTTTCTTAGTTACTAACCACCAGTTTACAGACCTTTATTCTCTAAACATTGCAGGACAGATACTAGTCAGTGATAATATGGAGCTACTGACCATAGACATCTGCTGTATATGAGTGCAGCTTTTTTTTATTTTTTTCACCATAATGTTTTATGACCTATAGATGGGAAAGGCCATAAAGAATTAATCTGAGTACCAGCAGCCACATCTAATAGAACAGGCTGGTTTTAATCATTAATTAATTATAGACAGGCACTAGGGGCCTTACTACATGAATCAAGTGGCAATATTATCCCTAACAACCAACAGGCACAATGCTTTATGACCTGCAAAAGTAAACTTGACTCTGATTAGTTGCTTTTTGTCCAAACTTTTTTAAATAATTGAGGCCCATGGTTCTTTATGTTCTGTAAATATGGCATTTGAGTAATAATGATGGTTGTTAATGGATAAAAAGGTTAAGGTTCCTAATATGTGTGCCAATACATTGTAATATTAGAGTATTTCTAGTCAGTAGTTCTCACTATGCCTTAGTATTGCATTGTCAAGAAAATTCCTAGAGCTACACCTCTAGATGGACAATAGTTACATCATCTAGTTTCAGTTGCACAACTAACTAAAGTTGTAGTGTAGCACTAACTTTAAATGGTCGCTAACTTTTCACACCACTTTGCATCAATTAATACTACATTTGAATAATAAAAAAACTTTTCAGCAGAGAAAAATGCTAATAATAATATCCTATATGGGGTTTCTGAGTGATTCTGATTGAAGTGTTACGGAGCAGAATCTCCTGTTTTCTCCCTGTGCATTCTATGGGAGACATCATTGCAGCTAGTCTCTGGCCACTTACTCAGAGAGAAGTGACAATTAAAAAAAAATGCTAAAAAGTGCCAGATACACATCATATAATGGCCAGAAATAGACATCTAGACAGAAAAGGCAACTTTCCTTTACACCAGAGAATCACCACTGAAAAAGGTCCTGGCTGGACCAAAACATATTAGCATGAAGCCATTAATGAATATGTTATGCTGTAACCTGGATCTATCTGACTTGGATATGTGTTCATGTGATTTAACATTTGTGGCTAATTGTGCAAGCACAATTGTGGAGTGACTTGGATCCTTTCTTTGAATTTGATGATTGCCAAGTCCTCTGAAGGCACCCAGTACTGGAACTAGAGCGCAGGTCTCACTACACATTGAACACATATATGTAATGTGCTTTAAAGTTGTCATAATTATTGTTGAGCGAACTTGTGTTTCAATTTCGGCGTACAAGGTTCGGGTTATCTAAGAATTCTATTATGGATTCTGCTACCACGGACCATAAGTTATTGTCCGTGGTAGCGGAATCCATAACGGAATTCTTAGATAACCCGAACCTTGTATGCCGAAATTGAAACACAAGTTCGCTCAACAATAATTATGACAACTTTAAAGCACATTACATATATGTGTTCAAGTTCGGGCAACCATAGTCATAATGTCTAGGCTAACATCTTTTATGAGGCTTTTCACATACTGCTCAAACGAACAGCTCTTGTAGACACCCCCCCACCACCACCACCACCACCACCACCACCACAAACCAAAAACTGCCACACTGATGCTGTCAAAACACGTAAACATACATTATACATAACATAAGGCTCAATAGCATGGACCATTTATGTAGGTAAATTTATAAAAAAAAAAATTGCCTGAGACGCTCAACAGTTGCAATTCAATGTTGGAACACAATCATCTCAGAACAAGGAGGCATCATATTTGAAGAAAGGTTTCTGAAAGCATGCAAGCCCCTCTTAGCAAGTATCGTGTGTTTGTCTACTGCATATTGTGCAAATGATCAGAGAGGATGGCTTGAAAGTGCTCTTCTCGCAGCATCTCATTTTCAGAGTCTGCTGTTAATTGAACATTAACCATCAATTGTGTCTGGGTGCATAACAAATTCAATTTCGGTGGCTGCAGTGCAGCTTAAGTGGTTAGAAGGCTTCAAATGCAGCATTCCAATGTTGGCAACGCGCAGGCTAGGAAATATATTTTAATAAGGAGGCATGATACATTTTTAATTAAACTTTTCCTGAACACAATTACTATTTTTACTCCTGAGACTTTGGTTAAAGCAGTTGCTGTAGAGTTGTCTGCTTTACATAGTAAATGCCTATCTCGATTTGAGATTACATATACAGTACTCAAGGACATGTAATAAGTGTGAAGCCATACAGGTATGAATGTTATATGAAGAATTCAACAACACACCTTCAATATAAAGGGTTAATGCTATCAAGCCTATAAACATTACTGAGGCTCCATTGTCGCTGCCCCGCTGTAATGATAGAGCAGTACGGTTACCAGAAAATAGAAAATAAATCCCACTCTTTCAGCTAAAATATTTTAACAGAGGCTTTCAGACTGCGCAGCAAGACTGGCTTTTAACAATATGAATGTGTCTGGGCTTAGACTAATAAATGTGCTATCTCCTCCGCTGCACTTACAGTTAATAGGACTTTTCATTTCAGGCTGTATGTAGCACGGGTTTAGTCTCCGAGCTATGGACAGGACAGTGATCTCTTTACAATTATGCCTTTGTGGATCTCACTGGTTATTATGTAGTTTTATGTTGGCGTGTTGATTTTAAAGCACTTTTGACATCAGACAGCACAAATATGAAAGGTTCTGCGCTGTCTCCAAAGTCGGGAAGTGTGTGGGGGGGGGGGAGGGGTAAAACCTGCAAATGATCAGTCAGATAGGTAGTGCAGGGTACAGGCACACAAGCCTTGCTCCTTGCACTGAGAAGAAAGCTGGCGTTAAAAATGGAGCTTCGATGTATTTGAGAACTCTGTATCCTTAAAGGGAATGGGTCACCTTTATTTTTTACTCCAGATACTACAAACAATATTCCTTTTTCTTATCTGCTTTTATTTTCTCATTGCGGATTTATCACAATTCTATTTTCTGAACATTATTTTGGGGTATCAATATTGCCTGAGTTGCTCTTTACAGCAGCCACATGGACTACAGGCACAACAGACAGGAGATCATTGACTATGGTCAGGGGTGGACTGGCCATAGACCCTCCAGGGGGCCGCCCGAGCCCTCCTCACATCCGCCGGCCAGATACATAATGATCTAATGCTTCCAGTAGTAAATAATGTAGGAGCATCAGGTACTTATGCACCTGACCAGCAGCCACATATGTCCTCCTGAATTTAACTGTATCATCATCCTCAGTATAGTGATAGGGCAGTATTTTATGCTGCACTGTGGTATTTGATCTTGCTGGGGAGGCATTCTGTGATTTACTATGGCATCGCTGGCCCTGCCTACTTTAGTTGTCCTGCCTACTTATGGCTTGTCTCACTTTGGATTCTCTCACAATTTGGGGCCACTTTTACCCCCCCCCCCCCAGGGCCTCTTTAGGTTCCCAGTGTGATCCTGACTATGGGAGAGTTTTCTAGGCATGCTCTGTGACCTGTGCAGGGTTCATTGTACAGGGTGGGGAGTACATAGGCTGTGGCATCATCTATTGCGAATGATGTTATCTATATATATAGTTGTTATATGTCATTGTAATCCTGTCTGTTATGATAATGTCTCTACTGAACAGGATGTGTTGGTATGTTATTAGGCTTAGTGGCCAGGGCAAAAACTGCAGGATTTATTCTGTAAATGACGCCTATGGGTGTCTGGTGGCACTAAAAGCATGAATGTTACATCCCTTTTAAACTGTCAAGTGGGCTTTCTTAGCTTTTAGTTAACCCTTTATGGCTATGTTCCAGTTCACAGGAGTCCTGTTTCTCGCAGATAGATACTAGCAGTTGTGTACTAACCCTTTATTTACTATGGAGGGGACATAGAGGAGTTTATTACTATGGAGGGGGCACAGAGGACTATTACTATGGAGGGGGCACAGAGGTCTTTATTACTATGGAGGGGGCATAGAGGTCTTTATTACTATAGAGGGGGCACAGAGGTCTTTATTACTATAGAGGGGGCACAGAGGTCTTTATTACTATGGAGGGGGCACAGAGGATTTTATTACTATGGAGGGGACACAGAGGAGTTTATTAGTATGGAGGGGGCGCAGAGCCAAAGGGCATTAGTACAATGAAGGGGAAACAGTTGGCATTATTACTGTGGAGGGGCACAGTGGGCATTATTACTGTGGAGGGGGCACAGTGGGCATTATTACTGTGGAGAGGGCACAGTGGGCATTATTACTGTGGAGGGAGCACAGTGGGCATTATTACTGTAAAGGGGGAACAATGGGGATTTCTACTATGGAGGGGGCACAGAGGGCATTAATACCGGTAGCTCAGTGGGCATTACTGCTATTATGGGGGCACAATGGACATTATTACTGTGAAGGGGGCACAATGGGCATTATTACTGTGAAGGGGGCACAGTGGGCATTATTACTGTGGAGGGGGTACAGTGGGCATTATTACTGTAAATGGGGAACAATGGGGATTTCTACTATGGAGGGGGAACAGAGGGCATTACTAGTCTAGCATAGTGGGCATTATTACTGTGAAGGGGCAGAATGGGCATTATTACTGTGAAGGGGCAGAATGGGCATTATTACTGTGAAGTGGCACAATGGGCATTATTACTGTGAAGGGGGCACAATGGGCATTATTAGTGTGAAATTGGTCAAGTGGGCATTATTACTGTGAAGGGGGCACAATGGGGATTTCTACTATGGAGGGGGCAAAGAGGGCATTACTAGCACAGTGGGCATTACTAGTGTTGACCGAGCACCAAGGTGCTCAGGTGCTCGAGTAGAACATATTGGGATGCTCGGGTGCTCTACAGAGCACCAGAGCACAATGGAAGTAAATGGGAGAACCCAAACATTAAACCAGGCACCCCCTGCTCTGCAGAGGGGAGGGTGTCTGGTTCACAGGAAAAGGTCAGAAATTGATGGAAACACCACTATAATGGTTCGGGAACAGCATGTGGAAGATGTCTGGATGCATCTTGGACTCCCAGGTCGCTGGTGGGAACGATGTTGTCCTAGTACACCACTTTTACAGACTGACAATGATATGCACCAAACCGAAGATAAAATCGATTTTAGAGGAAAAATTCTTTCCTGTATATTTACTTGTATATAAAGTACAAGTGCTGCAAAAAATTACAAGGAAGAGGCACTCTAATACAACCTGTATATCACATAAAGGAGGGCTTCATTCACATTGTGGTACAATTGTTCATGTAGTGGGACTCCTACACTCATAAAGCCTATGCGCTAAGTGAAAGGGCTGCCAAAAATTACAAGGAACCAACACTCCAATGCACCCTTTATTACACATAAAAGAGGGCATCATACATACCCTTGAAAAATTATGATTGATGGCCTGCTGGTGACCCTCAAAAATATTAGGAGCAAGGACCTGCAGGTGACCCTCTAAAATATTAGGGACGAGGGCCTGTTGCTGATCTGACCATCTAAAACATTAGGAGTGAGGGTCTGCTGCTGAGCTGACCCTCTAAAACATTATGGGCGAGGGCCTGCTGGTGACCCTCTAAAACATTAGGGGTGAGGGTCTGCTGCTGAGCTGACCCTCTAAAACATTAGGAGCGAGGGCAGCCTAAAAAGCATGTTGATATGATGGAGGAGGAGGACGAGAAAAGGAAGATTGAACCATGTAACCTTTTTTGTGCAGGAAGGGGTGAATGGGAATACAGTGTATTTAATACACCTTAAAAGCCACATTTAAAGTGCTTTTATGTTCAGCCGCTTCCCTCTGGTGGAGTAGAGAAGTCAGGGGCAACTTTTCAGCATTTTCAGTTGACAGGTGGATGCACTTATCGGTTATTATGCCCCCAGCAGCACTAAATACCCACTCTGACAAAACGCTGGAGGCAGGGCAGGCCAGCACCTCCAAGGTGCAGAGCGCCAGTTCGTGCCACTTGTCCAGCTTGGACACCCAATAGTTGAAAGGTTCAGAGGGATCACTGAGGACGCTGACATAGTCTGCTATGTACTCCTTCACCATGTTCCAAAACTTTTCCCTCCTTGTGACACTAGGCCGTGCATCAGGGTGAGTGTCATGAAACTGTCCCAGGCTTTGGAGAGTTTTTCCCTGCCTCTGTTGGAACTGCTGTGTGTTCCCCTCGTCTCCCGTCCTCGGTTGCCCAATGAACTACGTACTCTGCCGCGAGCGTTGTCAGCTGGAAATTTTTGGAGCAATTTTTCCACAAGGACCTTCTGGTACTGCACCATTTTGCTAGTCCTATCCACCACAGGAATGAAAGATAAGAAGTTCTCTTTGTAGCGGGGGTCAAGAAGGGTGAACAACCAGTAATTGGTGTTGGCCAAAATGCGTATAACGTGAGAGTCACAGGAAAGGGAGCATAACATAAAGTCAGCCATGTGTGCCAGAGTCCCAACAGACAAGACTTCGCTGGATCAGGAGAATGACTCTCAATCTCCTCATCTTCTTCCTCCTCTTCGGCCCATCCACGCTGAACAGATGAAATAAACCTGCTATGGGTACTACCCTCTGTAGCGGAGGCAACCGTCTCCTGCTCCTCCTCATCATCATCCAATTCGCGCTGAGAAGACGAAGTCAGGGTGGTCTGGCTATCACCCTGTGTAATGTCTTCCCCCATTTACACCTCTTCCACATGCAAAGCGTCCGCCTTCATTGTGAGCAGCGAGTGTTTCAGTAGACACAGAAGTGGGATGGTCACGCTGATAATTGCGGCATCGCCGCTCACCATCTGTGTTGATTCCTCATAGTTGTATAAAACCTCACACATCCATGCCCACTCGTCGCTTGTGAAGAGCGGAAGCTGGCTGGAAAGGCGACGACCATGTTGCAGCTGGTATTCCACTACTGCCCTCTGCTGCTCACAAAGCCTGGCCAACATGTGGAACATCGAGTTCCAGCGCATGCCCACGTCGCACAACATTCGGTGAGCGGACAATTGCAAGTGCTGCTGCAGCATTGCCAGACCGGCGGCAGCTGTAGATGACTTTTGGAAATGGGCACACAAGTGGCGCACCTTCACCAGTAGCTCAGGCAAATTGGGGTAGGTTTTGAGAAACAGCTGAGCCACTAAGTTGAACACGTGGGCTAGGCATGGTATGTGTGTGAGCTTGCAGAGCTCCAAAGCCCCCACCAAGTTACGGCCATTATAAGACACAACCATGCCTGGTTCTAGGTTGAGTGGCAAGAGTGTCATGAAACTGTCCCAGGCTTTGGCAATCTGGTCCCTTATACCCTGCCACAGCTCTGCGGCGGTGTGCTGTTTGTCACCTAAGCAAATTAGTTTCAGAACGGCCTGTTACCGCTTCCCCACTGCAATGTTAAATTGCTTCCAGTTACAGACTGATGGCTGACTGGTGCTGCAAGATGAGAATTCAGAGGTGGAAGTGGAGGAGGTGGAGGAGGAGAAGGGGCAGCCACTAATGTAGGTGGTGGCAGAAATCCTGATGGAAGTAGGGCCCACAATCTTTGGCGTTGGTAGCAAATGTGCCATCCCAAGGTATGACTCGCAGACACTAGTTGTGGACCCAGGCATTCGGCCCCCCTATTAGGGTGCTTTGATGCCATGTGGCGGAACATAGTGGTGGTGGTGAGGTTGCTAGTGTTCACGCCCCTGTCGGTTTTGTACACATACCCCTTGGCAAGGGAGATTGCCGCAAGGGGGTGCTCCAGGGAACAGTTGCGGGCCTGTTTGGTGTGGCCCGCCTTCTCCCTTTTGCCACCCCACTGCCTCTTCAAGCCTGTTGCGGTGCTGCGGATCCCTCCCACTCTGTACTGCTGTCCTCGCTTGGCTTGCCACCTTCCCAGGTTGGGTCAGTGATTTCATCGTCCACAACCTCCTCTTCCACTTCCTCACTCTGGTCATCCTCCTGACTTGTTGACCTAACAAAAACCTCACTTTTTGACAACTGTGTCTCATCCTCATCATCAACCTCTTGAGACACTAATTGCTGTTGACTTATTGGCAACTGTGTCTTATCATCATCATCCACCTTGTGAAACACTAATTGCCATTCCCCACTGTCATCTTCTTCTGACTGTGGATGTTCAAGAGTTTGTGAATCAGTGCACAAGATCTCCTCATGTCCCTCTTCAAGCGGGCTTGGCGAGAGGCACAAATGAAGGAATGGCGCTGAAAAGAGCTCCTTTGGAATATTCGAGTGTGGGATCGCTTTGTTTGCCAAGAATGTCCATGGTGGGAGAAAGGAGGATGAGGGAGGATGAGGGTGAGTATTCTGTTGACCAGACTCTTGGCTACTGAGATTGGACTTTGTCGAAGACAGGGTGGTGTTTAACCGACTGGAAGCATTATCTGCTGCAATTCAACCGACCACCTGTTCGCACTGTTGTGACGTTGAGAGTCGTGTCCTGCGCCGCACTGCAAACTGGGACATGAAGCTAGGTATCGTGGATGAGTGTGTTTCTTGTGCTCTGGCAGCAGGCACAGTTTCACCGCACCCAGGGCCACGTCCTCTGCGTGCACCATCAGCAGCACGGCCACTTCCCTGTCCCTTACTACTCGCCTTGAGCATATTAAATGGTATATATGCATGCAAGTATGTCACACGTAAGCAGTTGATTTACGTAAGTTGAGCCTAGTTCAGTCACTGTACTTGCATAGAGCAGCCACACTACTTTTTTCCATAGAGGAGGCTGGCAAATCTAAGGTCACCACCCATGTAGGTTAAAACAGATTTGTTATAGGCAAATGGCTATTTGCCGCATTTGTGTGAGGGGAGGCGGGGCTATACTGCTTATAAGCCACAGCCTCCTCCTCACCTTACCGGCGGCTCGTTTCTGCATCACTTCGGGGTGCCTGTATGCACGTGATTATACGGTCTCTGCCTCTCATCGGCGTCTACATCCCAGCATTCACGTCTTCCAGCGGTAAGATCGGGGCCTTGCGGCTTCATTCCTGGGAAGGGGGAGAGGGATCGGCACCGACACGCCGCACGTTGTTACCTGCATGTCTCGGCGGGCGGCAGAGCTGACTTCCATGTGTTCAGAGCCGTGCTCTGCTGCCTTAGATTGTCCCAGCATGCCATCTGCTGGTCGGCGGTGTTATTACAGCTTACATTTGCCTGTCATGTCTTGATACATTCGGGATATGGTTGTGTAGTATTACAGTGATAAAAAAAGAAAAGAAAATAATAATAAATTAAAGGGGCTAAAAATGTTGAGGAGTGTTTTTACGTATACCCGGTATTGTTACATCATAGGACGAGGCAGTACATAGGCTATATTCAGTCCCATCGGGCTTATGTCTGGCTGCAAAGGGACCTTGGTTACATTGCTTTTCCTGATTCATGAATGTAAGTGACTCTCCGTCTGGCCGGTGGTATGTTGGCTCCTTTAGGTAAGCAAGCACCACCGCACCGGAACGTTTTCTGCCTGGCAGCATCGGCCCCCCATGCGGCAGTCTCTTGGGTTGCAGGAGTCAGCGCGACTCCGCTCGCGACACATTGTAATGTATAACACGGGCCGCCGTGCTCGTAGTGAGGCAGGGGTGCATACAAGGCTGTTTGCTTCTGGTAGGCTCTTGATTCATCTGGTCTGCTGGAGCCTCCAGGAAGCAGGTGATAGTGGTACAAAAAAAATAAATAAATGGGAGTTTGGGTTGAGAAATGGCAGTTTAATGAAAAAAATTAAAATAAAAATAATAATAATAAAAATCGGCTCCCCCCGCGGCAGACTGTCAGGTTGCAGGAGTCAGCGCGACTCCGCTCTCGACACATTGTAATGTATAGCACGGGCCGCTGTGCTCGTAGTGAGGCAGGGGTGCATGCAAGGCTGTTTTGCTTCTGGTAGGCTCTTGATTCATCTGGTCTGCTGCATGCTCCAGACAGCAGATGATAGTGGTTAAAAAAAAAGTGGGAGTTTGGGTTAAAAAAAAAAGGGGGGGATTTCTGTCCCTCGCCTCGTGGTCCAGGCTGCCACCACGGGATCTCGCACACATATTTCCGCACGATTCCGCCATTAGAGTTTCGCTCGCATGGCCTCCGCCATTGGAGTCTCTCACGCATGGCCTCCGCCTTTGGAGTCTCTCACGCGTGGCCTCCGCCTATGGAGTCTCTCAAGCGTGGCCTCCGCCATTAGAATATCTCTCACGCGTGGCCTCCGCCATTAGAGTCTCTCACGCGTGGCCTCCGCCATTAGAGTCTCTCACACGTGGCCTCCGCCATTAGAGTCTCTCACGCGTGGCCTCCGCCATTAGAGTCTCTCACGCGTGGCCTCCGCCATTAGAGTCTCTCGCGCGTGGCCTCGCTTTCAGAAGTATTGCATGCTTGATCCTACACACATGGCTCCGCCATCCTGAGTCTAGCAACCATGGCTCCGCCTTTTGGGGTTGGGCGAAGTTCTTCCGTTCCAACCTCGCACGCTTGGCTTCTCCCTCCTCGTACTACACATGCCTCAGCCATCCGTGGTCTTCCGTGGGGTCCAGCAGGTTGCTTGCTTCCACATTCCGCCCGCTTGGCTCGGTCATCTGTGCTCCACCAATACAATGTTTTTGGGAGACTCGAACGCGTGGTTTGGGCCACTAGAGTCTACTTTAGTTATCATTTCTCTCTGTTTTTCTTTTTCCAGATTGTTGGGTCTTCTTTTTTTCTTGTCATTACAAGTCAAGCATTCAGAGCCTACCGTTCAGACTTTTTTCTCAGGTTCGCTCTGCTTTTCCAACTCACTCTCTAGTTTGTCTCTCTAGCTCCTCAGGGTCACCTTTTCCTCTTGCCGTCTCTGCTTTCACAGGACCACCTTTCCAGGAAATCCTTCCAGCGGCCTTTTTTCTGTTTCCTACTGCAGTTCTGCCTCCCAGGGGATATAAAAAAGAATATAAAAAAATAAAATCCAAGGTTCCGCAGCGTGTGTCGCAAGTTGATTGCCTATCATCTTCTCTAGTGGGGTCATCTCGAGCAGTGCGTTACTTATCAATTATTGGGTTAATTGTCTCCAGGTAGTTCTTTCATATATGCGTCCAAAAAAAATAAAAAATTTAAAATAAAACAAAATAAAACCTTAAGTCCTGTCACGACTACAGGCATCAATTCGATACGTCTGTCACGTCTACAGACATGTTAAGTCCTGTCACGACCACAGGATACGGTCCTACACTGTATGCCTCGTCCACTCTCATGTCTCAGTCTACACTCGTTCGGGGCTTGCAAGGCTACTTAGGTCACATTCTATTCCGCTATGTACACATCTTCCCATATTCAGTCACTTCGGTGAAGGGGTGCTCCGCATGCTGGGCGGCACCTCGCGTGCTGGTACGGCGGTTCTTGGCACATCGGTGGTCCGTGATACTAGTGAATGGCACAAACTGGTGGGGACTATTCATCTTCTGCATTAATCATGTAGTGTTTTAGTAGGATATCTCAAGAATCATTGATGGATGATACATCATCATCCCGTGGGAGCGTGGTGTCACATTCCCAAGAGACTCCACACCATCATTAGGTCATGGACTGTGCCTAAGTTGATGGCAGAGTTATCCAAAAGAGGCATTCCATTTCCAGCTTCTGCAAGGAAGGCGGAACTGTTCCGTCTTCTGTCTTCAGTTCCGGAGGTTCAAAATCTGCAGGTGGTCTCCATGGACACTATTCAGACCTCGCTTACGCAACTGCATGCGGCCATCAACTCCATGGCGTCATCAATGTTGAACTTTCAGGCCAGGCTAGAGTCAGTCGAGGCAGGCGATACAGCTGCCCGTTTGGTGTGCCAAAGTCCAGCAGGTTCTTCTAGCCTCCAGGCTAGTGTTGCTGGTGGGTCAGGTTCTGTACCCCCTATCGCACCGTTCCACTTCGTTCCAGCCAACATTCGATAGGAAATAATTGACGGCAAGGACGAGAACTTAGCGTCCTTACTCATAACAGCTCATGAGGCGCCAGTTAACAAGGCCATAGTCTGAGGGGAGGTCTCGTGGTCCTCAAATCTAAGGACTTGAGGTTGAATAGAAACTCAGCATACCAGAGTTTGTCTTAGCCTTTAGTCTGTACAGGGTTGTTGTCTTATCCTGTTAGGGTCCCATCCACATGCAGATTGGGTACAGTATGTTGTCAATGGTCTTTCCACAGGTTTCCATACAGGGCTATTGGCTCTTCTCTTTTTGCAGGTCTCTCCACAAGCAGACTGCGTACCGATTCATCTTGCCACTGCCAGGTCCCTTATGACTAAAGCCCTGTCCTGTAACAACCCGAGGATATATAAGAAGGCATGGACCTTGTTCTGTAATTGTAAGAGAACCCATTCTTCGGCAGGAGTGGGCAACATCTCTCACCTACTGGCCTTTGCCGCATTTTTGGCCACTCTCACCACAAGCTGTCATTTAGCACTATTAAGTTATACCTGGCTGGGATTCAACATTATTTGTATCTATGGCATCCTAATTAACCCTCCTTCTTTTCAGCCCATCCAATTAGAATGTTACTGAAGGGTATCCAGAAGGGGTCCGCTGTGGCCCGCCCTACACAACAGACATTTACAGGGTCAATGTTTAGATTGCTTTCAGATAAACTACGCTAAACCCCTTCAGTAAGCACACTAGTTTATTGATCAAGACACCATGTACCTAGCCTTCTACGGCTTCCTCAGACCAGGCGAGTTCACCTGAGCCACAACATGCAAGAGCTATCTGAGGAAGGATCGCTGTCATGGGATGGGTCATGCTAAATTCTTACTTTAATGTCCACAAAGACGGCCCGAGCGGGTCAGCTCACAAAGGTTAGATACTTCCCCACTGGTAATAAGTGGTGCCCAGTTATGGCAGTGCAGGATTGGACGCGCTTTACCGAAGCAACCCCAGGGGATGCTCTTCTGCTAAGGCTGGGCTCTGCGCCTTTGAGTTGTCAGAACTTTCTCAAATTCATCCGAATATTATTGAGGAATGTTGGGGTCAGTCCCAGTTCCATCACAGGGCATTCCTTTTACACTAGTGCAGCTTCGCCGCCTCCAAGCACAACGTCTCGTGCATGTTATTAAGAAGTTGGGCAGATGGCAGTCAGCTTGTCATGCCCGACATATACCAAATCCACAGCGTGAAATGTTTAATGCTTTCAGGAATCTGGTATTGTAATTTTGTTAACACTATTGCCCTGAGCTATGTTTGTTATTTTTGGCCCCTTTAGCCTACCCTCCGTACAGCAGTCTCGGCATACCCCTACTGCTTAGCATAGTAGGTAGGTTGGCGTACTTATCTTGAGCCGACCAGAATACAAGTTATAGGCAAATGGTTATTTGTCGCATTTGTGTGAGGGGAGGCGGGGCTATACTGCTTATAAGCCGCAGCCTCCTCCTCACCTTACCGGCGGCTCGTTTCTGCCCCACCCTCCCTAGTCTCCTTTTATTCTAACTACTCAATGGGGTGGGCCCCTTTAGTCTACCCTCCGTACAGAAGTCTCGGCATACCCCTACTGCTTAGCATAGTAGGTAGGTAGGTAGGTTGGTGTACTTATCTTGAGCCGACCCGAATACAAGTATATTTTTCTGAAGTATTTACCTTGGCATCTGAAATTGCATTGATCCTTATTTGCAGTTTCTACATCTATAAATAAGAGAGACTCGGTCTGTGCTCGGTCTCGGATGCTTTATAATAGTAAAGCAGTATTTAAATAGTAAACAGCTTGGAGAAGATGGTAGATGGGATTTTTCCCTTGACGGTTTGGAGTAGTAACATATGTATGAAGCATGTATGAACCTTCATGCATTTTTAAAAGTGTCTATTCCCTTATTTGAAATCAGGATGCATTTGTGTCTGCGACTAAGAGCGGTTGCTATAGCAACTCCTTCCCCTGCTCGCTGCCCACTGAATTCACCGTACAGTTCACTCTCTGCATCGTCAAGAACCCAGTAATCACCTCCTCTGCTGCAGCTATTATGTTCTGCATGTAGCAGAACCTATGGTGCTCTCCTATAGATTTATCCTCAAACATAGAAATCTTTTCCTAAACATATCCAAAACCATGTATTTCACTCTCTATGCATATGGATGTGCAGATGTCACACCATTTTTACTATCCAAAGGCAAATTATGAGTGAAGATGTTCCCTATTATTTAGGCAGGATGCAAGAAAACTCAAAACAATTAGACTCAGCTGAAGCATGCTGGCATTTAGAATGGTGGCCACTCATTGCCTTCTGGACTCCCTGCCAAATGGTAGCATGAAATGCTGTAACTGTTACAATGCGGATATGGATCAGCTGTGCCACTTTAACAGATTTAGCTTGAGGATACTCCTAAGGACATTATCTACATGGCTCCCTATACAGGGATCTGGACTTTGCTGCAGGAAAAGCACTAGGCTGCGATCTGTTGGATTAGTCTCTCTTCAAATCGATTGGAGCACCGAGGGATCAGAATACAAATAAAACGTGGTCAGGGAACGGCCAAGGTCAGGGCAAGATAAGTTCATGCAATCTGATAAAAAGTCCAAGGTCAGAGTGGACAGCTCAGAGTCAGAACAGAGATCAGGCAGAGGTCAGGTCAGGCAGTGAAGGTCAAATCTGGGAAACAGGCAAAAGTTGGTAAATGGGCAGACAAACCTAGAACAGAACACTTTTGCAAGACACTAGCAGACTAGTACCTATTGCTCAGGCACAGGGAAAAGTGCCTTAAGAACCCCAGTGTGGCCTGCCTTAGGCTGGGGAAGTTTAGAGTGCAAGTGCTGGCCCTTCAAGAGCTAGAGGGCTGCTCTAGTGGTTGGAGAGGAAGGCTGGTGGGTCTAAATAGCTGGAGAATAGGAGCAGGGGGAGCAGGTGAGCAGAGCAACACCCATACCTGCCAGAGAGAGCATCCATTCAGCTTTACATGGAAGCTGACTGAGCCTTTTAACCTATCGCACTTGTCCAATTGATTCAGTAATTGTAGATATGAATCATACCAGCTCTAGCAGTCCAGCTTAGTTCCACAAAATATGGTTCTGCTGGCTGGAGTTCCAGCTCTTCTCACTGCTCAGACTTCCTGAGAAGAGAACTACCATCGGAAAAACCCTTTAATACAGGGTTTAGGATTACAAGCGTCTCTTGGGTTTTTGTTCCTCCTCATTTGTTTTTTGTCTACTTTCTTCTCTCCTCTCTTCACCGCTTCCAATATACTCTATATTCCTTTATATACATAATATATCATCCAGGGGCTGTGTCAAAATGGATCCAGCTACTGTTTTCACTCTGCATGGTCAATGTAGTACCACGGGCAGTTATTCAAATAAATGGCCGACCATGTAGCACATAGAAGAGTGTGGAATGCCCTCTATGATGTGTCCATACATCCTAAAAGGGCATATGGAAAGACATTGTCTTCATGTATAAAGTAGATATAATAACACAGTATATTTATATGACAATATATTTACAGGTTTGTTTTATTTTTTTACTTACAGAGATCTTGACATTAGGTGAGCAGTTTACACTATGTGGAAGATATACTTGTATATAGTGCGGGCAGGACAGTATGGAGTAAGGTGTTAGTACAGTATACATCTTTATGGCTATAGAGAGCTAAGAGCTCATACTCCATAACAGATTAATGTAAATTAAGGCAATTTCCCTTTACACTTATTAATGGGACCAGATGTGCTGTAAGCCCTTACAATACCCTGACGTACATTCACACTCCATTCCTTAATGTAACCAGCTGTCCTTATGGCAGACTGAGCACTTGCACTCTACATTCCTACAATGGGCCAACATAAGCCGTCATCTTGTATGGTGCATGAAGCCAACTCCTCAAACTGCATCTTCTCTCATTACAGAATGTGTGAATCAAGTAAACCAGTTGCCAATGGCCAGAGAGCCAGATAATACACGGGGCCCCTGAACCACATGTGACTCACATCCACTTGTTTGTAGCAGGTCTAAGAAGTGCATTGGAGTTAAATGTGACAAATTAAATTAGAGACGCATGCCTCTTAATACATTTGGCTATTCTAATATTTTTATTTTATTTATTTTATGCACTTATATAGCGCTACTTTATTCCGCAGGACTTTACAGACATTAGCATCAAGCAGGGGCGTACATAGAAATCACTGGGCCCCATAGCAAGAATCTAAATTGGGCCCCCATTCCCCGTTTATAGCCCCTCCCACTACCCATTCCAGGCCTCTCTCTTTGTTCCATGAACTATGCTTGCTGCTGCATTTTATAATTTATGCATCAGGGCCGGATTGGGATTACAAAACAGCCCTGGCACACAAAAGAGGTATAATAGATGCAGTGTGTACAGATGTATAGTGTACACAGCAGTGTACTGTTATGTGAGGTATGAGGTATAATAGATGCAGTGTGTACAGATATATAGTATATATAGCAGTGTACGGATATATGAGGTATAATATATGCAGCGTGTACAGGTATATAGTATATACAGCAGTGTACTGATATGTGAGATACGAGGTATAATAGATGCAGTGTGTATAGATTTATAGTACATACAGCAGGTACTGATATGTGAGGTACGAGATATAATAGATGCAGTGTGTACAGGTATATAGTAAATACAGCAGTGTATGGACGTGAGGTATGAGGTATAAATTATAGCTCGTACCTCACATATCAGTCCACTGCTGT
The DNA here is from genome assembly GCF_905171765.1 of Bufo bufo. Classification (NCBI taxonomy): domain Eukaryota; kingdom Metazoa; phylum Chordata; class Amphibia; order Anura; family Bufonidae; genus Bufo; species Bufo bufo. The sequence goes on from NC_053390.1 coordinate 329,688,341, forward strand.
AAATACTATATATCTGTACACACTGCATCTATTATACCTCGTACCTCACATATCAGTACCCTGCTGGATATACTATATATCTGTACATATTGCATCTACGGTATAATACTGTGTAATATATGCAGTGTGTGTATGTATATATATATATATATACAGAACAGTGTATTGATGTGAGACATACAAGGTATAATACTGTAGATGCAGTGTTTACAGAAATATGTGGTCAGTTTTACATTATGGTCACTGTGTGAAGTACATGAGGTAGTGGTCACTGTAACTGTCTGAAGTATTATACATGAGTGTGCAATGAGTAAAAACAGGGCATGGGGGGGGGTAAATGATGAGAAGTGGAGGACCTCCTCTTACCACTCCATTCCAGTCTGTATAGATCAATGCAGAGCTGATTGTGAATTTTTAATACTTGCTGTTAGTGGTTGAAGGACCTGTGATGATGTCATCACAGGTCCTGGCAGATGTACCTTTCAAACCTAGGAACTACATAATTTTTGGTGCAGTTCCTTTGCTAGATCCTGCAGGACCTGTGATGTTGAAGATGATGTCATCACAGATCCTGGCAGATGCACTGTTCTAACCTGGGAACTACACTTTAAACTGTGCAGTTCCCTTACAGGACCTGTGATGACATCATCAAAGGTCCTTTAGCTTTAGAAAGATAGACAGGAGCAATTAGGGGCGGGGCCTCTCCTCCACTCTTCCTCACGGGCCCCATAGCAGCTGCGTGGTCTGCCTATATGGTAGGTACGCCACTGGCATCAAGCTGTCTCTAATGGGGCTCACAATCTAAGTTCCCTATCAGTATGTCTTTGGAGTGTGGGAGGAAACCGGAGTACCCAGAGGACACCCACATAAACGCGGGGAGAACATACAAACTCCATGCAGATGTTGTCCTTGGTTGGTTTCGAACCTAAGGCCCCAGTGCTGCAAGGCACCATTGTTCTAGTGACAGATATTGAAATCAATGCCTGCTATCAGGTGAAGATTTGCACTGTGATTTGCACCGATTTGTGCCATAATTTGTGACCTTTTTTATGCTGCAAAACTGGCAGAAATCAATCAACAACTTCACCCTAAAGAGTCTACAATAAAAAGAAAATGTTGTCACCCCTGATTATATGGCTTGCATGTCTTATAGCAGTGCCAGATATTTCTCACAATGGTTGTTTATAGTTCAAAATAAATTTATTCTTGCATAGTACTGCCAGTGTCAGACTGTAAAGGACACATCCCTAAATGGTAACACCCAGTTGGACATTTTTTGCACAGAAGAATGGCACAATATAGGTTTATGAGAATAGATGCTGCAGAAGTGTTATTGCATGGGGAATTCAAGGAGTTGTGGTAGTGACAGGTCCTATTTAAGACCATAAACAAAAACTGTTTGTGTTTTATTTTTTAGAAGCTCCTATATTCTCTGACAATCAAGTGAAAATAGAAGTGCAAATTACATTGCAAGCAGACCTGCTCAAAAAATGTTGATCATTTTAAAATGACACATGCAGGGTAACGGATTTAGCATCCATCTGTCAATCCTATTACCAAGGAGTAATCCGAGACTTCATTATTGATCTAATCAGTGGGGGTCTGACACCAGGCACCGCTGCCAATCAGCTGTTTGAAGAGGTCGCTGCACTACGGTAAGGCTACTTTCACACTAGCGGCACGGACCTCCAGCAGGCTGTTCAGTCGGGTGAACAGCCTGTCAGATCCGTCCTGCCGCTAGTGAACGTGTGCCCCTGGACTGCTGCTCCGTCCCCATTGACTATAATGGGGGTGGGGCGGAGTTCCAGCGGAGGCACGGCGAGAGGCTGCCAGAATAAATGTCGGACATGTCGTAGTTTAGCCTCTCGCCGTGCTCTGCCATGCCTCCGCCAGAACTCCGCCCCCGCTCCTATTATAGTCAATGGGGACGGAGTGGCAGTCTGGGGGCACATGTTCACTAGCGGCAGGACGCATTCGGCAGGCTGTTACGGCGGAGGTCCGTGCCGCTAGTGTGAAAGTAGCCTAAGCGCTGTGGCCTACTTACTTCAAACCGAGTACAGTGTCATACATGGTATAGAAGCTGTGCTTGGTACTGCAGCCCAGGCCCATTTTTAATACCTCAAAGCACTGTGACCTTTTCCTAAGCCATGTGACGCCATGTTCATCGCTCACATGGTCTATTTGCATCTCAGTCCCATTCAAGTGAATAGGCCTGGGATGCAATACCAAGCACAGCCACTATGCAACGTATGGCGCTGTGCTTGGTATGCTGGGAGGATGCTGCAAAACTTACCGGAATTCACATCCTCTTCAATGAGCTGATCAGTGGTGATGTCAGATGAACCCCCAATGATTAGATATTGATGACCTATCCTGAGGACAGGTCATCAATATTCTACTTCTGGAAAAACCGCTTTAACTGCTAAAAGCATACTGCATATTGTACAAAAATGCATACAATTAAGAACAGCATAATTACCCATATCAACCAATCAAGGAAATTTATCACGCAGTTCAAGAACATGAAAGAAAGCATTTGATAGCTTGATGCCTATTATCATCTCATTTTCACTAGGCTTATCTGTCTGTCCAGGTCACTGGAGGTAATACAATAGCAGCTATGTGACATCATGTTTTAATCATCTGATTTCCCAATTTTCTCATCTTTATTATCAGTTGAACAGTTTGGCTAGTCTACCTGAAATATAAGAGAGGAGAGGAAATGGACGGTGTTCTCTGGAGAGTCACGGCCCAGACACAAGTCCATATTAAAATATTGTATTCACAATACCAGATGTGTAGAACAACCTAATGTAAAGAGAAGAATAGTCCTACGGAAAAGAGCTGGCTTATATTATTGCCAGCAATCAAACAGTTAATAATGGCTGTACCTTTACAGCTCCTTACTCATGTTGAAGTTGTCATGCTTACTATGTAGTAACTATTTCTTGGAACAAATAGAACTATAATATAAAAAAACAATCTAACAAACTTGTTGGGTTGTGGCCAGATCTCTGCCCGTCCCCAGGACGGCATTCGTGTAGCTTCCGGCAATGCCGGCTGCTCCCTGCCAGGACAGGCTGCTGGATCTCCCGAACGCCAGTGTAAAACTAGCCCACAGAGTTGGCAACCAGAATTTTTCTTCTTTCTGGACAACTTATGCCCAAATCACGGACATCCAACATTTTTTACGGACAAATTGGAAAACGATTATGAATGATGAAGAATATACGTAATCCATGTCTATAGCTCCATATAGGGATAAGAACTCATTACCAGCATTTACTGTGAGCTCTAAAATGGTGATAATTAATTACCACCAAAATAATCTAGTCAAGCACCACCAGCCTAAAAAAAAATCACAGATACATCTTAACGGACACAGTAAAAATAGTCACCTATTTTCGCAGAGTGTCCAGGAATTTCCGGACAGTTGGCATTGCAACCCTGCTTGCCTAGCACAACTAAAAATTATTGAGGTACTTTAATATTCATAATTGTAGAAAAGAAGAGAACCTTCAATTACTTAGTGACCAACATAATAACATAACGGTCTGTAAAAGCCAAAGCCTGGGACCGAAGGTGCTGGAGAAGATGCTGGTTTGTGAATGTTAGGATAACCTGCTGGGGAAGGTTCTGTCTTTGGTATCATGCACACGACCGTATTTTGTTTCCGAGTCCGTTCCGTTTTTTTTGCGGATAGGATGCGGACCTATTCATTTCAATGGGTCCTCAAAAAACGCGGACAGCACACCGTGTGTCCGCATCAGTATGTCCGTTCCGTTGCTCCGCAAAAAAAATAGCGCATGCCCTATTTTTTTCTAGTTTGCGGACAAGGATAGGCATTATTACAATGGATCAGCAAAAAAAACGGATCCGCCATACGGAACGTCATCCGTTTTTTTTGCGGACCGCATGTAGCCTTTTCTGCATGGACAGCTTTAGTCAGGCACTAGATTTGATGCAGCTATAAAAATGATGGTCAAAACTGAAGAAACATAGTCCAGAACTGCAACATACTGTAACTATTAAAGGGAATGTCCATTTATGGTTTTAAAAATGCTACATGAGCTACAACCTAAAGACAATAGTTAACATAGTACATATATTTATTCAGAGTTAACAGCTTTTTAGTTCTGCTATCAATCATTTAAAGGCTATATACACCTTTGACAAGGAAAAGATAATCTTTACATATATTAAGGTGGATTTACACGAGCCAATTATCGGGCAGATTATCGGGAACGACTGTAATTGGGTGATCCTGTCGTTCATGCAGGAACACCTTATCGTTTGTGGGCAGCAGATTGCGCTGTCTAAACAGTGATCTGCTGCCCAGAAACCATGCAGATGTATGAGGATGAGCGATCGCAATAGCGACCCCTTGTCCTCATACTGTGAAGATCGTTGCTTGTAAATGGAGCAGTCTGCTTGACTGAATGAGAAGCCGACTGTCGGGAAGGAACACTACACTACACTACTGTTACGAGGGGCAAGCAACGTGTGCTTCCTTTGCTGCGCCGCTGAGAGGGTCAAGAACGCAGCCTATGTCCTCGTCTACATGGCAGCAGGCGAGCAGCAGAGGAGCTGAGCGCCGATAATGATGATCGGTGCTCAGCTGAGTTGGGCTGTGCACTGTGAGTCACATGACGCTGGCCACGTCATGTGACTCACCAGCCAGGGCTATTTTTAAACAGGCAGCCTGCTGGCCACAGGTTGCCTGTGATTGGTCTTATTTAATTCACCAGCATTTTGTCTGTTAGTGTTTGTTGTGTTTTGACCTCGGCTCCGTATTTTGACCTCACTCTTGCTACCTCCTGCATTTGACGCGACCTCTTGGCTTTTACCCCGGCGTGAGTTTGACTTGATCTTGCTTTTCCCTTTTGTATTGTTGTTCCTCCAGGCTCCTGACCTCGGCTCGTATTGACTTTGATATTTGATTAACCCCTCAGTGCCTGCCTGTCACTTTGTTTGTTGTTTTCTCCTTTATTGTATTCTTACCTTTAAGGCCCTGCATGTACTCAGATTAAGGACCGCCGTCAAGTTGTACAACGTCGCCTAGGGCGTTCCGCGCAAGTAGGCAGGAACAGAGGTGAGGGTGGAGCTCAGGGCGTCACACACTCCTCCCGTACGTGACAACTACATCGTGCAGTCTAAACCCGCCTTTATAGATCATCATGAGTTAAAAAAGTTGGAGTATAAAAAGGTTCAGACTGCATAATCTACTTCTTTGTTCATTTTCAGACCCCCTGATATGTAGTTTGCTACCTGCTTTTAGTTGCCTGAGGGCACTTTTCTTCAAGTTAAACATGCTAGATGTGAACTGCTGCCTTCCCTAGATTGCCTGCACAAGCACAGCTTCGTTTCTGGACTGATTACTCCTTTGGCGATGAAAAACACTGATTCTGTGCGTGTGTGATTCTCCCTGTCCCCTGCAGATTCTGCACTGGGCACTCTTCTCTCTCTCTACACTGATACACTACTTATGTGATTGATCCCCTTCCCCTGCAGACTCTGATGTATGCTCCCCTCCCTACTTATACTCTGTACAGCACAGTTTGTGCTAGCTCTCCCCTCTCTGAGGAGTTGGTGCATTTCTCCCTCTCCACACTAGACTCATTTGGTAGAAATACTGTTTTACTTTTACAAAAATACAATCAATGGCTGTGTACAACTTCCTCCTTGCTCCCTGCTTGATTGTTTTACATTGGGCTACTCAGAGAGAAGGGAGGGAGAGAGCAGAGAGAGCTAACAGCAGCCAGCAGGAGTGTGTTGTTGAATCTTTGTCAGTAGCAGCAGCATAGCCAACTATGTGCAGGAGTTCCATAGACTCTACCGCACCACAATGGTTGGACATTTTTAATGAAGACTATTTATAAGCTGCTTAGTTTTGCTTTAGGGGAGAAAATGAGCAATAAACAAAAGCTGTTTATAGTAAGTTTACTTGCACTGGTATTCTAAAATCCAGTATTTGGCTTATTAAAGGGAATATGTCATCGCAAAATGACCTATTGTTTAAATCATGTTTTTATGTTAGAAATATTTTTAAACAGTATGGTGGTCATTTTAAATTTTCCATGTTAATATCTATTTTAAAAAAATCCTAAAATCCTGCAGTTTTCCCACTGGCCATTAAGCTTAATAATAGACGCTGCTTCTTGGTCTGTTTAGATCACTTTACTGCAGTTCTATGCTTAACATTATAGGCAGGATTAGAATGACAGATATCACCCACATATAGATAACACGGGATAAACCATTCATAATAGGTGCTATCACAGCTTATCTACTCCCTCTTGACCTCTGCACAGGACACATAGCATGCCTAGAAGTCCCACAGAAGTCAAAGAGGTCCCCTGCTGTTCAATGTGTCTATGCTCCATGTGGCTGCTGTAAAGCATATCTCTAAATGTTGCTAAGAACAGCTCAGACAAGATGGCCGCCTCTATAATCATGTTCAGGAAACAGACAAAAAAAAAAATCTACAATCAGAAAATAAAAACAGATTCGAAAAAAGGAGATGTGTTACTATCTGGTTTTAACTGGCAGGAAAAAACTTTTGATGACACATTTCCTTTAAGCTTCAGGCTACAATTTTCTTTGTAGCCCAGCAAGTAGAGATGCAATCTAAATCAGGGTTAGCAGACAAAAATCCAGCTCCAGCAATTATTGTAATAACCCTTAAAATTAATTTTAAGGGTTACAATAATTGCTGGAGCTATAATTTTCTTTGCCTCCAGGTCTTCAACTCAGATCACACCTGACCCAGTGTCGGACTAGGGTGTCTAGGGCCCACCAGTAAAATTATTTCTGGGGACCATCTATACAGCTACATGCAAATATTACCTGCTCACACAGAAGATAAATATCTATATAGATAGACAGAACGTGTCTGGGCACTGAGGATGAGAATTGTATCACCCCAAGATGGTGGTACCCTCCTTTATGTCTGCCACAAACTGTCCATACTTTGCTCTACTTTGCCCACCACAAACCCACCAATAATTCAATGTATACAGAGAAGATTTCTAGTGCAGCAAGGACAAGAGGATTATAAACTACAAGCAACTAAACCCTCAATGAGATTATCCGGTAACAGCAACACATACAGTATATGGAGCCAAATGAACCCCATCAAGAAGTGATCCTAGTGGTCTGCTTTACATATTTCCTAGACACAAACATTAGGACAAAATACCTAATACTAATGTAAAGTCTAATATTGCTCTCCCGCAGTGCATGTACTATTGGTGTAATTACATCCAATTCACAGGAGAATTGTTTAAAACAATCATTGTGTATATAGACAGACTGTAAAACTGCGTTGTTACTTCTATTCTTTATAGTCCATGAACTCTATGTCCTCACATGTGCTTTACATCATCACCACAGAAGCCTGGAGAGCTTCCAAACAAAATGGCAGTACCTGTTCATCTTGTGCATAGCTGGGCCACTAGTGGTTTTCTCTTCCTCCCCAATAGTTACTGCTATAGCATGTTCTCTGGTTACACACCCGAGACTTACGATATGCAATAATATATCATACCGATTCTATATATTATATCCTGAGGACAAGCAGACACGACGATTAAGATGATTTTGTAAAGAGTTATAGACTAATCATTAAATCACCTTTGGTACTGAGTTTATGGACTGCATTTTCCAGACCGTAACGTTCTGCAGCTGACGCCATAAGTAAGACCAGTGGCCTGCTGTAAACTAGTGCTGACTACTGTATACTGCTCAGCATGTGATCAATAGACTACATAATAATGGAGAATAGTCCATGATGTCCCTGGAGAATAAACAGGTCAATTTGAGATGAATACCACAAAAGTGATGCACTGTTCTCTGTCAAAACACATTATCACATTGATAGCTCAGTGTCACAGCCCATAGAATGGATGTGGATCCTAAACATGTGTATGCAAAAAATAGAGAGGGACGCATTCCCACATTACTGCGTATCCATTGTTCTAGCTCCTAACATGCCAGTTTTAGAACTACATCCATCTTAACACATTTGTATGAATATTTCATTTCTGACATGGTAGCTCTAAATGTAAGATTATAACGGATGGATGGCAAAGAAGGACTTTTGGCAGAGATAAGATAGATAGATAGATAGATAGATATGAGATAGATAATAGATAGATAGATAGATAGATAGATAGATAGATATGAGATAGATAATAGATAGATAAATAGATATGAGATACGGTAGATAGATAGATAGATAGATAGATAGATATGAGATAGATAATAGATAGATAAATAGATATGAGATACGGTAGATAGATAGATAGATAGATAGATAATAGATAGACGGACGGATAGATAGATAAATAGATATTAGATAGATAGATAGATAGATAGATAGAATATAGATAGATAGATTAAATAGATAGAAGATAGATTAAATAGATAGATAGATAGATATGAGATAAATAATAGATATTAGATATATAGATAGACGGATAGATAGATAGATAGATAGATAGATAGTTAGATAGATAAATAGATAGATACAAAATACTTCCCATCTTTACTAACTCCATAAATTCACGGGCTATCACATAAATAAAGTGTTACAGAGGCTCACAGGAGAAAGATTGAACAGTAGAAAACATGGTCTTGCTATCTCATATTCTATCTATCTATCTATCTATCTATCTATCTATCTATCTATCTATCTATCTCATATTCTATCTATCTATCTCATATTCTATCTATCTATCTAATATCCATCTATTTATCTCATATTGTATCTGTCTATCTATCTCATATTGTATCTATCTATCTAATATCTATCTATTTATCTGTCTGTCTATCTATTTATCTATCTGTGTTGCATGTGGATAGACCTTCTGTATAAGACAGCATATATAATAAGGGATCAATCATTTATCAATCACATGGCTTTAGAAACCTGTCCATTTAAACACTTCCATTAGTAGTTTCCAGCTTAGTAATGGCTATATGAACAATTACAATCACAGTTACATATAATTCAATGTCAACAACTTTTCATTCTAAACTCCACAAAATTCTATTATTTGGTGTTTACCATCGACATAGCATTGGAAAAACTGCTGACCAATTCCGCCAGACACATATTTCCCATACAGCCAGTCTGCATGAATTCCTGATTTGCACACAAATTCAAAAACCTGAAATCCCCAAATTCTCACTGGAAATCCCCCAGTGCATTATTTCGCAGCTTGTAGGTGGGCTATTTAACTGCCAGATCCATTACATCTAAAACTAGCCAACTAAAAGGTACATCGAATCATGGATTTGTTTTATTTCATCAATATGTAGGTCCAGTGTAACGGACATATACAAACATTTATGTTTTGATGTTTTTGTCCTCTTGGAACATAAATTCTTCATATCGGCATAAGACATCCTTAATGGATCTCCAGAGAACGATCAGTAAACTTTTAGTAGCAAAATAGACTATGCTCACAGTAGTGTCATGACTTCAATTCATAAAGGAGCCATGATGCATCTGATGGACCCACTAACATATAATGGGATCTGCCTGGTTTCTATGGGGTTACCACTTATTTTTGCAGTCAAAAATACTAGAACCCCTGACCGAACTCAATGCAAAAATGAACAGAACTCAAGAGTCAAGACATATTATGCATGTTTAAAATGAAGCAGCAAATACATGGATACAGTACAATAAATGGAATCCTCCTTACACTTATATCAAACCTTCTTACTTCACAAAGAACTACACAAAGTCCAGCAGCAAAGTGAATGGATAGTATTGTTAACTGTTGAAAGACAAGAGTGGTCTATATAACAAATCTACTCCTATGAAGTCATACTAATCCAGACAAGGTAAACAGGAACCTCTGATGCACCCGAAGGCTCCTCTCGGCAGGCAATGCTTGACATCTGTGCTGTAGCAAGCAAGTGATGGCTATGCTGTAAGTTGCTGTCACTCAGGACACAGTGTGTGTACATTCCACTTTACACATACAATGCTCCCTTTAATTGACCACTGACAGCTGGGGCTTGCATTATTGCTTCAGGGGCATACTTAGAATAAACCGTATAAAAATATTTGAGTTGTTCAATCAAAGTTCAACACATCATACGCTTAAAAGCTACGAGTTCAATCCGAAGGAACCGTTCGATCATGTACTTTGATAAATGCAATTATGTACAAAATATATATTAACAATTAATTTTAAAAAAAAGCAAACAAATTGTGAAACAAGAGCAGAACAGATATCAGGAAATGATAGAGTTTTCAACATAGAAATTACTTTTTCAAAAACATGATATTAATAAGTCATAAAATATCAGCTTTTTTACCTTTTAGTCCAAACTTGGAATGTCTTCCAAACTTTAAGATGATTAGCATTATCACCAACCCTGTACAGACCAAGGCTGCAATACCAACAACAACATAAACCTGCAAAAAAAAACAACAACAGGTTAAATGTATCCATAGTCTCTAAAACACTGTAGCTGAATCTCTCTAGACAGAAAGGGGGCTTGCCTACAGGAATTCATAAAATGGGCCAGGTTTTGGGTGTAAAATAATGGTGTAAAAGAAATAACAAGCCTATAGCTGGTATAAGGAAAAGTGTGTGATTTCAGCTTAAAAGTGTATGATTTCAAAAATTTGGGTGCACATTTAAAATAATGGCTCTCTGTGTTCAATCAGTCATATTAGAATGTGTGGGCTTTTACATATTTTTAGCTTATATTATTTATCTGAGATTTGCAATACAAATGGTGCTTGTGAGCATTCGTTGGGAGTCCTCTTAGAATACATAATTTAGTAGCTTCCTCTACATAGGGACAAGTGATTGCACTGCATGTGGCTTCACATCCATTGCTTAGCAACACAGAATTAGCTTGGTCAAAGCCCTCACTGAACTGAAATCTACAAGCTTTGCCTCACAGACTCATTCAGAGACAGGCAAACCCTTGAGACTCATTTACAGCTACCTGAAACGTCCTGAAACATTAGTATGGGACAATAAAATGAGACCTCATAGAAGTATTTCTGCGATAATATATTACAAGCTTATACTGAGTGCAACTACAACACATACTCTGAGAATTATTAGAGGGTTTGTAGACCTCTGAAGATACATGAGATGCTACAAATATCATTATTTAAACAGGTTGGACATTATTAGAGCGCAATCATTCAACTATCTTTACTTCAATACTTTCCCTATTCATTCTGCTAACAAAATGACCAATGTCCTTCTTGATTCCACATTAAAATGACCAATGTCCTTCTTGATTCCACATTAAAATGACCAATGTCCTTCCCGATTCTCCTGAGCGATCCTTGTTTGTGATTTGACACCAACCACCCTCAGCAGCCAGTGGAACTTGGGACTGATATTTAATGGTTTTAGGTAATGGTACAATTTTCACAGCCATACCTCGCTCTGCTCATGTAAATCAAGGTTCTGTCTTTTGCCCAATACTGCTTTCTACACTACCTGTATCTACACTACCACATTTTGCAAATATATACTTGCCTGTGGATGGTATATACAACATTGGTATGTAAATGACCGGATCCATTTGTCTACTTCTAACCTGTATTCCAACAGTTTGGATATCTATATATCTCTCAGCCTTTCAGCAATATCCTCATGGGCATCAACATCTGTTGATATGGGGGAACCTAAGGCACTCTAAATCCACGGACTCTCCTTCACATTTCACATTTTTAAAGAGGACCTTTTACCACTCCTGACATGTCTGTTTTAGTAACTACGTGCACTCCCCATGTAATAACAATTCTGCAGCATCTAGTCTTATGACTCTATATTGTGCCATACCTTTATTATTTCAACTAGAAGTTATAAATGAATTGGTAGACATGTTCAATGAAGGTCCATTGGTGTTACCAGTTGGAGGGGGTGTCCCCCTACAGCCTGTCCGTGGCAGCAATGATTGGATAGAATCAGACTCCCAACTGGTTACACCAATAGACCTTCATTGCAAACTGCTAACAAATCATTCACAACCTCTTGAAGGAATAATAAAGGAATGGCACAATATAGAGTCATAAGGATAGATGTTCCAGAATTGTGGATGCGAGTAGTGGATGCGAGTAGTTACTACAACAGACTTGTCAGGAGAGGTTACAGCTCCTCTTTAAATTCTTCCATTTTCACGTGGACATTTCCAAAATGTACACCATTTTAACTTCCAAAACAGCCTAATTCCTACAACTGTAATTTCCACCTTGATTACTGCAACTTTTGTCTCCTAGCAACAAGGCACAACCATAGTCAATTCTGCTGTACCCCTTTTTTTCACTGCCCCCTTTATCAATCTCTTTACTGGCTTCAATTTACTGTATTTTGTTACCAAATCACTTCACAGCTACTACTTCTAGATTTTTTACTTCATTCAAAGATAATAAAATTACATTGGTTAAAAAGCATCTGTCAGCAGATTTGTACCTATGAAACTGGGTGACCTGTTACACGTGCACTTGGCAGCTGAAGATATCTGTGTTGGTGCCATGTTCATATGTGCCCACATTGCTGAGAAAAATTCTGTTTTTATACATGCAAATGAGCCTCTTTCATTGACAGTTCAAGGCAGTAAAAATGTCATCACCTTTGGCCCTGTCGATCAAAGTGCAGAGAACACAGCAGTTGGAGAGAGAGCAGAGCCTCTAGGTGTAACGGCAACGCCCCCGTTGCTCCTAGAGTCTCATTTGCATATATTAAAACTTAATTTTTCTCAGCAATGCAGGCACATATGAACATAGGACCAACACAGATGCCTGACTTACCACTGTGCTCTTAAAGGGGCTCTGCCAGGTTTTTAAGTAAGCCCCTATCTACATAACATAAAAACTAAGCACAACCCCTTTAACCTATGACTGAGGTTTTATAACCTGATGCTATATATCTGGATTATAGATGCCGATATCACACTTACTGTAATACTGTCTTCATTTCCTCCATTGGAAACATCTGTTGAAGTAACTCCATTGTCTGTGCTGGTTCCACCAATGTCATTAGAAGTAGTCTCATAATCTTAAAACAGAGAGAATTACTAGATTACCAACAAAAAATATAAAGACATATTCAAAATTTCTAACCGTTAAACTGCTTTAAACATTATTCTCTGACCCAACTCCCACTATAGTGCAACAATTTAGCTGACTAACATATATTTATTTTCCGAAATAGTGCAAAGACTTAAATTAAGAGCCCATTCACATGACCGTATGGCCGCCATGCCCGTGTGACGGACTGCAAATAGAGGTCCGTGTGAACTCTGCTTCGCGGATGCTGACCCATTGACTAGAATGGGTCCGCAAGATATGGCTAAAGATAGGACATGTCCTATCTTTTGCGGTGTGAAGGCACAGACCCAAAAGCCCGCAGAAGGCTTGCAGAGTGTTTCTATGGGCTTCCGATGCGTGCCTCTAGACTGCAAAAGATAGGATATGTCCTATCTTTTGCTGTATCTTGTGGATCGCGGACCCATTCAAGTCAATGGTTCCACGTGTTTTGTGGACTATAACATTTTTAGAAACATAATGCAAGTTCTCATCTTAAAGGGGATGTCTCACTTCCGCAAATAGCATTGATCATGTAGAAAAAGTAAATACAAGGCACTTACTAATGTATTGTGATTGTCCATATTGCTTCCTTTGCTGGCTGGATTGCTCATTTCCATGGTTATGACCACCCTAAAATCCATCAGTGGTGGTCATGCTTGCACATTATAGGAAAAAGCACTGGCCTCTCTGGTGGCCAGGACCATGGGAACACACATAAGCTGATACATTCTCCTATAGTATGCAAGCATGACCACCACTGATGGATTGTAGGGTGGTTGTAATCATGGAAACAAGCAGTGTAATATGTGATGGAAAAATGAATGCAGCAAAGGAAGCAATATGGACAATCACAATACATTAGGAAGTGCTTTGTATTAACTTTCTCTACATGATAGTAGAAATGAAATGTTGAAATGAGAGACAACCCCTTTAATCTTTTATATTAAGTGGGATAGGTATTACTTAGTATTTTACTTGGTGGTCACATGGATCTAAGGCCGCATGCATACAACCAGGGTCGGCGTTGGGGGGGGGGGGGGAAACAGGGCAATTGCCTAGGGCCCCCTTTCTGAAAGGGGCCCCCTGCAGTTTTTATACTTAGTTGTGCTGACGGTGGGAGCCTTTTTTTGCATTCAACTGTGTTACTTTTCTCCTCCACATGCTCCGCAGGTGCCTCTCTAACATGCTGCAGGGGGTCCAGCACAACCAAACGGCGTGCTCGTGTGGTGCTTGCAGTGAGCCTAGTGATGTCACCGGCACTGATGGGTGGGCTTTATTTGTAAAGCGCTGCGGAATATGGTGGCACTATATAAATAAATATTATTATTTAGTGCTTCCTTAGCCTGTAAAGTGGCTAGGGCAGCGCTGAAGCCAGCCCATCAGAGTCTGTAATGTCACTGAACACACTGCTGGGCGGAAGCCTCTGCCTAGCAGTGTGCGGAGGTAAACAAACAAGCCCTTGCCCTGCATGATTTAGCACAGGGCAAGGAAGCGCATCGGAGCATGAAATAGGGGCCGGAAGGGTGAAGATGGGGATATGTCCGGGTTCAGCTCTGAACCCAGACAACCCCTTGAAACTTATGAAGATGGCATTGTTTAGGTGGTCTGCATTGTTAATGGGGGCGGGGCGTTGGCGTATAGATTAAGAATCTGAGGTCCACATCTGAATCCAAATTAGCAGTGTCTTTTTTTCAGTACGTGGGCCAGAACAGAACAGGGCTGCTAATAAAGGCATCTATAGAGCCAAGTCACACATTGCGGCAGTATTACAGCCAGATCACCCATCACATTGTCTCATCCACAGATCCCTATAACAGTGTCTCATCCACAGATCCCTATAACAGTGTATCATCTACAGGTCCTGCATAGTGTCATCCAAAGATCCCCCCATAACAGTGTCATCCACAGATCCCCATAACAGTGTGTCATCCACAGATCCCCATAACAGTGTGTCATCCACAGATCCCCCATAACAGTGTGTCATCCACAGATTCCCCATAACAATGTGTCATCCACAGATCCCCATAACAGTGTGTCATCCACAGATTCCCCATAACAGTGTGTCATCCACAAATCCCTCATAACAGTGTCATCCACAAATCCCTCATAACAGTGTCATCCACAGATCCTCCATAACAGTGTCATCCACAGATCCCCATAATCAGTGTGTCATCCACAGATCCTCCATAACAGTGTGTCATCCACAGATCTCACATAACAGTGTGTTATCCACAGGTCCCCCATAACAGTGTCATCCATAGATACCCCCATAACAGTGTCATCCACAGATCCCCCATAACAGTGTCATCCACAGATCCCCCATAACAGTGTCATCCACAGATCCCCCATAACAGTGTCATCCACAGATCCCCCATAACAGTGTCATCCACAGATCCCCCATAACAGTGTCATCCACAGATCCCCCATAACAATGTCATCCACAGATCCCCCATAACAGTGTCATCCACAGATCCCCCATTAACAGTGTCATTAACGGACCCCCATAACAGTGTCATCCACAAACACCCCATAACAGTGTGTCATCCACAGACACCCCATAACAGTGTGTCATCCACAGACACCCCATAACAGTGTGTCATCCACAGACACCCCATAACAGTGTGTCATCCACAGACACCCCATAACAGTGTGTCATTCACAGACACCCCATAACAGTGTGTCATCCACAGACACCCCATAACAGTGTGTCATCCACAGACACCCCATAACAGTGTGTCATCCACAGACACCCCATAACAGTGTGTCATCCACAGACACCCCATAACAGTTTGTCATCCACAAACACCCCATAACAGTGTGTCATCCACAGACACCCCATAACAGTGTGTCTTCCACGGATCCTCCATAACAGTGTCATCCACGGATCCCCCATAACAGTGTCATCCACGGATCCTCCATAACAGTGTCATCCACAGATCCCCCATAACAGTGTCATCCACAGATCCCCCCATAACAGTGTCATCCACAGATCCCCCCATAACAGTGTCATCCATAGATCTCCCATTAACAGTGTCATCCACAAACACCCCATAACAGTGTGTCATCCACAGACACCCCATAACAGTGTGTCATCCACAGACACCCCATAACAGTGTGTCATCCACAGACACCCCATAACAGTGTGTCATCCACAGACACCCCATAACAGTGTGTTATCCACAGACACCCCCTAACAGTGTGTCATCCACAGACACCCCATAACAGTGTCATCCACAGACACCCCATAACAGTGTGTCATCCACAAACACCCCATAACAGTGTGTCACCCACAGATCCCCCATAACAGTGTCATCCACGGATCCCCCATAACAGTGTCATCCGCGGATCCTCCATAACAGTTTCATCCACGGATCCCCCATAACAATGTCATCCACGGATCCCCCATAACAGTGTCATCCACGGATCCCCCATAACAGTGTCATCCACAGATCCCCCCATAACAGTGTCATCCACAGATCTCCCATTAACAGTGTCATCCACAAACACCCCATAACAGTGTGTCATTCACAGACACCCCATAACAGTGTGTCATCCACAGACACCCCATAACAGTGTGTCATCCACAGACACCCCATAACAGTGTGTCATCCACAGACACCCCATAACAGTGTGTCATCCACAGACACCCCATAACAGTGTGTCATCCACAAACACCCCATAACAGTGTGTCATCCACAGACACCCCATAACAGTGTGTCACCCACAGATCCCCCATAACAGTGTCATCCACGGATCCCCCATAACAGTGTCATCCGCAAACACCCCATAACAGTGTGTCATCCAGCAGACAGCACACTGTGTGCCATCCACATCCGAATGTCCATGCTGCATAAATCACCTGAACACTATGACATTTGTATAGGGTTTGTTTATGCCACCTATTTAATGTCTGTACTGCTTTTAGCGTTTTTAGAGAAATGTGAGAGGGTCAGGAAAATGTCTAGGATGATTAAAATAACAGGCTAGCTTAAAGGAATTGTCCAGTTTCAGGAGAAACCTGGACAACAAAGGAGATCCATCTGCCACGAAGAAGTGATCCTTACTTACCTTACAGATCCCTCACTAGTCCCTAGTTTTAATGGCCAGGATCTGTTTAACTGTTTGCATTGGTGACGTCACATCTACAAAACGACCACTGTAGCCAATCACTGACCTCAGTGGTGTACCGACAAGGCCAGTTATTGACTGCAGCTGCCACAGACCCAGGAGAACCAGAGCAGAGGGGCGGAATCTACCAGGAAAGTAATGAACGCTTCTTTAATGCAGATGGCTCCCTTATGTTGTCCAGGTTCCTCTTGAAACCAGACAACCCCTTAAAGGGGTTCTGCACTTTCATTTAACTGATGATCTATCCTCTGGATAGATCATTCATCAGCTTCTGATTGGCGGGGGTCCGACACCCGGGACCCCTGCCATTCAGCTGTTTGAGAATGTAGTGGCGCTCCAGCAGCACCGCAGCTTTCTCACTGTTTACCGCCGGCCCACTGACGTCACGACTAGTATCAACTAGCGTGGGCGGGGCTAAGCTCTGTTCACTTGAATGGAGCATAGCCGCTCCGCAACCTAGTTGATACTAGTCGTGACATCAGTGCGCCGGCGGTAAACAGTGAGAAGGCCGCGGCGCTACTGGAGCGCCGCTGGCTTCTCAAACAGCTGAGTCAGACCCCCGCTGATCAGAAGCTGATGATCTATCCAGAGGATAGATCATCAGTTAAATGAAAGTGCAGAACCCCTTATTGGACATTCACATTTGTTCTTGTTTCATCTGAATGGGGTAGCAGGTAAATTTGTAATAATATTTGGTAAGGCAGGTATATTTCACATAATACGGTTATTATTATTCTTATTATATAACTATATATGTAATTAAAGAAAAATATTGGGTGATATAAATCTTGATGTATGCCTAGATGGCTGAAAGCACCCTTAGGTTTTACTGTGTTTATGAGAGAATATACATCATATAGCAAAGCGTGACACAACACAACATGTAACTTGCTGAAACATACTAAACACAAGTCTAAACAACATAAAAAGAGAAGTATGAAATAGGACTCAATCACATCTTTAATCAAAAAACGTAAATCACCAATTTAATGTAAATCCAATTAACCTATCCCATCTTTTAAAGTACCTTGTTAAGATACTAGGTTATTTTATATAGGTCAGTGATGGCAAACCTTTTAGAGACCAAGTGCCCAAACTGCAACCCAAAACCCACTTATTTATCACAAAGTGCCAACACGGCAATTTAACCTGAATACTACAGTCCAATACAGTATATCTTCCATTTACTTTATCATTTAGCTATAATAGCCTCCCTACATTCAGTCCACTGCCTGTGCCGTTCATAGTGCACCCTGCGCTGATGAATGGCAGGAAAAGTCTAAGGCATATTGGTACACCATAGACTTTTTCCAGGGTGTGGGTGCACACAGAGAGGGCTCTGAGTGCCACCTCTGGCACCCGTGCCATAGGTTCGCCACCACTGATATAGGTCTTTGCAGAGGTTATGTGGAGAGATTACAGGAAGTAGCAAAATATACAAGGGACCACGAGTCTCTAAAATTCCATACAATAATTTCACTTGCTCATGATGAGGCAAAGAGGGGCCAGTTTCATATGGGGCCCCATGATTGTATGTTACACAACTGCACCTCTTGGGTATAATTCAGGCTGTTTACCTATGTAAATCACCATTTATAATGTCACAATTTTTTTAATATAGATTTAATAAAATATTTAAAAATTGTATATTTGTGTTTAATACTGATAATACACGTTTAGTACAGTAAATATCTTTTAAGGGTACTTTCACACTAGTGTTTTTGTTTTCCGGTATTGAGTTCCGTCACAGGAGCTCAATACCGGAAAAAAACTGATCAGTTTTATCCTAATGCATTCTGAATTAAGAGCATTCCTTTCAGGATGCATCAGTTCAGTCCCTCTTACATTTTTTGGACTGAGAAAATACCGCAGCATGCTGCAGTTTTCACTCCAGCCAAAAATACTGCAGCATGCAGGAATGCCAAATCCGGCATTAATTTCCATTGAATTTTTTTTTATACTGGATTCGTTTTTTCCGGATGACACCGGAGAGGCGGATCCATTATTTTAATGTATTTGTCAGACGGATCCGCATCCAGATCCGTCTGACAAATGCCATTAGTTTGCGTCCGGATTGCCGGATCCGGCAGGCAGTTCCGGCGGTTGCCTGCCGGAATCCTCTGCCGCAAGTGTGAAAGTACCCTATTATTAAAGTTATACAATTTAAGGGAACAAGAAGGAAAGGTTTCATGAAAATAGCAAAGGTTTCTATAAACTATGTGATAGGGGAGTGGCCTCATCCTGTAGGGCGAGTGATTTTTTCTTAGCAGGGGATGCCCCTCCTGTATGATCCATTTGGACTAATGAGAAAGAGTTAATTTTGCTAATGCACAAAAATCTGCAGGTTGCTCATTTTTTGTTGGTGAAATGGAGAAAGAACTGCCCCGAAACAGCTGTCTGTGGATTCCTATATGGCTTGGCTATTTTCCCTTGTCATGTTCCACGGAAAACCGGCTTTCAATAGATGGCACTAGCAGGATGGTTCTCTTTCTCTCGGAGATACCTCTTTCCATATTATTTTCCAATGGAGCTTTGCCACTAACTCTCCAGTGCAGTACAGTACCTTCCTTAACCTGAGTTCAATGCATGCATCTTACTCAGCCAACCAGAATTCTACTCCATACTGATAAGAAAAGTTGAACATTGACACTAGAGAGATGGCTCTCTTTCCCTGGGAGATACAGTATCTCTTTGCATACTACTTATAGATATACATTCATCAGCCATCACACTTTTCTAATATTCTGTAGGTTCGTATCACCAAATCAGCTCTGATCTTTTGAAACATGGACTCCACAAAAGGTCTGAAGGTGCCCTAAGATGTCAGCAGACTTTTTAAGTCCTGCATGTTGCGAAGGGCGTGGCTCCCATGGATCAGACTTATTTTCCATCACATTCAACAAATGTTTTGGATTAAGATCTGGGGAATGTGAAGGTCAAGTCAACACCCTGAACACACTAATGTGTTCCTTAAAGCATTTCTGACTATTTTTCAACATGGCAGGGCACATTATGTCACTGCCATTAGGGAAAACCATTGCCGTGAATGAGTAGACTTGGACTGCAGCAATGTTTAGGTAGGTGATACATGTCAAGTAACATCCACATGAATGTCAGGACACAAGGTGCCAAAGTAAAAAATTACCGATAGTATCACAGTGCCTCCACCGCCTTGCTTTCTTCTCATGGTAAATCCAGGTGCAAACTTTTCCCTGGTCAGTCACGCACAGACATCCAGCCATCCATAAGATGTTATAGAAAAAGGGATTCCCCAGACCAGGTCACATCCTTCCATTGCTCTATGGTCCAGTTCTGATACTCACATGCCCATTGTAAGCAGGTTCAATAGGTGACAGGGATCCGCATGAAACATTGTCCCTGGTTCATCATTGTCCTTCCTTGGGCCAATTTTGGTAAATAATAACCACTGTATACTGGAAACATCCCATAAGACCTACTGTTTTCGAAATGCTCTGACCAATTCATCTAGCCATCACAATTGGACCCTTGACAAAGTCACTCAGATGGTTATCCTTGACAAATTTATTTTTGCTCATAACATGGCAGCTTGAAGAATTGATGGTTGACTTGCTGCCTAAGGTATCCCACCCCTTGACAGGTGCCATTGTCATGAGATAATCAATGTTATACATGTCACTGGTTGGTGGTTTCAAGCTCGGTTTACCCTGTATCCCCCACCCACCTGCAGTGGCCATTGGCTGCACAAATTTCCAGGCTAACACAGGTAACGCAAGTTGGTGCCTCCATTGGCTGCTATGAGTGGGCTCGGTTGAACCCACGTTGAAACCCAGCCTTAAAGTTATATCTATTCAGTATACAGTATATTAAATAACATTTGTCATATTATACAAGTGTTAAATGAATATGTTGCTATCATTATCAATTTCAGGCATAAAAGTTTCAAGCCTCTTGGAAGGATAATTGTGCTGCATTTGACACAGCAACAAGACTTCTTGTTACTGGCAACTAGCAGAAAAATCTTATATTACGCTCAGTTTAATTTCCCGCTGGGAAAGTTTCAGTCTCTCTTGTGGCATAACTTGAAGCTCCTGGGCCCCAATGCAAAATCTGTAACAGAGCTCCCCAACTACCAGGGCTTGCTGTGACTGCCATCACTGCATGCTCAATAGCTATAGCCCTGATCAAACCTTATGTTACAACATATATGGATTTAAAGGGAACCTTTCATCAACTTTATTCTGACCTCACTGAGTATAATATAGTGACCGACATGCTGCTATCAGGGGCGTGTCATTTATGAGCTAAAAGTAAGTGGTTGCCAAGAACCAGCATCATAACCATCTTTGCGCAGGCCTGGAAAAGAGTCATGGCAGCCTGACAAGAGTAATAGTTATTCATGAGCTCCTGCTCTCCTCACCCACCTGTTGATGATTGGCAGTTCTCAACCTCCCCACCCACTTGTTGATGATTGGCAGTCCTCAACCTGTATTAACGCCCAGAGCTGCATTCGCAATTCTGCTGGTTACTTTTTGAAAATTTTCACAAGCTTCTTGATAGACAATATCTGTCATGACTTATCTGAGGTTCTATAATGCAGTGAGACAGTTTTTCCCCAAAAATTTAACTACTGTACCATGATTAGTGTAGAAGACACTTTTCATAATACAATCACTATCTGTACTTGAAGTTTTATTTTTTGGAGATTTCAGCTCCAATCACTGTGAACACAGCTCTGCAAAGGTGTAACTACCAGGGTAAAAGGGAAAAGGTGGACAAGGAGGGCCCACCTGCTGATAATATGATATATGTGTTCAATCCCACTCACCCACCCAACTAAGAAAAAAATAAATTCTTTATATGTACCATAAAATCCAGGGTCAGTAATTGGATCACTTAATTCACCTAAAACAGAAAAACAGAAAAGGAAGTATGAGAAAATGTGTGAATAATATCACATGTTTCACAGGTTCCATTACACTTAGTTCTAACTATTTTTTTTTCTTTTTTATATATACTGCATGAATTATGCCATGTGTAGACCCACATGGGAACTTGTATTTCTGGCAATTTATATAAGCACTGCACAAAAATGAATCACTGATTCATATTTTAGCAGATTATAAATTTTTACATACATTCCCCCCCCAAAAAAAAATAAAAAATAAAGTGGAAAAAAATATTAGTCAGCCTAGAAACAAGACCCAAAATTATGTCACAATGAAGTTTAGCAACGACTGAGTCATTGTGTGTGTGCATATGTCAATGTGACTTGACTTTACGTGAGATGCTTCATAAAGATGGACAAACCCTTCTTGACTGATAGGCCAAACAAAAATAAGTTCCTATACTGGAGTAGACTTTATTTTTTAATCATGACATTGCAAAGTGAAGCATAAGGCTGGGGCCACTTTAAAGAATAAATTAGGAAATTGTATAATTAGAAGTTCATTAAAGGAGTTTTATAACACTGTAAATTTTAAAGCCTATCCTTAGATCAGTGGGCTAAGATTCCTGGAACCCAGGACAATCAGCAGAATGAAGGGGCCACAGTGACCTATGTGTCTCCTTCACTGTTTGCAGAAGCACTGCCCTACACAAAAAAGGCATTGTCCATAACACATTAGTCTATTGTTGGCCCAACCTACTGTTTTTGGTGGGACCGACTGATAACCTAATGTGTGTGGGGAGCTACCGAATCTACCCCAACAGATAATGTTGGAGCAGGAGAAGGATTGTATGCGTTGAATTTAAAAACCCAATTTTTTTTCTTGGAAGATAAACCACTGTCACAGATGTCTGACAGCAGTTCTCTCTGTCCTCCACACTGAAAACACACATGCTTGGCAGAACCAGGATTGCATATGTATGGGAGTTTCAGAAGCGATAGCTGTTGAAGGTGTAGGGCCACCTTTATTCTGTTAATCAATGGTGGACCTGGCCAGTGTTCCCTCTGAGCTGTGTGCTCTGGAAAGGAACGATCTAAAACAGCATACTTATGAGGTCAACAAGTCTTTGTTTGTCTGTAGGGTATAGACTTTTTAACTCTATAAATTGCAGAGAGCACAGTTTACAGGGAACAGTAGTCCTGGAAGTCAGACCTCCACTCTCAGGTAGTCCCAGAAACCCCATTACTACAACACCATCATTGAATCCATTCCCTTTGCAAGCAGGAGCAGTGTCATAGTATTCATTCAGAGAGGTTAGGAATTAAAATTCTCTATTAGATAATAGGTGTTGTTCACAGCAACCTGTAGATTTATTACAGGGGGTGTCATGATGTCTATCAGCAGCCTTCATTATTGGGAAATCTGAATTGCAATTCTCATTGTATTAAGTAAGTGGGGTTTCTGAGTCCAATCTTTATTGAGGTTCATGACAAAGGGGGATGCCACCTAAATAATTTTTTTGACATGCCATATATGACAGAAGATATAAATGAGATCCCCAAATTGAAGTGGCTATTGGCACCATCTATATATCTTGACAATCTATAGATGGGAAATCAACATGTATCCAGCCCACAGACCAAGCCGTGTCCTCTTCTGGCATGCCTACTGACATGTAGGAAGATGAATTCAGGTAAACTTCAAATGTAAATTTGATAATTGTTTCATTTTGGAGAAAAAGTATTTTTAATCCCTATGCAAATAAGCAGTTAAGTGCACTGAGGGCGGATCCAAGCATGCCATTGCACTCTTTCTCTGCCATAGTTCCTCCATAGTCTTCTTGCCTGTCTCTGTCAATCAAGAGAGGGAGGAGCTGGCAGAGGAAGCAGGAGGAGCAAGGGTACACAGAGTGGCATGGACCCACCTTTGGTATACTTAACTGCTCATGTGCATTTGAATTAATAGCACTTTCCCTCCACAATGAAGCAACAGATCAGTAAGTAAAAGACATCAGCTGAGATAGTCCTAGCCTAATTTCATAGTGATAGACTCCTTAGGATTCCATGTAATATATTGGTTAGGTGGTAGTGTCATCTTAATTTTTTTTTTATCCATTAGCTACGATACTACGATATATTGCAGGATCTGCAACTGGGTCCATTCATCATCTCAAAAAGATAAACACAGATAACACAAGGAACATAAGTACAAACTAGAACTAGAGTAATATATTAATATTGCACATAGAAAGTATAATAAGGAACATTTTACAAGCATCATTAAACAGACATGCAGTAATAAGCAATGAGTCTATATACGGCTCTTTGCTCACTGCATTTTGCAGTGTCTGTTAGATTTACAATGGCTCATTTTCTCTAGGGTTTAATCATCAGGGGAAATAAAATGGCCACTGCCTTATTAGTACATACAAAATGCATCATGATCTTACAGCAGGACAGGTTACTTCATAGCAACTGCATTTTGCACTGTCTGTTGGATTAACAGTGATGCTTGAAAGTTTGTGAAACTTTCAGAATTTTTTATATTTCTCTATATATTTTATCCGGATACTATATCAGCTTTTCACATAAGTCCTAAAAGTAGATAACGATAACCAAACAAAATGAGTCAAAAATACCAGACTTGGCCGTTTGTTTATTGAGTTAAATGATCTTTAGGATTAGCAGATAATTTGAAGGGGAAATTAGAGATGACAATCAGGTGTGAGTGGGTGACCTGTTTTATTTAAAGAACATGGATCTATAAAAGTCAGATTTTTACAAAAGTTACAACACTTTTGTGGAAGTGTTTTATGGCACGAACAAAGGATTTCTAAGGACCTCAGAAGAAGAGTTGTTAATGCTCATAAGACTGGAAAAAGCTACAAAACCATCTCTAAAAACATTTGACATTACCAATCCACAGACAGATTGAGTACAAATAGAGGAAATTCAATACCACTATTACCATCCCAAGGAGTGGTTGATCAACAAAGATTGTGCCAAGAGCAAGGCTTGTAATAGATGCAAGGTCACAAAGGAACCCAAAGTAACCCTTAAGCATCTAAAGGCCTTTCTCACAATAGCTAATGGTAATGTTCATGAGTCCATCAGGAGAACACTGAACAAAAATAGTGTGCATGACAGGATTGCAAGGAGAAAACTTCTGCACTACAAAAGAACAGTTTACTAAAGATCACCAGGACAAGCCAGACGGCTATTAGAACAATATTTTGTGGACAGATGAGACCAAAATAAAACTTTTAGGTTTAAACAAGAAGCCTTACATTTGAAGAAAAGGAAATACTGCACTCCAGCATAAAAACTTCATCCCATCTGTGAAACACGGTGGTGATAGTATCATAGCTTGAGCCTGTTTTCCTACATCTGGGCCAGGGTGGCTTGCCTTCATTGATGGGACAATGAATTCTGAATTATACCAGCAAATTCTAAAGGAAACTGTCAGAACATCTGTCCATGAGCTGAATCCATGAACAAGACAATGACCTTAAGCACACAACTCATTCTACCAAAGGATGGTTAAATGGGTTCTCTGGGAATTAATAAAATAAAATTACTGAAAATATTGAAATATTACTTTATTATAAACACATTCACAAAAAGCATTTATTATTTATAATGGCTCTTTTTCTCTAGGGGGGGGGGGGGTAATCATCAGGGAAAATAAAATGGCCTCTGCCCTACATACAAAACCCATCCTAATCTCACAGTAGGACAGGTTACTTCAGAGCAGGGAGCTAAGGAGTTGTCTCAGGTCTCCCCACTCTTCTGCCTGTCATGAATTATGATCCTTCACACAGCTGATAACCAGGAGCATAACTAGAAATGACTGGGCCCCATAGTAAATCTTCAAACAGGCCTCCCCAGCCACTTCCCCGCAACCCCTTCCTCCTGTGCAACCCCCACTCCTGCAGCTAGTCAATATCACCAGCGCTTTCCTGTACTTGGTCATATAACAAATATGAAAATAAAATAACCAGCAGGGTTGGATTGTGTGCAATTGTGGGATGGCGTCAGGGCCGGCACCACCCATAAGCAGAGTAGGCCACCGCGTAGAGCACACTCTGCCCGGGGGCGCCGACACTCTGGAGTCAGAATCCCAAACAGTAGCATTGCGCCCGCCCCCTACTTGTGATCCATCTGACATCATCTCCTTGACTCCCTTCTGTTTCCTGTACTTGCCGGCCGGATGCGCTGCGAGTGCGAGCATGAGTTTGTTTAGTCACTTCGGGCAGAGCGAGCGGCACACAGCTTACATACAGCTACGAGACCCTGGTGTATTTAAATCTCATTTAGCCTGTCTTTCAGAAAAGTTTCTCCTGGGATTCAAACTCACGACCTTTCACATCAGAGGCAAAGCATTTACCCACACAGCTATGAGAGCTGTATTGCCAGTTACTTAAAAAAAAAAAAAAAATATATATATATATATATATATAAGACTTCTACTGTAGGTAACTTTGATACCTAGTGTACATTCATACACATCACAGCTGCCCCAACACACCCAGCTCTGCTACATCCATACACAGTGTACTGGGGCAGCTGTCATGTGTATGGATGTACACTAAGTATCAAAGTTATCTACAGTAGAAGTCTAAGGCTACTTTCACACTTGCGTTTGGAGCGGATCCGTCTGGTGTCTGTACAGACGGATCCGCTCCTATAATGCAAACGCTTGCATCCGTTCAGAACGGATCCGTCTGCATAACAGTTTTTTTCAGATCTGATTTTTCACTTCGTGAAAACTCAGATCCGACAGTATATTCTAACACAGAGGCATTCCCATGGTGATGGGGACGCTTCAAGTTAGAATATACTAAAAGAACTGTGTACATGACTGCCCCCTGCTGCCTGGTAGGTGCTTCCAGGCAGCAGGGGGCAGACCCCCCCTCCCTCCCTCCCCTGTATTTAACTCATTGGTGGCCAGTGCGGCCGGCCCCCCCCCTCCCTCCCTTGTATTTAACTCATTGGTGGCCAGTGCGGCCGCCCCCCCCCTCCTTCCCCCCTAATTGAAATGACCGACCCCCCATTGGTGGCAGCGGAGAGTTCCGATCGGAGTCCCAGTTTAATGGCTGGGACTCCGATCGGTTACCATGGCAACCAGGACTCTACTGCAGTCCTGGCTGCCATGGTTACTTAGCAATTTTAGAAGCATTATACTTACCTGCGATGTCTGTGACCGGCTGGGCGCTCCTGCTACTGGTAAGTGAAAGGTCTGTGCTATAAGCAATGCGCCGCACAGACCTTTCACTTACCAGTAGGAGGAGCGCCCGACCGGTCACAGACATCGCAGGTAAGTATAATGCTTCTAAAATTGCTAAGTAACAATGGCAGCCAGGACTGCAGTAGCGTCTTGGCTGCCATGGTAACCGATCGGAGCCCCAGCGATTAAACTGGGACTCCGATCGGAACTATCCGCTGCCACCAATGATGGGGGTCGGTCATTTTAATTAGGGGGGGAGGGGGGGCCCGCCGCACTGGCCACCAATGAGTTAAATACAAGGGAGGGAGGGGAGCGGGCCGCACTGGCCACCAATGAGTTAAATACAAGGGAGGGAGGGGGAGCTTCAAGTTAAAATATACCATCGGATTTGAGAAAACTCTGATCTGATGGTATATTAATAGGGACTCCTGACTTTACATAGAAAGTCAATGGGGGATGGATCCGTTTGCAATTGCACCATATTGTGTCAACGTCAAACGGATCCGTCCCCATTGACTTGCATTGTAAGTCTGGACGGATCCGTTTGGCTCCGCACGGCCAGGCGGACACCAAAACACTGCAAGCTGCATTCGGGTGTCCACCTGCTGAGCGGAACAGAGGCCAAACGGTGCCAAACTGGTGCATTCTGAGCGGATCCGCATCCACTCAGAATGCATTGGGGCTGTACGGATCCGTTCGGGGCCGCTTGTGAGAGCCTTCAAACGGAACTCACAAGCGGAACCCCGAACGCAAGTGTGAAAGTAGCCTTATATATATTTTTTTTAAGTAACTGGCTATACAGCTCTCATAGCTGTGTGGGTTAATGCCTTGCCTCTGATACAGAAGGTCATGGGTTTGAATCCCAGGAGAAACTTTTCAGAAAGACATGCTAAATAAGAACACGAGCACCAAATCTTCAAAACAAGAGGCTAGAGGGAACACAGGCTGACATGGAGGTAAGTATAAAAGTTTTTTTTTTTTTTTTTTTAAATACCGGACTATTACTTTACTGCCACGGGGAGGGGGGGCTACTGGCGCCATGATACTGGCACATGGAGGGGGGAGGGGAGAGGCACTTGATACTGGCACATTAGGGGGCAGGGGGATAGGATGGCACTATGATATTAGCACATGGGGGGGCAAGAAATGGACATGAATCATGAGGGGCAGAAATGTGAAATGATGGGGGGGGGGGGGGGGGGGGGCAAAATGTAGATTCGCTTGTGTTGACAAAAATCCTTGCACCGGCCCTGACCAGTGACCTCCAGAGGTGGGTCTCGCGGGTTCATGTGCCGAAGACACATGATCTTGGCAAGAGCCAAGGCAATGTGGACCTGGAGAACAGCGAGGAGCAGAACCTGGTGAGCACCCCTGGCAACCGCACTCTGACAACCTGCACTAGGGTGTCAGAGGCTGCGGGACAGTGACTGGCAGCAGGGTGGCACACACTTGTGTACAGGGGTCAGGGCACACCTGCTGTTTGACTAGGGGTCATAGATTCTGACTGGCACAGGGTGCCCAGCAGTGGCACATGGAGCATAATAGGTGGCACAGACTGTCTAAAGGGCTATGAATGGTACAGGGTGCAGAACAGTGCCAGACTGGCAGAGGGCACAAGGCAGCATACTGTTTTATGTTGCCCTGGTGACACAGGATTTCAGACAGTGGCTGAATGGCGCCTGGCAGTGAATAGGTGGCACTGCTCGTGTTTGGTGTGCCAACCTGCTGAACAGCGCAGAGTGATTGGCATCACTGGGATGGTACTAGGTGGCAGACAATGGCTGGATATTATATATACATGACCATAGTCAGACTGGCACAGGGTACGTGACCATAGTCAGACTGGCACAGAGTACGCGACCATAGTCAGACTGGCACAGGGTACATGACCATAGTTAAATGTTGCATGCAATAGGTGGCTGAAAAAGGGGCGGGTAAAGGGGTGTGGTCAATGGGCGGAGTCAAGGGGGTGGCAAAATTAGCTTTTGCCTAGGGTGGCAAAAATCCTTGCACCAGCCCTGGATGGCATTCATGGCAACCTGCAAGTCGTGCTGCAACCCCATTTATTTCTATGGCTTCACTGCGATCCTTAAGGCTGTATTACATTACAAGATTTTGCATGCTATTCTCAGGAAGGAAGTGTTACATGCAGCAATCTCATCCACAGTATGGGAAGGAGAGATCACTAATGCCATCGCTCATCCCCATACTGATTAGCTGTGTTCCGGCAGCAGATCGAGATTAGACGGCACCATCTGCCACCGGCCAACAATGATTCTTAAGCTTCCTAAAAATCTGGATTGTCTGATGCTTGTTCATAGGGTAATTGACAGCAGTATTACACTGCCAGATCATCGCTAATGAGTGTTCCTACAAACGCTTGCCAGCGATGGTGTAATACAGGCGTTAGTCTTGTGATACCTGTAACACCCAAGATCAACATGTAGGCCCAGCTTAACACACATTAATATTGCTCCAAACAGAACTGTATTGTGCACTGCTATAAATCAATATTGTAGGCCAGGGATCAGCAATATTCAGCACTCCAGCTGCTGTGAAACTAAAGCTCCCAGCATGCACACTTATTCGGCTGTTCTTTTAACTCCAATAAAATTGAAAGGAGGATTTTGAAGTTGTAGTTTCAGAACAGCTGGAGTGGCAGAGGATGCTGATCCCTGTTGTAGGCCATCAATACTGATCATGGGGGTCTGAACTCCAGGAACCCTACCAATTATCACAGTGAGAGAAGCGAAATGTTTCTGCAAGTCATGCACCTAATTTTTTTGTTTGCACAGACACAATGGGTCCTCCATATGATGGTTGTGCCAAACACTGCATCTTGTTCTAAGTGAAAAGGAACAGATTCAACTATGTGTACATAGATAAAGGGAATGCAGAACTCCCAGGAGCGCCATGGCCCCTTCAGTTGTCACGCCCTGCCCTGTGGGTGTTCTGAGGAGATCTGTCAGAGTTGCTGCACGTGACTCGATCTGACAGTTTGTTTTGTTGTGGGTTTGAGCAGAATTCCACCTCCTCCCAGGTGTTGCTCTTTAGGTAATTGGTGAGGCTATTTATTCCTCCCTCTCCCTATAGCCTTTGCGGGTTATAGTTC
Organism: Bufo bufo; assembly: GCF_905171765.1. Lineage (NCBI taxonomy): Eukaryota > Metazoa > Chordata > Amphibia > Anura > Bufonidae > Bufo > Bufo bufo. The sequence goes on from NC_053390.1 coordinate 329,718,750, forward strand.
TGCCTTGTGTGAGCTCTGGAAGTTTGGTGAATTGTCTGCTCCAACACATCTCTAGATAAGTCCTTTTCCCTTGTTCCTTCTGTGTCTATTTTGACTAGGCCTCTAGGGTAACGCTAGCGCCTTCGGTTGTTGAAGGAGCTGGGTGCCTCTTTCCCTCTCCCTACAGCTGAGGGTTTGGTTCAGTGTGTATAGTCTTAGGTACGTGTGCATGTGCATATCTACCATCGAGATATGCACATGGGCATATCAGCTTAGGAAAAGTGTTTTAGGGATTGCTAGGAAGTGACCCTTTTGTTCTCTAGCATTTGGGGCCTAGTCATTTGTTTTGTTTGCTTTGCCGTGTTCTGTTTCCTTCCCTTATCTTACCTACCGTGACATTATAACCCGCCCTATTATAATTTTTTTTTCCTTGCTGTTTGCAAAATGGAAACTATTGATGCTTTGGTTGATCACATGCAGGGATTGTCTTTGGAGGTAGCTGACCTCCGCAATTTGGTTGCACGGTGGGGAAACCAGGGCTGCCTGGAACCTAAGGTCGCTCTCCCTGATAGGTTTTCCAGGGGAAGTGATAACTTTGTTCGGTTCAGGGAGTCCTGTAAATTGTATTTTCGTCTGCGTCAGATTTCATCTGGAGACGAAAACCAAAGAGTAGGGATTATTATTTCTCTGCTAAAGGGTGACGCTCTTTCTTGGGCTTTTTCTCTGCTGACCGGTTCACAGTCCCTCCGGTCGGTGGATGAATTTTTCGGAGCCCTGGGCTTAATTTATGATGACCCAGACCGGGTCTCTATAGTTGAATCTAAGTTGCGCAGCTTGTGCCAGGGAGAACGTACTGCTGAGTCGTATTGTGCTGAATTTAGAAGATGGGCGACTGACTCGGAGTGGAATGGTCCTGCACTCGGTAGTCAGTTCTGTCAGGGGCTATCTGAGAGATTAAAAGATGCCCTTGCATTTCATGAAAAACCTGATTCTTTGGAGGCGGCCATGTCTTTGGCTGTACGGATTGATAGAAGTCTTAGGGAGAGGTGCAAGGTTCCCCTCAGGCAGGGTGTGCTGTCTGGTGGAGAATCAGTCCATTCTGTCCCTCAGGGTACCATGACACTTGAATTAGGGGCTGGAGAGGAGCCTATGCAATTGGGTCAGGTTACTTCTTGATCTGATAATAGGAATTTTAGGAAGCTGAATAGACTGTTACTTCTGTGGTAAAGAAGGTTATTTCGTTAAACCATCGTTGAGCCCTTTTATTAAACCTCGAAGTGGTAATGAAAAAAAAAACTCCCTTACTCTTGGTAGTGTGAATGGGGAGTCAGAGCAGGCATATTCGTATCCTACCTGCAGTACCTGATTCCTCCTGCCTGCCATTGTGGCGTTAGACTCTGGAAATTTTGAGTTAAAGGTATTTGTTGACAGTGGTGGAGGAGTTAATCTTATTGATTTTCAATTTCTTCAGAGTCATGGTTTTAAAACTAGCGCATTAAGCAAAGAGATACCAACTAGCGCATTAAGCAAAGAGATACCAGTGTTTGCTATAGATTCCGCCCCCCTCTCGCAAAGATGTCTAACTCATATTGTTCAGGATATTCATTTGAGGGTGGGTGATTCTCATGTTGAGTTAATTTCTTGTTTTGTTATGAAAGGTTTCCCTGCTCCGATGGTTCTGGGTTTACCATGGTTGATAAAGCATAACCCTACCATTGACTGGCAAACAAGACAAATCAGTAATTGGAGTGAATTTTGTATAAACAACTGTCTTAGTGCCTCTATTTCGGGGGTGTCCACTAAAGTGTTGCCTCAGTTTCTTTTCCGATTTTTCAGCCGTATTCTCGGAGGGTGGAGCTCAGGAGTTGCCCCCTCACCGAGAGTATGATTGTCCGGTCAATCTTATCCCTGAGCAAAATTGCCAAAATCTCGGTTATATGATCTTTCTCAACCCAAAAGAGTAGCTATGCGGGAGTATATTGCCGAGAGTTTGGCAAAGGGACATATTAGACCATCTAAGTCTCCTATGGCCGCTGGCTTATTTTTCGTAAAGAAGAAGGACGGATCCCTTAGACCGTGCCTAGATTTCCGGGAACTGAATCTCATTACTGTCTGTGATACTTATCCCCTTTCCCTTGATTCTGGATCTTTTTGATCAGATTGTTGGTGACAAGGTGTTTTCTAAATTGGATTTAAGAGGAGCTTATAATCTGATCAGAATAAGGGAAGGAGATGAATGGAAAACGGCCTTCAATACCCCCAAGGGTCATTTCGAGAACTTAGTCATACCCTTTGGTTTAACTAATGCTCCAGCAGTCTTTCAGCTCTTTATCAATGACATTTTTCATCATTTGGTGGGGAGGTTCGTTGTTATTTACCTCGATGACATACTAATTTACTCACCCGATATGAAGACTCATCAGGATCATTTGAGACAAGTGTTATTAATCCTTCGGGAGAATAAATTGTATGCCAAGTTAGAAAAATGTGTGTTTGCTGTTCAGGAGCTGCCGTTTTTGGGGTACTTGCTTTCTGCCTCCGTTTTGCATATGGATCCCGAAAAAGTCTGCGCGGTACTAGTATGGGACCGGCTGGAGAATCAGAAAGTCCTGATGCGGTTTTTAGGATTTACTAATTACTACAGAAAATTCATCCTGAATTATTCCACCATTGTCAAACCTTTGACAGATATGACTAGGAAGGGTGCTGTCTTCTCTGTCTGGTCGGATGAGGCATTACAGGCTTTTTCTGCTATTAAGAAATGTTTTGCTTCTGATGCAACCTGATGTGTCTCAACCCTTCATTGTGGAGGTTGACGCATCAGAAGTGGAAGTCGGAGCAGTCTTGTTGCAGGGTCCCTCCCGCTAGCAAATGGCACCCGTGTGCTTTTTTCTCCAAGAAACTTTCGGCCACCAAAAGAAATTATGATGTTGGGAATAGAGAATTGTTGGCCATCAAATTGGCCTTTGAAGAGTGGCATCATTGGCTAGAAGGGGCTACTCATCCTATGACAGTATTTACTGACCATAAGAATCTGTCTTACCTGCAATCTGCAAAGCGTTTAAATCCTAGGCAGGCTAGATGGTCATTGTTTTTTACCAGGTTCAATTTTGTGGTCACCTACCGCCCTGGGATTAAAAACGTCAAAGCGGATGCGTTGCCACGTAGCTTTCCTGGGGGGGGAGATTTGGAGGATCCCGCTCCGATTTTGGCTGATGGGGTGGTGGTTTCCGCTCTTTACCCCAAGCTGGAGATGGAAGTGTTGGGGGCTCAAGAGGGGGCACCTGATTCTTGTCATCCAGGCAAGTTGTTTGTTCCTTCTGAACTTTGATACAAGTACAAACCGGATTCCAAAAAAGTTGGGACACTAAACAAATTGTGAATAAAAACTGAATGCAATGATGTGGAGATGGCAAATGTCAATATTTTATTTGTAATAGAACGTAGATGACAGATCAAACATTTAATCTGAGTAAATGTATCATTTTAAAGGAAAAATACGTTGATTCCAATTTTCACGGTGTCAACAAATCCCCAAAAAGTTGGGACAAGTATCAATAAGAGGCTGGAAAAAGTAAATTTGAGCATAACAAAGAGCTGGAAGACCAATTAACACTAATTAGGTCAATTGGCAACATGATTGGGTATAAAAAGAGCTTCTCAGAGTGGCAGTGTCTCTCAGAAGCCAAGATGGGTAGAGGATCACCAATTCCCACAATGTTGCGCAGAAAGATAGTGGAGCAATATCAGAAAGGTGTTACCCAGCGAAAAATTGCAAAGACTTTGCATCTATCATCATCAACTGTGCATAACATCATCCGAAGATTCCGAGAATCTGGAACAATCTCTGTGCGTAAGGGTCAAGGCCGTAAAACCATACTGGATGCCCGTGATCTCCGGGCACTTAAACGACACTGCACCACAAACGGGAATGCTACTGTAAAGGAAATCACAGAATGGGCTCAGGAATACTTCCAGAAACCATTGTCAGTGAACACAATCCACCGTGCCATCCGCCGTTGCCAGCTGAAACTCTACAGTGCAAATAAGAAGCCATTTCTAAGCAAGATCCACAAGCTCAGGCGTTTTCACTGGGCCAGGGATCATTTAAAATGGAGTGTGGCAAAATGGAAGACTGTTCTGTGGTCAGACGAGTCACGATTCGAAGTTCTTTTCAGAAATCTGGGACGACATGTCATCCGAACCAAAGAGGACAAGGACAAGCCAAGTTGTTATCAACGCTCAGTTCAGAAGCCTGCATCTCTGATGGTATGGGGTTGCATGAGTGCGTGTGGCATGGGCAGCTTGCATGTCTGGAAAGGCACCATCAATGCAGAAAAATATATTCAGGTTCTAGAACAACATATGCTCCCTACCAGATGTCATCTCTTTCAGGGACGACCCTGCATTTTTCAACAAGATAATGCCAGACCACATTCTGCATCAATCACAACATCATGGCTGCGTAGGAGAAGGATCCGGGTACTGAAATGGCCAGTCTGCAGTCCAGATCTTTCACCTATAGAGAACATTTGGCGCATCATAAAGAGGAAGGTGCAACAAAGAAGGCCCAAGACGATTGAACAGTTAGAGGCCTGTATTAGACAAGAATGGGAGAGCATTCCTATTTCTAAACTTGAGAAACTGGTCTCCTCGGTCCCCAGACGTCTGTTGAGTGTTGTAAGAAGAAGGGGAGATGCCACACAGTGGTGAAAATGGCCTTGTCCCAACTTTTTGGGGATTTGTTGACACCATGAAATTCTGATTCAACATATTTTTCCCTTAAAATGGTACATTTTCTCAGTTTAAACTTTTGTTCCGTGATTTATGTTCTATTCTGAATAAAATATTAGAAGTTGGCACCTCCACATCATTGCATTCAGTTTTTATTCACGATTTGTATAGTGTCCCAACTTTTTTGGAATCCGGTTTGTAGTTCAAGGAACATCATGATACTGTCCTTGCGGGACATCCTGGAAGTAGATCCACTATAGATCTTATTTCCCAGAAATTCTGGTGGCCAGGGTTGCGTAAAGGTGTTGAGGGTTATGTAGCAGCTTGTGAGACCTGTGCACATGCGAAGGTGGCTCACACTCGGCCATCAGGATATCTTCTTCCTTTGTCCATCCCATCTCGTCCTTGGACGCATTTGTCCATGGACTTCATTACTGATTTGCAGAGTTCCTTTAGGAAAAGTGTGTTTTTAGTGGTAGTGGACCGCTTCAGCAAGATGGCTCACTATGCAAAAACTGTCGCTTAGGTTTTTATTGATAACATTGTGAAATTACATGGCATTCCCTCTTACGTGGTGTCTCATAGGGGGACACAATTTGTTTCCAGGTTTTGGAGGGCGTTTTGTTCTCGTCTGGGTATTTAGTTGTCTTTCTCTTCAGCTTTTCATCCTCAGTCGAATGGTCAAACTGAGGACACTAACCGAAACCTGGAGACCTATTAGAGGTGTTTTGTCACTGAGAATCAGGGTGAGTGGTCCTCGTTCTTGTCTTTAGCTGAGTTTGCCTTGAATAACCGTAGGCAGGAGTCAACTGATAAGTCACCATTTTTTGGCGCATATGGTTTTCACCCTCAGTTTGGTACTTTTTTCTGGGACCGAATCTTCTGGGATACCGGAAGAGGAGATATTCTCTTCCTCTTTGTCATCTATCTGGCGGAAGATTCAAGTTAATTTGAAAAAAAATGGGTAAAAGATATAAACGGATGGCTGACAAGAGACGTATGACTGGTCTGGACCTGTGTGTGGGTGATTTGGTGTGGTTGTCCACTAAAAACATTAAGCTGAAGGTATCCTCTTGGAAATTGGGTCCAAGATTTATTGTCCCTTACAAAATCTTGGCCATTGTCAATCCGGTGGCGTTTCATCTGGAACTTCTGCAGGCCTGGAAGATCCATAATGTGTTTCACAGGTCCTTGTTGAAGAAATATGTGGAACCTGCGGAACCATCTTCTTTGCCTCCTCCTCCTGTTTTTGTTGATGGTAATCTGGAGTTTCAGATCTCTAGAATTCTCAACTCACGTGTTCTTCAGGGTTCCCTTCAGTACCTAGTGCATTTGAGGGGATATGGTCCCGAGGAGAGAATGTGGGTTCCGGCTACCGATGTTAATGCTAGCCGCCTTGTGAATGCCTTTCACAGGGCACACCCGGATAAAGTTGGGCCTGGATGTCAGGAGGTCACCCGTAGAGGGGGGGGGGGGTACTGTCACGCCCTGCCCTGTGGGTGTTCTGAGGAGATCTGTCAGAGTTGCTGAACGTGACTCGATCGGACAGTTTGTTTTGTTGTGGGTTTGAGCAGAATCCTACCTCCTCCCAGGTGTTGCTCTTTAGATAATTGGTGAGGCTATTTATTCCTCCATCTCCTTATAGCCTTTGCGGGTTATACTTCTGCCTTGTGTGAGCTCTGGAAGTTTGGTGGATCGTCCGCTCCAAAACATCTCTAGATAAGTCCTTTTCCCTTGTTCTTTCTGTGTCTGTTTTGACTAGGCCTCTAGAGTGACGCTAGCTCCTTCGGTTGTTGAAAGAGCTGGGTGCCTCTTTCCCTCTCCTTACAGCTGAGGGTTTGGTTCAGTGTGTTATAGTCTTAGGTACGTGGGCATGTGCATATCTACCATTGAGATATGCACATGGGCATAGCAGCTTAGGTAAAGTGTTTTAAGGATTGCTAGGAGGTGACCCCTAGCATTTGGGGCCTAGTCAGTTGTTTTGTTTGCTTTGCCGTGTTCTGTTTCCTTCCCTTATCTTACCTACCTTGACATCAGTGTAATGATCGGCAGGGGTACTAAACCCCCACAAATCAAACAATTACCGCCTAAATTCCAGCGGAAATTGATATGTTATGGAGGCAGCAAGGTGATAAGCTGAGGGACACAGCAATGTAGAGGAAGGGGGGGGGGCAGGAGGAGACGTTACCTGCAGTTCTTTGTAACACCACAGATAACACAATGATAACTCTCTGAGTACAGATATTGTAGATGTCTCCTGCAGTTTTATGTAACACCACAGATGTTACCACAGTGTTAGCTCTCTGAGTACAGATATTGTAGATGTCACCTGCACTGCAGATCTGTGATGGGCATACAATTGTGCGTGTGTGTGTGTGTGGGGGGGGGATGAGTAGGCGGACTACTATGTGACGCTATTATTGTATTACGCTTCCAGTTACAGCTCACTATGTTCCCCTATTCAGTGTCACTAGGTCTCCCCTTCCCCCTCTTTCCCTCCACCCCCCCCCCTCTTTTCAATCCAGCTGCAGCCTTTCTCCAGTTCACTTCCCTGCAGTCTTGTCCTCCACTTCCTTTTCGTCCTGCAATCTTCTCCTTCCCCCCTTCTGCAACAGAAGAGCCAAGGTTCTTCTTTGGCAGCTACTGACTTCTTTGGCTTGCCGAAGATCCAGACGCAGGCAAGGGGACGGGGCCAGTAGAAAGTAGCACAGCCCTGGGCACAGGATTAAAACTGTGGGGTATGAAAGGCCACGGTGGCCCAGGACCCCAAGTGGTGCGGGCCCTGTAGCAGGTGATATGGCTGCAACAGTGGTAGTTACACCCCTGTTGGTAACATAGCTGCTGACATCTTCAGCTCTGTGTGCAGGAAGGAACAAAGTCAAAGTGCAAAGAGGGCAGACTGGTGGGAGATGTGGCTAATGAGCAGTATCGCTTGTATGCACTCTTCTACATTACCAGACCCCTACCAGTCTCTTCTCTGCACTTTCACTTCGTTCCTTCCTAGGCAGAGAGCTAAAGATGCTATCAGCTATGTGTAAGATCGTAATTCATGACAGAACAGTAAGGAGACCTGTGACGGCTCATTAGCTCACTTCCCTGAAGTAACCTGTCCTGCTCTAAGATTAGGATGGGTTTTGTATTTGTTAAACGGGTCGCGGATATTTTATTTCCCCTGAAAATGAACCCCCTAGAGAAAATGAGCCATTATAAATAATATATGCTATGTAGGAATGTGTTAATATTAAAGTACTATTTAGTTATTTGCAGTCATTTTATTATATTCTCGGAGAACCTGTTTAAAGAAAAATAAATTTAAAGTTTTGGAATCGGCAAGTCAAAGTCCTGATTTTAATCCAATAGAAATGTTGTGTAAGGACCTGAATCAGACAGTTCATCAGAGGATACCCAACATAACAGAGTTGACGTTGTTTTGTTTTTTTTACAGAGGAATGGGCTAAAATTTCTCCAAGACAATGTACAGAACTAATCAACAATTACTTGAAACGTTTCGTTGCAGTTATTACTGTGCAAGGGGGTCACACTAGATACTGAAAGGAAAGGTTCACATACTTCTGCCATGCACAAAACGTGATATTGGATTTTTTTCCTCTCAATAAATATATGTTTTTGACTCATTGGTTTGATTTGGTTATCTTTATCTACTTTTAGGACTTGTGTGAAAATCTGATGTACTTTTAATTCACATTTAAGCAGAAATATACCAAAATTCTGAACAATTCACAAACTTTGAAGCACCACTATATATACAGTACTTAGAATTGCAGTAGCATCCGATAGTTGCATCCGTGATACATAAGCTCAAATGTATGGTAAGCATTTTTTTACTGGATGCCTCTGTATGGAGTAGAGCAGTCTGCAGTACTATTTCATACAGAAAAAAAGATGGTGTCCTAACATATACCAGCCTAATGGAGGGCAAAAGAAGACTCCTTTGGCTTCCGTTGGGTGAATGGGAGCCTGTGGGTAAGGCTACTTTCACACTAGCGGCAGGACGGATCTGACAAGCTGTTCACCCTGTCGGATCAGTCCTGCCTCTATTTCACCGTGCCGCCGGACTGCCACTCCGTCCCCACTGACTATAATGGGGACGGGGCGGTGCTCTGACGCAGCACGGCGGTGCACGGCGAAAGGCCGCGGGACTAAAAGTACTGCATGTCCGACTTTTTAGTCCGGCGGCCTCTCACCGTGCACCGCCGTGCTGCGCCAGAGCACCGCCCCGTCCCCATTATAGTCAATGGGGACGGAGCGGCAGTCCGGCGGCATGGCAAAATAGCGGCAGGACGGATCCGACAGGGTGAACAGCCTGTTGGATCCGTCCTGCCGCTAGTGTGAAAGTAGCCTTAGTTTGCTGTGTGTGCTGGACGCTTTCCCTATGAACATGGCAAGTGGAGAATGCTACATGCAGTTTGACAGCAGCCTAGTACTGCTTCTAAAATAGACACATGTGGTCAGACTGAGAGCTGAGAATTTTAATCTACCATTATGAATTTGTGTTTTTTTACATTAGTGTTATTAGTGAAGACTTCCCCACCACTTTCAAATATATTATCATTACTGTATATTTTATTATAAGTCACTTTTCATGGGCTAAAGGGAATCCGAATTTAATCAGAATTAAGGCCTGCAACCGTAACCAACCAGTGACAGCTTCACAGTGATGATCTTGTATATTCTGAGCAATTTGGCAAATGTCAGGAAAAAAAGGTTTGAATGCTGTATTCCAATGCTAAGTCATAAGGGTGCTTCCACTTCTTGGAAGAGTCCAGTCCCCCTCCTGGATTGATTGACGTTCACAAGCCACCTCCAGCAACATCTGGCACATGCGCAGTGTGCAGATGATGTTGAAACTAGTGCACCTGCTCCATTGAGCATGCACCCCCCAAAAGTGTCTGCATGAAGATGTGACTCAGCCTGCAGAACGTCAATCAAGCCAGGAGAAAGACCGGTCAGCATAACTCTTCCAAGGAGCATCTCCGCCCCATGACTGCTCATGAATCACTTACTGCTTAGAATCTACTTCAATACGTGACATGTTACAAAATTCTGTGGTGTGAACATGACCTTGGAGCAAGACAAACAAATGGTTCAGTATAGAGGCAAAGACATAATTCATGGTTGAATAGTGTTGAGCGCGAATATTCGAATTAAGAATATTTATCGCGAATATTGCAACTTCGAGAATTCGCGAATATTTCAAATATAATGCTATATAATCGTTTTTTAGAATATTCGTAATTTTTTTCCATCTGAAGTCAGGATTCCAATGAATCATTGGCCCACAAACAAGAAGCAGGGAGGAATCATGTTTTCAGATGGAAAAAAATGACCAATATTCTAAAAATGAATATATAGCACTATATTCTATAGTGCTATATATTCTTTTTTTTTGAATATTTGTCATTTTTTTCCATCTGAAGTGATGATTCCTCCCGGCTTAAGTTGCTTGTGGGCCAATGACTGCTCACTTTAGATGGAAAAAAATGACAAATATTCTAAAAAGGAATATATAACACTATATTCTATAGTGCTATATTCGTTTTTGACCCACTTTGCGATTTTTACATTGCAGATTTCAGAATCACGAAAATAATCTTACGTGATTTTTACATTGCAGATTTAATCTCGAATACGATTATTCGTGAATATATGAAGAGTATTCTACCACTTATTCGCGAAGTATCGCAAATTCAAATATTGCCCCTGCCACTCATCACTATGGTTGAACAGTATGGGGTAGATTTATGAAAACAGTCTAAAAGGAAACTGTCTCTGTTGCCCATATCCACCAATCACTGCACAGCTTTCATTTCCAAGAGCCGAATATAAAAAATAAAAGTTGTGTTGTAAATTGGTTGCTATGGGCAACAGAGACAATTTTCTTGTAGAGAGTTTGATACATCTTCCCAAGTTCTTGTAGGATGGAAGGGGTTATGTACCATACACACTGAGTATGGGTCACATGGAATGTCGACAAGATAGTTGCATAGTACTAGGAACTAAAATAACAGACAACATGAAAAGAGAAGCCAAGGTATGAAGTATTCTGATATCATTAAGAGTCAGAGCAGCTGGATCCCTTTACTCCCAATGTCGAGAATTTGTCCTGACATAGATTACAATGAAGCCCGTACACCCAGCCACATCTATCTCTTACAGGGGTTATGCCATGAAAAATATTCTACATTTTTCAAATTTGCACCTGGATCTAAATACATTTGTAACTGAATGTAATTAAAAATGTAGTATAGTCACTGAACTATTCAATGAAATGGGTCTGTATAGCGCCACCTGCTGTTTTTAGTTATTTCTCACATTAATCATGGCATAACCCCCATAAACATAGGTTTGTATAGGACTCTAATGTGTTCCATGCAATACTATTGCTGTATGATGAACGTGAGGACAAGGACTGGACTAAACATCAAATACACAAGAAACTCCATCAAAACAGATATGGAAATAATGAACGGTAAGGCAACCAATAGCTTTAAAAACCAACCCAACAATGAAATGAGCTTTCCTGCAATATCTGACAGATAAAATGTCAATTAGACACTTAAGAAATGATAATTTGGCGAGAATCTAGAAGAGGTATTAATGAAATTTGGATCCTTTCCTCATTAATACCTTGGGTTAGTTTGGAACCATCAGGAAGGTGTCTCTGGTTGAGGGGACAGCTTGATGCTTTGGAAACATGCACGTGTGATTGCAGGTCCATTACCTAGAGATCACTGGAGTTCTACCCAACCTGGTAAAAGCACATCTTACCCTATGAGACAGATTTTCCCCCCTTTTTAATCAAGATACTACACTTTATCACTCTACTGAAAATGGTCACCAGGAGTGTTTGTGAATTTTAGGAGTGTCAAAGCTGTCAGAGCGACACATTTTACTATCATGACGTGTCATACAGAGGTTACATGAGTTATACAATTAGTAATACTTTATTATTCTATTATACATATAATCCTGCCTGTAAACATGGTGTCTTTTCCCAACTGATGCAAAAATAATTAAAGGGGTTGTCCAGGTTCAGAGTTGAACCCAGACATAACCTCATCTTCACTCATTTAGCATGTCTGAGTGGAGCATCTAAGCATTTCTTACTCCGATGTTCCCCCTTGCCCTGTATCTCTCATGACAAGGTCTGTTTTGTTTACATCCTCACTATTCTATTATTTCCGCCTAGCAGTGATCTTGGCGATGTCACCGGCACAAATGGACAGTCTATAGCGCTGCCCTAGGCTCTAAAACAGCCTAGGGCAGTGCAATAAGACCGCCCATTTCTGCCAGTGATGTCACCGGATTCACCGCTAGGTGGAAGTCTCCACATAACATACTCATGTGAAGCCCGATACGTCACCAGTAGTAAAGAAAAAGCGCAGGACAAGGGGGAAATGCTTCGATGCTCCACTCATATATGCTAAATGAGTGAAGATGAGGCTATGTCCGGGTTCAGAGCTGAACCTGGACAACCCCTTTAAACATTCAGCACTAAGCAAGCTACTCATCTGTACTGATTTAAAACGAATTCTTGAAATTTTTGATCACCCCTTCAAGGTTTATATAATCCCATGAACTAGAAGGTTAAAGGAGTTTTCCGGGATTTTAATATTGATGGCGTACCCGCCAACCAGAAGTGGCAGAGACATGTCATAGGAACCAGGATGACCAGAGGAAAGAGTGGTTTTTTTTGTTTGTTTTTTCACTCGCACACCATACCTGTCTATCCCCAATTTTTTCCGGGCCTGGACAATACCTTTAAATATATGTCCATATTGTGACCTACGGTACCTCTGCTTGATAACCTATTATAATTTTAATGCTGTATGTAAATACAAAATGGACTGTGATAATATTAATTCTAATAATAATAAAATATATAGCATGACCATGAAATGGTGTCAGTAGAAAATGTACACTGCAGCATCGGCGCCACAAATATAAGTAGTGTATTACATCTTGGACACAAACAATATTTTCAGATATTCCTAAAAATATGACTTTTTTATATTGAATATTTAGTTTTATTGATGACATTTGGAAATGTGCATCAGGGTTTCCCCACTGATTGGATTTAAACCGCTTGATCACTTTCCTCTAACCTACTATAGCCTATGTGTAGAGCAAGGTGTAAAGGCAAGGTGTAAAGGCAATTATCTAAAAATTATGGATTCCAAAAAGAAGAAAAGTCAAGTGTACTTACCATCCCCAGGATTTTTCATGAAGTGTGCCGTGACTGTACGCTCATCCTTTCCGTATTCATTCTCTGCGCTTAAAGTATAAATCCCATTGTTCAGATGTGTTGGACTGTCTAGTTGAAGACAGCCGTGATGTTCACTCATGTTGTTGCTTGACTCGTGAATTTTACTCCAAATAAAATCTGTTTCACTTAGCTCCTTTCCATCATGAAACCACTGGAGTTTAGGAATGGGATTACCCCTCACACTGAAAGGAATACACCAGTGATGGTCCAAAGTTGGGTAGTCTATTAGCGTGATGTTTGGTGGAACTATAAAAAGCAAATGCAAGAGTTAACATCAAATATAGTATAAGTAATGGGTAAAACAAAAACATTTTAAAGGTGTTTTCTGGCATTTCAAAATTGATGGCCTATCCTCAGGATAGATCATCAATATCTGATCGGTGGGGTCTGACTACCGGCACCCTCAACAATCAACTGTTTGAAGAGGCTTTGGCATTCACTGGTCCCATCACCTATTTGCTGCTTAGTCCCATTCAAGTGATTAAGCCTGGGCTGCAATACCAAACACAGCCACTATTCAATGTACAGCGCTGTGCTTGGTATGCTGCGTGGAGACTGCAGCACTCACTGAAGCACTGCAGCCTCTATAATCAGCTGATCACCAGAGGTGCCAGAAGTTGAACCCCCACCGATCCCACAAGGGACTGCAAATGGCTGAGACTGAGTAGATCCTGTAACAGACAGTTAAATGGGTTGGCCACTTTCTGCTTACTGTTGATTAATGTGTTTGTAAGATGACTTTATAGCACTAACTAATATAGCCTTCGCTGATTTTTTTGTACCGTTGTTTATATTTCATAAAGTATACCCCTTTTTGGCCAAGTCTTTTGTGCTGTCTGCATGGAGGTCCTGTCCATAAAATGGCTGCTGCTGATTATGGTCCAGTGACCAGGCAAATCACTCAGTCTCCTCCAATCCAATCCACTACACCTGCCATCTGCACTGTTGGGAGCTTAGTGCAAGTGCAGTGTATTGTAATATAGCAGTCTAAGTGATATTTCTGGTCACATTACCCTCCATCAGCGGCCATCTTATGGACAGGACCTCTATGCAGACAGCACAGAACATATGCCCAACAAGGGACATGGTTTAGGAAATATAGCAAACGGCACAGAATATCAACAAAGACTATATTAGAAGTGCCATAGTAGTCATCTTACATACACATTGGTCAAGAGTAGCCAGAAAGTGGCCACTCCCTTTAATACTAGGGTAAGCAGCCAAATCACTAATTTAATGCTTTCTTACAGTCAGGTCCATAAATATTGGGACATCGACACAATTCTAGAATTTTTGGCTCTATACACCACCACAATGGATTTGAAATGAAACAAACTAGATGTGCTTTAACTGCAGACTGTCAGCTTTAATTTGAGGGTATTTACATCCAAATCAGGTGAACGGTGTAGGAATAACAACAGTTTGCATATGTGCCTCCCACTTGTTAAGGGACCAAAAGTAATGGGACAATAATAATAATCATAAATCAAACTTTCACTTTTTAATACTTGGTTACAAATCCTTTGCAGTCAATTACAGCCTGAAGTCTGGAACGCATAGACATCACCAGACACTAGGTTTCATCCCTGGTGATGCTCTGCCAGGCCTCTACTGTAACTGTCTTCACTTCCTGCTTGTTCTTGGTGCATTTTCCCTTCAGTTTTGTCTTCAGCAAGTGAAATGCATGCTCAATCGGATTCAGGTCAGGTGATTGATTTGGCCATTGCATAACATTCCACTTCTTTCCCTTAAAAAACTCTTTGGTTGCTTATGCAGTATGCTTTGGGTCATTGTCCATCTGCACTGTGAAACGCCGTCCAATGAGTTCTAAAGCATTTGGCTGAATATGAGCAGATAATATTGGCCGAAACACTTAAGAATTCATCCTGCTACTTTTGCCAGCAGTCACATCATCAATAAATTCAAGAGAACCAGTTCCATTGGCAGCCAAACATGCCCACGTCATGACATTACCACCACCATGCTTCTCTTCCCATCAGTCTGGTACAAGTTGATCTTGGTCTCATCTGTCCATAGGATGTTGTTCCAGAACTGTGAAGGCTTTTTTAGATGTCGTTTGGCAAACTCTAATCTGGTCTTCCTGTTTTTGAGGCTCACCAATGGTTTACATCTTGTGGTGAACCCTCTGTATTCACTCTGGTGAAGTCTTCTCTTGATTGTTGACTTTGACACACATACACTTACCTCCTGGAGAGTGTTCTTGATCTGGCCAACTGTTGTGAAGGGTGTTTTCTTCACCAGGGAAAGAATTCTTCGGTCATCCACCACAGTTGTTTTCCGTGGTCTTCCGGGTCTTTTGGTGTTGCTGAGGTCACCGGTGCGTTCCTTCTTTTTAAGAATGTTCCAAACTGTTGTTTTGGCCACGCCTAATGTTTTTGCTATCTCTCTGAAGGGTTTGTTTCGTTTTTTCAGCCTAGTGATGACTTGCTTCACTGATAGTGACAGCTCTTTGGATCTCATCTTGAGAGTTGACAGCAACAGATTCCAAATGCAAATAGCACACTTGAAATGAACTCTGGACCTTTTATCTGCTCATTGTAATTGGGATAATGATGGAATAACACACACCAGGCCATGGAACAGCTGAGAAGCCAATTGTCCTATTACTTTTGGTTCCTTAACAAGTGGGAGGCACATATGCAAACTTTTGTAATTCCTACACCGTTCACCTGATTTGGATGTAAATACCCTCAAATTAAAGCTGACAGTCTGAAGTTAAACCACATCTTGTTCGTTTCATTTCAAATCCATTGTGGTGGTGTATAGAGCCAAAAATGTTAGAATTGTGTCGATGTCCCAATATTTATGGACCTGACTGTATATGGTTCCAGATTATACAGTATTTGACAATGGCTCATGTTCCAGAAAAGTTGGGGGACCTTTGGCTTAGAGGAACGATGCACAGGATAGAGCAGATAGAAGCCCTAGAAAACTTCTAATATTGGTACATTGTGTAATGTTCATGCAGGAAGGAATATTGTCTCTACATTTTACATAGTAGATCTCCATACAGTCCTTACTTACAATGTACATTGACCTCCACAAAGACTTGCTCTTCTCCCACGACATTTTCAGCTGTACAAACAAGAATTCTTGTGTTGTCCAGTGATGTCACATTCTTCAATGTGAGGTAAGCGCCATGCGTTACATTTTTTATCTGAAGGAGAGATAAAAATAATGTCATTATTTTCCTCAATCTGATATTACAACTAGGGATGCGCGAACTTCATATTTTGAAGATAGAGTTCGGGTTGGGGTGTATGCTGAATTGCGTCATGGATTCCGTTACCACGAACCATAACGCAATTCCATGATGGAAAGCATAACGGAATGCCTTTAGAGGCATAATAGAAGTCTATGGCCTGCATAGTGGATCCGTCCGGTTTACATTATGCAGGAGAGAACTCCAGCATAACGAAAACTGGACGGATACGTTATGCTGGCCATAGAATTTTATTATGACGTAATGAATAACGGAATGCCTCCAAAGGCATTCCGTTATGCTTTCCATCATGGAATTGCGTTATGATCCGTGGTAACGGAATCCATGACGCAATTCAGCATATACCCCAACCCGAACTTCAAAATATGAAGTTTGCGCATCCCTAATTACAACCCTTGTTTCTTTTTGCTGGTGCTTACCAAAGTGTTGGACTTAATCTGTGACATATCCCAGGAGACATTGGGGTTAGGTAGTCCAGAGGCTTCACAGTACACAGTGGTACTGTTCCCTTCCAGGACTGTAAGTTCTTGAGTGCTTGTATTAACTATGGGCAACACTGTGGATGACAAAACAGGACTATGTTCAACACCAAGGCTAGGAATAATAAATGACAGTAATCAACAATCCAATTAATCCAATCCATACAGTAGTAAGATGACATGTTATATTTCTATAGACGCATCACCGATTCACCACTCAAAAATTGTTAGTTGAATATGTTGCTTTACTTTAAAGAGAATTTGCAACCAGACCTCTTCTCCAGTGGAAGGTGAGAATATTACACTACATTAGAAAACAATAGTTCTTCTTTTTCAGCTTTGACCTCCTCGAAAGACATCTGCAGGTCATCTCCTCATCTACAGGAGTTTTATATGGAAGTTATCATCCACGTTATGTGGGAATCACTGAAGACAGCATAAAGTAGTGACAGACCCTGATTTCAGCAGTCTGTCACTTATCTGCTATTGTAAAGTCATTTCCAGGAACTTTATAATGTCGGCAGCCTGTACCGGAGAAAAATCTGAAGAGTCCAGCTCCTTTACGAGTTCCTGCTCTCCTGCCACTGCCTTATCATAGAAGAAAACAGGAGGAGCTGGAGTTCATGAATAAGCAGGACTCTTCTCTCACAGAGTCTGACTCTTCAATGTGCGCTACCAGCAGTAAGGTAAAGGCTGTATTAGACAGAGTTCGTTCCCGGCACAAAACATTTGTTCGTTCATAGGGCAATCGGTGGCCGTTTTAGACTGCGAGAATCGACCAGTCTAGTATACCCGTTAGCACCTCTGAAACTACTTCACAAGAGCAGATAGGTGACTGACCACTGTACTCCGCGAGGCTGCAATTAAATTATGTTACCTTCAGTGAGGGCTGCATAAAGCAAATGACAGGCTCCCTTTAAAGTTGTTTGAAAGCAGACTGCTCTCACTCCCTGTCTGCACAGTGACCTATGTACAATTCACAAAGCATGCCCACAACATTCTCCTATAGAGGCCAATACGTTGTTTTTCTACTGAGGTTTTTAATATTCATGTGGCTAATGTAGAGTGAATCTTTGCTATTCGCAGCTTTGAGCAGAATCTCAATCAGGATGTCTGCCCCCATAATCATGGAAATATAAAATCAAAAGTGAAGACTATACAGTCATAAAATAAGCATAAACTGGGTAAAATTAATTTGCTACACCCTTAATTAGTTTTTTTTTTTAAATGGTAGTACATTCCCTGTAACAAATCCCCGGATTTTACCTATTGGAGGAGCTTTGGATGCGCACCTCTTCAGGGGATTTTCATACTGTCAGGCACCAGACTGTAGGACTCCTCACTGAACTTTCTACTATTACACTTGCTTTGCGAGTATGTATGACTTACAGAGTAAAAAAACAAAACAGTGCTTGTTTAAAAAACTAAAAACTATGGGGGACATGTATTACAACCGGTGATTGCTACGCCAGTCTTAATCTCTTGTGCTGCCGGTGGATGTGCCAAAGTTGTGTTGAGGTGCGACTTTTACATAACTGTGGTGCTTGCTGCAATCGGCCGTGTGACATGCTTTAATCTATGCCAGCTCCCTTGCTGGCGTAGATTAAGATAATTTTTCATGCCAAAAACTGGCGTGGAAAATGATGAATGGGAAAGGCTTGCCGGCACCGCCCCCTTAACCGCCCACGCCATGTCCCCTTTTACCGCCACTTTGCAAAAATGGCATCAGCGGGTAAAAGTCTCCGATTTTGCAACAAAACACCTTTGTGACAAAATCTGCAACATAAATATGCCAAAAAGTGAAATAAAAAGATAATAAATGACCCCCTATATGTTTAGTGTAGCTGAAGGTAGGAAATATCCTATGGGAGAGTGTATCTGCTTTATTGGAAACCCAGGTCTATTCAGCTGAGTAAGAAGGTATCAATTAATTGTCAGCATTGAATTCTACAATATCTTTAAATCATGTGTCTTCCTAACTCCATTATTACATTACACTTAGACTCAATAATGCAGACAGCAATTTCTTCCTGAATTATCACTCTCTGCTTAATTGGGCCCATAAAATGAATTGGGAAACATTAACAGCAGAGAGGAACAAATCATTTCCCATAATTTGTTTTTTCTTTTCCAGCACGTAAAACAGAAGATAACTATATTTCTAGGCTAGGCAAGCTACAAGTCATACATCATATATTCAAATCATTAGTTTGTGTTATGGGGGTACATATTTTGTTGATGGCATAAGTGCTTTACCTATCTATCTATCTATCTATCTATCTATCTCATATCTGTCTGTCCGTTCTTTCATATCTATCTATCTATAATCTATCTATCTATCTATCTATCTATCTATTGTATCTATCTATCTATCTATCTATCTATCTATCTATTGTATCTATCTATCTATCTATCTATTGTATCTATCTATCTCATATCTGTCTGTCTGTCCGTTCTTTCATATCTATCTATCTATCTATCTATCTATCTATCTATCTATCATCTATCTATCTATCTATCTATCTATCTATCTATCTATCTATCTACCTATCTATCTATCTATCTATCTATCTATCTATCTATCTATCTGTCTATCTATCTATCTATCTATCTATCTATTGTATCTATCTATCTATCTATCTATCCACTATCTATCTATCTATCTATTGTATCTATCTATCTCATATCTGTCTGTCTGTCCGTTCTTTCATATCTATCTATCTATCTATCTATCTATCTATCTATCTATCTATCTATCATCTATCTATCTATCTATCTATCTATCTATCTATCTATCTATTTATCTATCTACCTATCTATCTATCTATCTATCTATCTATCTATCTAATAATCTATCTTATCTATCAATCATCAAATCTATATCTATTTAGCTATCTACAATAATAAGAGAAAATAGCAACATTCCTAAAGTTAGCCAGGTGCAAGAGTCCTTAAACGGATTCTGGATGAAAATCCACCGAATGCGATACAAGATATAAGCAAGGCAGCACTCCGGTCTTGGTGAAAAAATATGTGGATCCTTTAATACACCCAATGCTATCTATCTATCGGTCTATGTAAATATCTGATTATCAATCTTATCTAGCAATCTACCAAATCTATTCTATCTATCTATCTATCTATCTATCTATCTATCTATCTACCTATCCTATATCTATCTATCTATTTTATCTATGTATTAGACAAAAGAGGAAGGTCGGGCAGCACAGGTGTATAACAGGTACAAGCGGAGTGCCAGCGGCTGTGGAGGCGATCCCCCTCCAAATAATAGGCTGAAGAAATTCCACGGCGCATCCAAGGCGTAAAATAGTAGAAAACTTTATTCACCAGACCCGCGACGTTTCGATCCGCTTCCACTGCTTGAGAAAGATCCCAGGAAGCGGATCGAAACAGTGCGGGTCTGGTGAATAAAGTTTTCTACTATTTACGCCTTGAATGTGCTGTGGAATTTCTTCAGCTTATCTATGTATTAGCTAGCTATTATCTTTCTATCTATTATCTATATATCTATTATCTACCTATCTATCTATCTATCTATCTATCAATTATCTATCTATCTATCTATCTATCTATCTATCTATCTATCTATCTATCTATCATATCTATCTTATCTATGTATTAGCTATCTATCTATCTATCTTATCTATGTATTAGCTATCTATCTATCTATCTATCTATCTATCTATCTATCTATCTTATCTATGTATTAGCTATCTATCTATCTATCTATCTATCTATCTATCTATCTTATCTATGTATTAGCTAGCTAGCTATAATATCTATCTTATCTATGTATTAGCTAGCTATCATATCTATCTTATCGATGTATTAGCTAGCTATTATCTATCTATCTATCTATCTATCTATCTAACTATCATCTACCTATCTATCTTATCTATGTATTAGCTAGCTATTATCTATCTATCTATCTATCTATCTAACTAACTAACTATCATCTACCTATCTATCTTATCTATGTATTAGCTAGATAGCAAGCTATTATCTATCTTTCATATTATCTTTCCATTTATCTATATGACTGATTATATGATTTATGGCTGGTTATATAAGGATTGTGAGAGTCCTTCTGTCGAATGTTTGGTATTCTAGGTTAACTCAATTCAGTTCAACTAAATGGAGAAAGTCGCAAGATTCGGCACAGCTTCCTCTCTCTTCCAAACTCCAGTCTAGAATATATCCAAAGTTAGGGGTTGAACCAGCCCACTCGTAACCTCCTACAAGATCAGAGCCAGGATTGTTAACCCTGGCTGTGCCATCCATACATCCATACCAATACATAACAGTAAATTACATTACAATGCATTAAAAAACAAACCATTTGCAAATACCCCTTGCTCTGGGGTACTGCACATATAAAAGTTAAGACAGCTCCGTTTTGCTTTCATACGTGCTTTGAACTAATGCCATGACTAAGAACCCTTGGGTTGGAAACATAAAGGTAGCAAGACCAAGTTCTTTAAATTTGGATGCAATATGTTTTATTGATCACTGAATAAGGGTGTACTTTTATGAAAGTGCTGGATCTTCAGAATCTTTAAATATATATTCTAGGAAGTTTCGGATTAGAGCTTATTCACTCTTCCACATTAAAAATCATCAATGTGCAGCAACATAAGGGCAATTTTTAAAATGTCAGTTAGGTCAATATGTTTGCATAGGACATAGAACTACTGACCACTGGAGACCATTGTCTTCGATGACCTCCAGGTCTGTGTTCCATGAGACAGAATAATGCACACTGAGTTTCTTGGTATGGACTATTGGTCCAAGCTTAAAAACAGTGAAGGGAATAGCACCACCACTTATTTCTATGGGTCTGTGTGCTGTCCGAGTGCAGCTCATTGCTCACCTGGATAGCATACAGATGGAAAATACGTCATGTGAATAAGCTTTTATGAAGACACAGAGATACACTGGTGGGATTCTGTCAGCATTATGTATGGTGTTCCAATGGAGACGAAATGCAATAACAACAAGATCGGTGCTGTATGTGGAGGAGAGCTATAAAACTATCAAGTTATAAAAGTATATGACATATCCAACCAGTCAATCGCCAAAGAGTCTGATAATAGTAGTAGTGCTATCGAGATCAAAGCCACATAACCAAAACCAAATAAAATGTGACCTTTATTTCTTATTCAGTAAGATAACTCCATAAAACATGTAATCACACAAGTTACTTGCCAAGTAACCAGTTGGATTACATTTTTGGGTGGTTATCTTACTGAATATGAAATAAAAGCTAAGTTTTATGTGGTTGTGGTTCTGTGACTTAAATAAAAATTATAAAATGTTGCATGGAAGGGGTCAAATGTATGAATTTTCTTCTATAACTAAGGCACCCCAGTAAATTTTACATTCCACCATCTAAATAGGAGTGTTTAATGTAAGAGCAGTCAAACTTTGAAAACATTTGGAAAGGCCTACTAAGCGACATAGCAATGGCAGAATCTAATGTGTAATAATATGGAGGGTTAAAGAGGTTGTCTGGTCTCGGAGGCGACAAAACCTTGAGGTCTTTCTCAGCCCCACAAATGCCACTCACATGTCCCATCCCTGCTCCATTCCTGGTCACTGGGACCAAGATACAGCTAGGTCATATGACCACTGCAGCCAATAACAGGCCTCAGCTATCACAGAGATTTGAATAGTGGAGGTTTGAACAGTGCATCACTGCATTGACGTAGAGAAAAAGGGGGTCAGTCAGCACATCCCAAAGCGCAGGGACACGTTGCTATGGCTGAGAACAACACTGTAAAA
Source organism: Bufo bufo (assembly GCF_905171765.1). Classification (NCBI taxonomy): domain Eukaryota; kingdom Metazoa; phylum Chordata; class Amphibia; order Anura; family Bufonidae; genus Bufo; species Bufo bufo. The sequence continues at coordinate 329,741,275 of NC_053390.1, forward strand.
CAAAACATGCAATGCAACAGCTCTCTGCAAACCAAATAAAGTACAAAATTGCATAATAATTGCAAATGCTATACTTATAAATTAGAGATGCTTGGCAAATCATTTTGTACAAAATTATTTGAGCCCGTCTGCCGCACGTCAAGGCGATCTCTGTAAGACGGGTTCCTAACACTAAATTCTACCTGTTATGTGCCATGACGGCTACCATACAATTCAGGGAGTGTAGGTTCCATATGCATGCTGGGCCTGCTTTAATTTCTGTCATTTCTGGTGCCAAAATGGCCTCCATTATATCCAAGAAATGCAAATACCAACATGCATGCCGGGCCCACTCGCCGGGCCCACAGGCTTTGCAATAATACTGCATTGACGTACCATTCAAACTTCTGTGATAGTCCACAGCGGTCACTTGATCCAACCACTACCTGGTCTCACGGGAACCAGAAGCAGCTGGCAATGGAGCAGTGGCGGGATCCAGGACAGGTGCTTGGTGTTTGGCAGGAGAGGACACCAGGGGTTATAGGCTCCTAGACTAGACAACTCCTATAATCGTAGAGAGTTTCTAATTATTATGAGGAACACATGGAGTTAACCTGATGTTCCAGAGAACTTATCCAACTGCCTTTGTGTGGTCCAGAAGGAATTCTTTTTCCATACGAGGAATAATCATCTAGGTTTTTTTTCGCCTTCCTTACCCATAAGATAACATAGCATGTATTATTGCGCACCCTCACAGTGCTTATTTTGTCAGCCAGGCACTACACATTGCCATATGATGATGTCAGGCTTTGCAATAATACTTTGAGCAGCCATCTTAAACTGATAAAACTGAGACTGCAGAAAATGGATGAGAGAAAGAAGAAAACATTGCAGTAAATGGCTGGCAGCACGCTTCTGACAATGCCGACAAGCTGCAGTAATGCAGGGACGCTGCTCAGGTCCGTCTAAAAGCTGTTTTATCTCCATATTTGAAGCTACCCTGCAGGAGAACATCTGACAGAATTGTAGGGTGTGCAGGGAAGAGAAGGAAATGATCAGGAACATTTCACCACATGACTAGTTTATTCATTTCTGTGTTCTGTTGCTATGGAAACAAGTGAGAACTAGAATTACATTTTCACTAGCGCAGTGCCTCTTCATGTCTGCAGTGGCAGGGGTGGGGAGAAGAAATGGTGAGAATCTCGAGGAGGAACCAAAGACAGGGAAAAGATGATATTTACAATCTCAGGTCAAGCTGCTAACACTGTTTCATCATCATTTTACGCATTTGTCGCTTATGAAAAAGATGGTAAATGCCTTGTTCTGCATTGCAGAAGAACAATAGAAAGCAATAAGTAGGAATCATTAGTTAAAAAGGCATTTTTAGGCTCATGATATTGATAACCTATACTCATTAATATCCAATAGTGTTGAGCACGAATATTCGAAAAGCTAATTTTTATCTCGAATATCGCCACTTTCGAGAACTCGCGAATATTTAGAATATAGTGCTATATATTAGTTTTTTTAGAATATTCGTCATTTTTTTCCATCTGAAGTCATGATTCCTCCCTGCTTAAGTTGCTTGTGGGCCAATGACTCAGGGAGGAATCATGTGTTCAGATGGAAAAAATTACGAATATTCTAAAAACAAATATATAGCACTATATTCTATAGTGCTATATATTCGTTTTTGACCCACGCCTGTATTGATCGCGTAATATTCGCATATTACGCGATCATTACCTTGCTGATTTTCGAGTAAAAAAAAAAAGAATGTAGAATATAACGAATATTCGAATTTGCTAATATTTGACGAATATTCTACAAAATATTCGCAAAATATCACGAATTCGAATATGACCCCTGCCGCTCATCCCTAATATCCAATCAGTGAGGGTCCGACACTCCGCATCCCCACCAATCAGCTGTGTTATGTAGACTCCGGCGCTGGAACTAGCTCTTGAATGGAACAGGAAGGACAGCGCCGTTCAAAGTGTAGTGGCCGTGCTGGGTTACTGCAGCTCAGCTACCACTGAAGTGATGGCTGCTACATTTTGAAATGGAGCTGTGCTTCCTGTTCTATTTAAAGTGCCAGTTCCAGCTCTGGAAGCTGCAAGGAAAAGCTGATGTTTAGACACTCACTCATCAGATATTGACAACCTATCCTGAGGATAGGTCATCAATATCAGGAGCCTGGGATACCTCTTTAAAACTAGGAACATTTCATTTACATTTGGATTCTGCTGCGGATTTTACCACACTTTCTTAGGGCTCATGCACACAAACGTATTTTTCTTCCGTTTCCATTCCGTTTATCTATAAGTATACGGAACCATTAATTTCAATGGGGCTAGAAAAAAACCTAAATGACTCTGTGTGGATTACGTCTCCGTATGTCCGCATGTCCGTTCCGCAAAAAAAAAATAGAACTTGTCCTATTCTTATCCATTTTGTGAAAAAGGATCCGCCCCCAAAAAAACAGACGCAACACGGATGTAATCCGTTTTTTTGCGGATTCGTATTTTGCAAAATACATACAGTCGTGTGCATGAGCCCTTAGGTGTTGTCGTGCAAACAAAAATTACAACTCAAAACTGTGTGTTGCCACACCCTTAGGCTATTTAGAGGTTTTTGTGTTTTTTGCTACCTTTTTAACTGCCATTTTTGCAGCATTTTTTTAATGCAAAAAAAATGTAATTTACAGCATTCTTTTAGTTTTGGGATTCAACAGCAAAAGAAAACTGACTGTTTTCCAAATCTCTTTATTGCACAGTGTTCTGTGATAACTTTTACATGTTCATCATATATCAAAATCCAAATCTTTGCCTCATAAATTAAGGCTGATTTTACACATAAACCATAAGCCTCAGTTACTTTGCAAAGGTTTAGTTTTCATTTTATCATGTGATTCTCATAAAATCCTTACAACTCCCTGCGTAGAGAATTTCACACTGTCTTCATTTTTATTTGTTCACCTGCGAGATAAAATCTATCATATCCTCTTCCAGTGACTGGACTGCGGCCAGATTCTCAACTCCTAACAATATGGGATGTCAGCTCTTGGCGGAAGGAATTACTCTCCAAGTGTGCAGGATTAAGTCAGTCCATATCAGATGTGGACTCATAAAATAAATGAATTCACCATAAGTAAAATATTTGTCAAGATGAAATGGAATAGATTGCATGTTTAGGGGAATGATTAAAATGTGGTTGCAGATGATAAACAATATGATATAGCACTGGACAGTCATACATATATTCGAAGAAACACACACATAAAGTACCTTCCATGGAGTACAGTAGTCCCTACTGCAGATTATAAACCAGTGTTAGCATTTGTTTTCACAGATTGTGTGCCATAATATTTGATGAAGATGGCTAGATTCAAAAGCCCAATGATTAAAAGGGTTGTACAGGTATTTACATTAAAAAAAACCCATCAAGATTGCTTTGAAACTAATAGGAAGTAATGCTCACCTCACTGCTGCTCCTGTCCCAACACTTCCCAGGTCCCCTTCTAGCTTCTACTTTGTGGTCCCTTTTGGCATATGCATATGATGCTGCAGTCAATCACTGGCTACAGCAGTGACCTGCTATGGACAATAATTATCTGCAACAGTCACATGTCAAGAGACAGCAGGAGGTAGAGCCAAGCAGAGGACCTGGAAAGTGTTGGCACAGGAGTAGCAGTGAGGGGAGTATTACTTTTCTAAAACATTTAGTAACTTAGTTTGTAAGGCTGAAAAAAGATATCAGTCCACCCAGTTCAGTCTGTTAAGCTACGTTGATCCAGAGGTAGGCAAAAAAAAAAAAAAAAACAAGAGGTAGAATCCAATTTTCTTCATTTTAGGGGATTCTAAATAGATTTGTAAAAAAATATACTAAATGGCTGGACAACCGGTTTAAACACTGATTGAGAAAAATCATTTATTGTTCAACAAGATGTAAGTTTTCAAATATCCTTTCTATATCCATTCCTCATGTTTTTCAAGTTCTCTGCTTGCAGCCATCCAGGAGGACACTTCATTATATACTTTCAAGGGATAAAAATCTATACTGATTACCTAAGTGCAGTATAGGTATCACAGGCCTGTTTTGTGACAGGCTATACCCCTGTGTGATTCTCAGGACAGATGTATAGCCTCTGGAATTACACAGTTAAGACTCTTATTGAAAGGCTTGTAAGCAGAGGTGTTCAAAACCTTGAAAATTGTGTACACTAAATATATTAGAAAATTGTAGAACTATCGTAATACAAGGAATAGGCTTTGTTTTCTGAAATTGCATTGTGGTGCTTTGGAGCCTTCTGGCAAAGTGCACTACAAATTTCAGTATTCAACAGTTCTTATACAATAAAAATGTCTCACCAAAATAGCTTAAAGCCTCATTCACACCTCAGTGTTTCACGGATGTGTGCTGTACATATTCTCCATGGACAGCACGCGTCCTCATTCATTTTAATTTGTATATTTGCACATGTTGCATTCGTGCTTCACGGATCATTAGGAAGAGATGCTTTGAAAATTATTTTTCAGCTGTTCAGTGTCAGTGAAACACGGATGGCATACGGACAGCAAAAAACGGACACACGGTCCCAAAACAGATCCTTCACAGACAGCTTCATGAATGCATCACTGACCACCTTCTCACGGATTAGAGCATGGACATGGACGTGTGAATGAGGCTTTAGTGGTTAAGCCCATACCATAGTATATTATTGGCACAACTAGGTATACCTACAGTGGGGCAAAAAAGTATTTAGTCAGCCACCAATTGTGCAAGTTCTCCCACTTAAAAAGATGAGAGAGGCCTGTAATTTTCATCATAGGTACACTGGGGGGGAAATAATACAGAATGGGGGGAAATAATACAGGAAATCACATTGTAGGATTTCTAATGAATTAATTGGTAAATTCCTCGGTAAAATAAGTATTTGGTCACCTACAAACAAGCAAGATTTCTGGCTCTCACAGACCTGTAACTTCTTTTTTACACTCGTTTCCTGTATTAATGGCACCTGTTTGAACTTGTTATCAGTATAAAAGACACTGTCCACAACCTCAAACAGTCACACTCCAAACTCCACTATGGCCAAGACCAAAGAGCTGTCGAAGGACAACAGAAACAAAATGGTAGACCTGCACCAGGCTGGGAAGACTGAAACTGCAATGGGCAAGCAGCTTGGTGTGAAGAAATAAACTGTGTGTCACAACTAGACAGCTGAGAAGCTCTGACAGGAGCTTTCCAGATCCTCCTCCTTGAGTTTCTTTGTTTTGGTTAAGTTCCTCATCTCGTTAGTCTATCTCAGCTGTCATGCAGTTGGACTGATTGCTTCCCTTTAAGTTCCTCCCCATGATGCATTAGGTTGCGGCTTATACAACTTCCTGGAGTGTGTGTGCATGCTGTTTCTATTCCCCAGTCCTCTGCAAGTGTTGTTCCTTTATTTGTGATTTTCTGTCTGCTGGATTTTCAGGTGACCCTGACTCCCTCCGTGTCTTGTGTAGGGAGCCGGTGGTCGTGTCCCCTCACTATTGTAGGGTCTTCAGGTATTAGATAGCCGAGGTACGTGGATATGCGCCCATCCACCTTTGGGGTGTTCGCATAGGCTGAGCAATTAGGGAGAGTGGCAGGTCTCATGTAGGGGTCTCCCTTTTGTTCCTTAGTTGTGGATCCAGTGAGTCATTAATTGTATTGCATTGTCTTGTTTCCTGTACACCATCCGTGACATTATAAGCCGCCAAAACCGTCTCAAGCATGGATCTGGTTTCACTTTTAACTGAGCGCTTCCAGGGTCTTTCATTGGAGGTAGCTGATCTCCGTAAGACTTTTTCTCAGTTTCAAGTGACCGGTTCAGCTTGCGTTCATGGAGTTTGTTCTGAGCCTAAGATCTCGCTCCCAGATACGTTCTCCGGGGGTAGTGAGTATTTTGTGCGTTTTATAGAGGCTTGCAAACTCCATTTTCGCCTTCTTCCCCATTCCTCTGTTGATGAAGAACGGAGGGTGGGGATCATTATATCGCTGCTCAGGGGTAAAGCTCAATCCTGGGCCTTTTCGCTGCCGGAGGGGGCCCCTCCGTTCAGTGGATGAATTATTTTTAGCCCTGGGTCAGATATATGATGATCCGGATCGTATTGCTCTGGCTGAGTCTAGAGTACGTCTGTTATGCCAGGGTAAACAATCCGCAGAGATATACTGCTCAGAATTTCGGAGATGGGCAGCTGATACTGGTTGGAATGATGCTGCACTCCGAAGTCAATTTTGCCATGGTCTTTCAGAGGGATTGAAAGATGCATTTGCCTTTCATGAGAGACCTACCTCCTTGGATTCTGCTATGTCTCAGGCCGTTCGTATTGACAGGCGTCTTAGAGAGAGAGGAGAGATCTCTCCTTCCTGTCATACTCAGTCCCGGGACAGTGCAGCGGTCTCTTTCTGTGCGCAGGGGTCTCAGTCGCTGTCAGCCCCTTCTGAGCAGGAGCCCATGCAGCTGGGGTTGATTGCCTCTGACAATAGAAGATTCAGCCCGCATGGGAGGGTTTGTTTTTGTTGTGGAGGTATAAATCATTTGGCAAATGTTTGTCCCTCTAGGAGATTCAGGCAGTCTTCTGGGAGTAATAAAGAAACAAAAAGGAAAAAATCTTTTAAAAATGTTCCGTCTGTTACTATTGGCAGGGTTGAGGCGGAAATTGAAGGTTTTCCGTTTGCTTGTAGTTCCCGTTTTATCCTGCCTGCTAGGGTGGCGCTAGAGAGCAAGAGCATTTTTTGAGAGATTTTTGTGGATAGTGGAGCAGCTGTCAATCTCATTGATAATCAATTTGCAATAACTCATGGTTTCCAGGTATGCACTTTGGGAAAGGATATTCCTGTTTTTGCTATTGATTCCGCTCCACTTTCTCAGAAATCATTAAAGGGCATAGTTCACAATATTCGTTTAATTGTGAGTGATGCTCATGTTGAGGATGTGTCATGTTTCGTCCTTAGCGGTTTGCCTACTCCTCTAGTGTTAGGGCTACCCTGGCTCACTAAACATAACCCCACCATTGATTGGCAAGCGAGGCAAATAAATGGTTGGAGTGACTTTTGCAGAGAGAATTGCCTCATGACATCTGTTTCTGAGGTTTCTACTAAGACTGTACCACCTTTCCTCTCTGAATTTTCGGATGTCTTCTCTGAGAGTGGAGTTCAGGATTTGCCCCCGCACAGGGAGTACGATTGCCCTATTAATCTCATCCCAGGCGCCAAACTGCCTAAATCTCGTTTATACAATCTTTCCCAACCTGAGAGGGTCGCTATGCGTGTTTATATCTATGAGAGTCTGAGAAAAGGACACATACGACCCTCGAAGTCACCTGTTGCCGCTGGTTTTTTCTTTGTTAAGAAAAAAGATGGTTCTTTAAGACCTTGTCTGGATTTCAGGGAGCTGAACAGTATCACTATTCGTGACCCTTATCCGCTTCCTCTGATCCCGGACCTGTTTAACCAGGTTGTTGGGGCTAAAGTCTTTTCCAAATTAGACCTAAGAGGGGCATACAACCTGGTCAGGGTCAGAGAAGGAGACGAATGGAAGACGGCTTTTAATACCCCTGAGGGCCATTTTGAGAATTTGGTTATGCCTTTTGGTTTGATGAATGCCCCAGCCGTTTTTCAGCATTTCGTGAACAGCATTTTTTATCATTTAATGGGAAAATTTGTATTAGTGTATTTGGATGACATTTAGATTTTTTCTCCTTATTTCAAGACTCATAAGGAACACTTACGTCAGGTCTTGCTCATCCTGCGGGAGAATAAATTATACGCGAAACTGGAAAAATGTGTGTTTGCGGTTCCAGAAATTCAATTTCTGGGGTTTCTTCTCTCCGCTTCTGGTTTTCGCATGGACCCCGAGAAGGTCCGCGCTGTGCTTGAGTGGGAGCTTCCTGAGAATCAGAAGGCGCTGATGCGTTTTTTGGGCTTTGCCAATTATTACAGGAAATTTATTTTGAATTATTCCTCTGTTGTTAAACCACTCACTGATATGACCAGAAAGGGGGTAGATTTTTCTTCCTGGTCGGTAGAGGCGCGTAAGGCCTTTTCTAATATCAAGGAGAGTTTTGCTTCCGCTCCTATCCTGGTACAACCTGATATTTCGTTACCCTTCATAGTTGAGGTTGATGCTTCTGAGGTAGGGGTGGGTGCGGTCTTGTCTCAGGGTTCCTCTCCTGCCAAATGGCAACCATGTGCCTTTTTCTCGAAGAAACTCTCCTCCGCAGAGAGAAATTATGATGTGGGAGATAGGGAATTGTTGGCCATCAAGTTGGCTTTTGAGCAATGGCGCCATTGTCTAGAGGGAGCCAGACACCCTATTACCGTGTTTACTGACCATAAAAATCTGGCCTACTTGGAGTCAGCCAAGCGTCTGAACCCGAGACAGGCCAGATGGTCTTTGTTCTTTTCAAGGTTTAATTTTGTTGTCACGTTTCGCCCTGGGGTTAAGAATGTGAAGGCAGATGCCCTGTCACGTTGTTTTCCGGGAGGTGGGAATTTTGAAGACCCGGGTCCCATTTTGGCTGAAGGTGTGGTGGTCTCTGCTCTTTTTCCTGAATTGGAGGCAGAGGTGCAGGCAGCCCAGTCAGAGGCTCCTGATCTTTGTCCTCCTGGGAGGTTGTTTGTGCCTCTCTCTTTGAGACACAAGATTTTTAAGGAACACCACGATACGGTCCTTGCTGGGCACCCGGGGGCAAGAGCCACACTGGATCTCATCGCTCGGAGATTCTGGTGGCCTGCGCTTCGTAAGTCGGTTGAGGGTTTTGTGGCAGCTTGCGAGACTTGCGCTCGTGCCAAAGTCCCTCATTCACGGCCATCAGGTCCTCTCCTTCCCTTACCCATTCCTTCCCGTCCTTGGACACATCTGTCCATGGACTTCATAACGGACTTGCCTCGTTCCTCGGGGAGGACTGTGATTCTGGTGGTGGTGGACCGTTTTAGCAAAATGGTGCATTTCATCCCTTTTCCTGGTTTGCCCAATGCTAAGACGCTGGCGCAGGCATTTATTGACCACATTGTCAAATTGCATGGTATTCCTTCAGACATAGTCTCTGATAGGGGCACGCAGTTTGTTTCCAGATTCTGGAAGGCTTTCTGTTCTCGCTTGGGGGTTCGGTTGTCATTCTCTTCTGCTTTCCACCCGCAGTCGAATGGCCAGACAGAGCGCGTCAATCAGAATCTGGAGACATATCTGCGCTGTTTTGTGGCGGAGAATCAGGAGGATTGGTGTTCTTTTTTGCCCCTTGCTGAGTTTGCTTTAAATAACCGTCGTCAGGAGTCCTCTGATAAGTCACCATTTTTTGGTGCATATGGGTTTCATCCGCAGTTTGGGACTTTCTCGGGAGAGGGGTCTTCTGGTTTACCTGATGAGGACAGATTCTTCTCGTCTTTGTCATCTATTTGGCAAAAGATTCAGGATAATCTAAAGAGCATGAGTGAGAGATATAAGCGTGTGGCAGATAAGAGACGTGTGCCTGGTCCGGACCTGAATGTTGGTGATCTGGTGTGGTTGTCTACCAAGAATATCAAATTGAAGGTTCCCTCCTGGAAGTTGGGTCCTAGGTTTACTGGGCCTTACAAGATCCTGTCTGTCATCAATCCTGTTGCCTACCGTCTTGATCTTCCTCAGACTTGGAAGATCCATAATGTTTTTCATAAGTCCTTATTGAAACCTTATGTTCAACCTATTGTACCCTCGCCTTTGCCTCCTCCTCCGATTATGGTTGATGGAAATCTTGAATTTCAGGTCTCTAGGATTGTGGATTCTCGTCTTGTCCGCGGTTCCCTCCAGTACCTCGTTCATTGGGAGGGTTATGGTCCTGAGGAGAGGATGTGGGTCCCAGTGACGGACATTAAGGCCACTTGTCTCATCAGGGCTTTCCATAGGTCCCATCCTGAGAAGGTGGGCCCTGAGTGTCCGGAGTCCACTCGTAGAGGGAGGGGTACTGTCACAACTAGACAGCTGAGAAGCTCTGACAGGAGCTTTCCAGATCCTCCTCCTTGAGTTTCTTTGTTTTGGTTAAGTTCCTCATCTCGTTAGTCTATCTCAGCTGTCATGCAGTTGGACTGATTGCTTCCCTTTAAGTTCCTCCCCATGATGCATTAGGTTGCGGCTTATACAACTTCCTGGAGTGTGTGTGCATGCTGTTTCTATTCCCCAGTCCTCTGCAAGATAAGTGCTGTTCCTTTATTTGTGATTTTCTGTCTGCTGGATTTTCAGGTGACCCTGACTCCCTCCGTGTCTTGTGTAGGGAGCCGGTGGTCGTGTCCCCTCACTATTGTAGGGTTTTCAGGTATTAGATAGCCGAGGTACGTGGATATGCGCCCATCCACCTTTGGGGTGTTCGCATAGGCTAAGCAATTAGGGAGAGTGGCAGGTCTCATGTAGGGGTCTCCCTTTTGTTCCTTAGTTGTGGATCCAGTGAGTCATTAATTGTATTGCATTGTCTTGTTTCCTGTACACCATCCGTGACACTGTGGGAGCAATTATTAGAAAATGGAAGACATACAAGACCACTGATAATCTCCCTTGATCTGGGGCTCCACGCAAGATCTCACCCCGTGGGGTCAAAATGATCACAAGAACAGTGAGCAAAAATCCCAGAACCACACGGGGGGACCTAGTGAATGACCTGCAGAGAGCTGGGACCAAAGTACCAAAGGTTACCATCACTAACATACTATGCCACCAGGGACTCAAAACCTGCAGTGCCAGACGTGTCCCCCTGCTTAAGCAGTACATGTCCGGGCCCATCTGAAGTTTGCCAGAGAGCATTTGGATGATCCAGAAGAGGATTGGGAGAATGTCATATGGTCAGATGAAACCAAAGTAGAACTTTTTGGTAAAAACTCAACTCGTCGTGTTTGGAGGAGAAAGAATGCTGAGTTGCATCCAAAGAACACCATACCTATTGTAAAGCATGGGGCTGGAAACATCATGCTTTGGGGCTGTTTTTCTGCAAAGGGACCAGGACGACTGATCCGTGTAAAGGAAAGAATGAATGGGGCCATGTATCGTGAGATTTTGAGTGAAAACCTCCTTCCATCAGCAAGGGCATTCAAGATGAAACGTGGCTGGGTCTTTCAGCATGACAATGATCCCAAACACACCGCCCAGGCAATGAAGGAGTGGCTTCGTAGGAAGCATTTCAAGGTCCTGGAGTAGCCTAGCCAGTCTCCAGATCTCAACCCCATAGAAAACCTTTGGAGGGAATTGAAAGTCTGTGTTGCCCAGCGACAGCCCCAAAACATCACTGCTCTAGGGGAGATCTGCATGGAGGAATGAGCCAAAATACCAGCAACAGTGTGTGAAAACCATGTAATGAGTAACAGAAAACGTTTGACCCCTGTCATTGCCAACAAAGGGTATATAACAAAGTATTGAGGTGAACTTTTGTTATTGACCAAATACTTATTTTCCATGATAATTTGCAAATAAATTCTTTAAAAATCAGACAATGTGATTTTCTGGATTTTTCTTTTTCTCATTCTGTCTCTCATAGTTGAGGTATACCTATGATGAAAATTACAGGCCTCTCTCATCTTTTTAAGTGGGAGAACTTGCACAATTGGTGGCTGACTAAATACTTTTTTGCACCACTGTAGCTGCCTGGATTAGTCACATGATCACCAAGATGATGGTACTAGGAGGTCCGATTATTGCTGTGACTGGACAGGCTTATCCTGTAACTGGTACTAATTTGCAGCCCCAGTTACAGTGAAAAAGTTTAGTGTAAAAAAATTTCTGGCTTAGGAGGGACTAAAAGTGAGAAATACATTAATCAAAAAAATACAAAACAAAACAACCTACCCCAAAAACTCCCATACACCCCTCATCACTGTTGTACTGCCAGCCAAGTCCTGATGAACCAAAATTGGACATTTAATAAATCAAAATTTATGGAAGTCCATGACGAACACTAATAAAAATGTAGCACCATAAAAAGCAATTAAAGACAGCACCAGTGGTCCCTCAAGTTTGAAAAAGGTTTGTAATAAGCTAAAACGTTGCTTTTTTTGTATACCTGATGGGAATATAATAAATCTGGAAGATAAGGACATGGTGACATAATCCTACTTGGTCTTATTCAAATACTAATAAAAGTCTACTTTAGGGAAACACTATATTATTACCAGAACAAAATAGCTAAAATGTAAAAAAAATAATAAAAAAATTACAATATTTTTCAAATTATAAGACTAATAATTCTAAAAAAGAACAAATTATGTGTATATAATGATATGAAAAGAAACCAGCTTTATTGCAGCCCCACTACCTAACTTCCCACATCTGACCAGAGGTGCGCTGGGAAGATAGAGGGGAGCGCTCTGCCAGCGATCAGCACTGGCAGCAGATAAACTGCAGTCCCATTAGTCTTAGTTAAAGAGGATCTGTTCCCACTCCTGACATGCCTGTTTTCCCCATGTAATAACAATTCTGGAGCATTTATACTTATGGCTCTGTGTTGTGCCATTCCTGTATTATTTCTACTAGAAGTTATGAATTAATTGCTATTAGCCTTCAGTAAGGGTACAGAGGGGAGGTAACCAGTTGGGGGGGTACCTGCACAGAAAATGGCAGCACTGATTGGATAGTCATCTGTGCAGGTACACACCCCCAACTGGTTACCACCCCTCTGTACCCTCTGTTACATTCATAACTTCTAGTAGAAATAATGAAGGAATGGCACATCATTGTCACGGCTGAGGATGGGGGAAATCCTCAGCCGTGCGATGCCAGATGATGTTATGGCTGCTCGGCCAGGACAACAGGATTAGGGAGCAAGTCACCTCCTAAAGCGTCCCTAACCTGACCCTAACTCCTAGCTGCATGGGCCGACCTTTAAGGTAGGAGGACCCATGCTCCGGAACCTCGGATCCCTAACTCACCCTCCGACCGGTCCCTGGACTAGGAGTCAAGGTAAGACGGCCTGTTCCTACTGGACACGGAGGAACAGGGGTCTCACTGGCCAAGCTGCAGGGAAAAGGGGAACACAAACAGACTTACGGATATGGCAGGTGAACTATCCGAGTTCCACCTACCTGCCACAGCCTTGCTGACTGGATCCCTGTGCAAACAGGAATCCAGATCCATAAGCTGCACTAAACAACACAAGAAAATCCCAACAGACCATCACATAGACATCACACATAAAGATGAACATAAACTTAATGTGACATTATATTTATGAACCACAAGGGTGGCTCTCACTGGCAGTTGGTAAACACAGGAGGTTGCTCCAGCTAAGCATGGCTGAAGCAACCTCCTGAGCCATGTCAAACACCAAGGCTATATAGGCCTAAGTGGCCACACCACACAATCAGACACACCCCGTGACTCAGTGACTCATACACACAGAAAGGGAGTTAACCCTTCCAAAACCAAAGGGAAGGGAAAACACCAACTAAAAGGGGAAGTGTCAAAACAAAAGTCACGCTGTGGCTGTTGCCGCAGGCAACGACATGGGTGGCTACCATGTCCTGGGAGTCAGCCCGAAGGCCGGGACACTGCCACCACATGTACACACTATACAAAACGTTGCTGCGAGCAGCCACAGTGAAGGGAAAGGTCTCAGTGCACACGTAACATAAACACAGTGCACACCATACATACATACACACACACCTAACAAAGCGGTAGCTAGGTGTAACCGCATGAAGATGCCGCAAGCTGCCTAGCACCAGCTCAGGCTGCTATCTGCGACAATCTCCAACCACTTTTTGCCCGCGGCAACCACAAGTGAGGCAACACACAAGCAGCCCTCACCTGTGGTTGAACAACCAAAAACAAACCACAGGCAACCGCATGCGGTTAAGGAGTCACGGTCATGACCATGGCCGTGACAATCATAGAGCCATAAGTATACAAGCTCCAGAATTGTTATTACATGGGGAATGCATGAAGCTATTAAAACAGGCATGTCAGGGGAGGAGACAGGTCCTCTTTAAGTCTATTACACATATAGGGAGGCAGGGGCTGGGACAGGCAGACCAGAGACAGGCTGAGAAGCCTCTGCATCATACAGTCATACTGCATCTTCAACGTTCAGTAGAACGCCAAAGACGGATTTTCCTTAGTAATGCTTAGTTAGAGGTTTGCTAAAGGGAGACTTTACATACAGTTTTCTAATAGAAATGGACACATTTCCCTATTAGAGTACATTACAAAAGTGTATTCACTGCCCCTACAGATTACAAAATGAAATGAGAGTTACACTAATTAACAAAAAATCAAGTAACCATAGCACACACAATTATCAATCTGCATTAAACACTAAAAATAAAATATGCTTAAGATGGTTTGTGTTATCAGCACTTAGAAAATCCATATTGTGCTGGGTGATCATATTTCTCCGAGGTTTGGGCACTTAGGCTCTTAGATCCTTTCTATCAGTCTACATATTACTCTATTTGTAGCAAACATAGACATTGTAAAGGTGGTTCTAACCAGGGACATAAAAGAGTTGATGGACCCCTATATCATAGACTAAAATAAAGCCTCCCTTTGCTGCTGGTTAAAGACGACCTGTCACCTCTCCTTGCATGTCTGTTTTAGTAACCACTTGCAATCCAGGAGCATCTTTTCATATACCTCTATGCCGTGCCATTCCTCTATTATTCCTACTAAAAGTTTCTGAATGAACTGCCAACAGCCTGCAATAGAGTCCAGCTGGGAATAACCAACTGGGGTGGTGTCCCTGCACAGTCTGACACTGGTAAATCAGTGCTGCCAGTGCCAGACTGTGGATAGGAACATCTCCAAATGGTAACACCCAGTTGGACTCTATTGCAGACTGTTGGCAATTCACTCATAAATTACTAATTGTAATAACAGAGCAGTTGCACAATATAGAGGTATACGAAAATATACTCTAGAATTGTTATCTCATGGGGAATGCAAGTCTAACAGACATGTCAGGAAGGGTGACAGGTCCCTCTTTACCCTACTCCAATGCTAACCACATGTTTGGGCATACATTTTTCTATCTTTAGGTTAACAGCCCACACCCTATTTTCCAAACATTGATGCTCAGGTTAGTTTTGCAGCAAAGTGATAAAGGATTTGTCTTTAGCATGTATGTGTGCACTTGTATTCCCCGTGATATAACAAGTCTGGACCATCTTTTATTGGAAATCTGCATTCTAGAAATGTATGACTAAATTAACACTTGGAGCTACCAGCTAGGTGTGTGTCCCTACACAATTTGAGCCTATCCAATCTCAGACTGTGTATAGAGACACAATCGGAGGAAAGATGCTCCAAAACAGTTATTTCATAAGAAATACAAGTATTTGCTAAAACAATCATATCTGGAGCTAACACTGAAAATAAATGATACTGTACATATACCGGTTTCACTTTAGCAATGTAAGTCCTATAATAGATAACCTAATTCAGACTTGGACTAGCAGTACCGTGTTACATTACAGGGGTGGTTATATACTGAGGTAACTTCAGACATTCCTAAGACGTACCTTTCCTCTACATTAATCGTGTTTACAGAGCTTTCCATCTGCACATTGAGACAATCTCGCCACCTCCATTAGAATCTTCTAACGTAGTGATATATCATTGCATCATGTGTTTACCCTGATGTAATGTCACATTGGAAAGTAGTTCCACATGTTGCACGTGACCAGACAACTTCACCAGAGGATGTAATTTAGGGGAAAAGGACTGATGGTTTGAAGGCAGGAGTGGGTTAAGTATCACTACTAGAGATGAGGGAAGTTTTGAAAAATTTGATCTGGTCCTTTAACAAGAAATTCGATTCATTACGAGTTACTTTGTCATGATTCAGTTTCCATTGTATGGAGTGGGTGCAATGACTGGGAATGGCTATCGCACCGCCTGCCACCATTTAAGCCCTCAATTACCACTGATCGAGGCATCTGTGACTCACATTAAGCCGTTCAGGGGTTAATCGAAGATTTTAAAAAATTATATTCACTTCATCCACTTGCACGTGGAGAGGCCGTCCGCTCCAGTCTTGATTGAAGAAAACCCACCAAAGGACCTGCGGCGAGCGTGATGATGTTACCACGTGACCATGCTGGGCGTGCGCAGTGACGTCACCACTTTGGATATTTCAATTCGCTCAACACTAATCACTACAAACTAATGGGGTCATTTATCAGACTGGTGTAAAGTAGAACTGACTTAGTTGCCCATAGCAACCAATCAGATTCCACCTTTCATTTTCCAAAGGAGCTGTCAAAAATAAAAGGTGGAATCTGATTGGTTGCCATGGGCAACACTAAGCCAGTTCTACTTTACACCAGTCTGATAAATGACCCCATAAGTATATTTAAAGTGAACCTGCCAAATGATTTGTGCAGTCCTATCTGAGAGCAGGGCATAAAGTAGCGATGCTGAGCTCATCCGTTCAGAACGGATCCGTTTGTATTATCTTTAACATAGCCAAAACGGATCCGTCTTGAACACCATTGAAAGTCAATGGGGAACGGATCCGTTTTCTATTGTGCCATATTGTGTCAGTGAAAACAGATCCGTCGCTATTGACTTACATTGTGTGTCAGGACGAATCCGTTTGCCTCCGCATCGTCAGGCGGACACCAAAACGATGCAAGCAGCGTTTTAGTGTCCGCCTCTAGAGGCAGAATGGAGCCAAACTGAGGCATTCTGAGCGGATCCTTTTCCATTCAGAATGTATTAGGGCAAAACTGATCCGTTTTGGACCGCTTGTGAGAGCCCTGAACGGATCTCGGAAACGGAAATCCAAAACTCCAGTGTGAAAGTAGGCTTTTATGATCTAGAGCAGGATTTCGGAGTACATAGCAGAGAAATAACTGCTAAGACTCCTAGGAGAGAGAGCGAGAGTCCTGCGTACCCCCTCCCACACACACAGACACACACAGGATGACTGACAGCTTTCCCTATATGTACACAGAAGGTTGTCAATCATCCTATGTGGGCGGAATATTCAGGACTCTCTCTGAAATCAGGCTCTAAATCATATAAAGCTATATATTACAGAGCTCAGCTTTTCTCCCTCTACCCTAATAGGCTCTCATATAGGGCAGCAGAAATCACCAGATTCCTTTTAAGAAAGTCCAACTAAGCTGAATGTCAATTTCATTTTGCTTTCTTCCTATGTAAAATAGCACATTGTTCCTTGCAAAAAATGATTAGCAGCCTAAAACATTATTGTAGAAATACAATATAGGCAAAACTTGGTCACAAAAAAGTGACTCAATACTAACTGCAATATAAATATAAAATATATAACCCATAACCATAAAGCATTATAAAAACAGGTAGAATAAGAGATGTTCACACACAACAATCTATTCCATCATTCTGAATGGTGATGTTTCTGCAGTATTGGGGTCATTTATCAAACTGGTGTAAAGTAGAACTGGCTTAGTTGCCCATAGCAACCAGAGTCCACCTTTTTTTTCTAAATGAGCTGTGAAAAATGAAAGGTGGAATCTGATTGGTTGCTATGGGCAACTAAACCAGTTCTACCTTACACCAGTTTGATAAATGACCTCAGTTGTCCTTAGATTTATGCAAACCCCGTTGAGATGAATGGAACAGTCTGCCAACTGTGACCATACATACCTTAACAAGATTAGGCTAGGTTTTAGCTCTCTGCAAGGCTTTTCGTTGGGTGTCTGAATACCCGAAAGTGCTATTCAAACGTACATTATAACGAGTACATTTACTTTAATGGTTCAAAGGATTCATCTAGAGGCTTTCTGTTTGTTTCTGGCTTTCTTGCTGGACAGAATAGTGTGGTAGACTGGTAGATCTGTTTTCGGGTGTTCAGACTTGTGACCAGGCTCGGACTGGCCCAAAGGGGTATAGGTGATCCCCCCGGTGGGCCCCTGAGTAAGGTGGGCCCCTAGTCTCCTACCTCCTGCACAAGTGGCACATAACACAGTAGACTTACTGCACTACATGTATATGTTCAATGTACAGCACCTCCACCAGCCTGTGGTCATATAAAAAACTTGATAGATTATTAAATAAACTCCCCAGTTTATAATTATAGACACGATTAGAGCTGAAATGACTTCACCAGTGTCCTCTTCTCCCCAGACCTACCTTCTCAGAGTTGCTGCAGGGACCCCCTATATTCAATCATCTGGTGGCATCTTGTGTCTGTGTGAGCAGGTAATACTTGAATGTATCCGTACGGTGGGCCTCCAAAATAAATTTTACTGCTGGGCCCTAGGCACCCCAGTCCGACACTGCTTGTTTGACCCCAAGGGAAAGCTGTCCAGAGAACTAAAACACAATGTGAACCCAGACTTAGGGTATGTCCACGCGGTCAGGTTTCCTGAAGCAGTACTGGAAGCCAAAACCAGGAGTGAATTAAAAAAACAGCAGACATCTTATCTATCCTTTAAAATGTCTCTCCTTTTATGATCACCTCCTGATTTTGGCTTCTAAAACTGCTTCAGGAAATCTGACCGTGTGGCCCAAATGATGTAGTCAAACTGGACCAATTGCTCATTTTGCCAACAGGTAAATATAGAATCGCTAACACCATCTTACCACAGTTGGGGATCTGCATGGTACTTAGAGGAATCCTCTTGATAAATTCATTATATTCAGTATAGCAAAATAAGTTGTGCTTGTCTATGATGCTCGTCTCCGGAAATACTTTAATCCACATGATTTGACATGAACACTGGAATGGATTGTTACCTAGAATTCTGGGAGAAAAGACAGCTTTACATCAGCACTTCTTGAAAATTCATTTTGCTGCAATTATCAAGTACAGTATATACAACCTAGATTAATATTCCTAGTTACAAATGGGCAGATCTTACATTGATTAATCTAGAAAGACAGTAAAGGAGCATTTACACTGCGCTGACTGAGAAGGAAATTATTGGCAAGGAACCCTTACTTCCCGATGATTGCCTGCTCATCAGTGGTGGTAAGAAACAAATTTAAATGCAGCAATCACCTCCACTATACGGAGGATGAGGGATCTCTATTGCCATTGCTCATCCTCATACAGATTCATTTTTTTCTGGGCAGCAGACCCCTGTTCACACTTCACAACCATGATTTAATTTGCTGCATAAACGACCATTTCACTCGATGAGCAAGCATTTGCTCGTTCACTTGGTGATTGGCGGCACCTTTACAGGGGCTTATATAGAATTAGGCCCCTTTCACACGGGCGAGTATTCCACGCGGATGCAATGCGTGAGTTGAACGCATTGCACCAGCACTGAATCCTGACCCATTCATTTCTATGGGGCTGTGCACACGAGTGGTGATTTTCACGCATCACTTGTGCATTGCGTGAAAATCGCAGCATGCTCCTCTTTGTGCGTTTTTCACGTAACGCAGGCCCCATAGAAATGAATGGGGTTGCGTGAAAATTGCAAGCATCTGCAAGCAAGTGCGGATGCGGTGCAATTTTCACGCACGGTTGCTAGGTGACGATTGGGATGGGGACCGATCATTATTATTTCCCCTTATAACATGGTTATAAGGGAAAATAATAGCATTCTGAATACATAATGCATAGTACAATAGGGCTGGAGGGGTTAAAAAAAAATAAAAAATGTATTTAACTCACCTTAATCCACTTGTTCGCGCAGCCGGCATCTCTTCTGTCTTTATCTGTGAGCAATAGGACCTTTGATGGCGTCACTACGCTCATCACATGATCCATCACCATGGTGATGGATCATGTGATGGACCATGTGATGGACCATGTGATGAACGCAGTGGCGTCATCAAAGGTCCTTTTCCTCACAGATAAAGACAGAAGAGATGTCGGCTGCGCGAACAAGTGGATTAAGGTGAGTTAAATTATTATTATTTTTTTTTTAACCCCTCCAGCCCTATTGTACTATGCATTCTGTATTCAGAATGCTATTATTTTCCCTTATAACCATGTTATAAGGGGAAATAATACACTCTACACTACATTTAACCCAAACCTGAACTTCTGTAAAGAAGTTCGGGTCTGGGTACCACAGTCGGTTTTTTATCACACGCGTGCAAAACACATTGCACCTGCGCGATAAAAACTGAACATCGGAACGCAATCGAAGTCAAAACTGACTGCAATTGCATTCCTACTCGCGCGGGTTTGCCGCAATGCACCGGGACGCATCCGGACCTAATCCGGACACACCCGTGTGAAAGAGGCCATAGTGTTCCTACAAACATTTGATGTTTAGGCCCGATAATAGCCCAGTTTAAACGTGTCTTTAGACAATCCATCTGGAAGCCATAATGGCAACCATATTATTCGCAATCCAGCTTTTTATGAAAGCCAATATACTGTAAAAGTAAAATACAACTAAATGATGTATGTATAGTATGTACCGTAATAAAATTCTTTTTTAGTTGACAAGTAGACAATAATTACTACTGATAATAAACCTATTTCAATTTCTCAACAAATGGTTACATTTATTTAATATTTTTTAGATTTCGTATTTAAATTTTTTCATTTTTTTAGATGCTATATGTACAAATGACTTAGTGTGTATAGCAATTACTAAACGGTGCAATCTGTATGATATACAATATAATCTGTATAATATATAGTCATTGAATCAGAATGTAATACAATCAGAAAAAAATATCCTATCAATGAATGATCCAATCAGTATATTATACAAAAAGTGTATTATGCAGTACAATTTTTGTATAATCAGGATGCCGTTCAGTCAGTGTAACACATATTCAGAATAACATTTAGTCAGCGTACCAAACAGGCAACATCATGCAATGAGTATTCTGTACAGTCAGTTTATTAAATAATAGGGATACCGTATAGTCAGAATAGCACATAATTAGGATGCTGTACAGTCAGTATAGCACAAAAGCAGGATACCGTATAGTCAGTATATCACATAATCAAGACACCATACAGTCAGTATATCACATAATCAAGACACCATACAGTCGGTATATCACATAATCAGGATACCATACAGTCCACATACAGTAGAACATAATCAGGATACCATACAGTCAGTATAGCACATAATCAAAATACTGTACAGTTAGTATAGCACATAATCAGGATACCATACAGTCAGTATATCACATAATCAGGATACTGTACAGTCAGTATATCACATAATCAGGATACTGTACAGTCAGTATTGCAAATAATCAGGATACCGTACAGTCAGTGTATCACATAATCAGGATACTGTACAGTCAGTATATCACATAATCAGGATACTGTACAGTCAGTGTATCACATAATCAGGATACTGTACAGTCAGTATTGCACATAATCAGGATACTGTACAGTCAGTATAGCACATAATCAGGATTACATTGCACGGCGCACGCGCCGTGCCCCAAATTGGTAAGTAAGTAAGAGGACCGACCAACCATCTTTTTCCATCTCCCGGTTCCTAAAATCTATTTCATACACCGGCCCCTGATAGGGGACGTAACAGGGATTAAACTGATAGGGATAGTACTACTTAACACACCACTCACATAGGGTGGCATTTACAGTTAGTATAGCACATAATCAGGATACCGTACAGTCAGTATATCACATAATCAGGATACTGTACAGTCAGTATATCACATAATCAGGATACTGTACAGTCAGTATTGCAAATAATCAGGATACCGTACAGTCAGTGTATCACATAATCAGGATACTGTACAGTCAGTATAGCACATAATCAGGATAACGTACAGTCAGTATATCACATAATCAGGATAACGTACAGTCGGTATATCACATAATCAGGATACTGTACAGTCGGTATAGCACATAATCAGGATATCGTACAGTCAGTATATCACATAAGCAGGATACTGTACAGTCAGTATATCACATAATCAGGATACTGTACAGTCGGTATATCACATAATCAGGATACTGTACAGTCAGTATAGCACATAAGCAGGATACCGTGCAGTCAGTGTATCACATAATCAGGATACTGTACAGTCAGTATTGCACATAATCAGGATACTATACAGTCAGTATAGCACATAATCAGGATACTGTACAGTCAGTATAGCACATAATCAGGATTACATTGCACGGCGCACACGCCGTGCCCCAAATTGGTGAGTAAGTAAGAGGACCGAACAACCATCTTTTTCCATCTCCCGGTTCCTAAAATCTATTCCATACACCGGCCCCTGATAGGGGACGTAACAGAGATTAAACTGGTAAGAACAGATTTTTTTAATTAAAAAAAAAGAGGACAGCCTCTGCAGAGCTGGGTATTTTTTGGCCGCGTTACTGAACGCTCATGCACAATGGCTGTAGGCTCATGCGTCCTTTTGCGGAGGTGACAAACCTGGTCAGTCAAACCCAAGGCAACATCATTGACCTCATCCTATATGCATTTTTTCTGGAGCGTGCCCTGCGAAGAGTGCTGGATCAGGCCGTAGATGAGCATGAAGAGGAAGAGTTGTGGTCACCATCACCACCAGAAGCAGCCTTGTCGTCGTCGATTGCTGGACCTGCGGCAACGCAGAGAGAGGAGTCTGAAGAAGAGGAGTCAGAGGAGGAAGGTGGCTTTGAGGAGGTGGAAGACCAACCACAGCAGGCGTCCCAGGGGGCTTGTTGTCACCTTTTGGGGACCCTTGGTGTTGTACGTGGCTGGGTGAAGGAAGAGACCTTCAATGACGTCAGTGAGGACAAGGAACAGGACATGGCTAGCTTGGTATCCAACCTTGTGCAAATGGGGAGTTTGCGGTTGTGCAAATGGACTGTTTGCGGTTGTTTGCAGTGCGTTAAGCGGGGAGTTTGGTCTGTCATAGTTTGGTCTGTCAGAGTTTGGTCTGTCACTGTGAAGTGGGCGTAACCCTTACACTACCTGATCGATACAACATCATACCTGATCGTATACACACACTGGATGTTTTAAAGCACGTTATTCCAAACAATTTAGGAATGTTAGGTGATTTATGCCCTTTACGGATTAAAACCCGACTCTGCGTCAACAACGTAATTTTCCATGGGAGTTTTGCCATGGATCCCCCCCCCCCCCGGTATGCCACAGTCCAGGTGTTAGTCCCCTTGAAACAACTTTTCCATCACTATTGTTGCCAGAAAGAGTCCCTGTGGGTTTTAAAATTCGCGAACGTTTGCGGAAATTCGTTTACGGAAAATTTTATGTTCGCGACATCTCTAATCAGGATAATGTACAGTCGGTATAGCACATAATTAGGATACCGTACAGTCAGTATATCACATAAGCAGGATACTGTACAGTCAGTATATCACATAATCAAAATACTGCACAGTTGGTATAGCACATAATCAGGACACTGTACAGTCAGTGTATCACATAATCAGGATACTATACAGTCAGTGTATCACATAATCAGGATACCGTACAGTCAGTGTATCACATAAGCAGGATACCGTACAGTCAGTATATTGCTTAATCAGGATACTGTACAGTCAGTATATCACATAATCAAAATACTGTACAGTTGGTATAGCACATAGGCAGGATACCGTACAGTCAGTATATCACATAATCAGGATACTGTACAGTCGGTATAGCACATAATCAGGATACAGTACAGTCAGTATATCACATAATCAGGATACTGTACAGTCAGTGTATCACATAATCAGGATACTGATTCAGTCAGTATAGCACATAATCAGGATACCGTACAGTCAGTGTATCACATAATCAGGATACTGTACAGTCAGTATATCATATAATCAGTATATCGTACAGTCAGTATATCACATAATCAGGATACTGTACAGTCAGTATAGCACATAATCAGGATACTGTACAGTCAGTATAGCACATAAGCAGGATACCGTACAGTCAGTGTATCACATAATCAGAATACCGTACATCAGTATATCACATAATCAGGATACTGTACAGTCAGTATAGCACATAATCAGGATACCGTACAGTCAGTATAGCACATAAGCAGGATACTGTACAGTCAGTATAGCACATAATCAGGATACCGTACAGTCAGTGTATCACATAATCAGGATACTGTACAGTCAGTATATCATATAATCAGGATACCGTACAGTCAGTATATCACATAATCAGGATACTGTACAGTCAGTATATCACATAATCAGGATACCGTACAGTCAGTATAGCACATAATCAGGATACCGTACAGTCAGTATAGCACATAATCAGGATACTGTACAGTCAGTATAGCACATAATCAGGATACCGTACAGTCAGTATATCACATAATCAGGATACTGTACAGTCAGTATAGCACATAATCAGGATACTGTACAGTCAGTGTATCACATAACCAGGATACCATACAGTCAGTATATCACATAATCAGGATACTGTACAGTCAGTATAGCACATAATCAGGATAACGTACAGTCAGTATAGCACATAATCAGGATAACGTACAGTCGGTATATCACATAATCAGGATACTGTACAGTCGGTATAGCACATAATCAGGATAACGTACAGTCAGTATATCACATAAGCAGGATACTGTACAGTCAGTATATCACATAATCAGGATACTGTACAGTCGGTATATCACATAAGCAGGATACTGTACAGTCAGTATATCACATAATCAGGATAACGTACAGTCGGTATATCACATAAGCAGGATACTGTACAGTCAGTATATCACATAATCAGGATACTGTACAGTCGGTATAGCACATAATCAGGATAACGTACAGTCGGTATATCACATAAGCAGGATACTGTACAGTCAGTATATCACATAATCAGGATACTGTACAGTCGGCATAGCACATAGGCAGGATACCGTACAGTCGGTATAGCACATAATCAGGATACCGTACAGTCAGTATATCATATAATCAGGATACTGTACAGTCAGTATAGCACATAATCAGGATAACGTACAGTCAGTATAGCACATAATCAGGATAACGTACAGTCGGTATATCACATAATCAGGATACTGTACAGTCGGTATAGCACATAATCAGGATAACGTACAGTCAGTATATCACATAAGCAGGATACTGTACAGTCAGTATATCACATAATCAGGATACTGTACAGTCGGTATATCACATAAGCAGGATACTGTACAGTCAGTATATCACATAATCAGGATAACGTACAGTCGGTATATCACATAATCAGGATACTGTACAGTCGGTATAGCACATAATCAGGATAACGTACAGTCGGTATATCACATAAGCAGGATACTGTACAGTCAGTATATCACATAATCAGGATACTGTACAGTCGGCATAGCACATAGGCAGGATACCGTACAGTCGGTATAGCACATAATCAGTATACCGTACAGTCGGTATAGCACATAGGCAGGATACCATAAATTCAGTGTATCACATAATCAGGATACTGTATAGTCGGTATAGCACATAGGCAGGATACCGTACAGTTGGTATAGCACATAATCAGGATACTGTACAGTCAGTATATCACATAATCAGGATACCATACAGTCAGTATATCACATAATCAGGATACTGTACAGTCAGTATAGCACATAATCAGGATAACGTACAGTCAGTATAGCACATAATCAGGATACCATACAGTCAGTATATCACATAATCAGGATACTGTACAGTCAGTATAGCACATAATCAGGATACTGTACAGTCAGTATAGCACATAATCAGGATACCATACAGTCAGTATATCACATAATCAGGATACTGTACAGTCAGTATAGCACATAATCAGGATAACGTACAGTCAGTATAGCACATAATCAGGATAACGTACAGTCGGTATATCACATAATCAGGATACTGTACAGTCGGTATAGCACATAATCAGGATAACGTACAGTCAGTATATCACATAAGCAGGATACTGTACAGTCAGTATATCACATAATCAGGATACTGTACAGTCGGTATATCACATAAGCAGGATACTGTACAGTCAGTATATCACATAATCAGGATACTGTACAGTCGGTATATCACATAAGCAGGATACTGTACAGTCAGTATATCACATAATCAGGATACTGTACAGTCGGTATAGCACATAATCAGGATAACGTACAGTCGGTATATCACATAAGCAGGATACTGTACAGTCAGTATATCACATAATCAGGATACTGTACAGTCGGCATAGCACATAGGCAGGATACCGTACAGTCGGTATAGCACATAATCAGTATACCGTACAGTCGGTACAGCACATAGGCAGGATACCATAAATTCAGTGTATCACATAATCAGGATACTGTATAGTCGGTATAGCACATAGGCAGGATACCGTACAGTTGGTATAGCACATAATTAGTATACCGTACAGTCGGTATAGCACATAATTAGTATACCGTACAGTCGGTATAGCACATAAGCAGGATACCATAAATTCAGTGTATCACATAATCAGGATACTGTATAGTCGGTATAGCACATAGGCAGGATACCGTACAGTTGGTATAGCACATAATCAGTATACCGTACAGTCGGTATAGCACATAGGCAGGATACCGTACAGTCGGTATAGCACATAATCAGTATACCGTACAGTCGGTATAGCACATAGGCAGGATACCGTATTTCCGTAGATTTGCTGCCCTGGTTACTTCTCTGTTAGCTAAACAAGCACTTTGATAGATATGAATGTAATTTATGGCAAACATTGTTACCGGTAAAGTAGCGAGCAGACTGTCAATCAGTAAAAGGAGGTGACGTGGATGGAAACATAAAGCGTAGTTATTGAGCGGCTTCATTCACTAGAATGGATAACGTGGTGGAGTCCTGACAAGTAATGAGTAATCTATATTTGGTTTACTCTTATTCATTTCTCATCCTGTGATGACCCCGCAACTTGCCCTCCATTTAATCTACTTTGTACAGTAGTACTTTAAAGATTAGTTACCATCTTGCTTGGCTGTACAATTTTGCAGAGACATTTTTAAAGGACCCTTAAAAACTGTTTATTATTCCCAAATGAATCACATTAACATTCCTTCAGACAATGTAATTCAATCTTATCAGTGAGAATAACAACTCAAGGCTGCAACATAATCACAGACCACTGATGACAATGATTGGGTGGGGGGGGGGGGGTTGTTAATGACAAAAAGATAAATGTTTTTTTCAAGATCAATTATTTTATATTTTTACATTATTTCTAGCTGAACTTTGCAGACAGTAGCATACAATAATTCCTGTACAAAAAACACTAGTTGTAATAGATAATTATGAATTATGATTTGTATATTTATAAATCACAATAAAGCCTACTTAAAGCATAAAGGGTTAATATAGTCTACTTCTATGATATATCCAAATGCAAGAGTCAATATACGTTTAACCCCTTAAAGGGGTTGGCCTATCTCACACATTGGTGGCATATCACTAGGATATGCCACCAATGTCTGGTATGTGAGTGTTTCACCTACGGGACCCGCACCTATCTCTACAACAGAGCACTAAAGTGAAGGAGAATGGATGCCACCCTCCATTAATTTTATGGAAGTGCTGAAAATAGCCCAGCGTGGTCTATTTCGGAAGTTCCAAAGAAATGAACGGGAAGCGCACTGTATAAGCTCTGCCACTGCTCCATTCACTTTTATGGGCCTGACAGAAATAGTTGTGCCAGTGGTTAGCTATTTTTGGCAGTCCTATAGTAATAAATGGAATCAGCCGCGCATGCGTGATCTGCTCACCTTAAGGCCTCTTGCACACAACTGTATGTATTTTGCGGTCCGCAAAAAACGGATCCGCAAAAAATACGGATAACGTCTGTGTGTTTTCCGTATTTTGCGGAACGTAACAGCTGGCCCCTAAGAGAACAGTACTATTCTCGTCCGTTATGCGGACAATAATAGGACAAGTTCTATCTTTTAGCGGAACGGATATACGGAAATACAGCAACGTAATGCACACGGAGTACCTTTTTTTTTTTTGTGGAACCATTGAAATGAATGGTTCCGCATATGGACCGCAAAAGAAAACTACAAAGACGGAACGGAAACTGAAATAAAATACGTTCGTGTGCAAGAGGCCTAACTTTGTGAGCTCCATTCTAGAGATAAGCGCAGGTCCCAGAGGTGGGACCATCACCTATCACGACATTTGTGGCATATCATAGTGCTATGCCACTAATGTGTGAGATGGGCCAACCCCTTTAATGACCAGTCAAATTTGGGCCCTATTGACCAACCATTTTTTTTGGTTTTTCATTGTAACATTTTAAAGAGCTCTAACTTTTTTATTTTTTCATTGACAGAGCTGTATGAGGGCTTGTTTTTTGCATTCTGGGGTACATATAACATCTTGATGGCTTTTTATTAAATTTTTTGAGAGGGCGAATAAACAATAATTTTTTTTTCTATATTTTTTTTTCTATATTTTTTTTTCTATTTTTTTTTTTTATCACTATGTGGGATAAATAGCATGATATTTATTCTCTGACTTAGGCCTCAGGCACACGACAGTGTTTTTTCACTGTCAGTGATTTGGCTTCAGTGGTCCGTGTCCGATTTTGCTTCAGTTGTGTTTCCTTGTGTCTTCCTTTATTTTTGTCTGACAGGGGGAAAAAAAGGAAGGTTAATGAAAAGTGTAATTTTATTGCACCAAGGTCTTGTAGAAAAAAAACGGACACGGACGCGGACACGGATGATATACCAGTTGTGCATCCGTTTTTTTTGACGGACCCATTGACTTAAATGGGTCTGTCCTCCGTTTTCCACTGACAAGAATAGGACAGGTTATATTTTTTTGACGGACTGGAATCACGGATCACGGACGCGGAGAAAAAACGGAGGACTATCAGTTTTTTTTTCACAGCTCCATAGAAATTAATGGGACCTCCGCTAAACTGTGAAAAATGACGGAACGGACGCGAATGCACACAACGGTCGTGTGCATGAGGCCTCAGTGTGATCCCAGCAATAGCAGATTTGTATTTGTTGATTTAAATTTTATACCTTTTGCCGAATAATAACATGTTTTCCTTTATTTCTGTTTCACCATATTTCAGGTGATCCATAACGTTATAATTTTCTGTGAGTAAAGCTTGTTTTATGCAGAATGAGTGGTGTTATTTTGGGGTACATTTTTTTATCACTTTGAAATCAATCAATCTTTTCGGAGGTGGATGAACAAAAAAACTTTTTTGCATTAATTTTTAGCTGTTCACCATGAGAGATAAAAATAAGATAATTGTAAATTTTGAGCTGGTATGGATGTGGCAATACTGATTATTCGTAGTTTATTTTACATTTAAACTTTATTTTAATTAAAAAATAATTTTGTATAGAAAAACCTGGATTTTTTTTTATTGGATTTACTTTTTTATCAATAACCCTTTATTGAATTTTTCTACAACATATTTATACCCAGTAAGGGACTTGTTATTATAGGATTGCTCAAATAATACACTGCACTACTTACATAGTATAGGGTTATATGCCAGTCATTTCACACTGACAGCCAGCCTATCAGACCATGCCACAGGCTTCCGCAGATAGCAGACCCAGTGACCACTGTTAGGATTTCGTTGCCATGGCAGCCATCAGCACTCCGCAATTGTGTAACGGGAGATTAGAGATGAAAGAGGCAGTCCCATCCTTCTGAAACCACTTAGATACCTCAGCTACTATTGACCACAGCGTCTAAAGGGTTAAATGGCTGGATTTGGGTTCCACCCCTCCTGTTCATTAGAACAGGAGTCTGTGAGTCAATCAACAGCTGAGCTCCCACCCTGGCCAGCACAGGTCTCCCATGCAACACTTAGGCCCCTTTCACACGGGTGAGTTTTCCGCGCGGGTGCCATGCGTGAGGTGAACACATTGCATCCGCACTGAATCCGGACCCATTCATTTCAATGGGGCTGTGCAGATGAGCGGTGATTTTCACGCATCACTTGGGCATTGCGTGAAAATCGCAGCATGTTCTATATCATGCGTTTTTCACACAACGCAGGCCCCATAGAAGTGAATGGGTCTGCATGAAAATCGCAAGCATCCACAAGCAAGTGCAGATGCGGTGCGATTTTCACGCATGGTTGCTAGGAGATGATAGGGATGAGCAACCCCATTAAAGTAAATGCACTGTATTATTTTCCGTTATAACATGGTTGTTCGCGCAGCAGGCATCGTCTTCTTTCTTTCAGGAACTTCAAAAGGACCTTTGATGACATAATCGCGCTCACCACGTGGTGAGCGCAGTGACATCAGCTCAGGTCCTACTGAATGAAGATAGAAGGATTACATCATCAAAGGTCCTTTGGCAGGTCCTTAAACAAGAAGAAAGAAGACGATGCCAACTGCGCGAACAAGAGGATGAGGTGAGTTAATTATCTTTTTTTTTAATCCCTCAAGCCACATTTTAGTAAGCATTCTGTATTAAGAATGCTATTATTTTCCCTTATAACCATGTTATATAGGAAAATAATAAAATCTACAGAACACCTAACCCAAACTTTAATGAAGAAGTCCGGGTTCGGGTCTGGGTACCACATTCCGTTTTTTATCACGCGCGTGCAAAATGCATTGCACCCGCACGATAAAAACTGAGCAACGGAACGCAATCAGAGTCAAAACTGACTGCAATTGTGTGCGCACGCGACGCATCCGGAGCAAATCCGGGACGCCCATGTGAAAGAGGTCTTAGACTAGGCCATCATAAGGTTCCTAGCCTAAGCCTGGTGGTCAGTAAGGGATTAAGGATAGGCGGTGTGCACAACCTGCAATTAACATGCATTGTTTGAGGATTTGTATCATTTAATTTACAGAACATCCCCACAACTTTGAAGATGCTATTTCTTTTAATTTATTGTGAAGCAAACAACAAATAGGACAAAATGACAGAAAAAGTCAATGTGCATAACTATTCACCCCCCTAAAGTCAATACTTTGTAGAGCCACCTTTTGCGGCAATCACAGCTCCAAGTTGCTTTGGATAAGTCTCTATGAGCTTGCCACATCTTACCACTGGGATTTTTGCCAATTCCTCCTTGCAAAACTGGTCCAGCTCCTTCAAGTTGGATGGTTTGCGCTTGTGAACAGCAATCTCTAAGTCTGACCACAGATTTTCTATTGGATTGAGATCTGGGCTTTGACTAGTCCATTCCAACAGATTTACATGTTTCCACTTAAACTACTCAAGTGTTTCTTTAGCAGTGTGTTTGGGGTCATTGTCCTGCTGGAAGGTGAACCTCCGTCCTAGCCTCAAATCACGCACAGAGTGGTACAGGTTTTGCCCTGTATTTACCACCATCCATCTTTCTCTCAACTCTGACCAGTTTCCCAGTCCTGGCTGCTGAAAAGCATCCACACAGCATGATGCTGCCACCACCATGTTTCACTGTGGGGATGGTGTTCTTTGGGTGATGTGATGTGTTGGGTTTGCACCAGACAAAGCGGTTTCTTTGATGGCCGTAAAGGTAAATTTTAGTCTCCTCAGACCAGAGCACCTTCCTCCATATATTTTGGGAGTCTCCCACATGGAGTTCGATTTGCTCAACACTAGTTGCAAACTCACAACGTGCCTTTTTGTTTTTTGATGAAAGTAATGGCTTTCTTCTGGCCACTCTGCCATAAAGTCCAACTCTATGGAGCGTACGGCTTATTGTCGTCCTATGTACAAATACTCCAGTCTCTGCTGTGGTACTCTGCAGTTCCTCCAGGGTTACCTTAGATCTCTGTGCTGCCTCTCTGATTAATGCCCTGCTTGCCCGGTCCGTGAGTTTTGGTGGGCGGCCGTCTCTTGGCAGGTTTGCTGTTGTGCCATGTTCTTTCCATTTGGTTATGATAGATTTGATGGTGCTCCTGGGTATCATCAAAGATTTGGATATTTTTTTATAACCTAACCCTGACTTGTACTTCTCAACAATATTGTCTCTTACTTGTTTGGAGAGTTCCTTGGTCTTCATGGCAGTGTTTGGTTAGTGATGCCTCTTGCTTAGGTGTTACAGCCTCTGGGGTCTTACAAAAAAGGTGTGTATATGTAATGACAGATCATGTGACACTTAGATTGCATACAGGTGGACATCATTTCACTAATTGTGACTTCTGAAGGTAATTGGTTGGACCAGAGCTTTTTATGGGCTTCCTAACAAAGGGGGTGAATACATACGCACATGCCAATTTTCTGTTTTCTATTTCCAAAAAATTGTTTTATTTATATATTTTTCTCATTTCACTTCACCAACTTAGACTATTGTGTTCTGATCCATCAAAAAAAATTCAGATTAACAAAACATTGAACTTAAAGGGAACCTGTCACCAGTTTTATGGTGTCCTAACTAAGGGCAACATAAATAAGTGATTGATTCTCTTAGCACAATGCTGGGTCACTTTCTTTAATTGACCCAGTCAATCTGCCAACATCTTGTATTGAAAAGCTCCAGCTGATAATGATGAGTCATGAATATTCATGAGCTCCTGACTCTCCCCGCCCACCTGCTGCTGAATGACAGTTTGTTTCCATATGAACCAGCAGCAGGTGGGCAGGGGAGTGGCTTGAGCTCTGAATTAAATATACGCTGGACTCAATGACATCACGCCGGACTCCAATCAGCTCATTAGCATGCGGCATGCGGCATCTTTGTGTGTATATTATGAGATAACCATCTGTCACACCAGTAAGTGAATACATCTAAGGCACTTTTTAGTAGTTAATGATTGTATATAATTAGTTAGATTATAATCAAATATCCACATGACAGGTTCCCTTTCAGGCTGTAATGTACCAAAATACGAAAAAAGTCAAGGGGGTGAATACTTTTGCAAGGCACTGTATAAGTAAAGATTCATAAGCTTAGCTTTTAGATGTATCATAGAAGTAAGCTCATCTCTTTGTCTATCCGATGCCTCCACCCTGTGCCAGCCACTGCACTGGTTGCACATAATGTATAGGATTCAATTTAAACGTATTACTCTCACCCAAAAAGCGTTCCACAGTGCTGGACTCCACTATATATCCTCCTCATCTCTGTCTGCCACACTTCCCATGCTCTTTGCTCTGCCAATGATTTACATCCTGATCCGAACCTCTCACTCCCATCTCTAGAGCCTGTATTACACAGGCCGTTTGAGCAAGTGATTGTCGGAAGGGAAGCGTTCCCTCCTGGCAATCCCCTGCTAGCTAGCGGAGAAGACTACTGCTATTAGATGCAGCAATCTCCTCTACCGCATGGGAGGAGGTATCGTTATGTCATCGCTTGCTGTCTACTGGTTTGCCGGCAGCAGATCATAATTAGACAGCACGATTTGCCGCCAGCAAGCGATGATTTTTAAGCATGCTTAAAAATCACAATTGGCCAATGAAGAATTGTTCATTGGCCAACTGGGCAATTATCGCTAATGAGTGTTCATATGAACGTTTGCTAGCGATCATCTGCCGAAAAATCGGGAGGTGTAATACAGCCTTGAGTCTTCTCCAGAGCTGCACCAGTTCTCTGGCATAGCCTACCCCAAGCAATTAGGTTAATTCCCAACACCCACAGTTCTAGGCACTCACAAAAAAACACATCTTTAGAGGGTGGCCTATCACATTCCCTAATCTAAGTCTTCTCAATTCACCCCTCCCCCATCCCCAACCGCATTCTTCAGAACCTGATCCATCATCTAACAGTATCCACCACTCCGCATGCTCTCAGAAGCCCTATGGATACTGGCAGGTGAGTGTCTCATGCAGCTTTATATGTATTCTCCTATTATGTTAAGATGGCTGGACCATGTCACCACTATCTCCTCATAGATTGTAAGCTCCTGCGAGCAGGGCCCTAATTCCTCATGTTTTAATTGTTGACTTGTTTGTGGCTATGTAATGTATGATATTGTTTGTACATGAACCCTCTGATTGTAAAGCGTTGCGGCATATGTTGGCGCTATATAAATAAAGATTATTATCATAATATTTTATAGAATCTATATATTTTATGAATATCTAAAAACTATTATATATTTAGTATCAGTACTCAATAACGGATTCACCAGCAGCACCATTGAAATAGGGTTAACAAGTCGAGCTGAAGGGCAACACTGCCCAGTTCTGGCACTGCACAATAACTTGTTACAGGCCAAAAGAAATACGAATGTCGAAACACTATGACCTAATTTGTCCCAACAGTTCAGAAAGCAGAGGAAATATAATACAGAATGAAAATCAGCATATCTAACAGCCCTGTGTGTTATGGGACACAGAATACCCACTGCATTAGGATAAAGCAATAGATTATTTCACAATGATATCTAAGAGTCTAGAAGACTTTGGCTGTGCAAGGGTAACATTAAAATGCAGCTGCTCTACGGACACATACGGCCCATCCTAGCATGACGCTTCTCAGGAAATGTAGCATGCTGCGATTGTTTAGAGATCACAATGGAAGATGATTCCCACATGTTTGATATGCACGGCCTATAGTCCAGTTTTCTGCCTTTGTCAAAGATGGTCAGGATTCCATGTATAAAAAACGATGTCGCTCAAAAAGGGCCGAAGTTGCCCCCCATCATTGTATCCTTAGGATGCCGCGTTCATAGCTGATCGCGGCATCATACAGCAATTATACAGTAAAAAAAAAGTTTTTTTTTTCAAATCTAAAATCATACTTACGTTGCGAAGAGCTGGCTGCCGCCATCTTGATTGAAGTTCTAGTGTGAAATTGCGCACAGTCCGTGATGACGTGGCAAAGGATTTCGATCTTCAATCAAGATGGCGGCGACCGTCACTTCATGCACAAATGGAGGAGGTAAGTGGGATTTTCCTTATTTTTTACCGCCATTCAGGGAAAATTGATTCACTACCACGAAGCATGAGAAAATTCAGCTTCGCGGCAAATCGAATTTTCCCTGAAATTAGGATTGAAGTCCACTTTATGGAGTTCGATTTGCTCAACACTAGTTGCAATGTAATTGTTTGCCACAGACAAGCACTTTCTATACATAATTTGCTAAGCAATACACTGGCTCAAATATCAGCAAGAAAAAAAACTTACAGGAGTACAAGCATTATGTCAAGTTAAACTACATTGTCTAAAAATGAACCAAATTTATCAGAACCACTGAAATAATTTGGTTTACCTAGTCTGGTTTGAAGCTGTCTAACTTTAAGATACTACTATTAAATCTACCCTGATGTCTCCATTATATCAACATGATGTTAAATCTATATTCCGTAATATTCAGTAATATATATATATATATATATATATATATATATATATATACAGAAATGTTACTAGAGATGTGAAATAAAGCAATGGTGGTAGAGAGATATATAAAATAATTTTATAATGTAATAATTATATCTTACAGGTGAGTCAAGGAGAGGTGACGAAATACTTTTCTATTTAACGTAGTCAGCTTATTTCTGGAGAGGTCTCTGAAATAAAAGATAGTTGACAATTATGCTACAGAAACACAGAACAGATTCTGATAAGACCATTTATATGTACACAGAATTTAGAGAAATACTTATCACAGTTATATACGGCATTTATAGCACAGATAATATTGAAAGCAAACAATAAATTTGCAAATTATAGAATTTGTGATCTCCAGTCATTATTTTCTTGATTGCGAAAATCGGCAATGTAATATGCAGGTATTGCACGCGCAATACAGGTGTGGGTCACTTTTGCTACATTTTTCAAGCTGCTAGAAGTTTCCTGAGACTGGAGAAAACGCACAGTACAGTAATTCCTAACACCCTGCACTGGAATCAGCTACACTATCACTATCTAACCTACACTGACTATCTCCCACTAACTATCTGTATTATATATAAGCTAACTAACTAACTATCTAATGTAATTAAACAGTGGGGTAGGCAACATTCCTATTGGTTGCTAGGGAGGTTGCTAAGCTCAGACAATGACATTGCAGCTTTCTCATTGGCCCACAGACGAGAAGGGAGGTTACTGATGAAAAAAAATCTAGAATATTTGCGATTACGAAGATATAGCACTATAGTCTAAATCTTCGCGAATTCACAAAGTGCCGATATTCGCGATTAGAATATTCTCGATCAACAATACTTGCTACATGTGTACATACAGTACCAGCCTGGCCCCTGTACCTGCTTTACTTGTATAGAAGCTTTTGTGTAAGTAAGAAATCAATTACTTATGCACATGGGAAGGAATAATGCAAGTCACCCGTACATACTAAATGGTAAAACACTCGGTAACACTGACATGGAAAAGGATCTAGGAATTTTAATAAACAGCAAACTAAGCTGCAAAAACCAGTGTCAGGCAGCTGCTGCCAAGGCCAATAAGATAATGGGTTGTATCAAAAGGGGCATAGATGCCCGTGATGAGAACATATTCCTACTACTTTACAAATCGCTAGTCAGACCACACATAGAGTACTGTGTACAGTTCTGGGCTCCTGTAAACAAGGCAGACATAGCAGAGCTGGAGAGGGTCCAGAGGAGGGCAACTAAAGTAATAACTGGAATGGGGCAACTACAGTACCCTGAAAGATTATCAAAATTAGGGTTATTCACGTTAGAAAAAAGACGACTGAGGGGAGATCTAATTACTATGTATAAATATATCAGGGGTCAGTATAGAGATCTATCCCATCATCTATTTATCCCCAGGACTGTGACTGTGACGAGGGGACATCCTCTGCGTTTGGAGGAAAGAAGGTTTGTACACAAACATAGAAAAGGGTTCTTTACGGTAAGAGCAGTGAGACTATGGAACTCTCTGCCTGAGGAGGTGGTGATGGTGAGTACAATAAAGGAATTCAAGAGGGGCCTGGATGTATTTCTGGAGTGTAATAATATTACAGGTTATAGCTACTAGAGAGGGGTCGTTGATCCAGGGAGTTATTCTGATTGCCTGATTGGAGTCGGGAAGGAATTTTTTATTCCCCTAAAGTGAGGAAAATTGGCTTCTACCTCACAGGGTTTTTTTGCCTTCCTCTGGATCAACTTGTAGGATGACAGGCCGAACTGGATGGACAAATGTCTTTTTTCGGCCTTATGTACTATGTTACTATGTTACTTACATGTAAGTAAGTTTGAGGTTCTTGCGGAATGCCTGGTGTGACACAAGCGTCAGTCCCGAGTTCACCACAGTTCTGAAATAAAGCATTCAAATCAGAGGTCCACAAATAACACTGTGTGCTGCCAAGATTAGATAGCCTGAGACTAGATAAGGATATTAGCTCAACTGGGCACGCAGACAAAATACATTTTTCTTTTGTTACCCACAAATTTGCTTGAATATGCATATATATGTACACTCTGCAAAATGAAAAGTATAAATGCAAAGTTCTAGATAGACAAGACACTGAATGTAGAATGCAATAGGAAGGTCATTCTGATTTTTAAGTTGGTTCTATCTATAGTATCTATCTATTAATGTTTCTATCCATCTAGACATATATTATCTATCTATTTATGTATCTATCTATCTATCTATCTATCTATATGTCTGTCTATCCATCCATCCATCTCTATCTATCTATCTATCTATCTATCTATCTATCTATCTATCTATCTATCTATCTATCTAGACATCTATTATCTATCTATCTATGTATCTGTATGTCTGTCTATCTATCCATCCATCTATATCTGTCTATCTATCTATCTATCTATCTATCTATCTATCTATCCAGGGGCATAGCTAAAGGCTCATGGGCCTTGGTGCAAGAGTTCAGTTTGCCCCCCCCCCCCCCCCCTCCCTCAGTGCTTTGCGGCCAGGGAAGGGGAGGCACATAGCCTTCGTGCTTCCTAAAGCACCCCTCCCCCATGCCAAATTCTTGACCTAACCCCTTTCCTCCAGCCAGACATATAACTTGACCATCATGCACCTTCTATAATACCGGTGTCTTCTTATGCAGCACAAGGGTCTTTGAGCCTCCTCAATCTCCAGGACCCAGTAGCAAATGCTACCTCTGCACCCCTATATTTTTATCTATCTATCTATCTTATATATTATCTATCTATTCTCTATCATCTATTTGTCAATCTACCTAATGCTATAGCAGTTACAGTCTACACTACTGTCCAATCATGATTTAGAATGACTATTTCTGTAGCTTACGTTTCACTTCACTAATACATTGATCCAATTACCTGGAAAGCCTCATGTATTGCTTTTCTTTGCTCATAAGCATTATTACTATGTGTGAGTAAATGAGTAACGTAACTGGAATTAACTAATGAGTGCTTATTAGAGAAATAATGAAGGTGTGGCAGAAGGTTGTCCACACACAAGGCCCCGCATACACACAAGATAGCTGACCATTCTCAGTAAAATGGGTTTGGCCAATGTTGTTTAAATGTGTATGGGGGCTTTTATAGAAGGAAGCACACATTTATGGAAAACAAAGCACTATTACCACTACTATAATCAACATATAGGATATTGTGTTGTTCAGAACTGAGCTGCATAACCAGATAAAGCCCACGGACAAGAGTGGCACAATTCCTGAAACAAAGTGACCCTTTACTGCCCCTTTAATCATATAAATCAAATAGAACTGAATGGGTGAATGGGATCTGTTGATCAATCTGTTCCTTTACATACATGAAGATCAGAACAATAGTGTGAATTAATCAAATTATCAAATTTCACTTAATTGGAACAAAAAAAATGGATCTGCATAAGGGAGAAGGAAATACTGAGGTGTTTTATGAACACATTTACAGGCTACATGTTGGAGAAGATCATTAATACACTGTCAACCATAATTAATGAAAACGATCCAACATAAAACAGTCTAATTTCTCCAAAATGTCCAGTGATGACAAATCATAGTCCCAAAGTTCAGCAGGAAGCTGTGAACAAAGGTCCTTTCTATGCCCCACAGGCTCGGCTAGCTACATGTTTAGAGGATAAAACCAATACTTACAATTTTCTGAGCCCGGTATAAATCTTCACATCGTCCGCGTTGATTGAGGCAAATAAACGCTGAGCCGCAATGTAACTAAGAACAAAGAAGAGACACAAGTCAATGGACTGTTTCTATATAAACATACTCATTACCAATTATTAACAGTATCAAAGTAATAACTAGAGCAGAACCAATCACAGGCAGCATGATACAGGGGAAGGGATATATCCACAATCTGGAATGTAATATTACTTTGAAAAGTGCTTGTGTGCTCTGGTGCTCAAGTAGAATGCTTCCCGATGCTCGGGTGCTCTACAGAGCACCCGAGCACAATGGAAGTCAATGGGAGAACCCCAGGCACCCCCTGCTCTGAAGAGGGGAGGGTATCAGGACTCTAGTTCGGCTTATGAGTCCCTGCTCTGACTCCATATATAGCTATGTCCATATACACTCACCTAAAGAATTATTAGGAACACCTGTTCTATTTCTCATTAATGCAATTATCTAGTCAACCAATCACATGGCAGTTGCTTCAATGCATTTAGGGGGGTGGTCCTGGTCAAGACAATCTCCTGAACTCCAAACTGAATGTCAGAATGGGAAAGAAAGGTGATTTAAGCAATTTTGAGCGTGGCATGGTTGTTGGTGCCAGACGGGCCGGTCTGAGTATTTCACAATCTGCTTAGTTACTGGGATTTTCACGCACAACCATTTCTAGGGTTTACAAAGAATGGTGTGAAAAGGGAAAGACATCCAGTATGCGGCAGTCCTGTGGGCAAAAATGCCTTGTGGATGCTAGAGGTCAGAGGAGAATGGGCCGACTGATTCAAGCTGATAGAAGAGCAATGTTGACTGAAATAACCACACGTTACAACCGAGGTATGCAGCAAAGCATTTGTGAAGCCACAACACGCACAACCTTGAGGCGGATGGGCTACAACAGCAGAAGACCCCACCGGGTACCACTCATCTCCACTACAAATAGGAAAAAGAGGCTACAATTTGCACGAGCTCTCCAAAATTGGACTGTTGAAGACTGGAAAAATGTTGCCTGGTCTGATGAGTCTCGATTTCTGTTGAGACATTCAAATGGTAGAGTCCAAATTTGGGGTAAACAGAATGAGAACATGTATCCATCCTCTGATGGCTACTTCCATCAGGATAATGCACCATGTCACAAAGCTCGAATCATTTCAAATTGGTTTCTTGAACATGACAATGAGTTCACTGTACTAAAATGGCCCCCACAGTCACCAGATCTCAACCCAATAGAGCATCTTTGGGATGTGGTGGAACGGGAGCTTCGTGCCCTGGATGTGCATCCCTCAAGTCTCCATCAACTGCAAGATGCTATCCTATCAATATGGGCCAACATTTCTAAAGAATGCTATCAGTACCTTGTTGAATCAATGCCACGTAGAATTAAGGCAGTTCTGAAGGCAAAAGGGGGTCCAACACCGTATTAGTATGGTGTTCCTAATAATTCTTTAGGTGAGTGTATGTAGTCAGTGCTTGGGGACACCCAGTGTATTTAAAATCTAATTTAAGCCTCTATTTCTGAAAAGTTTCTGGCGGGATTCGAACTCATAATCTACTACATTACAGCCAAGAATCTTAACCACTACACTACTACCTGTAAGTATTCCTATACAGCAGAAGTCTCATATTTTATTTTTATATTTATTTTTTTAAGAAACTGGCCATGCAGCTCTATAGTGTAGTGGTTAACATTCTGGGCTGTAATGTAGAAGGTTGTAAGTTTGAATCCCATCAACACTAGTACAGATGTAAGATGGCTGAATTTTCAATTTCCCTATTTCTTTTCCGCACTCGAAGTTGCTGCAGGGACCCCCATAGTCAATCATCTGGTAGCATCTTGCCGCTGTGTGAGCAGGTAATATTTGAATGTATCTGTACAATGGGCCCGCAAACTAAATTTTACTGGTGGGCCCTAGGCACCCCAGTCCGACACTGACTGGGGCCACTATAGGGGTCATTACTATAGGAAGTCCAGGCAGCATGCTGAAGGTAGGGCTGACCAACATCCCACCTCCTAAGTCCCTTGCTCCATATCTTAATGAGAGACAATTGGAGGAGGACAGAACATGGCAGCTATTGAAGGCCACCAGAGGAACAGCTTATGGAGTAGGATATTGTGCAGCATATTGGTATTTGGTTCTGTTGGGATGGTATTTTGAGCTGCAATGTGATTTTGCTGACTGCATCTATGTGTATTGACCACACCTACTTATTTTGGCCCTGCCTACTTGTGTCAATTTGGACCCACCTACAATATGGGGCCACTTTTAATTTTTTCCAGGGCCACTTTAAGTTCCCAGTCCGCCCTTGTATGCATCTCAGTTAGTGATGACTGTGGACAATGAAAGGGGTGTGGAAAATAAAATCTGCCCCGTTCTAGATTTTCCTGGGGAGGTTCTGACTGCTGTGTGCAGCATTACATTTTGCATTATTTCTGTGCTATGACATCATTATTCCTGTACAGTGAAATCATAGCATGCATTATCGCAGTACTGTGACATCACTGTGTGCTTTATAATTGAGCTGTAGCTTTACTGTGTCCATTATCCCACTGCTGTGATGTCACTGTGTGCATTATCCCACTACTGTGATGTTACTGTGGGCATTATCGCAGTACTGTGACATCACTGTGCGCTTTATAATTGAGCTGTAGCTTTACTGTGTCCATTATCCCACTGCTGTGATGTCACTGTGTGCATTATCCCACTACTGTGATGTTACTGTGGGCATTATCCCATTACTGTGATGTTACTGTGTGCATTATCCCACTACTGTGATGTTACTGTGTGCATTATCCCACTACTGTGATGTCACTGTGTGCATTATCCCACTAATGTGATTTCACTGTGTGCATTATCCCACTACTGTGATGTTACTGTGTGCATTATCCCACTACTGTGATGTCACTGTGTGCATTATCCCACTACTGTGATGTTACTGTGTGCATTATCCCACTACTGTGATGTTACTGTGTGCATAATCCCACTACTGTGATGTCACTGTGTGCATTATCCCACTACTGTGATGTCACTGTGTGCATCTTCCCTTCTTTGCAGCATTACCTTTTGCATTATTTCCATGCTATGACATCATTTCATTATTACTGGATAGTAGATAGTGAAAACACCCATTCAGAGATGGACTATTAGGGCATTAGGACATTTTGGTCAGTTAGAGCATCCTGTTTAATTGTCTTCTTCTGCAACTAATCATATGATTCATTTCTATGGAACAAAGTGCTATCAAAATGCCTCATTTTCAGTGATCAAAAGACACACTGGAAAAATACAGTATCTATTATGATTGCTGGAACCATTAAATGAGTTTTCCCATAAAATATATTCTACACTTTTCCAACTAGCATCAACATCTGAATATTTGTAATTGCAATTGATAAAAAAAATGTACTATAACCCCTGAGTTATTCAATAAAATGTGTCAGTTTGGTCTTTTCCTTGATTCTCGGTTCACCTCAGTAACATTGACAAGGTGGACGCACATGCTCAGTTCCATCCATCAACTGCCACCAGATGTGTCTACTGTTAGAAGCTGTGACATTTACAGGGCTGCAGCAGAAACAACACATCAACTGAGAAAGGACACGTCCCTGAGCCAACAGCTTGAAATAAATCTAGCAGAGCATTGAGAGCAATGTATGGGGAGATCTCTGGATCCATGTGAGGTACAGGGCTGGTTCTAGCTTTGTTAGAAAGAGATTGTCATGTACTATATTCTGTCTGATGTTAATTTTTTACATTAATCATGAGAACTGCTTTAACTATAGTGTTGGGCGTGAATATTAGAATAGCAAATATTATTCGCCAATATCGGCACTGCGAGAATTCGCGAATATTTAGAATATAGTGATATATATTCGTAATTTCGAATATTCTAGATTTTTTTTTCATCAGTAACCTCCCTTCTTGCTTGTGGGCCAATGAGAAGGCTGCAATGTCTTTGTTTGAGCTTAGCAACACCCCTAGCAACCAATAGGAAAGTTGCCTACCCCTTACTATATAAGAACCTCCCC
Source organism: Bufo bufo (assembly GCF_905171765.1). Lineage (NCBI taxonomy): Eukaryota > Metazoa > Chordata > Amphibia > Anura > Bufonidae > Bufo > Bufo bufo. Next base: position 329,784,096 of record NC_053390.1, read on the forward strand.
AGCAGCCCTTGTATGCAGTATTTTGCAGATCTGAGAGAGACAGCAGTGTTATTGCTGTGCTCTCTGCTTTCCTGTGTCATTACATTAGATAGTTAGTTAGCTTATATATATAATACAGATAGTTAGTGGGAGATAGTCAGTGTAGGTTAGATAGTGATATAGTGTAGCTGATAGGTTCTGCTGTCCATACATACATACATGCTACAGACATAGTGCTGTGATGTCACAAGTTCACAACAATACTTAGTGCACCAATCACTAATAAGTAGTCAGACCTGTTAAAATGTGAAGTTGCACGTATTGCGGCAAAATATTTGCATCATTAGTGCTGATTTCACAATTGCGAATATATTGGAGCACTCTATCTGCATATAAAGCTATTGTAATGTTCTGCCATGCCAACCATTTTCTCCAGTCTCGGGAAACTTGTAGCAGCTTGAAAAAATGTTTTATAGTGACCCACGCCTGTATTTCGAGCGCAATACACAAATATTACATTGCCGATTTTTCGCGATCAAGAAAATAATCTCGAATTTGCGAATATATGATGAATATTCTACCAAATATTCGCAAAATATCGCGAATTCTAATATTGCCCCTGCCGCTCATCACTAATTAACTACAGGGAGCGGAAAAAAGTGTACTGGTGGAGGACACACGTTCAGCTGTTTGGAAGTAGCTTTGGCACCAAAACTACACAGCTCCGTCCATTGGATGGAGCTGGTTATTGTCACGCAGTTTCCATACACTGCAATAGGCGCAGCACTGCAGTTAACAGCTCCATCCACTACACAATGGACGGATCTGTGCATTTCCAGAGTCATCTTGCAATGCTGGTGATTAGTGATGAGCGAATCGAAGCTGATGAAGTGGAATTCGATTCGTATTTCAGGAATTATTCTATTCGCACCGAATCCAGATTTCCTCACACTTCGTTGTAACGAATCGTATTCTTCCCCCAAAATGGCTGCTGCACATGTTAGGACATGGAGCAAAGAACTCTGGGAATGAGGGATCACCCACAATGCCATGCATGCAGCCAATCAGCAGCCAGCCAGCCCTGTGATGTCACAGCCCTAGAAATAGACTCAGCCATATTGGATTCTGCCATTTTCCAGTGTACTTAGTGCAGGGAGAGACGTCAGCAGGTGCTAGAGACAGTGCTAGAAAAGACTTGAAAACTTATATTTTGTTCAATGGAAGTTCAGGGAAAGAGCATTAGAAGCGTAGGGAAAGGATAGGGAGGAATTATTCAAGAGTATTGAAGCAGAACGGGGTTCAATAGGGGTGTTTACAGCCTGGGTAATAGGAACAATCTTATTACACCTTGCTGCACTGACTGCGGATCCAAATTGCCATTATACTGCTGCTAATTTCAAGTTTGCAATACCTCTGTAATTTCAGCAAACCGTTCTTGTTATTGGGGTCCTATTAGCCCTTGTGTGGTGCAATTATACAGTATATGTCGCAGGGAAATTCTGAAAATGGAGATTTGATCAAATCCCTAAGGGAAATGATGAAAATGGAGATTTGATCAAATCCCTTAGGGAAATGATGAAAATAGAGATTTGATCAAATCCCTAAAGGAGATGATCAATTCACGTAAGATGTGTAAAACAACATCTCTGTGGGGTGATTTCCCTAAAGAAAGTAAGTGATTGTGTTCAAATCCCTTAACTGTTTTAGTGAAAAGATGAAATAAACAAGTAAGGAGTCCTGGAGAAAAAAGAAAGCAGTCGAAGGACCTTTGATTACCTCATAGACATGTGACCAGTAATATTGCTATGTTACTGGTCACATGGTGATGATGTCATCAAAGGTCCTTTATCCCATAGCTTTCACAGTTCGCTGATAAAAGGCCCTAGCGATAAAAGGCCCTAGCGACGCCCCTGATTCCAGGGCCATCTTTAACAAGGGACAAAAGGGGCAGCTGCCCCGGGCCCAGTTGCTCCTGGGGGGTCCAAGGCAGCTGCCTCTTGAGCCCTGCTAGCCACTGCCCCGGGTGTCAGGCTGTCAGCTACACAGGGGGTGCTGCCATGCCATGCCTGTCGGCACTCCAGGCAGCGTACTGTGAGAGCTGTGATTCTCTAGGACCTTAGATGACATCATCACCATGTGACCAGTAACCTAGCAATATTACTGGTCACATGGCTATGAGATCATCAAGGTCCTTTCTACCAGGAGTGTTGCTGTAGAAGTTTGCCTTAACTGTGGAGCTTTTTTTGTGAAGATTACATCAGAAAAAGGTGACAGGGGCTGTTATGCTAATATACTGTAAACTACTGTATAGTGGGGTGCTGTATAGTGTGGGGCCTGTATACTGTGGGGGGCTGTATACTGTGGGGGTCTGTATACTGTGAGGGGCTGTATACTGTGGGGGGCTGTATACTGTATACTGTGGGTGCTGTATATTGTGGAGTGCTATACTGCTGTACTGTATAGTGTGGGGAGCTGTATACTGTATACTGTGGGTGCTGTATATTGTGGAGTGCTATACTGCTGTACTGTATACTGTGGGGGGCTGTATACTGTAAGTGCTGTATACTGTAAGTGCTGTATATTGTGGAGTGCTATACTGCTGTATTGTATACTGTAGGGGTCTGTATACTGTGGGGGGCTGTATACTGTATACTGTGGGTGTTGTATATTGTGGAGTGCTATACTGCTGTACTGTAAACTGTGGGGGCCTGTATACTGTGGGGGTCTGTATACTGTGGGGGGCTGTATACTGTATACTGTGGGTGCTGTATATTGTGGAGTGCTATACTGCTGTGCTGTAGAGTGTGGGGGGCTGTATAGTGTGGGGTTCTGTATTGTGTATAGTTTGGGGTGCTGTATACGGTGAGGTGCTATACTGCTCTACTGTATACTGTGAGGTGTTGTATACTGTGGGGTGCTTTATACTGTGGGCTGCTATACTGCTCTACTATATACTGTGGGGTACTGTATAGTGTGGGGTGCTATACTGCATACTGTGTGGTACTGTATACTATAGGGTGCTATACTGCATACTGTGGGTTGCTGTATACTATAGGGTGCTATACTGCATACTGTGCGGTGCTAGGGTGCACTGTAACACTAGGGTGAGCCGAGCCCTGGTCTCCTTCCTGCAGAGCGGTGCCCACTTCCAGCCTGAGCCCAGCTGTCCAGAGCACTGATCCTGAGCCGCTGGAGTCTTCAGAACTGGAAGTATTTACAGTCATTCACTGTACTCTACCAGATGTGTGGATTTTTTGTGTGTGTGTTGTGGTGGAGGGCGTTATTGCCTGCTAAGGTGTGGGAAGGCGGAATCCAGGGGGCCCAAGTAAATTTTTGCCCAGGGTCCAATCAATATTAAAGACGGCCCTGCCTGATTCTAGGTATATACTATTCTGGCAGGGGGAACACAGCCAGGCATATTTCTGTGGGGGCACACTCCTGGCCATGGGTTCAGATATAGAAAAAAATCTAACTCTGACCAAAGTTGTTTCTGAAGAACAGTTTAATGAAACTATCAGGACTAGGGTTGAGCGAACCCAAACTGCAAAGTTCGGGTTCGTACCGAACTTTAGGATTTTTGGACCCCGGACCAGAACCTGAACATTTCAGTAAAAGTTTGGGTTCGGTTCGGTGTTCAGCACTTTCTTGGCGCTTTTTGAAAGGCTGCAGAGCAGCCAATCAACAAGCGGTTAACTGTCTGACCTTAGAAGCCATCACAGCCATGCCTACTAATGACATGGCTGTGATTGGCCAGAGCAGCATGTGACCCAGCCTCTATATAAGCTGGAGTCACATAGCGCTGCACGTCACTCTGCTGTTACAAGTGTAGAGAGAGGATGCTGCTGGACTTGTGATTTCAGGGATTTCAGGTAGAGAATAGGAGAGAATCTAACTCAGCGATCTACCTAGAAATAGTTGTGTGGGTGCAGGGTACAATCGTTTACCCTGCCCTAAGCCCATTGACCAAAAAAAAAAAACTTTTCTAATTCTGTTAGTTAGGTGGGCGGCGGCGACGGCTATTTTATGCAAGCTCAGTCTGAGCTTTTGGGACATTGCAAATCACCATTTTTTTCTGGATTAGTCAGTGTGCAATTTAAGCTAGAAATACACCAATCATTTTCTGGGGTTTGAAAAACACACTTTTTTTTTCAAAAAACAGTATTTTCCTGATCTGCAAGTGTTAAATTCAAGTTTAATATACCGTAATTTTCGCTTTATAAGATGCACTTCCCCCCCCCAAAAGTGGGGGGGAAATGGCCATGTGTCTTATAAAGCGGATACTTCGCTGGCCGCTTTGCTGCACAGCGCGGCCAGTGAAGTATCAGTGTGGAGGGAGGAGGTGGGGACACTCATGGCGGGGCCCGGTGCAGTGACTCTACTCTAATACACCGGTCCCCGCAGCTAAGTACATTCAATCCGAATGGGTCCGCAATTACTGTACTGTACTTACTGTACCTAACTGTACCTTATGTATAGCATTATGACGGCGCAGACTGGCAGCTCCCTCGCTCATGCGCCGCCTGCCCCGCCTGCCGCAGCTCCCTCCTCATGCGCCGCCTGCCCCGCCTGCCTGTTCATTCATAAAGTGAGATAAGCAGGCAGGCGGACAGGTGGCGCATGAGGAGGAAGCTTCGGCAGGCGGGGCAGGCGGCGCATGACCGAGGGAGCTGCCGGTCTGCGCCGTCTTAATGCTATACATAAGGTACTACAGTAAGTACAGTACAGTAATTGCGAACCCATTCGGATTGAATGTACTTAACAGCTGCGGGGCCCGGTGTATTAGAGTAGAATCACTGCACCAGGACCCACCATGAGTGTCTCCGCCTCCTCCCTCCACACTGATGCATCTGATGGGGGATCTGTAGATGACACTTACAAAATATTTTTTTTTTAATTTCCTCCTCAAAAACCTAGGTGCGTATTATCATCAGGTGCGTCTTATAAAGTGAAAATTACGGTATATACAGCTTTCATATTCTGTTACCAAAAAAACTTTTTTTGGGCAATCTACAACATCTGGATTAGTCAATGTGCAATTTAAGCTAGAAATAGACCCATCATTTTCTGGGTTTTGAAAAACACACTTTTATGTCAAAAAACTGTATTTTCCTGATCTGCAAGTGTTAAATTCAAGTTTAATATATATACAGCTTTCATCTTCTGTTACCAAAAAAACTTTTTGGGGGAAATCTACAACATCTGGATTAGGCTACTTTCACACTACCGTTCAGAGCGGGTCCGTCTGATGTCTGCTCAGACGGATCCGCTCCTATAATGCAGACGTTTGGATCCGTTCAGAACGGATCCGTCTGCATTATAGTTTAAAAAAAATTCTAAGTGTGAAAGTAGCCTGAACGGATCCGTCCAGACTTTACATTGAAAGTCAATAGGGGACGGATCCGTTTGAAGATTGAGCCATATTGTGTCATCTTCAAACGGATCCGTCCCCATTGACTGACATTGTAAGTCTGGACGGATCCGCTTGCCTCCGCACGGCCAGGCGGACACCCGAACGCTGCAAGCAGCGTTCAGGTGTCCGCTTGCTGAGCGGAGCGGAGGCTGAACGCTGCCAGACTGATGCATTCTGAGCGGATCCGCGTCCACTCAGAATGCATTAGGGCAGTACGGAGCTCACAAGCGGACACCCGAACGCTAGTGTGAAAGTAGCCTTAGTCAGTGTGCAATTTAAGCTAGAAATACACCCATCATTTTCTGGGGTTTTAAAAACACACTTTTTTGTCAAAAAACTGTATTTTCCTGATCTGCAAGTGTTAAATTCAAGTTTAATATATACAGCTTTCATATTCTGTTACCAAAAAAACACATTTTTGGCAATCTACAACATCTGGATTAGTCAGTGTGCAATTTAAGCTAGAAATACACCCATTATTTTCTGGGGTTTGAAAAGCACACTTTTTTTGTCAAAAAACAGTATTTTCCTGATCTGCAAGTGTTAAATTCAAGTTTAATATATACAGCTTTCATATTCTGTTACCAAAAAAAAAACTTTTTGGGCAATATACAACATCTGGATTAGTCAGTGTGCAATTTAAGCTAGAAATACACCCATCATTTTCTGGGGTTTTAAAAACACACTTTTTTTTTACAAAAAACACTATTTTCAGGCCTTGCAGCATCAGCACGTGTGAAATTACAGGCTTATATACTGCTGTCAAATTCAGTTGTTAAACAAACACTCGTTTGGGCACAAAAAATTTTGTTGGCAGCCTTTGATGCCGATGTCATTGTGAGATACACCCTTAATGCATTTGGGTTAGATTCAGAGATTTTAAATACCGCCATTTGGTGCAACAATATTGAATTCAGGCCTACACTGGCGCAGGCCGTGTGAGATACACCCTCTACATACAGGGGTTTGATTCAGGCATTTGAAATACAGCCATTTTGGCCAAAGAAATATTTAATTCAGGCCTACACTGGTTCAGACCGTGTGAGATACACCGTCTACATACAGGGGTTTGATTCAGGCATTTGAAATACAGCCATTTTGTGCAAAGAAATCTTTAATTCAGGCCTACACTGGTTCAGGCCGTGTGAGATACACCCTTTACATACTGTCGTTCTATTCTACTATTAATTAAACACCCATTTAGGGCAAGATCCTAAATTAGAAAAATATGAGGAGAGCGTCAAATAAGGGACGTGCCCCAGGTCGTGGTGCTGCTGGTGGAGCTCCTGTTGCAGGGAGAGGACGTGGTCGATCTGATCCAGCTACACGCACAAGTGAAACCCCTTCCTCAGGTGCAAGTAGGCGACAAAACCTGCAGCAGTATTTGGTCGGGCCTAATGCTGCTCTACGAATGGTGAGGCCTGAACAAGTACAGGCGATAGTAGATTGGTTTGCTGACAGTGGATCCAGTTCCTTTACATTGTCTCCCACCCAGTCTCCTGCTGAAAGACCACAGTTGGTACCTGCAGCCGATGTCCATCGGTCTTTCACCTCACCCCCTTGCAAATCAGCCAAGCAGTCTGAGCCCCAAGTCATGCAGCAGTCTCTTCTGCTTTATGATGACTCTGTTAGCAGGGTTTCCCAGGGCCATCCACCTAGCCCTGCCCCAGAAGTGGAAGAGATTGAGTGCACCGATGCCAAACCACTTATCTTTCAAGATGAGTACATGGGAGGACCATCGCAGCACGTCTCGGATGATGACGAAACACAGGTGCCAACTGCTGGGGCTTTCGAAAGTGTGCAGACCGACAAGGAAGTCAGGGGTGAAGACTGAGTGGAAGATGATGTGGAGGACGATGAGGTCCTTGACCCCACATGGAATCAAGGTCATGCGAGTGACCTATGTAGTTCGGAGGAAGAGGCGGTGGTCGCACAGAGCCACCAGCACAGCAGAAGAGGGAGCAGGGTGCAAAAGCGGAGCGGCCGTCCTCTAGACGGTATGCCTGCTACTGCCCACCGCAGCAAGGGACCGAGCACACCAAAGCCAGCTCCAAGGAGTTCCCTGGCGTGGCAGTTCTTTAGACAATGTGCTGACGACAAGACATGAGTGGTTTGCACGCAATCAGAGCCTGAAGCGAGGCATAAATGTTCTCAACCTGAGCACAATATGCATGACCAGGCATTTAAGTGTAAAGCACGAGCTGCAGTGGAGTAGACACCTCAAAAACCAAGAAAGGTCTCTGGCTCCTCCTGCTTCCTCTTCTGCTGCAGTCTCGGCCTCTTCATCAACCTCTGGAGTGACAGTGCCACCCCTCAAACAGAGGATCTGCCAGCAACACCAACACCTGGGTCACCAAGCATCTCCATAATGTCCCATGGAAGCGTTCAGCTCTCCATCTCCCAAACGCTGGAGAGGAAGAGGAAGTACCCCCCTACCCACCCGCGATCCCTAGCCCTGAATGCCAGCATTTCTAAATTACTGGCCTTTGAAATGCTGTCATTCCGTCTGGTGGAGACGGATAGTTTTAAAGGCCTTATGGCGGTGGCTGTCCCACAGTACGTCATGCCCAGCCGCCACTACTTTTCCAGGCTAGCCATCCCTTCCCTGCACAACCAAGTGGGGGACAAAATCAGGTGTGCACTGCGCAACGCCATCTGTGGCAAGGTGCACCTGACTACGGATACGTGGACCAGTAAGCACGGTCAGGGACATTATATCTCCATAACAGCACACTGGGTAAATGCAGTGGCGGCTGGGCCTGAGGCGGATAGCAGTTTGGCGCATGTCCTTCCACCACCGAGGATTGCAGGGCGTTTGCCTCCTGTTGCTTCCTCCTCCTACTCCACTTCCTCATCCTCTACCAGCTCCTCATCCGGTCAGCGTAACACCTTTACAACCAACTTCAGCACAGCCAGGGGTAAATGACAGCAGGCAGTTTTAAAACTTATCTGTTTTGGGGACAAACCTCACACCACGCAGGAGCTGTTGACGGGCCTTGAACAACAGACCGATGAGTGGTTTGTGCCAGTCAGCCTCAAGCCCGGCCTGGTAGTGTGCGATAATGGGCGAAATCTCGTAGCAGCTCTGGGACTAGCCGGTTTAACGCACATCCCTTGTCTGGCGCATGTGCTGAATTTGGTGGTGCAGAGATTCCTTAAAACGTACCCCGATATGTCAGAGCTGCTGCGTGAGCAGCGTTCTCACCCTGCTGCTGAACGCCTGTCAGCGCTGCAGCGTAACTTCGGTCTTCCCGCTCACCGCCTAATATGCGACGTGCCCACAAGGTGAAACTCCACCTTGTACATGCTGGCCAGACTGTGCGAGCAGCAGCAGGCGATAGTGGAGTTTCAGCTGCAGCACGAACGGGTGAGTCGCTCGGCGGAACAGCACCACTTCACCACTTCACCATCAATGACTGGGCCTCCATGCGAGACCTGTGTTCCTTGTTGCGCTGTTTCGAGTACTCCACCAACATGGCCAGTGCCGATAACGCCGTTCTCAGCGTTACTATCCCACTTCTATGCCTCCTTGAAAAAACGCTCCTGGCGATGATGGAAGAGGATGTGGCACAGGAGGAGGAGGAGGAAGAGGGATCATTTCGTAGGGTTTCCGGCCAGTCATTCCCAAGTGGCTCCGAGGGTGGGTTCCTGTACCCACAAACCCAAGGTACACAATTGTCCAGCCAGGGCACAGTTATGGAGGATGAGGAGGTGGAGGGTGAGGAGGAGGAGATGGAGGAGGAGGAACCATGTTCACAGCAGGGTGGCACCCAGACCAGCTCATGGCCATCACTGGTGCGTGGTTGGGGGGATACAGAGGACACAGACGATACACCTCCCACAGAGGACAGCTTTTCATTGCCTCTGGGCAGCCTGGCACACATGAGCGATTACATACTGCAGTGTCTCCGCCGAGTTGCCCACATTCTAACTTGTGCTGATTACTGGGTGGCCACGCTGCTGGATCCCCGTTACAAGGACAACGTACCGTCCTTAATTCCCTCACTGGAGCGTGATCGTAAGATGTGCGAGTACAAGCGCACGCTGGTAGACACGCTGCTGGTGGCATTCCCACCTGACAGCGGGGGCACAGTGGAAGCACAAGGCGAAGGCAGAGGAAGAGGTCGCCGAAGCAGCTGGGGCACCGCCAGCACCTCAGAAGGCAGGGTTAGCATGGCCGAAATGTGGAAAAACCTTGTCAGCACGCCACAACAACCAGCACCACCAGCTGATATGGAACATCTTAGCGGGAGGCAGCATTTCACCAACATGGTGGAGCAGTATGTGTGCCTACTCGTACTGAATGACGGGTCTGACCCCTTCAACTTCTGGGTCTCCAAATTGGGCACATGGCCTGAGCTTGCCCTTTACGCCTTGGAGGTGCTGACCTGCCCTGCAGCCAGTGTATTATCTGAACGTTGTTTAGCACGGCAGGGGGCGTCATCACAGACAAGCGCAGCCGCCTGTCCACAGCCAATGTGGACAAGCTCACATTCATTAAAATCAACCAGGCATGGATCCCTCAGGACTTATCCGTACCTTGTCCAGAATAGACATGTATACCGGCACTAACCAGTCATTGTTATACTGCAGCGCAATTGCTCATTCTTGTATTTCGGATATTTCACACTCTTTTGGAGTGTACCCTAATTTAAAAAAATTAAATTAAAACCAAAAACCTGTGTTGGCTACCTCGTCCTCCTCCACCGCCGCTTCCACCTACACCGCTACAGTACGTCCACCGCCTCCTCAAACTCCTACTCCATATGGAATTCCACCTCATAAATCAAATTTTATTTTTTTATTTGTACGTGTTTTATTTTATATCATTTCACTACTTTGTCATTTACATTTTCGGGTGAAATTCACAAATTTTTGGGTGTATAGTACCACTGCTATACCTAGTAGGCCGGTTAAAAAAATAAAATAAATTGTCATTAACATTTTCGGGTGAAATTCACAAATTTTGGGGTGTATAGTACCACTGCTATACCTAGTAGGCCGTTTAAAAAATAATAATTGTCATTAACATTTTCGGGTGAAATTCACCAATTTTTGGGTGTATAGTACCACTGCTATACCTAGTAGACAGGTTAAAAAAAAAAAAAAATAGTCAGTTACATTTTCCGGTGAAATTCACCAATTTTTGGGTGTGATGTACCACTGCTATACCTAGTAGACAGGTTTAAAAAAAAAATTGTCAGTTACATTTTTTGGTGAAATTCACCAATTTTTGGGTGTAATATACCCCTCCTCTACCTAGTTAACAGCTTAATAAATTTCAATAATTTTTCTGTTACATTCTTGGGTTGACATTATACAATTTTAGACGTGAATAAACATTTGCTATGCATTGGTGACAGGGAATACAATTTAATATATTATTCAGTAATTAATGCGCGCCACATCCTTTCATTCAATGCTTAAACTTTGAAAAGTTGTCACACTTATAAGCTTTAATAATTTCTCCCATATTTCAGCTCTATAATTTTAAATTAGAAAAAATGAATCCTCCCTTGGATGTGGTCTCTCTTTCTCACGCTCCCTCTCTGGCCTGGAACCCTGATTCCCCGCCACCCGTGATCACCATGGTAGGCGCATAAAAGAATATCGAAAGTTGATAGAGCAGATATCAAATTGGATCGTGAACATCACGGGGACATGCGACATGGTGGGGCAGTAAGTGTGCACACGCCTACACGAACTGACTGACAGGGGTCAGCCTCATCAACTTCTGGGTCTCCAAATTGGGCACATGACCTGAGCTTGCCATTTACCCCTTGGAGGTGCTGGCCTGCCCTGCAGCCAGTGTATTGTCTGAACGTGTGTTTAGCATGACTGGAGGGGGTTATCACAGGTTATATTTCCCAATGTTTTGGGGTGTACCCTAATTTAAAAAAATACAAATACATTTAAAACCAAAAAGAAGTGTAGGCTACCTCCTCCTCCACCGCTGCTTCCACCTACACCACCACATCCACCGCCTCCTCAACCTCCTACTCCATATGGACCTGGTCCTCCTAGAGCAAGATTATTATTTTTTATTTTTATGTATTTTATGTTATTTTAAGTCATTTCCCTATCCACATTTGTTTGCAGAGCACTTGCTATGCTCTTAACCACATTTTGATGACATTTGCAGCCCTCTAGCCCTTTCCATGACATTTTTACAGCCATTTTAGTGCTCAAAACTTCGGGTCCCCATTGACTTCAATGGGGTTCAGGTTCGAGGTCAAGTTTGGGTCAAGTTCGGGTCCCGAACTCTAACTTTTTTCTGAAGAACGGCCGAACCCGTTGAACCCGAACATCCAGGTGTCCGCTCAACTCTAATCAGGACGGTTTTGAACAAAAACAAGCGGCATGATAAAGAAAAATCTTTGTGGACTCGCAAAAGGATAGAAGAAGCTACCACAGTCATTGAGCAATTTAAATTAGCACCACTACTTAAACTACAACGGACACATAAACAGTACTATTATGGAAAAAAATACGATGTTATGGAAGTAGGTACTAAAAAATCTTTGATTTTGAAGAGAAAGTCTGACTCTGATCCAAATATCTAAACAATATTGATTTTGAAGAGAAAGTCTGACTCCGATCCAAATATCTAAACAATATTATTTCATATTATTATTATATTATCAAAAATATTAAACTTTTCACTAAAACAGTTAAGTGGTTTGATGATCAAATCACTTACTTTCTTTATGGAACATCATCTTCCGTGAATTGATCATCTCCCTTAGGGATTTGATCAAATCTCCATTTTCATCTTAGGGATTTGATCAAATCTCCATTTTCATCATTTCCCTTTTTGTTGTTGTGTATTAGTGGGGAAAAAGAAAAAGGGCTTATTAGCTGTTGTGTGGTGAAGTGAGAAAATTACAGCCCTTTTTGATGTATATTAGTGGCCAAAAAATGTATTATTTGCCATTCACGGTCGCAGTTATATGTTCTAAAGCCTTTTTTTGCCGTGTATTAGTTGGGGGGAAAATCGGGGCTCATTAGCCGTTGTGTGGTGAAGTGATAAAACTACAGCCCTGTTTGGCGTGTACTAGTGGCAAAAAAAATATTATTTGCCGTTCACGGCCGCAGTTATCTGTCTAAAGCCTCTTTTTGGCTTGTATTAGTGGGGAAAAAGAAAATGGGCTTATTAGCCGTTGTGTGGTGAAGTGAGAAAATTAAAGCCCTTTTTGGCGTGTATTAGTGGCAAAAAAAAAAATTTTTTGCCGTTCACGGCAGCAGTTATATGTTCTAAAGCCTTTTTTTGGCGTGTCTTAGTGGGGAAAAAGAAAAAGGGCTTATTAGCCATTGTGTGGTGAAGGGAGAAAATGAAAGCCCTTTTTGGGGTATATTATGGGCAAAAAATATATATTATTTGCCGTTCAGCGGTGAAGTTCCATTTTACTACACCATTTACGCAGTGTATTAATAGAATAAATACGTACGTCCCATTAGTCGTTCTGCAGTGAATTGTGATTGTTATATACATTTTTAGGGGGTGTATTAATAGGAAAAAGAATACATCTTATTAGCCGTTCTGCTGTGAATTTACATTGTCATACAGACATTGTTGCGCTGTATTAATAGCAAAAATAAGTACCTCATTTGCCTGGGTGAATGGAGTCACACAGGGGAGAAACTGCTCTGTGTCCTTCATCAAGAAATCAAATCCTGTCTTTCTCCGCAACAACTCAAAATCGGAACCATGGTGACTGACAACGGGAAGAACATGGTGTCGGCGCTGCATCAAGGAGGGCTGAGCCATGCGCCCTGCATGGTGCACGCGTTCAATCTGGTTGTCAAGCGGTTCCTGAAGTCTTCCCCCCATCTGCAAGGCATCCTAAAAATGGCCAGGAAACTTTGCATTCACTTCAGCCACTCGTACACCACCAAGCACACCCTCCTTGAGCTGCAGGGGCAGAACGGCATCCCCCAACATAGGCTGATATGCAATGTTTCCACCCATTGGAATTCCACCCTCCATATGTTGGACCGACTATACGAACAGAGAAAGGCTATAAACAATTTCTTGATGATCCAAGCGGACAGGAGTACTCCCCTGTGTAAATTCAATGTAAGCCAGTGGCAGCTCATGCGTTTGCTCAAGCCCTTTGAGGATGCCACATTATTTGTCAATCGCCAGGACTATGGGATGAACAACGTCATTCCACTGCTTCATATCCTGAAAGAAATGCTGGTAAATCTGGCTGGTCAGGGGACTGGAAATGTGGCGCCAACATCTCACGGCCACATGAGCCCTGTGGGAGCTGAACTGGAGGAGGAGGAGGACATTGGAGCACAAGCAATGTGTAGCGAAATGGGTGGTTTTTCTATACAGGTGACAGGAGAGGAGGAGCAGTCGGAGGAGCAAGAGGGAGATGAGAAGGATGAGGCAGATGACCCAGACACACCGTGGCAGTATGCAGTGGAGAGGGAGGTAGGGAGTCCCTCCAAGTCACTTGCACAAATGGCCCGCTGCATGCTCACTTACTTGGGTAGTGACAGCCGAATTGTCACCATTTGGCAGAGGGCTGACTTTTGGCTCTCAACCTTGTTGGACCCTCGCTACCAGTCCACCTGCTGAGAGGGAGGACAAACTGAACTACTATAGAGACATCCTATGTAGTTATTTGGCCGCTGCCTATCTACGCCATCGTCCATCCTCTCGCAGGTCTGACCGGAGGGGCCCTCTGCGCTCTCGTTCCACTGCCATGGCTGCTGTGGCAGGGTGAGGGGGTAGGAACAGTACCAGCTCCATCAGCAGCAGCTTGAGTCTAGAGTCATCGATGAGCAGTTTTCTTAACCCGCCTAGTAAAGAAACTACTCACCAGCAGCAGCTAGACCTGGAGCAGAACCTGAACCAGCAGGTGGTGGCATACTTGGACAGTACCCTGCCACCCCACATTGAAGATCCGCTGGACTAATGGGCAGCCAAACTGGATTTGTGGCTGCAACTGGCAGAGTTTGCCCTGGAAAAGCTGTCCTGCCCGGCCAATGGTGTGGCATCAGAGCGGGTGTTTAGTGCGGCGGGGGCCATAGTTACGCCAAGGAGAACTCGTCTGTCCACCCAAAATGTGGAGAGACTGACCTTTGTCAAGATGAATCAGGCGTGGATCAGCCAGGATTTCCACCAACCAATGCCTGATGCATCAGATTAGATCATCCATGCTGCCTTACTCAAACCTTGACAAAAGAGACCGGTTTTATTCTGGCTACCTGCCTCAGCTACTATTCTGATGCTGCCACCCACCTGATGCCACATATCTGATGCCAAGTGCTCCTTCTTACACCCACCATCGTCAGTGGGTACTTTTATTGCCACCCACCTCTCCACTCTGTCACCGGGTCACTCTGTGGTCTCCTCTTGCTGCTGTAGCTGCCACCTTCACACTATGTCACCTTGCCCCTCTGTGGTCTCCTCATGCTGCTGCCACCTCCACACTATGTCACCTTGCCACTCTGTGGCCTCCTCATGCTGCTGCTTCTACCTCAACACTATGTCACCTTGCCACTCTGTGGCCTCCTCATGCTGCTGCTTCCACCTTCCCACTCTGTCATTGTGCCACTCTGTGGCCTCCTCATGCTGCTGCTGCTGCTGCTACCTCACCACTATGTCACTGGGCCACTCTGTGGTCTCCTCATGCTGCTTCCACCTCACCACTATTTCATTGGGCCACTCTGTGGACTTCTCAAGTTGTTCTCCCACCCTTCCCACTCCATGACTGGGCCACTATTTTTCCTTTTTGGCCTGAATGACATCACCATTAATTTGACCCTTCTTCTGATCTGTCAGAAGGAAGGAAAAATGATACGCACAACAGATCCTTTCTGTGTAGCAGCTGTAAGGCCTGTATGGTCCCATCAGAATTGGCTTATGATTTGGTAGCCAAAAGCAGGAGTGGGTTCAAAACACAGAAGACATGCAAATATTCCATTCACATGTCATCTCTGTTTTGGATCCACTCCTGTTTATTTTTTGCCATTAGCAATACTGATGGATTACTGACCAAATGCTGACCAAGTAAAGGCGGATGCTCAACAGACAGGATCAGTTTTTTTGCGGGTTATTGTTCTGACGGATCAGAGGAAGGGCAAAATAATCAGTGACATCAACACAAACTTACTGCTGACACCCTCTCCACTCTGTTGGGGGGCTCTACTTGTATAAGCGTTTAATAGAACAGGTTCTGTAGACATCTATGTGGAATCAGCTGACGACAGTGTAAAAGGAGTGTGCTTCTTCTTGATGCTAACATCAACCTGTAAGGCTGAGTTCATACTTGAGTTATTTGGTCAGTTTTGGCCCTGTACCTGCCCTAATATGTGAAGTGTGCAGTGATTCTAAGTGCGACGCCTGTCATCTGCGTGTCATACTGACTCACAGTATTGTTTCACTACCACAGCAGACTCCCCATGCGTGTTACTGCAAGGCACAGTGTTCTACACCCCTATAAAGGCTCTCTGCAGCTAGGAAATAGCTGTTTTTTAACGTGATTCACCGTAAATAAATTCGGATCAAATTGTTTCGGAAAATTCAGCGAACCGTCCGAATTGAATTTTTTAAATAATTTGCTCGTCTCTAGCGGTGATACCACCAAGTAGCTGATGTCAGGGGTGCAGTATGTTAGACCCCTGATGATCAGACATTGATAGCTTATCCTACAACATCAATAATAAAAATCCTGGAAAACCCATTTAAATGAAAAAATTTTGTTCTGAAAAGCACCAAAATAGATGTACAAGTATGCCTCAGATTTCTTAAGAACCATATAAGTGTATCTTCTATGTAAGATCACTTCTATGCATTTTAAGTGTTATACAGGTAAACATCCTGCCATGCTTAAAGGGATTATGCAACCCCTATTAATGACCCCCCTTCCCCAATGCCGGGCACCTCATATAGATTATACTTACCCCACTCCCCGCTTAACCCCCCGTCCTCGCGCTGGATGCAGGATTTGCTCCCCTATATATATGCACAACTGCATGTGGGTTTGAAGCACCTCCTGCTAATGCCAACCTGTCTTCTTAGTTTGTATATATAGATTCCTGGAGGTGTATAAACTCCTATTTAAATGTGCCTGTTTTCCATCTACAGGTCACATTTAGGTGCACCTGTGAGGCCTGGGACATATCAGCAAGTCTTGAGTGGGACTCACAGACTCCTCCCTCCTCCCATTGCAGGCATAGCCACATGCTGGAGGTAACTGGTGAGTTGTTTGTGAGTCGGCCTTATGCTCCTGTAATTTGCCCACTGGCTCCTGGTATCGCCCATACGGCTCAGGTAGGAGAGTGTAGGGTCCCGGGCTACTTGAGAAACCTTGTCGCGGTGTCCGGGCTTAGACATGTTCTACACCGTAGGACATGTTGACTAATCTCTCAATTTTAAAATCAGTTTGAGGATTTAGTAATACTGCAGAGTGCACCTGTGTTTGTTATTGTTTTGTTATATTGTTATATTAATTATTACATCCGCACTTGTTACCTTGTGTAGGATGTCTATTGTGGTACTTGTGGTTCGCCGCGGGCATCCTCCATTGTATGCATTTTGCTGGGGATTGCCATTAGCAACGGGCCACAAGTGCAGGATTTGCTCCCCTATATATATGCACAACTGCATGTGGGCTTACAGCACCTCCTGCTAATGCCAACCTGTCTTCTTAGTTTGTATATATAGATTCCTGGAGGTGTATAAACTCCTATTTAAATGTGCCTGTTTTCCATCTACAGGTCACATTTAGGTGGACCTGTGAGGCCTGGGACATATCAGCAAGTCTTGAGTGGGACTCACAGACTCCTCCCTCCTCCCATTGCAGGCATGGCCACATGCTGGAGGTAACTGGTGAGTTGTTTGTGAGTCGGCCTTATGCTCCTGTAATTTGCCCACTGGCTCCTGGTATCGCCCATACGGCTCAGGTAGGAGAGTGTAGGGTCCCGGGCTACTTGAGAAACCTTGTCGCGGTGTCCGGGCTTAGACATGTTCTACACCGTAGGACATGTTGACTAATCTCTCAATTTTAAAATCAGTTTGAGGATTTAGTAATACTGCAGAGTGCACCTGTGTTTGTTATTGTTTTGTTATATTGTTATATTAATTATTACATCCGCACTTGTTACCTTGTGTAGGATGTCTATTGTGGTACTTGTGGTTCGCCGCGGGCATCCTCCATTGTATGCATTTTGCTGGGGATTGCCATTAGCAACGGGCCACAAGTGCAGGATTTGCTCCCCTATATATATGCACAACTGCATGTGGGTTTGAAGCACCTCCTGCTAATGCCAACCTGTCTTCTTAGGATGCAGGGATCAGGAGCGATGCAGGTGCCTGGGAGTGGTAAGTACTGTATAATCTATATGAGGTGTACGGGCATTGGGGGGGTCATTATTCAAGGAGTTCAGATAAACCCTCAAATGGCCTGTCCAGGACTAACCATATAAATGTATTATCTTTCCATTTTAGATCACTTCTATGTATTGTAAGTGTTATACATAATATTGATGAGCGGCATAGGCAATATTCGAATTTGCGATATTTCACAAATTTTTGGCCTAATATTCGCCATAAATTCGAAAATTTGAAAATTCGTGATCTCCAGTCATTATTTCATTGATTGCGAAAATCGGCAATGTAATATATTCACGATAAAAATTAGCGATTGGTATATTTGTGATCAACACTAAGGGGTAGGCAATTTCCTTATTGGTTGCTAGTGATGTTGCTAAGTGCCGATATTCGCGATAAATTTGCGTGATTAGAATATTCGCGATCAACACTATTCGCAAATACGAATATATAGCACTTTATTCTGAATATTCGCAAATTCTCAAAAAGGCGATATTCGCAATTAAAATTCGCAATTCGAATATTCGCGCTCAACACTAATACATAAGTGTCCTGCTCTGCTTACAGGGGCTGTCCAGGATTATTGGGCACACATCTTTGATCTTTGCTGAGGCCAGTTATTAGCTGCAATGGTGAATGTGATCCTATCTGTGTGGAAGTTGACAGGTGAGGACCTGACGTCTACTGAAGACATTTGGGGAGCCACAAAGCTGGAATTGAACCGCGAGGAGCAGGAAAGTATAGATCTTTTTCCAGGTACTGCTGGGTGGGGGACATTAAACAATTCCTGGACAATCCCTTTGAACTGACCACTACAAACAGCAGGAAATCTGTCAGTATCTTGTAGTGCTAATTCTCTTATGTGGAGATGCAGAGCGAGTCTGGCAGCCCTGAGACATAATTATTTGTCAGTGGACCTTGCCAGCATCTTTAAGATCTAGCAAATGTAACCCCATCCAAACTGAATATAGTAAACACTGGCGTAGCTATAAGGGTCACAGTGGTACAGTTGCGAATGGACCCTTGCCAGTGGCACTGTATTTTTCACTTTATAAGACACATTTCATCTGATATAGGGAGTTTGACATGAAGTCCTGATCTGAGGTCTGATGCGGAGGTCTGACATGGAGGTCTAAAGGGTTCTGATCTGAGGTCTGATATGGGGGGGGACTCACATGGAGGTCTAATGGGGATCTGATCTGAGGTCTGAAATGGGAAGGAGTCTGATGGGGGGGCTCATCTGAGGATCTGATATGGGGGTTTGAGAATCTGATATGGGGTGTGATCTGAGGTGTGATATGGGGGTTGGATTTGAGGCCTGATATGGTGGTCTGATCTTTATCTAGGCCTATCAAGAGAGCTGACATACTGTTATTCTATACTAATTTACTATTTTACTAGCAGATTTTCTATCTTTTCCTCACACATTGATTACTCATTGATTAGCTATTTACACTGTTTATAGGTTTTATCTCAGTGCTGATAGAAGGGCGCTATTTTGTATTAAGCATTCAATGGCATAGTGCTGCGGAAATGATAAAAAAAAACTGCCAAAATAAGGAGTTTTAAAATATATATTTTTCCGACGGAAGTGTCCCGTTAACATTGCTTCTCAAAAGCTGGCCACATATTCCTCAAAAGGTTGGTCACAGATTACTTAAGAGCTGGCCACAAATTGCTCACTAGCTGGCCAATGGTTGTGTCGCGGTTATATGGGCCACAGCTGTCTCAAATTAGACTAATGAGACTGCACTCTTCAGTGAGTCTATATTGTTATTGTCCACGTGGTTGGTATTGAAGGTTTTGCGCGGCCATTAACAATACAGACCCACTGAACACTACGGTCTAATTAGTTTAAAGGGTTTCTGTCACCCCATTAAACCGTTTTTTTTTTTTTTTTCTTTAATAATAATCCCTATAGTGCGATCTCATGATACATAATCAAATTAATAATTTTGGTTCAGTAGATTTTGCTAAAAAACGATTTTTAAAATATGCTAATTACCTTGCTACCAGCAAGTAGGGTGTCTACTTGCTGGTAGCAGCCGCATCCTCCTCTGGTAATGACGCCCCCTCGGCAACATGATTGACAGGGCCAGGGAAGGGAATCCTTCTGTGCTGGCGCTGTTTGAATTTGAAATCTCGCGCCTGCGCCGTACCTGGCTTCAATCGTTGGTGGTATAGTGTTAATAATTGTAATTTTGATAACAATTATTTATTGTTTTTTAGTCCCATTTCGTTGGTGGTTTTTGTGGCAGCATGCTTATTATGTACATACTTACCTGATTCGAGCATCCAGCAACGTCATCCAGACTCTCCGCCTCCTTCCAGCGATGCCGGCGTCTTCTCTTCCGGGTGTATGCGATGACGTCATCGACGCAGGCGCATTGAGGATAGAGCGGTCGAGCGAGCGGCCGCCTCTCAGTGCGCCTGCGCCGATTGAAGCCAGGTACGGCGCAGGCGCGAGATTTCTAACAGCGCCAGCACAGAAAGATTCCCTTCCCTGGCCCTGGCAATCATGTTGCCGAGGGGGCGTCATTACCAGAGGAGGATGCGGCTGCTACCAGCAAGTAGACGCCCTACTTGCTGGTAGCAAGGTAATTAGCATATTTTAAAAATCGTTTTTTAGCAAAATCTACTGAACCAAAATTATTAATTTGATTATGTATCATGAGATCACACTATAGGGATTATTATTAAAAAAAAAAAAAAAGGTTTAATGGGGTGACAGAAACCCTTTAATCACTTCCAGACCGGGCCATTTACCCCCTTCCTGACCAGGCCTAATTTTGCAAATCTGACATGTGCCACTTTATGTGGTAATAACTTTGGAACACTTATTTATTCAAGCCATTCTGAGATTGTTTTCTCATCACACATTGTACTTCATGAGTCAATATACACTGCCTGTCCAAAAAAAAAGTCGCCACCTGGATTTAACTAAGCAAATAGTTATGAGCCTCCTATTGGATAATTACTGCATGGGCGATTATTTTTCAGCTGGCAACAAGTTATTTAACCCCAACTGGTACAATGAGTTGCTTCTCATTTTTTAAACAATCATGTCGAAAGACACATCTCGTGGTCGTGGAAAAGATGTTAGTCTCTTTGAGAAGGGTCAAATCATTGGCATGCATCAAGCAGAGAAAACATCTAAGGAGATTGCAGAAACATAAAATTGGGTTATGAACTGTCCAACGCATTATTAAAAACTGGAAGGATAGTGGGGACCCATCGTATTCGAGGAAGAAATGTGGCCGAAAAAAAATCCTGACTGATCGTGGTTTGGTGAAATCAAATCAAAGAAAAACAACAGTAGAACTCAGGGCTATGTTTAATAGTGAAAGTAAGAGCATTTCCACATGCACAATGCGAAGGGAACTCAAGGGATTGGGACTGAACAGCTGTGTAGCTGTAAGAAAACCACTAATCAGTGAGGCAAACCAGAAAAAAAGGCTTCAATTTGCTAGGGAGCATAAAGCTTGGACTCTGGAGCAATGGAAGAAGGTCATGTGGTCTGATGAGTCCAGATTTACCCTGTTCCAGAGTGATGGGCGCATCAGGGTAAGAAGAGAGGCAGATGAAGTGATGCACCCATCATGCCTAGTGCCTACTGTACAAGCCTGTGGGGCCAGTGCTATGATCTGGGGTTGCTGCAGTTGGTCAGGTCTAGGTTCAGCAACAGTATGTGCTCCAAGAATGAGGTCACCTGACTACCTGAACATACTGAATGACCAGGTTATTCCATCAATGGATTTGTTCTTCCCTGATGGCATGGGCATATTCCAAGATGACAATGCCAGGATTCATCGGGCTCAGATTGTGAAAGAGTGGTTCAGGGAGCATGAGATATCATTTTCACACATGGATTGGCCACCACAGAGTCCAGACTTCAACCCCATTGAGAATCTTTGGGATGTGCTGGAGAAGGCTTTGCGCAGCAGTCAGACTCTACCATCATCAATGCAAGATCTTGGTGAAAAATGTATGCAACACTGGATGGAAATAAATCTTGTGGCATTGCAGAAGCTTATCGAAACAATGCCACAGCGAATGTGTGCCGTAATCAGAGCTAAAGGCTGTCCAACTAAATATTTTTGGTGGCGACTTTTTTTTGGGATGAAAAAATCCCAAATTTACCAAAAATTTTAAAAAATTCACAATTTTCAAAATTTCAATTTCTCAGCTTTTTTAAACAGAAAGTGATACTTCATAAAATATTTATTACTTAACATTCCCCATATGTCTACCTTATGTTGGCATCATTTTGTAAATGTAATTTTATTTTTTTAGGACGTTAGAAGGCTTAGAATTTTAGAAGCAATTTTTTAAAATTTTTAAGAAAATTTTCAAAACCCACTTTTTAAGGACCCCTCTGAAGTTACTTTGTGGGGCTTACATAGTGGAAACCCCCCATAAATGACCCCATTGTAGAAACTACACCCCTCAAGTTACTCAAAACTGATTTTACAAACTTTGTTAACCTTTAGGTGTTCCACAAGAATTAAAGGAAAATAGAGATTAAATTTCTAAATTTCACTTTTTGGGCAGATTTTCCATTTTAATCTATTTTTTTCTTTAACACATCGAGGGTTAACAGCCAAACAAAACTCAATATTAATTACCATGATTCTGCGGTTTACAGAAACACCCCACATGTGGTGGTAAACTCATGTAAGGGCACACAGCATGGCACAGAAGAAACGTTTTTTGTGAGGCAGGGTAACCAAAAAAATGGTTGTTTTGGCACTGTTTTAATTTTTTTATTTTTCACAACATTCATTTGACAGGTTAGATCATGTGCTATTTTTATAGAGCAGGTTGTTACAGATGCAATGATATCAAATATGTCTACTTTCTTTGTTTGTTTGTTTCAGTTTTACATAATAAAGCATTTTTGAAAAAAATTATGTTTTTTGTCTCCATTTTCTGAACGCCATATTTTTTTTATTTTTCTGCCGATCGTCTTGTACAGGGGCTAATTTTTCTGCAGGAAGAGTTGATGTTTTTATTGGTACCATTTTGGGTGCTAATGATTTTTTGATCATTCATTATTACACTTTATAGGGCAAGGTGACCAAAAAATTGGTTGTTTTAGCAGTTTTTTATTTATTTATTTTTAAAGCGTTCACCTGAGGGGTTAGGTCATGTGATATTTTTATAGAACAGATAGTTATGGATGTGACAATATGTATACTTTTTCTTATTTATTCAAGTTTTACACAATATAAGCATTTTTGAAACAAACAAAAAAATGTTTTAGTGTCTCCACAGTCTGAGAGCCATAGCTTTTTTATTTTTTGACCAATTGTCTTAGTTAGGTTCTCATTTTTTGCGGGATGAGGTTAAAGTTTGATTGGTACTATTTTGGGGGGCATTCACCTTTTTGATCGCTTGGTGTTGCAATTTATGTGATGTTAGGTGACAAAAAAATTGCTTTTTTGTCACAGTTTTTTTTTTTTTTTTTACGGTGTTCACCTGAGGGGTTAAGTCATGTGATATTTTTATAGAGCAGGTTTTTACTATTATTTAACTTTAACACAATAATAGCAGTTTTGAAGCAAAAAAAAAATCATATTTTAGTGTCTCCATTGTCTGAGAGTCATAGTTTTTATAACTTTTTGAGCGATTTTCTTATGTAGGGGCTCATTTTTTGCGGGATGAGTTGACTGTTTTATTGGTACCATTTTGTGGGACATACGCCTTTTTGATTACTTGGTGTTGCACTTTTTATGATGTAAGGTGACACAGTTTTTATTTTTTATGATGTTTATCGGACAGGGTGGATCATGTGATATATTTAAAGAGCCGGCCGTCGCGGATGCGTCAATACCAAATATATTTATATTATTTTTTTTTTTCTATTTAAAAAAAACCCTGTAAATACTTAATTAATTAATTTTTTTACATGCGAAACCTTTTTTAATTTTTTTTTATAAAACACTTTCTTTTTTTATTTTTTATTTTACACTTTGCGTCCCCCATAAGGTCATACAAGACCTCTGGGGGACATTTAACTTCACTTTTTTTTTTCACTATTGATTTCTCCTGTAACTGGGGTTGACATAATAGCCCCAGTTACAGGGGAAATAAACCCTCCAGCGAGGCTGTACAGCCCTATACAGCACTGTACAGCCTCAGTGCAGGGCTGATCGAGGTCTGTGGAAGACCGGACAGCTCCTGCACTCTCCCGGCCCCGGCGGTCACATGACCACCGGGCTGGGACAGGAAGCGCATAGCTGTGTATACAGCAATCTAGAAGGCAGGAAAACCTGGGAACTGTCCCTGCCTTCTCTCTGGGGTGCCCTGCTGTCACTGACAGCGGGCCCCACTCGGCAGCTGCACGATTAGCGTGCAGCTGCCATCTCTGAATGGACTTTCCAGAACGTCCATTCAGAGATAAACGACCAGCCCAAGGACGTTTATAGTCAATGGGCGGTCATGAAGCAGTTAATGAGAGGCAGCTGCGGCCTATATGACTGCAGTGGTACTCAACCACAGCATGGTCGCGTTGCAACTGTAACAGAACCACACCATTTGGCATAAGGTCTGTTTCACATTTGGTGTAAATAGATGGAGCAGGCTGTTTCAGCTGGGAACAGTGTGCCGGATCTATGAATACCACGCGCTACAGTGCGCTGCTGAGATACCGCCCAGCCCCATTCACCATAATGGGCAACAACGGAGATCCGGCCACAACCCGGCAAATTTGACGATCAGTGGCCGGACAAATCCTGGCACGGTGCAGTTTTCGTCCGCCCGCTTCTTGGTATATTTGCTGGGTAGCGGCCGAATCTCCGCTGGTGCCCATTATAGGGAATGTGGCTGGACGGTATCTCGGCAGCACACAGCAGCACTCAGTATTCATGGATCCGGCAGACTGTTCCTGGATTTGTTTCCCGCAGACCTAAGTCTTTTGGGTAAATAACTGAGCCATGAGTTATTGAGCAATGCCTATGATTAGAACTGTTCCTTATTGCTTAACTGAGACTGACCATATAATACAAATCTTTGAACATCTGAGCAATCTCACCATCAAAAGACAAAATATATTACCTCATACACATATTACCCTATTTATCCTGGAGGTCCGACTAGGACTCCCACAGATCATGAAAATGGGGTTCCTGAAATCAATGTTTAAATAGAATGGTGATCACACATGCACACTGCCACTGTATTCAAAGTCCATGGGACTCATGGAGATAGCTAAGTACAATGTTTGGGCCATAGACAGTGAATGGAACATTATTGTGCATGGGTGACCACAAACGGGGGACTTGGAACCCCTGTTATTGTGACTAGTGTCAAGTCCCAGCAATCATACATTTTTACATATCCTTGTTCATGGACCAGTTCTTGATCTTAGGATCTGCCCAACTGCCAGTAGACATTGGGAAGGATTTTTTTTTCCATTTTATTGCAAGTTGGATTATTTAAGGATGGCTTTAATTCAACTATATAAACTTTCAAACCTAAAAAATGTTTTATGAGGATAAGAAGTTTATTAAGATTATCATATAGTGAACGCAGTGGGTAGTCTAAGGTTATATACCAGGCAAAATGCAGTGGAGCTAAATGTCTAAAAGAAGGTGTGGTAGTTTATGTTATAATGGAAAATAATAAAGTAAATGGACTTTAATGGGGTCCCGGGGCTCATTCATATTTATTAACATCATCTCCTTAGCAACCATCCGTGAAAATCGCATTGCATCCGCACTTGCTTGCGGATGCAATGCGATTTTCACGCAGCCCCATTCACTTCTATGAGGCCTGCATTGCGTGAAAAACGCAGAATATAGAACATGCTGCGACTTTCACGCAACGCACAAGTGATGCATGAAAAACATCGCTCATGTACACAGCCCCATAGAAATGGATGGGTTAGGATTCAGTGCGGGCGCAATGCGTTCACGTCATGCATTGCACCCGCGTGGAAAACACGCCCGTATGAAAGGGGCCTAACTCTCAGATATGCAGTAGAAGATATGTCAGACCATATTAACACTAAGTAACACTATAATATAGAAATATTCAGTCTGATAATGGACAAAAGCATATTATAATAAAGAATAGCAACAATAACACTAAAGAGAAATAGAAGCTCATTGAGATAGCAGGGAGTGACTAAACAAGCTGTGTACCAGATGGAGCCTTCTCCCCACATGTATTGCCATCAAAATATAACGGAACGTAATATAACGTAATAATGTAAGTAAATTTCAGTAAATAGGGCTCTGTTCACACAGGTGCTGGTTTCTGATCAGTTAGGGTTCATTATTAATTGTCCTGAAAGGAATGTGAACAAAGCCTAAAGCTAAGGCCTCATGCACACGACCGTATGTCAAAAAATAACGATGACGTCTGTGTGAATTCCGTATTTTGCGGAACGGAACAGCTGGCCCCTAATAGAACAGTACTATCCTTGTCCGTAATGCGGACAATAATAGGACATATTCTATTTTTTGCGGAACGAAAATATGGACATATGGAAACAGAATGCACACAGAGTACCTTCCGTTTTCTTTGAGGACCCATTGAAATGAATGTTTCCGTATACGGTCTGCAAAAAAAAGAATGGACACGGAAAGAAAGTACGTTCATGTGCATAAGGCCTAACTGAAATGGCTACAACCAGCCACTACCCAAAGCTATATGTATGACAGGTTTCCTCATTGTAGTTCCTTCACTGTCTAAAATTCTGACCCTGAATGTTGGAGTGGTGGAAAAACTAGTGACATTTGGTATCCCTTATTGCAAAGTGCAGTGAAAGGACAAAATTGAAAAAATCTAGAATTTTTAATATTCACACAGATTAATGTAGTAATATACCTTAGTGGCATCTACAGCCCTAACCCTGCAAATGATATCTTCCTACAATATCAATAGGTTCATGAGGACAAGCTGATTATAGGGACATGCTGCATAAAAATAGGTTACTTTACTTTTCACGTTTTTCTGCATTTTTTGTGCCCTTTTTTCAACTGCAATTTTTTTGCTTCAAGTAGCATCAGCATGTCAGTTCTATGGTTAATATGAAACGCAGGACACACAAACTTTTTTTTATTTTATTTTTTACTACTGGCGTTTTTTGTCTTTCTGCCTTCTTTTCAAAAACATAGCATGCTGTAGCTCTGGCGTTTTCTTTTCAGGCGTTGTTACATCTCTTTCATTATAGGTGAAAAAAAGCCAGAAAAAAGTTCACACAGCCATTTCTAAGAACATTCCGATGCCTATTCTGAGCATATTCTGGGCCTATTTAGTGGTCCATGCGGTTACGGACGCTAATTG
This sequence comes from Bufo bufo, assembly GCF_905171765.1. Taxonomy (NCBI): domain Eukaryota; kingdom Metazoa; phylum Chordata; class Amphibia; order Anura; family Bufonidae; genus Bufo; species Bufo bufo. The sequence continues at coordinate 329,811,122 of NC_053390.1, forward strand.
TCATCATGGTAAAAATACATTCTCCTAAGTAAAACAATCAAGGAATTTAATTCCTGCACACTTAAGTTAGTATAGTTTTAGAAATCAGCTTCTATACTATACAGCTTCTACACATGCAGATTTCATGGTGGATATTAGCCTGTGCAGACTTTTGGCTAGTTCCACAGCATATTTCCAGAAAGCTCTCAATGGATGGCTGCAAATTACGTGCATTTTTTTCTGTGTGGATTTTGTGTGGAAAACCCGCAGCATAGTACAGTACCAGCAAAGTGTATGGATGAAACAAATCTCATGTACACTTTGCTTTTTTTCTTAGATGCGGAAATTGACCTGCTGTGCGGATTTTGAAATTTGCAGCATGCCAATTGTTGCTGAATTTTTCTTGTGCGGATTTCACCCTTTTCGGAGGAAAGGTGAGCTCTGCGGAAAATCCACTCGGCACAAAAAAAACGCATAGAAAACACAACAAAGATGCAATAAATTGTGCAGATTTAACTGGAGCTTTTCTGTGCAGTTTTGGTGCAGATTTCATGAAGATTGCTTGCACACAAATGTGGACTTTGCGCAGCCTAATGGTACTATGTAATTTTATTCATTTATTTTATTATTATTATTAAATAATAATAATCAAATGTATCTATGTATAGTAAATATCACCTATTAGGTGTCCTGAAAGTCCAATCAACCACCGGCAATAGGTAAAAATAATAATACAAGTGTGTATATCTTTTTACGTTGTAAAATAAAAAATAAAATATAAATGCAATCCAATGGTCCAAATGTCTAAACAGCAAATAAACATGTAATACACAAAATCTATACTAGTGATTGTAAAACAGAAAGCTCATTTATATAAGATGTTGGCAACCCTAGCTTTTTAACTTTAACTTGCTTTTCAGGGGCTGAAAGAACATGTGCCCTGAGTACTAGATGCCAGGGAAGTGCCAACAACCCAAGCTGTCCTTGTCAGGGTATTTAAATACAGAGCCAGAGCAGTAAAATTAATCTTTTACCTCACTTGAAGGAAAGTATAGCCATGATAGTAATACATTTTGTTCTTGCTTTTATGGTTCATGTTGAAGAACATGCAATATTTATTTATTTGATGCACTTATATAGCACTGACATATTCCGCAGCGCTTTACAGACATTAGTGTCACCTTGTCCCCAATGGGGCTCACAATGCAACGCCTGCTGGTTTATGTATATCTTCTGGTTGTTCATAGAATTCTAATATTAAATGCAAATTGAAATGTTTATATAAATTCTGTCAGTTACTAATCTAGACACACATGTATATACTATAAGCAGCTGATTTAGATTGATATGTAATATATATTAAACTGAAAAAGTACTTTAGTTAAAGGCACAGTGTCACAAAATACTGCAAAATGTTTAAGTTTCCTTTTTCCATTTTTAGACTTTTTCAAGTGTATTCCTTTCTAGGTATGATCACATGAATGAAGCCTCATTGTAGATTGAAGACATTTGTTTTGGAGGTCAAGAGGCCTTTAGATTCTGCTAAGAAGGAAATTCTCAGGATAATGCAAGAGCTACAAAAATACTAGACCTCTAGTGGCTTATAGACCTAGAGAGGTAAGTCTGTAAGACACATCCATGAGAAACATGAAAAGATCTATGTGATAAATGTGTTGTGTGTTATTAACAACTTTCATATACAGAAAAGCAATTGTTGGTATTGTGGATAAATCTAGATGATTTTTCTGGTTATAGTGCATTTAAGTTCGAAGCAGATAATGTTGCCTCAGTGTGATGATGAGGTAAAGAACTAGGTTAGGAATGTGAGAAACAAATCTCTCTAATCATTAAAAACTTATTCTATGTATTATGCTGAAAAATCCATTTCCAATTATTGAGGACTTTCCATAGAAAAACAATCCTTATTGTGACTGATTCAATGAGATATATCTCACTGTACATACGTAAGCATTTCTGTGATAGGACCACCCATACTAGATATCCTAGTCAAAGAGATACAAATAAATAGCAGATGGTTAAAAACAAACTGTCCAGAGTTAAATCATTTAATTTGCAAAGTTCATTTACTATTAAACAGGTTTGACAGTGTGATTTTAGAGGGCTCAGTATATGTAGCAATTATTATTAAATCCAACATGTACCTTTTCAAGTTGCATTTTTCCCCACTGAAGTCAATGAAGGGAAATGTCCACAAAAATACCACTCCTAGATCATGAAACCATACAGTAACCCTGCAAGCTTCAAAAATGCCCAACATGTCCCCTTTGTGAATGACACTTGCTAGTCAGTGAGGTGTGGATTGTATCAAAGAACTAGTGTCAAAGAAATACTAAGAGGTTCAAATAATAATTCATTGTTTCAAAGACAAATATACAGAAGCAGGGATTACACAGTCATACAGTGAAATACCCAGTACACTGATTATGATAACTACATGCACAGGGTGGATTTTATGATTTCCAGTATAATATCATTAAGAACACTGAATAAAAAAAAAAAGCATAAGTGCAATTATTTTAACCACTTAGCCAATTAGCTTCACTGATCTGAACCATAATTGTAGTTGTAAAATCAAACACATTAATAAATGGCTTGTATTGTACTGTAATAAAACCAGCAGACTAGCCGTCCAATATAATGTAATCCAAGCAAGTGTCTGGTAGATAATGACCAGTCTTCCTAACCAGCTTATAGTGATGGTTTTTATTTAGGAGTTTTATTAAAGCAGAAATGATATGTAGAAATTTAGATATATCCTGAATGGACTGAACATACAAAAAACTTGCTAAACTTCAGCAACTTCTGGTTTCATGCATGAATGACATGCCAGACAATAGCCGTCTGGGTGTACTAGCTGAACACACCTTGGTTAGGAGCTCTCAGGACAAGTGTACCCCACCTTCTATTCAGATCAGAACTGCCAGTATTCATCTTTACTCCATCAGCTTGAGCAGTAGTAATAATGTCCATAATAGGCAAAAATGATGTATTAATTATTTATTTTACTAATATCAAGAGGTAACTTGAAGCTCCTGGATCCTAGTGCAAAATGTGTAACGGGCTCATCCTATTACAGGTGGAACAGGGTTCAAACCCCACCTATATGATACATTAGGGGCTTTTAGGCCCCTTCTAACTCCAACTGCAACCTCTAGACGCCCTTAAGCTACACCCCTGGTGGAACTGCCATGATAGCCCTTATGTCAAACAAAATGCAGAGAAGGTGATATATTATTCTGTGAGATAAATATGGTGCATCACAAAATCACTATGCTTGAATTAGTCAGCATATAAAACACCCCACCAACACAAATTCCATCAATATCATAACACCTTAACACCCATGTCCAACCAGATCTGTAGATCAAACTGTGCAGAGAGCAGCATCTTCTTCACACATAACATGCATTCACACAAGGCCACCCTAGATGCCAACCAGATTATTATGTAAAAGCAGTGTTCAATGTTTCTCCAGTTTGTCCGTTTTAATACCTCCTATGCTGAAGTGTCACCTACTAAGTGCCAAGGAACCAGTGAAGGATCAAGACAGGAAGGAGATTCCTAATATGGGCTTAGTAGGTAGAGGAGTAAAAGGGAACCATCTCCTACCACTCACAGACCCACACATGCAGAAGCCATAGGGAATGCACAGGGGTTGTGACTCCCATGCATTAGACAGCAGGTAACCTGCACAGTAGGTGCAGTTCTTCAGAAACATGATATAAACTGCTAACCAGACCAGCCTTTCTTCAGTGGATTTGACTATTTCTTTCTGTCTGGACCCTATTGATTTCCTGCTTCACTTGAAGCACTGATGTTCTGGATAAAAAGACTATTAACATTATTACAGATCAGGAGGATATGCTCTGAAGTAGAGGTAAAAATTGATCTATCAGTGGAATATATACTTGTAGTAATGAGATAAGACTATAAGTTAGGCTAGATGCTTTCCAATGGATTCCTTAGTAAATGTGTGGATAGGATTACAGGCATGGTGTGAAAATAATGAGCATACACTGACTGGCTCCTGGAAGGACATAGCTGATGGTTTTCTCACTTCTATGTCCATCTCCAACAATGCAGAATAATGTTGGTCCTAACCATAATCATATCCTTCTGGACAAAACAAGCTTTCCTATAGACATCTAGGATATCCTATAGACAATGTAAAAACATTTCTCCACTGATATGGTGCCATTGGTGGTATAATTAGAATGTTTAGCCAGGTTCTAATGTGCATCCATTAAAGAGAGTAGGTGCTAACAATGTAGGTGGTCTGTAGAGTAGCAGCATCAAGTGAACCAGCCTCTAGCACTGTGTCTTAGACCTGAGAATGGCGTCTTCTAGGCAGTAGCAGCAGCATTGGGTGCAGCAGGCACCAACACTGTGCCTAAGATTTCAGACAAGGGTGGCCTGTGCCATGGAACTAAAAGTCTAAGACTGAAAGCACTGTGGTCTATGCAGGAGCAGCTTTAGATGCTCCAGTCTCTGAGTCTTGTCATCAGATCTCTGTCTAGGGAATAGAGCTATGGAGCAATTGAGATTTATTATCTAAATGGTCTTAAAGTCATATCAGCAGGAGTCAAGTTAAGGGAAATCACAGTTAGGCTTTTAAAGCTTCCTACCAGCACCCATCCCCCACTCCTGGATGATCTGTAGAAGGATATCATAAAACAGGATATATATATATATATATATATATATATATATATATATATATATATTATCATATCTCTTATCTCTGGGTGTACTTACATTTCAGTGATGTTGGCAGCATGGGAGATGTCCTTCAGCACCGGGAAAGCTCCGATACTCAGGGAATTATCACATGAGATCCTTGTGGCATTACAAGTGCAGGAATCAGGGCAGGCCAGTGCCCTCCAAAATAAGCCAAGGAAGATCCAGCAGGTGGTAAAGCACCACAATGGCGTTATAGTGGGTCCATGCCCTCCTTTCCAAAGGCCCATAATCGCTGCCAGCTCCCACCGACCCTACAGAAGAGCAGGCAAATCCCCTCTAACCCCAGTGCTGGGTGCAGAGCCTCCTCCTGGTAGCAGGCTGTCTTCTTCACAGGATAGTGGGGGTCATAATCCTCAGCAGAAGACTTGGTGTTAGGTGATGTGAAGCATCATTAGAGCCCGCTGGGCAGGTGTATACAGTGAGTAGAGCCCGGACGGTCTCCCGGACCGCTGCTTCTTCTACCAGATGGCACGCTACAGACTGATGCTGCTGCTGACGCTCTTCACAAGCTTTCTATAGCTCCCTCTGTAAGGAAAAGACACAGATAAAGAAGGACACTTCTGACAATCTACCAGCAGCCATAGCTAAACTATATACATCTGGAGGAATAAGCAATCTTTATCCATCAGCAATCCCATACACCATAAACATACATCTAATCTATACATTACCAGATCTCACCGTCATTCACCAGTAGAAGCAAAGAGCTAGCAATCTAATCTATGCAATCACAAATATCATCCACATCCACCATTAGAAACAACCATCCAGCAATCTAATCTATACAATGACAAACATCATCCACATCCACCAGTAGAAGCAACCATCCAGCAATCTAATATATACAATCACAAATCTCACCTTCATCCACCAGTAGAAGCAACCATCCAGCAATCTAATCTATACAATCACAAATATCATCCATATCCACCATTAGAAGCAACCATCCAGCAATCTAATCTATGCAATCACAAATATCATCCACATCCACCATTAGAGGCAACCACCTAGCAATCTAATCTATGCAATCACAAATCTCACCTTCATCTACCAGTAGAGGCAACCATCCAGCAATCTAATCTATACAATCACAAAAATCATCCACATCCACCAGTAGAAACAACCATCCAGCAATCTAATCTATACAATCACAAATCTCACCTTCATCTACCAGTAGAAGCAACCATCCAGCAATCTAATCTATACAATCACAAATATCATCCATATCCACCAGTAGAAGCAACCATCCAGCAATCTAATCTATACAATCACAAATCTCACCTTCATCTACCAGTAGAAGCAACCATCCAGCAATCTAATCTATACAATCACAAATATCATCCATATCCACCAGTAGAAGCAACCATCCAGCAATCTAATCTATACAATCACAAATCTCACCTTCATCCACCAGTAGAAGCAACCATCCAGCAATCTAATCTATGCAATCACAAATATCATCCATATCCACCAGTAGAGGCTACCATCCAGCAATCTAATCTATACAATCACAAATATCATCCATATCCACCAGTAGAAGCAACCATCCAGCAATCTAATCTATACAATCACAAATATCATCCATATCCACCAGTAGAAGCAACCATCCAGCAATCTAATCTATGCAATCACAAATATCATCCATATCCACCAGTAGAGGCTACCATCCAGCAATCTAATCTATACAATCACAAATATCATCCACATCCACCAGTAGAAGCTACCAGCTAGCAATCTAATCTATACAATCACAAATATCATCCATATCCACCAGTAGAAGCAACCATCCAGCAATCTAATCTATACAATCACAAATATCATCCATATCCACCAGTAGAAGCAACCATCCAGCAATCTAATCTATACAATCACAAATATCATCCATATCCACCAGTAGAAGCAACCATCCAGCAATCTAATCTATGCAATCACAAATATCATCCATATCCACCAGTAGAGGCTACCATCCAGCAATCTAATCTATACAATCACAAATATCATCCACATCCACCAGTAGAAGCTACCAGCTAGCAATCTAATCTATACAATCACAAATATCATCCATATCCACCAGTAGAAGCAACCATCCAGCAATCTAATCTATACAATCACAAATCTCACCTTCATCCACCAGTAGAAGCAACCATCCAGCAATCTAATCTATACAATCACAAATATCATCCATATCCACCAGTAGAAGCAACCATCCAGCAATCTAATCTATACAATCACAAATCTCACCTTCATCCACCAGTAGAAGCAACCATCCAGCAATCTAATCTATACAGTCACAAATATCATCCATATCCACCAGTAGAAGCTACCAGCCAGCAATCTAATACATGCCCCATCATCGAATACATACTCAACCAGCATCTATTCCTATAGCTCCTACACATATTAATCAGGTAAGCAAGCAGCTACCGACCCCCTATACATATGCATCAGAATGAAGATAGCAAGCATCTCATCAGATTAAAGCCTGACTCATCTTTATACATAGAGCATCATTCACACCTCTGTCCAGTCTCTGCTGCGGTGATGGACTCACCATATTTCCCAGCTACTCCACAGCATCCCTTATAGCAGCAGCAGCAGCAGCAGCACCTGCACCCCTCCAAGCAGGAGCACGGCATTCCTGTCCACCCAGAGCAGATGATCAGCACCAGCAGTGGTGAGGAGAGCAGAGCCTGGGGGAAGCTCCTACCTGTCAGGCTGCAGTGATTTCAGCTGATGGATGCAGAGATGCACTGACTGTGCTAGGGATCCAGCCTCAGCTTTTTACACACTGTCTCTCCAGTGCTAATAATAAGGAGAGCTTCTCCCTCCCATCCCCATGCCAATAGCTGGGGAAGAACAAGTGACGTGAGCAGTGACTCAGGCTAATTCTCCTAGAGCCCAAAGGAGCAAGACAAAGCAACAAGAGGGGAGACTAGTGGGGGGGGATGTCTTCATCAAGACACAATGATGCCTTGCACACCTACATGTAGACACAGCAGTGCAGTGTGCACTTACCACCCAGAATCCTGGTAGATGGGGGTCCATGCTCTGCTCCTGTGCTGCAAGGAGTCCAGCTACACCTACACAAGACATTGCAGGGGACGTGATTGGAATGCACAAAGCTGTTTACCATGACAATGACCTGCTGCTAAGGAGCTGCCCTGCACTGATCCCACATAGACCCCTTGGTGGGATCCAGATACTCAATCCTGAATCTTTTGTAATGTCATTGAGGATTTAAAGGAATGTCCATGACCTGTCAGATGTGAAGGCATCAAGGCTCACTTAGGTAGCATGCACCATGGATGGATCCCATGCACAGCCTATGGCACATTGCTGGTTTATAGCATTAGAAGAACGTGTTCTTGGGCTTAAGACTTTTCATTTGTGGTTTCAGATATTTTTTTTTTCTCCGCAGTAATTTAAAAGGGACAGAGAAATCTACCGCATTGACAGGAAAGATGCTCAGGCGTTTGTTAGGAGGACTCTGCTGACCTCTTGTGGAGGATATAGGTACTACACTAAAGGATGTAGGAAACGAGCGTGGGCTGTTTATTTGACATATTTGACAGTATTTTTTATATTGTATTACAAAATTTAAAGTGTGTTTTCCATACAGTAAACAAGCAGTGAATGAAGGGCCTGGAGATGTCCATTTCTGCCAAGTGATGAAACATTCAGTACTTTTTAGGCTGTCTCTGTTTCTGGGAAGACTGGATGACTAATGGGGCCACACAGTGTTGTCACGCCGCTTTCCTAGACTCTTCATCAGCAAATCTACCTGTTTATCGGCAGTACTAGAATGCAGTGGCGTAGCGTGGGTTGCCAGCACCCGGGGCAAGCCAAAAATTGCGCCCCCCACCCCTACCCCAGGCACGCCCCTTTTAACAGATACTGTAGTAGATCACCTGCAGTCCTATGTAACACCACAGATAACACAGTGATAGCTCTGAGTACAGATAATGTAGTAAATGGGTGTGAGCCCCCAGAATTCAGAACACGCACAGTGTGACCTGAAGTCTGGGGCCGAATGCGGCAGGGTGGGCCATATTCTCAATCTCCTCCCCCAACCCTACTGTGAAACAGATATGTGGATGGACATTATTATTACAGTATAATACCGCCCCATACCTGTTACATCCAGTGACGTCTCCTGTGATGTAGACTCTCCTCGACGTCTTCATTCAGAGATAAGACCGCCATGATACTTTCTTTCAGCCGCTTCTCGTCTCTGCAGAGTTTCACAGAAAAAATTTAGGTTCCTCACTTTACTCTCATCCTCTCCTTCCTGGTGTCTCAACAACTCATCCTGCTGCCCCCCAATACTGTGCTAGAGCCAGACAGATAGTCCTCCATTCCCCATAATATTATTTCCCCCTGTATATTATAATGGCCCCCTCTTTATTATTAATATAATGTCCCCATCTTTGTTAATAATATAATGGACCCCTCTTTATTATTATTAATATAATGGCCCCCTCTTTGTTAATAATATAATAGCCCCTCTTTGTTATTAACATAATGGCCCCCTCTTTATTATTAATATAATGTCCCCCTCTTTGTTAATAATATAATGGCCCCCTCTTTATTATTAATATAATGTCCCCATCTTTGTTAATAATGTAATGGCCCCCTCTTTATTATTAATGTAATGGCCCCTCTTTATTATTAATGTAATGGCCCCCTCTTTATTATTAATGTAATGACCCCTCTTTGTTATTAACATAATGTCCCCCTCTTTATTATTAATGTAATGGCCTCCTCTTTATTAATAATATAATGTCCCCCTCTTTATTATTAATATAATGGCCCCCTCTTTGTTAATATAATGGCCCCCTCTTTGTTATTAATGTAATGGCCCCTCTTTATTATTAATGTAATGGCCCCCTCTTTATTATTAATGTAATGACCCCTCTTTGTTATTAACATAATGTCCCCCTCTTTGTTATTAATGTAATGGCCCCCTCTTTATTAATAATATAATGTCCCCCTCTTTATTATTAATATAATGGCCCCCTCTTTGTTAATATAATGGACCCCTCTTTGTTATTAAAGAGGGGCCATCATATTAATAATAAAGAGGGGCCATTATATTCATAATAAAGAGGGGGCCATTATATTAATAATAAAGAGGGGCCATTATATTAATAATAAAGAGGGGGACTTTACATTAATACTAAAGAGGGGGACATTATATTAATAATAAAGAGGGGGCCATTACATTAATAACAAAGAGGGGGCCATTATATTAATACTAATGTATGGCCCCCTATTTATTATTAATATAATGGCCCCCTCTTTGTTATTAATATAATGGCCCCCTCTTTGTTATTAATATAATGGCCCCCTCTTTGTTATTAATATAATGGCCCCCTCTTTGTTATTAATATAATGGCTGCCTCTCCACTCTTATTACTATGTCACCAAATTACACAGGGTGGGACTCTGCACTCCGGGACAGTCACTGACTCAGACTGTCACTCACTCTGCATCGCTTGAATCACTGTCTCTCTGCCTGGCCTTGAGTCTGGACTGTCTACAGTGAGTCTGTCTACTAGTACTGATTCAGCGGATCAGTGACAGTGCGGCAGCCATCTTCTGCATCTTCATGCTCCGGCCCCTTAGAAATAAATGGGTCCACATGTAATCTATGAAAAATGCAGATTAGGCGTGGACCGAAAATACGGTCATGTGCATGAGGCCTAATGGGGTTGCTCAGGGATTTTTAAGTGCTAGCCAATCCTCAGGATTATCTCCCCGCCGATCAGTTGGTCTGTGTAGCTCCGTCAACGGAAGTCAGCACTGGAGCTACACAGCACCAGCAACATTGTAGCAGCGGAAGCGTTGTACTACAGCGCTGCTCCCATTGACTTGAACAGGAGCAGTGCTATACTAGCGAGCTTCCGCTGCAACAATGGTTCTGCTCCTCCACTGATCATAAGCCATCACTGAACCCTTTCCTCACACAAGAATTTTCCATTTTTGTGTTTACTCTCTGCCTTCCTGGAGCTGTAATTTATTTTTATTTTTTTCTGTTCACATAACTGTCAGGCCCCTTTCAGACGAGCTAGTTTTCGGCACAGGTGCAATGCATGATGCGAACGCATTGCGCCCGCACTGAATCCGGACCCATTCATTTCAATGGGTCTGTGTACATGAGCGTTGTTTTTCACGCATCACTTGTGTGTTGCGTGAAAATCGCAGCATGTTCTATATTCTGGGTTTTTTACACAGTCCTTGCCCCATAGAAATGAATGGGGCTGCGTGAAAAACGCTTCGCATCCGCAAGCAAGTGCGGATACAATGCGTTTTTCACTGATGGTTGCTAAGAGATGTTGTTTGTAAACCTTCAGTTTTTTATCAAGCGCGTGAAAAACGCATCAAAACGCATTGCACCTGCGTGAAAAAAACTGAACAACTGAACGCAATCGCAGACAAAACTGACTGAACTTGCTTGCAAAATGGTGCGAGTTTCACTGAATGCACCCTATGGGAACTTGTTTTTGTGGCTTAAGTTGTATTTTTTAAGGGCACTATTTAACACCTTGACAACATCCGCCATACATGTACAGCAGATGTCATCTCTTTATAAATGATGCCCTTTCCAGGATGAGAGCCATAGTCGCCAGGTGCCTGCTTTTTCATACACAGACACCCTGGGCTAATGTCTGCAATCGGCAATAACATCAATCACAGACATTTAACCCCTCAGGTTCCATAGTCAAATGTGATCACAGAATCTGAGAGCTGAAATCCCAGAAGCACTGCGCTTTCAGGACTGGAATGGCCTTTCCTAGTGGCAATCGGTAGAGCTGTTCATTCCCTGTGGCAGCCTCGGTCCCCTGAAGGATCCAAGGCTGCCACAGGTATGTTCCAATGGAGACCCTGCCTGTGGCAGGGCTCCTTAGGAACATAGCAAATTTACAAAAGAATTCAATGCTAATACATTGGAGTCTATGGGAGAAGCGATCTGAAGATCACTTGTTCAAGTTCCCTAGAGGAAAAATAAAAGAAAAAAACATTAAAAAAAATATATTTAAAAAATGTATAAAAAAAAGTAATCATCCCCTTTCTCCAAAGGTACAATAAAAATAAATATGTAATAAAAAAATGAATAGAAATATAATTATAGGCATGACTTTCTTCCAAAATGCCCATTCTACTCCTGTACAGTGTAACAGGAAAAAAAAAAATCTAAATATTGAATTAGCAGTTTTTTTTGTTGCTTCACCTCCCACAAAAATGGAATAAAAAGTGATCAAGAAGTCATACCCCCCAAAATGGTATCAATAAAAAGTGCAGATCATCCCCCAAAAAACGAGCCCTCATACAGCTCGGTGGACATAAAAATATAAAACTTATCGTGGTCAGAATATGGCGATGAAAAGAAAATAATTACATTTTTGCAAAGTTATTCTTTTCAAGTATTAAAACGCAAGAAAAACAACATAAATGTGGTACCGCTGTAATTGTACTGACCTAGAGAGTGAAGGGAACAGGTCAGTTGTACTGCAAAGGGAACACCATGAAAACAAGACCTATAAAACTGTGATGGAATTGCGTTTTTTCCACCACATTTGGTATTTTTTTCCAGCTTCCACTACATTGTATGCAACCGTGAATGGTGACATTAGAAAGTACAAAATACAAGCCCCCATACAGCTATGTGAAAGCAAAAATAAAAAAGTTATGACTCCGGGAAAGCCGGGACTAAAAAACAGAAATGCAAAAATTGTAAAATGCCATGTCCTCAAGGAGTTAATATTGCATATCAAATAGCAGGAAGCTGTAAAAAATCCTGCCATAATTTTATAGGTTTTGTTTTTATGGCATTCCCTATGCGGTAAAACTGACCTATTAACTTCATTCTCTGGGGCAGTATGATTACAGTGATACCACATTTTTTATATGGACGTGTGTGGGGGCTCATTTTTTACGGGGTGATGTGTAGTTTTCATTAATAGCATTTTAAAGTGTGCATGACTTTTTGATCACTTTTTATTTAATTGTTTAGGGGATGTGAAGTGACCAAAAACTGGTAAATCGTCCATTTTGATTTTTTTTTTACCATTACTCCATTCACCATACAGGATAAATATTTTTATATTTTTACAGTTTCAATATTTTAATGGTTTTAGGTTTTGCATTTTTGGGATTTGGCAATGTTAATGATTTTAATTTTTTTAATTAATTTTTGTTTTGAAAATGGAAAAAGGGGGTGATTTCATTTTTATAGCTTTTCATATTATTAAAAATCTTTTTAATTTTTTATTCTTCCCCTAGGGGACCTCAACATGTGATCATCTGATTGAATCCCCCATACACTGCAATGATTTACCATTGCAGTCTTTTGGAGAATCGCTACCTTCCTATCAAGCCTTGCCACAGGCAAGGCCTAATAGGAGCTTTGCTATATGGACCCCAAACCGTCATAAGGGCAGAGGTTGTCATAGCAACCAATCAGCACCGACAATCTTGGCACAGGAGAGCAAGTCGGTCCCTGGGAGTGCAGCTCTCCTGGGGGAAAGACTGCTCATATGACAACGTCACAATTGACCATGGCATCTGAGGGGTTAACTGTACATGATTGGTATAAATCAGCATGCATCTGAAAGGATACGGCGCCCCCTCAGCTCCTGAGCAGGCACCATCTTTAAAATTCCAACTTCCATCATTCATATATAGCGCAAATCGGAAAGGGGTTAAAAAACCCTGCATAATCCCTTTAACTGCTAGGGGTACAAGTGCAAAACTGGTTTCAGTATATGTATCAGAGGTCTGTCTTATAATGGTCTGTCATCATATGAACAGTATGGATTCTATCCCCTGGGTGAAAGGCAGTAACATTTCATGATTGACAGCATGCAGAAATCTTGAAATCTACAAGGAACTGATACCTTAGATATATTGGAAAATATCATAACTTTACATTTTACGGTGAATAACTTATTTGCCAAAACTGAAATGCCCCTTAGAATTAGAGATGATTTAAATAGCCCGATGGAGCAGGCGATTATCAGGAAGAAAACATTCCTTACTGATAACTGCCTGCTCCTCAATGGAGGTGACGAGCTGCATTTACAAGTAGCAATCTCCTCCACTGTATGGGGCTGAGCGATGGCTACTGCATACAGATGCATTGTTTCTGGGTGGCAGAGTTCTGTTTAGAATGCACGACCTGCTGCCCAGAAATGATGATTGAGGTGGCTGCATGAAAGATTGTTCTACCCGATGAATGAGCATTTTACTTGTTCATCGGGTGATCTACAGCAGGCAATCATCCAGTGTAAATCCAGCTAAAAGAGGACCTGTCACCGCTCCTGACATGCCTGTTTCATGCATTCCCCATGTAATAACAATTCTGGAGCATCTATACTTATGGCTCTGTGTTGTGCCATTCCTGTATTATTTCTACTAGAAGTTATGACTGAATTGCTAGCAGTCTGCAGTAAGGGTACAGAGGGGAGGTAACCAGTTGGGGGGGTGTACCTGCACAGTCTGACAATGGCAGCACTGATTGGATAGAGTGAGACTGTGCAGAGACACACCCCCAACTGGTTACCACCCCTCTGTACCCTTGTTATTACATGGGGAATGCATGTAACTATAAAAACAGGCATGTCCGGAGTGGTGACAGGTCCTCTTTAAGGCCAAATGCACACGGTCGTGTTCCACGGCCGTGAGTGGTCCGTGGTATCCCGGCCTGGAATCATGCTGACAGCAGGAGCGCACGGCGTCATTGGTTGCTATGACACCGTGCGCCTCATGCCGCCGCTGCACTACAATAGTACCCTCATATGATCTATACTAGTGTATTACTGTAGTGGAGAGGCGGCATGAAGCGCACGGCGTCATAGAAACCAATGACGCCGTGCTCTCAGCAAGATTCCAGGCCGGGATACCACGGACCGCTCATGGCCGTGTGCATTCGGCCTAACTCTTTCAGTCAGACCATCAGTACAGCTAGAAGAGGAGTATGACTCAATTACAGCATCACACTTTGCACTAATCAGGGCAATGCTCTTCTCTGGGCATCTGTATCGAAGCCTGTCAAGAGAGCAAAAATCTGTGACACAGTCATTTCAATTTCCCACCTACTATTATAATGAGGCTTACCTTATAACACATTCCCTCACAGTAGCAGTAAACTCCCCACAGACTACCTATCTATATGGGAGGCCTTATCATTTGTGCTGACTGCTACAGAAGGACAATATTTTGTATTTCATTTCCAATGGCATAGTACTGGCAAAATTTTAAAGAGAGGCAAACATTCTAAAAAAAAAAGGTTGCTGTCTATGAATATTGAGTTTAAAAAAACACCACTTTCTGATGTGTCTTTTAAATAGAATATATGTTTGTACCATCAAATTTGCCTTTTAAATGTTTCTTGTATATATGACATGATCTGGTATAAACTACAGCTTGATGGAAAATGAAGTTACCCATGCGACATCATAATTGATTACATAGGATGCAATAATAAAGCCACTGAGCTGATTTACTACTTCTTGTCTTGTATTTCCCACATCTCAGTATGAGATGGGACCTGAAGCGTAAGCCTGTCGCTGGAACCTGCACAGACACTGACATACAGATGAGTCAGATCTTCAGTCCTGCCTTTTTTACTTTGTCACCTTGTGCTAGATCACATGTTCTTAAAACGTGTTACACTAAATGTCTCCAGCATACAGGTTTGACAACATAGATAAAGAGGATTACACGGTCTAGACAGCGGGTACAGCTAGAGTCTTTTGGGTAGAAGTGATCATTGTTTTATCTGAATCACTTTACTACAAAGGAAAATGCTGTCAAATACAGCAAGTCAAATACTGCACAATATATTTGATGATAATGGATATTTTCTTAAAGGGATTCTCCGGGCTTTTTACAAAATTCCTTCTGTCTTTAAGCCTGTGAAAGGAAGATCATTTAAAGGCTATGGACACTTTCGTGGCATTTATTTTATGATTGCATTTTACTCATTTTGGTAAAAAAAAATATTTTTTGTTTGTCTTTATTAAAAAATGTTCAGCTATTTTTTAGATACAAGGGTTAAAAAAAAACTATCTATTTGCTGATTGACTTCTGTCAGCTGGGGGCTCATGTGAAGCCTTATCTCTGACCTCCTGATCTCCTAAACACTCATTTCAGTCACATCCTTATCATTTTGATAAGAGTTTAGCTATAATGAGTGTTTAGGAGATCAGGAGGTCAGAGATAAGGCTTCACATGAGCCCCCAGATGATGGAAGTCAATCAGCAAATAGATTGATTTTTAACCCTTGTATTGCGAAAATAGCTGACCATTTTTAATAAAGACAAACTGAAAAGAATGATTTTTAGCCCAAAATGAGTAAAATGCAATCATAAAAAAAGTACCACGAAAGTGTCCATAGCCTTTAATAGTAATAAATGGCAGAAGTCACAGCAGCATGTCCGGTGCGTCTTTTATTGGAAGCCTTGAGTGCACACACAAGCAAAGTACGACGTTTCGGCTATGCAGTAGCCGAAACGTCGTACTTTGCTTGTGTGTACACTCAAGGCTTCCAATAAAAGACGCACCGGACATGCTGCTATGACTTCTGCCATTTATTACTGTTCCTTGGACTGCTGTGGATCTGCGGTTCCATCGCAGCTGTTGCATTCTGGATTTGGTCTAGAGGTTCGGTTGTGCTGCTCTACTACTTTTCTTTGTGCCATAGCCTATAATAGTTACTTACCCCTTCCTTGTTCTTCTGCTGTCTCGACTGCATTCACACAAGTTGCAAGCTTTTCTGCCCGGGTCCTGACCGGATCTGTGCACGTCTTTTCCTGTTCAGCTGCATTCACTATTATGCAGCTAAACTGGATAAGAAATGCACACATCCATTCGTGATCTGGGCGGAAGAGCGCACAGCTAGTGTTAGTGCAGCAGAGACAGTGGAGATCAAATGAGCTTCCTTCCACAGGGCTGAACATAGAATGGATTTAAAAAAAAAAGCCAGGAGAACCCCTTTATTGTCTTAGGGTACTTTCACACTTGCAGCAGAGGATTCCGGCAGGCAGTTCCAGCAACAGAACTGCCTCCCGGATCCGTCAAAACGTATGCAAACTGCCGGCATTTGTCAGACGGATCAGGATCCTGATCCGTATGATCCGTATGACAAATGCATTGAAATGCCGGATCCATCTCTCCGGTGTCATCTGGAAAAACGGATCCGGCATTTATTTTTTTCACCATTTTTGTGGTCTGAGCATGCTCAGACCGCTATGCCAGATCCGTTTTGCTGGAACACTCGGGGACGGATTAATGCATGTCAATGGGAAAAAATGCCGGATCCGGAATTCCGGCAAGTGCTACGGAATTTTGGACGGAGATAAAACTGCAGAATGCTGCGGTATTATCTCCGTCCTGAAAAGGCAAAAAGACTGAACTGAAGACATCCTGATGGACAGATTGCTTTCCATTCAGAATGCATTAGGATAAAACTGATCAGTTCTTTTCCGGTATTGAGCCCCTAGGACGGAACTCAATACCGGAAAAGAATAACGCTAGTGTGAAAGTACCCTTAGTGCAAAAAGTTCCATCTATGTGAATCAATCCAAAAAAGTGAATGATTTGAGTGATACATAACTATAAAAACAATGTAATGAAGTCACTAGGATACTGAGGTCCAGGAGGTTGATGATCAGGAGGTTGATGCAGCAGGGACCTTGCGTTTTACTGCTGAGCACAAATCTCCTGTAATGTCTGTAATCAGGCTCGGACTGGCCCACAGGGGTACAGGGGAATCCCCCGGTGGGCCCCTAAGCAAGGTGGGCCCCAAGTCTCCCACCCCTTGCACAAGTGGCACATAACAAATTAGATTTAGTACAAACCGGATTCCAAAAAAGTTGGGACACTAAACAAATTGTGAATAAAAACTGAATGCAATGATGTGGAGATGGCAAATGTCAATATTTTATTTGTAATAGAACGTAGATGACAGATCAAACGTTTAATCCGAGTAAATGTATCATTTTAAAGGAAAAATACATTGATTCCAATTTTCACGGTGTCAACAAATCCCCAAAAAGTTGGGACAAGTAGCAATAAGAGGCTGGAAAAAGTAAAATTGAGCATAACGAAGAGCTGGAAGACCAATTAACACTAATTAGGTCAATTGGCAACATGATTGGGTATAAAAAGAGCTTCTCAGAGTGGCAGTGTCTCTCAGAAGCCAAGATGGGTAGAGGATCACCAATTCCCACAATGTTGCGCAGAAAGATAGTGAAGCAATATCAGAAAGGTGTTACCCAGCGAAAAATTGCAAAGACTTTGCATCTATCATCATCAACTGTGCATCACATCATCCGAAGATTCAGAGAATCTGGAACAATCTCTGTGCGTAAGGGTCAAGGCCGTAAAACCATACTGGATGCCCGTGATCTCCGGGCCCTTAAACGACACTGCACCACAAACAGGAATGCTACTGTAAAGGAAATCACAGAATAGGCTCAGGAATACTTCCAGAAAGCATTGTCAGTGAACACAATCCACCGTGCCATCCGCCGTTGCCAGCTGAAACTCTACAGTGCAAAGAAGAAGCCATTTCTAAGCAAGATCCACAAGCTCAGGCGTTTTCACTGGGCCAGGGATCATTTAAAATGGAGTGTGGCAAAATGGAAGACTGTTCTGTGGTCAGACGAGTCACGATTCGAAGTTCTTCTTGGAAATCTGGGACGCCATGTCATCCGAACCAAAGAGGACAAGGACAACCCAAGTTGTTATCAACGCTCAGTTCAGAAGCCTGCATCTCTGATGGTATGGGGTTGCATGAGTGTGTGTGGCATGGGCAGCTTGCATGTCTGGAAAGTCACCATCAATGCAGAAAAATAGATTCAGGTTCTAGAACAACATATGCTCCCATCCAGACGTCATCTCTTTCAGGGAAGACCCTGAATTTTTCAACAAGATAATGCCAGACCACATTCTGCATCAATCACAACATCATGGCTGCGTAGGAGAAGGATCCGGGTACTGAAATGGCCAGTCTGCAGTCCAGATCTTTCACCTATAGAGAACAAAGAAGGCCCAAGACGATTGAACAGTTAGAGGCCTGTATTAGACAAGAATGGGAGAGCATTCCTATTTCTAAACTTGAGAAACTGGTCTCCTCGGTCCCCAGACGTCTGTTGAGTGTTGTAAGAAGAAGGGGAGATGCCACACAGTGGTGAAAATGGCCTTGTCCCAACTTTTTTGGGATTTATTGACACCATGAAATTCTGATTCAACATATTTTTCCCTTAAAATGGTACATTTTCTCTGTTTAAACTTTTGTTCCGTGATTTATGTTCTATTCTGAATAAAATATTAGAAGTTGGCACCTCCACATCATTGCATTCAGTTTTTATTCACGATTTGTATAGTGTCCCAACTTTTTGGGAATCCGGTTTGTACACTACATACATATATTCAATGTACAGCACCTCAACCAGCTTATGTTCATATAAAAAACTTGTTAGATAATTTATTATATTTAAATGTATCCGTACGGTGGGCCCCCAAAATAAATTTTACTGGTGGTCCCTAGGTACCCCAGTCCGACACTGTCTGTAATAATACTTATTGCTTATTTTCATGTATACAATGTATCAAATATATCGCATCCAATGCCTGGAGGCCTTATAGCAGTCATTCATAGGTTCTCATTCAAACATACTGCTGCAGTCTCCGTTACTAGTCCCGATTTAAACTTTGTTTTTGCAAATACGGTATATTACTTAGGTGTAACAATCATACCTTACATGACAGTATGCTCTTTCCAACAGTCTCCAAATGCGTTTCGAAGTCGACCGTGACTTGTTCTTCAGTGGTATCTTGGGAGATAAGCTGCTGCCGCAACACTTCTGGCAGCAGCTCTCTCTCCTCTCTCCACTACAAACATATTCTGCTAAGCTGAATGTGTAAGTGTATGCAGGGGCGTGATGGGCATTTCTGGGTTCCCAAGCAAAGTTGTGTCTGGGGGCCCTTATCAAAGACATTTTTGTTTAGAAAAATACAATATTTACTCATCAGACTAGTAGCAGGCTGAACCGTTCTTATTGATATTAAGGTATATTGTGAGTCTGGGTGCTCCAATATCAATATGAATAGTTATGTACAGTCTGGTAATAGCCTGCTGCCCATGTGCCACACACAAGAGCATCAGACTAATACCAGGCATCACTAATATTGATGTTTGGGCACTCAGGGGCAGCAGACTAGTACCAGGCACCATTCATATTGATATTGGGGCACTCAGGGGCAGCAGAGTAGTACTAGGCACCATTCATACTGATATTGGGGCACTCAGGGGCAGCAGACTAGTACCAGGCATCATTCATATTGATACTGGGGCACTCAGGGGCAGCAGAGTAGTACTAGGCACCATTCATACTGGTATTGGGGCACTCAGGGGCAGCAGACTAGTTCCAGGCACCATTCATACTGGTATTGGGGCACTCAGGGGCAGCAGACTAGTACCAGGCACCATTCATATTGATATTGGGGCACTCAGGGGCAGCAGACTAGTACCAGGCACCATTCATACTGGTATTGGGGCACTCAGGGGCAGCAGACTAGTACCAGGCACCATCCATATTAATATTGGGGCACTCAGGGGAAGCAGACTAGTACCAGGCACCATTCATATTGATATTGGGCCACTGGGGCAGATTGCAGAAGCATAGAACTACCAGCATTAATTGCTATTTATTGGGGCACAGGGGCATGCTGCAGCATACTACTACAAGCATTCATAGTGATGATATCAATGCTGGTGGTAGTAGTATGCTGCACCCTGCCCCTGTGCCCCAATAAATAGCATTATGAATGCTAGTAGCAGTATTCTGCAGCCTGCTCCTTAGCCCCCAAAAATATCAGTATGATATTAATATTTGGGGCACAGGGGCATACTGCAGCAGACTAGTACCAGCAGTCCAGCAGCTGTAATATTTGCAGAGGCAGTGTGCAGCAGACCAGTACTTGCAACTGAATAGTCGGTGGAGAATGGACAGTTCTACTAAAACCTCTGCTGCAGAGTTGAGCACCTAACCACTACTGTCTGAGGCCTGGGCTGATGTGCTGTCAAGCTCCCTACCTCCACTCCTGTGTTACCCCGCTCCCGCTCCTGCCTTCTGTAAAGGGACAATGCCTGGATGTTTTGCGCAGTGACATCATGTGCGGTGCGTTCAGGCACTATTGATGTTTAAAGGCACCACCGGCAATACTGGCAGCCGTTCCATTGTTTCCACACCTGTATCTGCGTCTTTTGGACTGAGATAGAGTTGAAAGATGCAGTGTTGTCTTACATGCCTGTCAGGGGGTCCAAGAGGGCAAGAATTGTAGATTCAGAAGGAGGGAGCCGCATATTCCTGTGTTCCAGCTTTTCCCATTGCCAAGAAATACAGGTCACAATCTCCCAGGATTGAGTTTAAGCTAATACAGGCCCAAATAATTTAACAGGAACATGAAGCTGATGCAATATGACTGCCTAGTAAAGACATGCTCAGTTCTAGACAGCCACCTGCCTGTATATGATGTTAAAAAATGAAAGATTTATACATTCTGAAGATAAACTAGAGAGCCTTCTGTTGAATTCTTCCTTCCTTTTGTCATTGTATTCATCACTTACATAAAATAGAGCAGGTGCATGCTGACCATATTCCAATATGTAGTCAGGAGAGGCTTGTCAATGAGGCCGGGAACAAATTGACTCCTAGACACTTTACATTTAATGAAGGGCAGGTTACAATCAAATTCTCTCCTATGCTTCACCTCTCCTTGGCTCAAACCATCTGGACATGTGTGGAACAAGATGACTATTTGAAAAAAAATAACAGAAAAGAAGATTTTGCGATACTCTGTCACAAGATGTCTATCCTATATGTGTCTATATGAAGCCATCGAGTGGATGTATTTTAAGTCGCAGTCTGTCAATGTTTGGCTAGCATGTCATTATATTGTGTTGAACTTGTTTTATTAAAGTCCTCAAACATTTGAGCTAAGGTAAAGCCTTATTCACACAGTCAGTGTTCGGTCAGTGATTTCCATCAATGATTGTGAGCCAAAAAACCAAGTGAGGGCATAAACAGAACAGGTTCGTATCTTTCCCTTATACCTGTGTAGGCTTCATCCTTGGTTTTGGCTCACAAGCACTGATGGAAATAACTGACCAAAACACTGGCATGTGAATAAGGCTTAAGGCTGGACACATCTGTATTATTTGATATGATTTATTTTAATAGCCCTTACGTACACAACCAGTTTTCACCTTCAGGACTGAGCCTAATATTGCAAATCTTACATGTGTCACTTTATGTGGCAATAACTTTGGAATGCTTTTACTTTTCCAAGCCATTCTGAAAGTGTTTTTCAACACATTATACTTCATGTTTGTTGTAAATTTGGGTTGATATGTTTTACCTTTATTTATAAAAGAATCCAAAATTAACAGACAATCTGAAAAATTTTCTATTCTCTAAATTTGAATTTCTCTGCTTTTAAGATAACTATTTTATTAGGTATCACAAGCTATCAATTAACATTTGCCATATGTCTACTTTATGTTGACATGATTTTGAAAATGTTACTTCATTTTTTTAGGATGTTAGAAGGCTTAGAATTTTAGAAGCAATTTTTTAAATTTTCAAGATTTCCAAAAACTAGTTTTTTAAGAACCAGTTCAGTTTTAAAGTGACTGTGAGGAGCTTACATGATAGAAACCACCCATGATTGACCCCTTTTTAGAAACTACACCCCTCTTAGGTGTTCCTATGGAACCCTTTAGGTCAGTGTTCCTCAAGTCCAGTCCTCAGGAACCACCTATTGGTCACGTTTTCAGGATTTCCTTAGTATTGAGCAGGTGGTATAATTAGTGTCCATGCATCAGGTCTTACCACAAGTATTTATTCTGTGAGATATTCTCAATTCATGACCAGCAGGTGGGCACTGGGGCCTGGAGTTGAGGAACTCTGCTTTCGGTGTCCCACAGAAATTAAAGCAAAATGAAGGTGAAATATAAAATTGTCTTTTTTTTTTTTTTTTTGCAGAATTTCCATTTTAAGCAATTTTTCCTAAAACAGCAAGTGTTATCACCAAAACAAAATGTTATATTGATTACCCTGATTCTGCAGGTTACAAAAACATGCCACATGTGGTTGTAGACTGCTCTAAGGGCACACAACAGGGCTCAGAAGGGGAAGAACATCATATGGTTTTTGCAGAGCAAATTTTGCTGGAATGGTTTTCAAGTGCTACGTCGCATTTGAAGAGACCCTAACAGCGGCGGCCATATCGCCTATGCAGCCGGTTCAACTGCACAGGGGCCCAGCGTGAGAGGAGCCCTACACTCAAACTGGCAGATGGCAATAAGTATTTTTAGTCTTGTCACCATCTGTGACTGGATGTCACCGCCAGCTCTCTGAGAAGGTCTGGTAGACGTTCTTCTGTACCTCTTACATGACGTTCTTTGTTTTGGTTTCACTTTGTCATCTCCTTTCCTTCTCCCAGCTGCCTCCTTTTATATTCCCTCCCATACTGCCTCACTTTGTGGTTTATACTTCTTCCTGGATGAGTTGTTCACTGCTGGAGACTGCTACTACTGATTCCTCAGATAAGTGTTTTTCCTTTATTTGTGTTTCCTTGCTGGCTTGATTCTAGGTGACCCTGACTCCGTCCGTATTAAGTGCAGGGAGCAGGTGGTCGTGTCCCCTCACTATTATAGGGTTTTCAGGTGTCACACAGTATGAGGTACGCGGGCATGCAATTGTCTACCATAAAGACTTTTGCATGGGCATAGCAGTCAGGGAGAGCTATAGGGGTTTTATAGGGCTCACCCATATGCTCCTTAGTTTGGGATCAAACCAGTCGGATGTTTATTTATAAGTTCCAGCTTTCTGCAACACCATCTGTGACATTGGACCACCTCCGCCATTCTGCAGCTGAATACTGCAGAGTGGCAAGGGAGCCTATAGTTCCCTGCCCCGCCACTGATCACTGTCATAAGCTTCAGGTCTAGTCGGCCTGAGGCCTATGTGGTAGTAAAATCCAGGAAGTACCAGCAGCAAGTTAGCGCCGGGACACAGGTGAGTATTAGATTTCATTTTATTTTTATTTATTTATTTTTTGTGTGCCAAATTTGGGGGACATTACTGGTTGGAAGGGGGGAACTGGAGGACAAATTAATGAAGGGACAGTTAGTTCAAATTACTATGTGAGGCAGTGTGAGGGGAAAATTACTATTTGGGGCAGTGTAAGGGGGAAATGACTATGTGGGGGCAGTGTAAGGGGAAAATGACTAGGTGGGGGCAGTGTGGGGGTAAATTACTATGTGGGGACAGTGTGAGGGGACAAGTATTATTGTAACACCCCAGAGTGGGGTTACTAACGCTTTTACCCCACTACTATCTGCTAAGGGCATCAACACGGTCATTTGATGTGATTTCCCTCATGTCATTCACAACTGTGCAGATGAAACCATTTTAAATGTGATATTTTCTTTGTAATGTTTCAGGTCTACCAGCAGGTGGCGGCATCGTTGGTAGGAATAGTTAATGTTATGGCCATTCAGAATGAAACATTCCAGTTCTGTTCTGCCCCCCTGCTTAAGGGAAGTGGAGTTTCCCACACCCTGCAGCAAGGGAGGAAAAAACCAGTTAGATCCAGTGTGTTCCAGCTCTCCCTGCATGG
Organism: Bufo bufo; assembly: GCF_905171765.1. Lineage (NCBI taxonomy): Eukaryota > Metazoa > Chordata > Amphibia > Anura > Bufonidae > Bufo > Bufo bufo. The sequence goes on from NC_053390.1 coordinate 329,835,554, forward strand.
GAAGGCTGCGTGTAGAAGGAGCCCCCAGTTCTAGGGATCCAAGCCAGCATCTTGTCTCGGCTGAGACAAAAGATCACCATTCCCAGTCTGAGCCTTTCAGCCTCAGCTGGTGGAAAGCAAGCAGCCACCTCAAGAACTCCAGGAAGAACCATACCCTGTGAGCATTACTGTGAGTACCATCCAGAGACCAGGAGAAGCCAAATTCCTCCTCACCTAGTCAGTTCTCAACACAGCAGAAGATAGACAGAGCAGAAGATAGTAATTCCTGCCACATATTGCCAATACCTGCTGGGACCCAAGACTATTGCTGTATCTCACATGGATTACTGCTGCATAAAGTAAAGACTAGTTTGGAACTTTATGACAAGTCTGGATCTCATTTATTGCTACTAAATCCCTCAATTACTCCTACTAGCAACACTCATTTTATTGCAAGTGAGCCAGGATCCAGGAGTCCAGCCGTACCAAGGTAGGAGACACCGTTGATACTATTACTATTACCAAACAGAGACATTACACCACTCTGGCATTCCTAACCTGGTACGTGAGTTGCAACACCTTAAAGCGCCCTGAGACTGTACCCTGCGCACGCTGCAATTGGCGTCACGAACAAAAACCATAGACTATTATACTCATATCCTGACCCACTGCATAATTGGTGTCCGTGTAACTGCACCCACGGTCCGGCTCATTGCACTATGTGGGGACAGTGTGGAGGGAAATTACCATGTGGGGGCAGTGTGAGGGGAAAATGACTATGTGGGGGCAGTGTGGGGAAAAAATGACTATATGGGGGGAATTACTATGTGGGGGCAGTGTGAGGGGAAAATTACTATGTGGGGGCAGTGTGGGGCGGAATTATAATGTGGGGGGCAAATAGCATCTGATATGGGGGTCTGAGAATCAATGTGGAGGCCTAAACATCTGATATGGGGGTCTGAGCATCAGATATTGGGGTCTGAGGATCTGATATAAGGGTCTGAGGATCTGATATGGAGTCTGAGGGTCTGATACGTGGGTCTGAGGATCTGATATGGCGGTTTGATTTGAGGATCTGATTTGAGGTCTAATATTGCAGTGTCCCACTCAAACTTTTGTATATGCCTATCTAATGTATTTCTGTGTAAGCTGTAATTCCTATTAAAAGGCTGTTAGGTTGCATTACATTTATTTGACCCTAGGTGGTGCTGGCACCACTTATATATATATATATAGCCTGGGGTTTACTAATAAAGTTAGTTGGATTTAATTGGTTGTTGAGAGAAGAACAGAGGAGAAGGTAGGAAGTTAATCTAGGAGCAGAACAGGCCTAGTCCACAATGTAGCTGCTATTTTAGCCCCTTGGCTCTGGCCAGGCTAAGGGAGTATAGAGAACAGTATTACAGCAGCACAGCACAGGCCAGTGAGTCTACGTCTGGATATAGAGAAAGTCTAGTGGAGGTTAGAGCTAAATTAGCCAATGGACTTCACAAGCAACAGTGACCAGGAGGAACCTAAAAGTACCTGGACACAGCCGGATGATTAATGTGCAAAATTATCCTTTACCACATGTCTCTATGGACAAAGTGGACAGTAATTCTTCAGTGAGCATCCATTCCAAAGAATGGAGCATAAGACTGATGCATACCATTAGGGAGACCGTCCTGTGGATTGCTACTGACCAGTAAGAGTTATTATATTCAGTACCTGAGTGTTAGAGAATGGACTTAGCGCAGACTTATATAAGAAAGAGCCTTTTTCTTGCCTGTTAAAGTAAAAGTCTTAGGAAAACTACTTAACTGACAACTGTCCAGCCTGTTACAAGGATTACAGCTAAACGAATATCTGAGTCATATCTTTATGCCATATAAATGAACTGTACTGGCTACCTGGAGACAAGTGATTTAAGTAAAAGTTCAACTTTTTTACTACAAACGACTCCTCATCTTTTCTTTACACCTAACGGTGCTGGCGTCACAAACAACCTGGGTCCCAGCCTCAAAAGCACCCTAAACACCTGTACCATCAAGGGCACCTCAACTACCATCTGGCTGGCAATCCCTGTACTAGAGAGTGCCCCGGAGGATTTAGTGCTGTCTTTCCCATCACTGCATGCTGGCCAGGGAGGCTCTGCTAACCTTTTAGTACAAGCAATTACTACCCTCATCAGCCCACCGTGCGCTGTCGGGTTCGCTGCAATATGGGGGTCTGATCTGAAAAGAAGGGAGGTATTTTTTGTATTGTCACACATTATAGGGGATATTTATGTACTGGTGCACGTTATAAAGGGGCATTTTTCTACTGGCATTTTTCTACTCATTGTAAAGAGAATTTTTACTACTGGGGGCTAAGTGAAACATGATTACTAGTATGGGTTCTATGGGGGCATTATTACATTTGGTTCACAATAGGGATATTATTACTATTGGGGGCACTGTTAAAACTGAGTGCACTCTGGCAGAAAGTTATTTCTGCTGGTGGTACTTTGGGGAGCGTTATTACTGTGGGGGGCACCCTGGCACAGTATCAGCTTAGCGCAATTATTTTTGGGGGACATTATGGATACACTATTAGTGTCAGAAATACTATTTCCTCAGTGCAGTTATTTTTAATTTGTTTGTTTGTTATTTTATTTATTTGTCATCTTTTTGTTAAACTCTGCAGAGACAAGAGATGGATGAAAGAAGTCATCATGGCGGTTTGGTCTGAATGGAGAAGATGAGGAAAGAAAACATGTACATCACTGGATGTAAGAGGTATGTGCGCTGTATTCTCCTGCATGTTTTGTAGCACTGTATGCAATGGTTGCCAAGTATGTCTTTAACAGTAGGGCTAGAGGGAAGGGGTTAGGTTGAGAATTTGGCATGGGGTGTGCCATTTCAATTTTTGCCTCTGGCAACAGAAAGGCTAGGTGCACCCCTGCCCCTTGCCACAAAGCAGAGGGAAGCAGAGGGGGCCCCAGGCACTGCTGTCTGTGTCTGCCCCTGGACCCTACGGTACCCCTGTGGTGGAATCTCCCAAGAACGTGACCCTATTTTGGAAACTACACACCTCAAGGAATTTTTTCAAGTTTTAGGTTTAGTGAGCACTTTGACCCAATAGGCATTTGATAGAATTTAGAAACACTTGGCTGTAAAAATTGAAAGTTACATTTTTTTTCCAATAAAATGTTGCTGTAGCCCCAATTTTTTTCATTTTTGCAAGGCGTAACAGGAGAAAAATCAAGCTAAAATGAGTTACCCATTTTTTCCTGAATATGTCAACACCCCTTATGTAGTCATAAACAGCTGTATAGGCACAGAGGTGAAAGAGTGCTATATGGATTTTGGAGAGCAGATTATGTTGAAATGGTTGCATCTAGAGAGACTTTGAGGTACCTCTACAGTGAAAACCCCCCAAGAAGTAACCCTATTATGAAATTGGGGTTATAGTGAGTAGTGAGCATTTTGACCCCACAGATGCTTTCCAGAAATGAATGTGTAATGGATGGCGAAAAGTAAATAAGTAAGCTGTATGACATACATCAGTGTAATAAGGTGGTAAAATTAGAGGGCGTCTGAAGGATAAAATTAATAATCCATGGATGAGTGGTACACTTTGATGCAGTCCTTTATGCACAGTCCAGGTTTTTCAGGATAGGTTTCGCAGTGATTAATTGTTTCCCTTTGTATACCACCTTTGGAACATACTCTGCATCTTTTTGCGGTCCTTTTTCTTTCTTGCTGTTTGGTGGACTTCACCAGGGAAATTTTGCCCTAGTACAATACATGCACAATCACTTCTAGAGGTACTGGGGCCCTACCCTTCTTGGTTTTAAAAAATTTGGACCTTGATCATCAGCTTATGAAAATGAAGGAATGATCCCCTCTGGCTTGTAGATCAAAATCACCTGGCTTGTAGATCTGTGAAACCACCTCAATTGTCAATCTTTAGATCCTCCCTCATGCACCCTCCAGGACCCATGAGATGCACTGCAGTCAGCATATACCTGAGACAACCTACCAGAACCTTACTGAGACACTCCCATCCCATCTAGCAGCTGCCGGTGCTGAACACGTCCAGTTACTCTGGATATTAGTATGGTGGTCATACTAAGCCTACTGTGACTAACCACCAATCCCTGAACCAATGGGCTCCCGAAATTAACCCACTCAAATTAAGACACAACACAAGTATTGTGGTATAAAGGGGGAAGCCACATCTTTATTAACTGATAGAGGACTTTGTCTAAACATGTCCTACAAATAAAACATCGACCAAGGGGTCACCTTGAATGCCTGTGGTGAGCATGTCCTCAATGATCATTCAAGTGACCTCTTCTTCATCAGGGTTCCTCCATGACAAGGTCCTCACACCGCCAGCTGTGACATCTATAAAAAACACAACCAGAATAAATACAAAAAATAACAACAACTGGAATAAAGCGAAGAGAGGACCTAAAGACAGGGGAAGGTGGGTGGGCGGACAAGAGTGGGAGGGGAGACAACATTCCTGGTGTATTTTTAAAGGGAATCTGTCACAGCATTAAAACCATGAGATTGTGAGCTTTATGGCTAGTTCTCACTTCCAGAAAATACATTTTGAACAGTATCCAAAGTGCCCAACAGGGTGTTATCAGTATTTCATAGAGTCAAAGCCCACCTCTTCCAAGAGCCCAAACCCACCTCTTCACTTGCTGTCAGTACCTCCCACTTTAGCTCTCAATTTTATCCCCTTGGCCTATGACATCACTAGTTCACTACCCCTCCACCTGTGATGTCAGCTTCTCTGTATTGAAATCTTGTGCAGGCATAGACCGAGAATCTGTCTGCACACTGTGTTACATACAGTGGGCAGTGACGATGTCAGCGGCTCATGCGCATTATATACAGTTAGCCCAATACTCAAAGTATGTAAGGCAGTGCGCTTGTGCAGGAACATTCTTGGTCTGCACCTGTGCGAGATTTCAGTACAGAGAGAAGCTGATGTCACAGTTGAAAAGGAAAGGGACCGAGTGACATTGCAGGCCGAGGGAACATCCTTAAGTGTGAGCACAAGGAGAAGGTTCTGGCAGCAACTTAAGAGGCGGGCTTTGCCACTTGGATAAGGTCGGCTTGGGAAGAGATGGGCTTAAAGGGGTTTTCAGAGATTTTAATACTGATGACCTATCCTCTAATTGGTGGGTGTCTGACACCCAGATCCCCTGCTGATCAGCTGTTTGGGAAGGTGGTGACGCTCGAAGTAGTGCCATGGCCATTTCTCATGCCAATGACAACACATTCATCGATCATGTGGCCTAGGCGCAGCTCAGCCCCATTCAAGTGAATAGGGGTGAGCATGATAACAAGCACAACAGCTGTACAATGTACAGCTCTGTGCTTGTTAAGCAGGAAGAAGGCCGCGTGAGTGCCACTGCCTTCTCAAACAGCTGATCGTCAGGGGTCCCAGGTGTTGGACCCCTACAGATCAGATACTGATGACCTATCCAGAAGATAGGTCATCAGTATTAAACTCTCGGCAAACTCTTTTAAATTCTTGGATGAGGTGGGCTTGACCTCTTGGAAGTGGCCGTCTTGGGTTCTTTTAAATATTGATAACACCCTGCTTAGCACATTGAGCCTCATTTGCATATTGTTCAAAGTTCATTTTCTGGAGGTGTTAAATGGCAAAATAGCTAACAATGGTATGGTTTAAATGCAGTTTGAAGGAACTACAGTGCATTAATATTGGTTACAGATGGTAAAATAGGTGATAGATTCCCTTTGACCTATGTTTTCTCTGAAAGGCTGAAGCTTATTGCTTTACGTCTGTTTTCTGGCGTAAAATACATTTTGATGTAAGGCCTGTTTTACACAAAAATGTGTGATGTTTCCCCCTTTTGCACCATACAAGACTCTGTTTTAAAAAGTAGAGGGGACAGAGCCTACACAACCCCTAAAATGTAACAATACATGTGTGAGATAACCGGAGTAAACTACACCAGTATTTTGTGCACATTTGTCTTTTTGAAGTTATTTTGTCCACGAAGATGTGTTATTTATGTGCTTTTATAATTCCCCATTGAACACAGTTTGCAAACTTGCTGCTAACTTAAATTGTCCAAGGAGAAAGGAATTCCTTTTCACATAATATTAGAGGAAGCAGATATATTGCATTTGGCTCGCTTATATTAAAATGAACCTTCTCTCCAGTGTAATGATCCTTCTGTTACAGGAAATGGCCCTTTTAAAGCATGGTCTGTTGCCAGATTTGTCCTGTAATATTAATGACCAGAAGGATGGCTACTTTCTTACCTGTATCAGATAGCTTCAAATGTCATTTGTAACTTAACGTTTGCAAATATCAAAATGAAATTGAAAAATAAGGACTACATATAGCAGCACACTGCCATGCACAAAGACACATGCAAACACCAGAACCATGAATAAATAAATGTAAACTGCATCACTGCCATACATACCATATGTAAAAAGAAGCTATTTGCGCACATTTTTGATGAAAAATGTGTCAGGCCCATCTACCAGTAACAAAGTGGCCTCTGACAGATGAGACCTATGCTAAAAGACTTGCTGTTCCTGGGCTTTTTGCTTACAAAATGTCAGGGCTATGTAGAATCCAGCTATTTCACACTCTGATTAGAAGCCTTGGAGAGATGGGCTGGAGAGCACAATTGAAAAGGGGGCAGCCACTCCCCAAAAGCTCAATGCAAAAAATTAAGTTAGACCAGCACCTCAAATCAATATGAAAAAAGCACTTCAGGTGCACTCTACCAAGTATTGGGACACCGATATATTACATCTACAGGAGCTTTTATGACCTCCCATTCTAAATCCATTGGCATTCATTTGGAGTTGTTCTGGCCTCAGTGGACCAGTGATCCGTTGGCAGCAGGGGTTTCCTGTGTTCAGTACAAGGACAAGTGGTGGAGGTGGAAGCGGCAAGGGAATAAACAGTTAAGTATGCATTCTTTTATCATTTTAAGAGAATCTCTGGCTTGGGAGAAATTTTTCCGAAAACCCCTTTAACAAACTCTATCATCCCTGCATATTTTCAATAAACACTGAGTGGCCAGTTTATGACTAGTGATGAGCGGCAGGGGTCATATTAGAATTCGCGATATTTCGCGAATATTTTGTTGAATTTTCATAATGCTAATTTTTATCGCAAATTTTTCAATTGCCGAGCAAAAACATGATTCCTCCCTGCTTCTTGCTTGTGGGCCAATGAGTCATAGCACTATATCGAATATATTAGTTTTTTCAAATATTCATAATATTCTAAAACAAGAATATATAGCAATACAGCGAATATTCGAAAAAAAACTAATGTAGAGCAATTTAGATAATATATTGCTATAATCTTTTTTTTTAATAGTTGTAATTTTTTTCAAATCTGAACTTCAGATGAAAAAAATTACAACTATTAGACAAAGAAGATTATTGCACTATATTAGCTAAATTGCTCTGTATTCGTTTTTTTCGAATATTCGCTGTATTGCTATATATTCTTGCTTTAGAATATTACGAATATTTGAAAAAAATAATATATTCGATATAGTGCTATATATTAGTTTTTTTGAATATTCATCATTTATCCCATTTAAAGTCATGATTCCTCCCTGCTTCTTGCTTGTGGGCCAATAAGTCATTGGCCCATAAGCAAGAAGCAGGGAGGAATCATGTTTTTACTCGGCAATTGAAAAATTTGCGATAAAAATTTGAAATACGAAAATTCCCAATAAAAAAATCTTGAATATTTGAAATTACGAATATATATCCCTATATTCTAAATATTAGCGAATTTTCGAAGTACCTATATTCGCGATAAAAATTTGCAATTCGAATATTCGTGATCAGTATGACCAGTACAACACTTGAAAAGTGGTTATTACATGGATATTTCTGACATCAAAACAATGGGACGTGTAAGAAAGGGAATGTGAAAGTATTGAGCTACTACCAAATGGTTTATAGTTAATAAACGTTGTAGGTTATAAAAAGCCAATGCATGTAAATTGGGTTTCTGCAACACCATTTACAGGAAAATTATCTAAGTCATGTCTCAAGGCTTATTTAAAGTGCAGAACATTGACTTATAGGATAGCTGCCTTACATCTGGTGGCATTAGAGGCAGAGCTTGTTAAGAGCTCATTTGCATTCCTTTCTTTCCAGGATTCCAGAGGAGCATGTATGCCCTATAAGACTCCTCACACCGACTAAGGTTCTCTCTCCCAAGGAGAGATAGTTTCCCCCAAATCCTGACTTAGGCCTCTCACCCAGTTAAGCCAGTACTCTATATGGGGAAAGGGAAATGCAAATCCTCAATGAAGTACAGGCTCTTGTAATACATAAGAAGACTACTGCTCAGACTAGGCTGGTAATAATGAAAGTCTTACACTGGTAACAACTCCGGCCTGACCCTAATCCTTGATTAAAAGGTGCTTTTCTGAATCCTGAAACTTCTATTCCAATGTTGTTTTGACAGTTGGCCTGACTGTCCTCAGGATTTGAACTGGAGTTGTGGATGCTTCATGGTATCTCCTACACCTATTACAAAGGTGCCTAATAAGTCCTCAGGTTATGACTATCTTGCTAATCCTTTGTCTTGCATAAAAACGTGATAATTCCTTAAATACTCAGCTGCATGCAGTTTAGACATTGGTCACCCTGGAAGAGAGATCTATAGGAGTGGATTGCTCCCCTCTGGGTAGAATACTTGTAGGCCTTAACCCTGGGTTATGGAACCAACAGGGACAGAGCAGAGAGGCTAGGAAGGGGCCTCCCTCCAGATATTCAGCTACATCGCTGTTGCTTTCTTGTAGGCTTATGAGAGAACTGCATTCAACTGAACTCTCACTTGGATTGACCTGAGCTCATCTGCACTGGTTTGGATTGACCTCAACCAGCCAACAACTTAACTGGATTGAACTGCCTAACTTAGGTCTGAGCTAAGCTATTTATACACACTAACACTGCTCCATCTTGTGGAGAAACAAGTGTAGTGCACCCTGACTAGGCCCGTGTAAAGGATCTTTGCATATAAAATCACATTGTGACATGGAGAATATGACAGGAGATAAAATAAAAAATACAGGCATATCACATGACATTAATACATAATTAAAATGAGCTTCCGGTGCCCACAGTCACGTGAGTGGGACACTGCATGATAAGGGGCAATCACCCTGAAATAGCTGTCTGCAGATGAGGTGCTGGCTTATTTAATATCTGAGTCATGTCTCAAGGCCTATCTAAAGGGTGGAACATTGACTTATAGGATAGCTGCCTTACATCTGGTGGCATCAGAGGCAGAGCTTGTTAAGAGCCCATTTACATCCCTTTTCTTCCCAGGAAAATCACTGCATGGATTTTAGTCTGAAGAAAAAGAACAGCCATAGAAATAATAGCATACTTACTCCACGTGGAAAAAGCTGATAATTAGTCCCTCAACACATCTGCAGCAGAAAAACAAGTGTTTGCCTCTGTGCTTTCCTTGGTAAGCACAGGGAAGGCTGCGGCAATCACAGGAGTGCTGCTGTGTTCTCAAACAGCTGATCACAGGGGTCCCGGGGGTTGGAACCCCACCGATCAAATACTGATGACCTATCATCAGTATTAAAATTAGTAAAAATGCTTTTAAATACATATTAATCTAGCCATACAGGAACTAGGTTACCTGTTGTTAACACTAAATAGACTCATGTTAAAGTGTAATGGTCATTTCTGCTTTTTTTTTACTTTGTATAGGGACAGGGTTGTTAAAAATATTGTAATATACTTTATTAGGAAAAAATGTTTCTTTTTACTAGAAAAGAGGCTGTACAGAGTCCCCTTAGCAACAATATTGCTAAAAAGAGTCTGTCTTCAGCATTTTACTGAGCATTGAAGATCACCATGTGGAACATACATAGGTTTCCAGCCCGCCTCTTAGCTCCCCACACCAGCCCCTACCTCTCTGCCTGTCTCGGTGTCTGACTTGCTGCCAGTGCTAACGGCAGTGCTGCCAGTGCTTACCTCTGTTCCCTGTGTTTCACAGTAATTGTGTAACATCCCGGAGTATGTCACTAAACTCTTTCTCCCCGCTACAACATATTAGGTGTATGTATATTGTCATCTGGTGTAATCTAACATTGCATTCTTAATTATATGTATTTTCTAGGCCTGTTTTATATATTATGCTGTAATTTCCATGTGCACCAGCAGGTGGCAGCAGTATGTAGCAGGATCTTAGTTCAGTTTAGTGTTTCTAGCCTGGAATAGTTCATTCCAGTCTAGCTCCCCCCTCTTTGAGCAGAAGTGGGCTGGCCCATGTCCTGTCTCATGGGGAGGAAAGGAAGTTCTAGTTAGTGTACCAGCCACCCCTGCTTGGGGAAGGCTGTGTTGGTAGGAGCTCCCAGTTACAGGGATCCCAACCCTGGAGCCAGCCTCGGCTCAGGCCAAAGATCTCCATTCCCAGACTGAGCCATCTGCCTCAGTGCTGGTAGAAAGCAAGCAGCACCTCCAGTCCTGAAAACACAGGGAACAGATATAAACCAGCAGAGCTGCCAGCTGTTAGTGTTGGCAGCAAGTCAGATAAACAGGGACGCATGTAGAGGGGGCACTTTTAGTGAGGCAAGTACTGGGTTAGTGAACTAAGAAGCAGGCTGGATGTTTCTGTATCTTCTAATGTTCTACATAGTTGTCTTCAGTGATCAGTAGAACGCTGAAGTTGAACTATCAATACTTTCTTTTCTAGTAACAAGAACAATATTTCCCTAAAAGGTATATTACAAAATGTTTAACAACCCAATCACTACACTATATTAACCCCTTAAGGACACAGCCTTATTTCACCTTAAGGACCAGGCCATTTTTTGCAAATCTGACCAGAGTCACTTTAAGTGCTGATAACTTTAAAACACTTTGACTTATCCATGCCATTCTGAGATTGTTTTTCGTCACATATTGTACTTCATGACACAGGTAAAACGAAGTAAAAAAAAATAATTTTTTTTTGCATAAAAAAATACCTAATTTACCAAAAATTTGCATTTTTCAAAGTTTCAGTTTCTCTACTTCTGTAATACATAGTAATACCCCCCAAAATTGTGATGACTTTACATTCCCCATATGTCTACTTCATGTTTGAATTATTTTGGGAATGATATTTTATTTTTTGGGGATGTTACAAGGCTTAGAAGTTTAGAAGCAAATCTTGAAATTTTTCAGAAATCCAATTTTTAGGGACTACTACAGGTCTGAAGTCACTTTGCAAGGCTTACATAATAGAAACCACCCAAAAATGACCCCATTCTATAAATCACACCCCTCAAGGTATTCAAAACTGATTTTACAAACTTCGTTAACTCTTTAGGTGTTGCACAAGAGTTATTGGCAAATGGGGATGAAATTAGTGAATTTCATTTTTTTGCTTAATTTTCCATTTTAACCCATTTTTTCCACTAACAAAGCAAGGGTTAACAGCCAAACAAGACTGTATCTTTATTGCCCTGACTCTGCAATTTACAGAAACACCCCATATGTGGCCGTAAACTACTGTAAAGCCACACAGCGGGGCGTAGAGTGAAAGGTGCGCCGTTTGGTTTTTGGAAGCCAGATTTTGCTGGACTGGTTTATTTACACCATGTCCCATTTGAAGCCCCCCTGATGCACCCCTAGAGTAGAAACTCCATAAAAGTGACCCCATCTAAGAAACTACACCCCTCAAGGTATTCAAAACTGATTTTACAAACTTTGTTAACCCTTTAGGTGTTGCACAAGATTTAATGGAAAATAGAGATACAATTTCCAAATTTCACTTTTTTGGCAGATTTTCCATTTTAATATTTTTTTCCAATTACAAAGCAAGGGTTAACAGCCAAACAAAACTCATTATTTATGGCCCTAATTCTGTAGTTTACAGAAACACCCCATATGTGGTCGTAAACTACTGTACGGGCACACGGCAGGGCGCAGAAGGAAAGGAATGCCATACGGTTTTTGGAAGGCAGATTTTGCTGGACTGGTTTTTTTGACACCATGTCCCATTTGAAGCCCCCCTGATGCACCCCTAGAGTAGAAACGCCAAAAAAGTGACCCCATTTTAGAAACTACGGGATAGGGTGGCAGTTTTATAGTTTTGGTACTAGTTTAGGGTACATATGATTTTTGGTTGCTCTATATTACACTTTTTGTGCGGCAAGGTAAAAAGAAATAGCTTTTTTGGCACAGTTTTTTTTTTTGTTATTTACAACATTCATCTGACAGGTTAGATCATGTGGTAATTTTATAGAGCAGGTTGTCACGGACGTGGCGATACCTAATATGTATACAATTTTTTTTATTTATGTAAGTTTTACACAATGATTTTATTTTTAAAACAAAAAAAAGTTTTAGTGTCTCTATAGTCTAAGAGCCATAGTTTTTTCCGTTTTTGGGTCTCATTTTTTGCGGGATGAGATGACGGTTTGATTGGCACTATTTTGGGGTGCATATGACTTTTTGATCGCTTGCTATTACACTTTTTGTGACGTAAGATGACAAAAAATGGCTTTTTATTTTTATTTTTTTACGGTGGTCATCTGAGGGGTTAGGTCATGTGATATTTTTATAGAGCCGGTCGATACGGACGCGGCGATACCTAATATGTATACATTTTTTTATTTATGTAAGTTTTACACAATGATTTCATTTTTGAAACAAAAAAAATCATGTTTTAGTGTTTCCATAGTCTAAGAGCCATAGTTTTTTCAGTTTTTGGGTGATTATCTTGGGTAGGGTGAGATTTTTGCGGGATGAGATGACGGTTTGATTGTTACAATTTTGGCGTGCATGCGACTTTTTTGATCACTTTTATTACCTTTTTTGGGAAGTAAGGTGGGCAAAATTTTAATTTTATCATAGTTTTTTATTTTTCATTTTTATGGCGTTCACCGTTCGGGTAAAGTAACATGACCGTTTTATAGATCAGGGTGTTACGGAGGCGGCGATACCAAACATGTGTAGAAAATTTTATTTTTTTCATTTTTAATCAGTGATAAATGTGTTTTTTGATTTTTTCCTTTTTTTTCACTTTTTTTTCCTTTTTTTTTGACCTAGACCCACTTGGTTCTTGAAGATCCAGTGGGTCTGATGTCTGTATAATACAGTACAGTACACTTTATAGGGTACTGCACTGTATTTTACTTACACTTTGTCTGAACAGATCTATGCCTTTAGCACAGATCTGTTCAGCACCATGGACAGCAGGATGCCTGAGAAAGCATCCTGTTGCCATGGGAACCTTCCCCGTCTGCCACAACTTCGCAGACGGGGAAGGGTAAGGACGGGTCTGTCGGGGGGCTTTCTGGGGGCTCTCTCCCTCTCCATCGGGGGGCTGCAAAGGCACAGCAGCCCCCCGATGGGAGAGGGAGGGAGCTCCCTGCGCTGATAACCTTTTTCCATACAGCGGTCCGTACGGACCGCGGTATGGAAAGGGTTAAACGGCTGACATCGCAGCACAGATGTCAGCCGTTTATACCAGTGTGCCAGCAATGTGCTGGCACCCTGGTATACCCACTAGCCACCAACGATTATTCAAGGGGAGGCGGGCCGGGGGATCGCGATCCCGCCTGCCGCACCGCCCACCTCCCGCACCGCCCGCACCCCTCCCCCTGCACCTCCCACCGGGATAAAATCATTCAGGGGTGCAGGGGGAGGTGAAATATATATATTTTGGGCATTATAAAGTTTCTGATCCACGCGGTCAGGGACCGCGGGGATCAGAAACTTCAAAAAGCGCATAAAACCGCAGGTCTGAATTGACCTGCGTTTTTTTGCGATCGCCGACATGGGGGGGTCACGGGACCCCCCCCCGTGCATTTAGCCTAGGTGCCTGCTCAATGATTTGAGCAGGCACCTTGTTCCGATCACCGCCGGCCGGGCGGCAGTGATCGGAACAACACATGATGTACCGGTACGTCATGTGTCCTTAAGGACTCGGGAAACATGCCGTACCGATACGTCATGTGTCCTTAAGGGGTTAAAAAAAATATGAGAGGTCCTCAAACAGGTTATTCATTGATGTGTAGTTTCTGCTATTCTAATGAGCTCTCCAGTTTTACATAAATTCAAATTAAAGTATAAAAAATACATTCCTTCCTTTGGGGATCCTGGTCTTCAAGCTGCACAGTCAACATATTACTTCAGAACACTGGAATATTAGAAAAAGATAACCTGAGTAAATACAAAATGCAGCTTTTAAATGATAATTTCATTTGTTAAGTGGAAAACAGCATCCAAACCAACCTGGCCCTATGTGAAAATGTAATTGCCCCATAAACCTAATAAATGGTTGTGCACCCTTGGCAACAACTGCAATCCAGAGTTTGCAATAACTGGCAATGAGTCTTTCACATCTCAGTGTAGGACTTTTGGCCCACTCTTCTTTGCAGAATTTTAATTCAGCCACATTGTAGGCTTTTTGAGCATAAATGGCTTTGACTAGGCCACTCCAAAACCTTTATTTTTTTTATTTTTTTTATTTTTTTTCAGCCATTGAGAGGTGAACTTGCTGGTGTGCTTCAGATCATTGTTCTGCTGCAGAACTCAAGTACGCTTTAGCTTAAGGTCACAAACTGATGGCCGGACATTTTCCTTCAGGATTTTCTGGTAGAGAGCAGAATTCATGTTTATATCAATTGCAGCAAGTTTTCAAGGTCCTGAAGCAGCAAAGCAGCCCCAGACCATCACACTACCACCACCATGTTTGACTGTCGGTGTGATGTTCTTTTTTTGAAATGTCGTGTTAGTTTTACACCAGATGTAATGGAACACACATCTTCCAAAATATTAAACTTTTGTCTTGTCAGTCCACAGAATATTTTCTCAAAAGGCTTGGGGATTATCAAGCTGTTTTTTGGCAAATGTGAAACAGGCCTTTGTGTTCTTTTTGGTCAGCAGTGGTTTACGCCTTGGAACTCTTCCATGGATACCATTTTTGCACAGTCTTTTTCTTATTGTTAAATCATGAACACTGACCTTAATTGAGACAAGTGATGCCTGAAGTGCTTTATATGTTATTCTGGATTCTTTTTTGATCCCCTGGATGAATCATCAATGTGCTTTCTGAGTAATTTTGGTAGGCGAGCCACTCCTGGGAAGGTTCACCACTGTTCCATATTTTCTCTATTTGTGAATAACAGCTCTCACAGGGGTTCATTGGAGTCCCAAAGCCTTAGAAATGGCTTTGGGACCTTTTCCAGACTGATGTCAATGATTTTCTTTCTCATCTGTTCTTGAATTTCTTCAGATCAGGGCATGATGTGTTGCTTTTTGAGATCCTTTTCCCTACTTTATGTTGTCAGATAGGTTCTATTTAAGTGATTTCTTGATTCTACAGGTCTGGCAGTTATCAGGCCTGGGTGTGGCTAGGGAAGTTGAACTTAGCTGTCCAAAAATCGTAGTTAATCACAGTTTATTCATAGGGGGGAATTATTTTTTCACATAAGACTAGATTGTGTGGATAGTTTTTTTCCCCCCATACTAAATGGTATCATCACTTAAAAGCTGCATTTTGTATTTACATAGGCTATCTTTTTCTGATATTTAAATTTCTTTGATAATCTCAAACATTAAAGTGTGACAAATGTACAAAAACAAAGGAAATCTGTAAAGGGACAAATACTGTTTCACAGCACTGTATATACTATATATATATATATATATATATATATATATATATATATATAGAGCATGCAGAGTGGGTTCCATATATATGTGGAGTCTTCTTTCTCTAAATTCATTGGAGGCCTGTTGGCATTAAAAGAGGTCACCTTGCCGTGGATGATGGGCACAAAACATTTTGATTAAATATATTTGCTATGTAGTTCAAATGAAAAGATATTAGTGGCTCAGACTATTATAACCGAGGATGGGATGGTGCACTCCCCACGACACACCCTTTGTCGTATATGTAAAAATTTCAAAGAAACGAAAGTAGGAGAGAGGGGCACTCAATTATCTGGTTATAGATAGATTCATACGATATGAGTAAGTGAAATAAATAATAATATAATTAACAATGTCGATAGGAATAAAAATGCAACCATATAGATGAGAACATAAAATAAATAGTGATGAGCGACCATGCTCGGCCGAATACCTGTTTGGCTTGAGCATAGCTATGCTCGGCACATGGCAGTGTACCACATGTGCTCGAGCCCTATGCTCGAGTCTCCTCCTCTCACGTTTTGCGGCTGCTAAGCAGCCAATAAATGTGCAGGTAATTACTGCCATCACTGTAATGCCAGTAGCCACGATGGCTACTGGCATTACAGTTATTGGCTGGCCGGAATACGTCATTGGGTGCTATATAGCACCCGATGATGCGGGTTCGGCTCATTGCGAGTCAGGGAGAGCTGCGCTTAGGAAGGAACAGATAATGTAGGGAGATTGTGATCGCAATATATTCCAGTGAATAACGTTTCAAAGACCCAAAAGTTCTTTTAAGGACTATTGTGTGTGGTGGCAGCAATTTAATTGTGCAAAGTAGTACTTGATTTTTTTTTATACTTTGCGAAATACTGATTCTTTTGCTATATAGAAGGTGTCTGCATTGACTTGTGACATCTGTGCGGCAATACCTTCTGTGTGTCAGGGGCAGAGATAGGAAGAATATTAGTGAAAACAATAATATTTTTTCCCATAATCCACATTTTTGCTGTCAACGGTGTATGTATGTAACCGTGAATTGTGTGATCTGCGCTTCAATACCTTGTGTGGTTGTCAGGCCCAGATATAGGGAAAAAATTATAATACAGAAAACACAATTTTTTTTTTCCCATAATCTATCCACATTTTTGCTGTCAATGGTGTAATCCGTGAATTGTGTGATCTGCGCTTCAATACTTTGTGTGGTTGTCAGGCCCAGATATAGGGAAAAGGTTAAAAAACATAAAAAGAAATATAATCTGTCCACATTTTTGCTGTCAGCGGTGTGATTCCTGAATTGTGTGATCTGCGCTTCAACACCTTGTGTGGTCGTCCGGCCCATATATAGGAAAATTTTGTGGTTGTCAGGCCCAGATATAGTTAAAAATATAAATATAAATATAAACTACATCAGAAAACATTGTCTGTACCGCAGATTCCAATAATCTGGGCCGCAAATAGTGTCCATATTCTGTGGTGTTCTGTGACATATACAGTACGCCATCCTAAAACTGTTTCTTTAGTGTAAATTTAAATAATCAGGTGCCAGTCCTCATCTACTGTCTCTGTATTGTGTGCGTGTAATACACATCCGTGACATATACAGTACTCCATCCAAAAACAGTTTCTTTAGCGTAAATTTAAATAATCTGGGCCTAATATAGTGTCCACAGTGTGTGGCTTTCTGTGACATATACAGTACGCCATACAAAAACAGTTTCTTTAGGGCAAATTCCAATAATCTGGGCCTTATATAGTGTCCATATACTGTGTGTTTCTGTGACATATACTGTCCTGCATCCGAAAACTGAGTTTGTATTGCAAATTCCAATAATCTGGGCCTAATATAGTGTCCATATTCTGTGTGTTTCTGTGACATATACTGTCCTGCATCAGAAAACTGTGTCTTTAGCGGACTGCAAAACAATCTGCGCCACATCTAGTGACAAAACCATTAATATGAAGAAGGCGAGCACTAAGGGACGGGGAAGTGGGCGTCATGCTGATGGTGCACACAGAGGCCGTGGCCCTGGGCGCAATGAAACTGTGCCTGCTGCCAGTGCACCAGAAAAAAAAAACATCCACCGTACCCAGCTTCATGTCCAACTTAGCTGGGCGGCGCAGGACAACACTGTCCAAGTCGAACCAGTTCGAACAGTTGGTCTGTTGGATTGCTGAAGATAATGCTTCCAGTCGGTTAAGCACCACCTTCTCTTCCGCCAAGTCCAGTCTCTGTAGCCAAGATACTGGTCAAAAGAATCCTTACTCTGATCATCCTTCCTCCCACCACAGCGAGGCTTGAGAAACGAGTGATCCCACACTCGGATATTCCGAGGACCTTATTCCAGCACCACTATTACATTTGGCCCTCGCGCCCAGCACGCCTGAAGAGGGACCTGAGATATTGTGCCCTTATTCCCAACGTCTTGAGCCTTTACAGTCTGAAGAAGATGACGGTGGTGAACGTCAATCATTCGTTCACGAGGTGGATGATGATAAGACACAGTTGTCAATCACTGAGGTTGTGGTAAGGTCAAGTCAGGAGGATGAGCAGAGTGAGGAAGTGGAAGAGGAGGTGGTTGACGATGAGGTCACTGACCCAACATGGGAAGGTGAAAAGCCTTCAGTACATCAGTACAGAGGGGGAGGGATCCGCAGCACCACGACAGGCTGTAAGAGGCAGTGGGGTTGCAAAAGGGAGAAGTCGGCCCACACCAAACAGGCCTGCAACCGTTACACCGAGCATCCCTATGCATAAATCTACCTTGCCAAGGGGTAATTGTTCCGCAGTATGGCGCTTTTTTTATGAAAGTGCAGACGAAAAAAGAGTGGTAGTTTGCAACCTGTGCCGTACTAAAATCAGCCGTGGCATGAACGCTAGCAACCTCACCACCACCAGCATGATCCGCGCCACATGGCATCCAAGCACCCTAACAAGTGGGCTGAACGCCTGGGTCCACAATCTGGGTCTGCGGGTCACACCACTGCCTCCTCTTCCCCTGTGTTACGCACTGCTGGCCAATCCCCTGTCAAAGGCGCAAGTCGGATGCCCCTCGCCCTGCACCTGGACCTTTGCATGAACAATCAGCAAAAACATCCACTTCCTTGTCCCATCGCAGCGTCCAAATGTCCATAACACAGTCATTTCAAAGCAAGCGCAAATACCTAACCATTCACCCACAGGCCATAGCACTAAATGCGCAATTTTTGAAATTACTGGCCCTTGAAATGTTGCCATTTAGGCTTGTGGACACTGAGGCCTTTCTGCATCCTGATGTCGGCGGCCGTCCCTTGGTACGCAGTGCCCAGCTGCCACTATTTTTCATGGTGTGCCCGCCATATACCAGCATGTGTTCCAGAACATCACCCGTGCCCTGACCAACGCAGTTACTGGGAAGGTCCACTTAATCACGGACACATGGACAAGTGCTGGTGGCCAGGGACGCTACATTTCCCTGACGGCACACTGGGTGAATGTTGTGGAGGTCGGGAGTGAGTCGTACCCTGGGATGCCACAGGTGCTACCCACGTCCAGGATTGCGGGCCCTACGTCCATCAGGGTCTCCGCCAGAAGCTATGTTACTGGCTCCAACCCCCACTTCTCCTCCTCAGCCGCCTCCAACTCCACTTCCACCTCCAGCAGTAGTCAGCCTTCAGTCGCTAGCTGGAAGCAGTGTAGCACTGCTGTGGGTAAGCGTCAACAGGCCGTGCTGAAGTTGATCTGTTTAGGGGACAAACAGCACACCGCTGCAGAGCTGTGGCAGGGTAAAAGGGACCAGACCAAGCTGTGGCTCTTGCCACTCAACCTACAACCAGGCATGGTGGTGTTTGACAATGGCTGTAACTTGGTGGCGGCTTTGGAGCTCGGCAACCTGACACACATCCCATGCCTAGCCCACGTCTTAAACTTAGTGGTTCAGCGGTTTATCAAAACCTACCCCAATTTGCCAGAACTACTAGTGAAGGCGCGCCACATGTGTGCCCATTTCCACAAGTCGTCCACAGCTTCAGCCGGTCTGTCAACACTGCAGCAGCGCTTGTGGCTTCCAGCTCACAGACTGTTGTGCGACGTGAGCACGCGCTGGAACTCTACGTTCCACATGTTGGCCAGGCTTTGTGAGCAGCAGAGGGCAGTTGTGGAATACCAGCTGCAACATGGTTGTCACTTTTCAAGTCAACTGCCACCATTCACAAGCGAAGAGTGGGCATTGATGTCAGACCTCTGTGAGGTTTTAAAAAACTTTGATGAATCCACACAGATGGTTAGTGGCGATAACGCTATTATCAGCGTAACCATCCCACTGCTGTGTCTACTCAAACGATTGCTGCTCACAATTAAGGACGACGCTCTGAATGTGGCAGACAAAAAAATAAGGGAGGAGATTACACAGGGTGATAGCCAGCCCACCCTCAATTTTTCTCAGTGCGAATTGGACCATGAAGTGGAGGAGGAGGAGGAGCTGGAGACAGTTGCCTCTTGTACAGAGGGTAGTACCCATGGAACTTTAATTCAGCGTAGATGAGCAGAAGAGGAGGAGGAGGATGAGGAGATGGAGAGTTATCCTGATGTCGACATCGACGTCTTGCCTGTTGGTACTCTGGCACACATGGGTGACTTCATGTTAGGCTGACTTTCCAGCGACCCTTGCGTTATACGCATTTTAGATAACACGGATTACTGGGTGTTCACCCTTCTCGACCCCTGCTACAAAGAGAACTTCTCATCTCTCATTCCTCTGGTGGAGAGGATGAGCAAAATGGTGCAATACCAGAAGATCCTTGTTGGAAAATTGCTCCAAGATTTTCCATCTGACAACGCTGGCGGCAGAGTCCGTACTTCATTGGCCAACCAAGGAAGGGAGACAAAGGGAAAACACAGCAGTTCCAACAGATGCAGGGCAACACTCTCCAAAGCCTGGGACAGTTTCATGACACCCCGCCAGCACCCTCACCCTGATGTGCGGCCTACTGCCACAAGGAGAGAAACATTTTGGAAGATGGTGAAGGAGTACATAGCAGACCGTGTCAGCGTCCTCAATGATCCCTCAGTGCCTTACAACTACTGGGTGTCTAAGCTGGACACGTGGCACGAACTGGCGCTCTACGCTTTGGAGGTGCTGGCCTGCCCTGCCGCCAGTGTTTTGTCTGAGCATGTATTTAGTGCTGCTGGTGGCATTATATCAGATAAGCGTATCCGCCTGTCAACTGAAAATGCTGACAGGTTGACTCATATAAAAATGAACAAGGCCTGGATTGACCATGACTTCTCGACTCCACCAGAGGAATGCTGATGAACATAAAGGCACTGTACATGTTGTAACGGATCTCCTAGCACCCCGACCGGGTACCTCCGTTGATGGATGCTCCTAGTGCTTCCCGAGGACTCCAAGCACTCCGCTCTACACCAAAACCACCACAGGAACCAGGAACAGGAACAGCTCTTACAAGAGCTAATAGTATAGCCAGGGGAGTATAGCAAATCTTCAGCGTATAGCAATCCCCAGTGTCGATCAGTTACCCAAAACACCAGCCTCAACATGATGAAGGGTAAAACAGGAACTCTTTATTGAACACACAGCATTGACTTATATACACATGACATACTGAGGACATGACATAGCAGCCAATCCTGTACAGTTTAAACACAAAACTAACCCTATTCAACAAACACAAT
This sequence comes from Bufo bufo, assembly GCF_905171765.1. Taxonomy (NCBI): domain Eukaryota; kingdom Metazoa; phylum Chordata; class Amphibia; order Anura; family Bufonidae; genus Bufo; species Bufo bufo. The sequence continues at coordinate 329,856,854 of NC_053390.1, forward strand.
GGCATTGTCTGTGAAGCAATTAACAAACACACTGGCATTGTCTTTGACGCAATCAACAATGAACATGCAAACAGATATCTTCCCCCCCTCCATAATGAATGAATGGGAAGAGGAGACACATGTGATGGGATTATCTCCTGAGTGTATCATAGGAGTCGGCTGCTATTATAATCAACTATCTTAATCCCATCACTAACACATTCAGTGGGAGTCTCAGTGCAGAGTTAACCCTTTTTGTGTTGCTGAATCCACACCATGCCTTTCTAATGGGCAATAGGAAATATGTGGCATATAAATTACACACATAAATCAGGGTTCATAGTTCCTTGTAACCTTCAAAAGGTCTGAGGGGGTCTCCATAGTTCTCGGTCCATAGTCTGTAGGAAGGAGGCTGGCTCTCAGGCTTCTCCAGCAGCCCCAGTGACGGTTCAGTCCGTCACACATGTGTTGTTTTTATTTTAGTTAATAGACTGTATTCTCCTGCACCCCTTCCACCACAAACAAGGTTATATGGTTGAATCTTCCTTTTCTCATCCTCCTCCTCCTCTTCCGTCATATCAACATGCATTGCTTATTCGTTACATATAATGCCCTCGCATATATGGCCTTTGAATATAATTTTTTAGAGGGTACACTCACCAGCAGGCCCTCACATCTAATTTTTTAAAGGGTCCGTTCACCTGCAGGCCCTCACATCAAATTTTTAGAGGGTCCGCTCACTAGCAGGTCCTAACATCAAATTTTTTACAGGGTCAGCTCACCTGCAGGCCCGCAACTCAAATCTTTTACAGGGTCAGCTCACCTGCAGGCCCAAACCTAAAATCTTTTACAGGGTCAGCTCACCTGCAGGCCCGCAACTCAATGTGAATGAGGCCCTCCTTTATGTGATATACAGGTTGTATCGGAGTGCCTCTTCCTTGCAATTTTTGGCAACACTTGCACTTATACAGTCACACTAAATATACAGGAAAGATTGTTTCCAATCAGTTTTTTCCTATAAAATCGATTTTTTACTTTGGTTTTGTGCGTAAAACCTTAAAGGGACACTGACAGGCCAAATCAGCATATATAGTTAGATATATGACATTGCAGGTCTTATACAGTCTTTTAAAAGCATATAAGTATCCCCCCTGTCCACCTTATAAAGAGCGAAATATAAAGTTTTATAACCTGCTTGTCCGGTCACCAATCTGCCCAAGGGGCGGCGTTTCATGTGAAAATGCGCCCAGCCAGCCTTCCCAACTGCCGTTCTGAAGCCCCGCCCAGCTCATCAATATTCACTTCGCTGGGCGGCGGCTAGAAATCTCCCCAGTCCCGATCCTGCGCATGGGCAATTCAATTGTCTATAATTAACCCCTTTGACGATGTGAGTGAGCAGCGCTCTGAAGCGCTGCTCTGAACAGTGCATGGCTGAGGCTGAGGCTGCAGCTGCCTCGAAGACGCAGGCAGGCTGTGTGTGTACGCAGGCGCGATCTAACCACGGCGGGGCGCAGGCGCAGAAGATTGGGCATGAATGATGCCCGGACAATTGAATTGCCCATGCGCAGGATCGGGACTGGGGAGAGTTCTAGCCGCCGCCCAGCGAAGTGAATATTGATGAGCTGGGCGGGGCTTCAGAACGGCAGTTGGGAAGGCTGGCTGGGCGCATTTTCACATGAAACGCCGCCCCTTGGGCAGATTAGTGACCGGACAAGCAGGTTATAAAACTTTATATTTCGCTCTTTATAAGGTGGACAGGGGGGATACTTATATGCTTTTAAAAGACTGTATAAGACCTGCAATGTCATATATCTAACTATATATGCTGATTTGGCCTGTCAGTGTCCCTTTAACTAGATTGTGGGCCTGGTGATCACTTTAAGCCCTTTTAAGCTGCAGCAGCATGGTGATAAAAATGAGTGGCAAAGTGACATGGTGTGCAGATGGCAGCATGAGGAGGCCACATAGTGGCGCAATGACTGAGTCTGGATAAAAGACTAAGGCCACAGATTGTTTCCATCTGCATCTTTCTAAACAATCTGTGGAGCTGTATCACGGTCACCTGCAGACTAATGCAGACCAGGGCCATAGCTATAGTGGAAGCAGGGGAAGCTGCAGCTTTGGGGCCCTGACCTAGAAGGGGCCCATCCAGGAGGATGAGGACTAAAGGATTTGGTCAGGGCTCTCTCAACAATATTACACAATGAAATTATATACAGTGACAGTATAGACAGTGCATAAAACGGATGGAACAGCTGCCGGTCCTGGTCTGAGCGATATTTACTAGCCACAGGAATGGAGGCGGCATGAAAGGAAGGGGTTGCTAAAAAATTACTGTGGGATGGAGCCCCATTCAAAAATTTGCTGTGGGGCCCAGTCATTTCTAGCTACGCCACTGATGCAGCCCACAAAAGCAAGTTGGGTTTATCAATTACAAAACCATAATTAAATTGTGGGCCTGGTGATCACTTTAAGCCCTTTTAAGCTGCATCAGCAGCAGCATGGTGATAAAAATGAGTGGCAAGGTGACATGGTGTGGAGATGGTGGCATGAGGAGGCCACATAGTGGCACAATGACAGTCTGGATAAAAGACTAAGGCCACAGATTGTTGAGAAAGATGCAGGTGGAAACAGATCTGTAGAACTGTATGACGGTCACCTGCAGAATAATGCAACCATCAAAATCAAGTTGGGTTTGTCGGTTCCACCTCAGCTCACCAGCAGGCCCGCACCTAAAATCTTTTACTGGGTCAGATCACCTGAAGGCCTGCAACTCGAATCTTTTACTGGGTCAGCTCACATGCAGGCCCGCAACTCAAATCTTTTACAGCGTCAGCTCATGAGCAGGCCCTCGCATAGAACTTTTTAGAGGGTCAGCTCAGCTGCAGGCCCTCGCATATAATGTTTTACAGGGTCAGCTCACCCGCAGGCACTAGCATATAATGTTTTACAGGATCAGCTCACCAGCAGGCCCGAACCTAAAATCTTTTACAGGGTCAGCTCACCTGCAGGCCCGCAACTCAAATCTTTTAAAGGGTCAGCTCATCAGCAGGCCCGCAACTCGAATCTTTTACAGGGTCAGCTCACCAGCAGGCCCGCAACTCATGCTACCTTGCTTTGAAGTAGTAGCTGTAGCCGTTATCAGGCTCCCTCTCCGAAATGGAACAATGATTCCCCGTTACCGGTGGTCACCATGTTAGGCGCATAAAAGAACATTGAAAGTTGATAGGGAAAATATCCAAATGGATCGTGGACATCACAGGGACGTGTGATCAGGCAGAAGTTATCTACAGTCAACAAAGCGGCAGCAGTGCCTCTCCTGTATAACGTTTCCTCATCCATAATACCGCAGTGACATTCTCTGTAATTTAGTATTACTCATTCCAATAACAGGGCATCTTAAGAGTCCTGTATTGGTATTCATCATCACTACCTCCACGAGTCAGGAGTGTGTGATTTGAGCGACACCCGCTTGCCTTCCTTGGGTGTATTAGCCGTTTCTCTGGCTCCCTCTCCGGCATCGAACCCCGATTTCCCTTTACCCATGATCTCCATGGTAGGTACAGAAAAGAACATTGAAAGTTGATAGGGCAGACATCCAAATGGATCGACGTGCAATCGCCCAGAAGTTATCTAAAGTCACCAATGGGGCAGCAGACCCTCGCCCCTAAGGTTTTAGATGGTCAGATCAGCAGGCCCTTGCTCTAAATGTTTTTGAGGGGTCACCAGCAAGCCATCAATCATAATTTTTCTCCTTTATGTGTAACAAAGGGTGTTTTGGAGTGCTGGTTCCTTGTAATTTTTGGTAGCCCTTTCACTTATGAGTGTAGGAGTCCAACTACCTGAACAATTGTACCACAATGTGAATGAGGCCCTCCTTTATGTGATATACAGGCTGTTTCGGAGTGCCTCTTGCTTGTAATTCTTTGCAGCATTTGCACTTTATATACAATTGAATATACAGGAAAGAATGTTTCCGAACAATTTTTCATGTAAAATTGATTTTTGGGGGGTTTTGTGTGTATTTTTGTCAGTCTGTAAAAGTGGCGTAAAACTCAGACAACATGGTTCCCAGCAGCAACCTGGGAGTCCAAGATGCATCCAGATGCATCCAGACATCGTCCCCATGGTGTTCCCAATCCATTTTGGAGGTGTTTCTGTCACTTTCTGCCCTTTTCCAATGGACCAGGCACCCACCCTCTTCAGAGCAGGGGGTGCCTGGATGTTTCCCATTGACTTCCATTATATTTGGGTGCTCGGCTGAGCACACGAATATAGCAATGTGTTCAGGCCGAACACCCGAATACTTTGGTGCTCGATCATCACTAAAAATAAATGTCGATTATTAGTAGTCTATATAGGACTTATTGAGTTCAACACAGAGTTCAATATAGTGGCTGCTTAAATACTTATATATTTATCAAAAGGAATGGCACTTTTGTTTAATAGTCGTTTGATATGGTACCAACTGACAGTGGCGGATTATAATTAGGGCGTTTGGGTCTGTAGCCCCGGGCCCGGCATCGCTGGGGTGTCCAACACCGACCCAAATGCCCACAAACTATGGCGGGGCACAGGAGCGCATAGTTCCCTGCCCCGCCGCTGTCCGCCAATCACCGCCATAGGCTTCAGTCCTAGTAGGCCTGAAGCCTATGCGGTAGTAAAATCCCGGCACAGGCGGGTGTGATGATGTAATTGCGCCGTGCCTGTGCCCGGATGCAGCACACTGACGTGTGTGCGCAGTGCGCCTGCACCATCTACGAGTGAGCGCCGACTGGGACACAGGTAAGTATAAGCTTTTTTTTTTTGTGTGTGCCAACTTTGGGGGACATGACTGAAGGGACAGTGGGGGGCAAACTACAACTTGGGGGCAAATTACTAGTGTGGGGGAAATAATACTGTGAGGGCAGTGTGGAGAAATTAATACTGTGGGGGCAGTGTGGAGAAATTAATACTGTGGGGGCAGTGTGAGGGGCAAATTACTTAATGATGGCAGTAGTCGGGGCAAATTATCTAATGGGGGCAGTGTGGGGGGTTATTACTTGATGGGGCAGTGTGGGGGCAAATTACATAATGGGGCAGTGTGGGTGGCAAATTACTTAATGAAGGGCAGTGTGGGGGCAAATTACTTAATGAAGGGCAGTGTGGGGGAAAATTACTTAATGGTTGGCAGTGTGGGGGCAAATTACTATATGGATGGCAGTGTTGGGGCAAATTACTTAATGAATGGCAGTGTCAGGGCAAATTACTTAATGAATGGCAGTGTCAGGGCAAATTATCTAATGGGAGGCAGTGTGGGGGGTTATTACTTGATGGGGGCAGTGTGGGGGCAAATTACTTTGTGGGGGGAATTACTACATGGGAGGCAGTGTGGAAGAAATTACTATATGGAGCAGTGTGGGGAAATTACTATATGGGGCTGTGTGGGGGAAATTACTATATGGGGCAGTGTGGGGGAAATTACTATATGGGGCAGTGTGGGGGAAATTACTATATGGGGCAGTGTGGAAGAAATTACTGTATGGGGCAGTGTGGGGGAAATTACTATATGGAGCAGTGTGGGGAAATTACTGTATGGGGCAGTGTGGGGAAATTACTATATGGGGCAGTGTGGGGGAAATTACTATATGGGGCAGTGTGGGGGAAATTACTATATGGGGGCAGTGTGGGGGAAATTACTATATGGGGCAGTGTGGGGAAATTACTATATGGGGCAGTGTGGGGGAAATTACTATATGGAGCACTGTGGGGAAATTACTATATGGGGCAGTGTGGGGAAATTACTATATTGGGGCAGTGTGGGGAAATTACTATATTGGGGCAGTGTGGGGAAATTACTATATGGGGCAGTGTGGGAGAAATTACTATATGTGAGCAGTGTGGGGGAAATTACTATATGGGAGCAGTGTGGGGGCGTTTCTATTAGGGGACATTATTTTTGAGGACACTATACAGGCATTATTACCTGGAGTACAATATAGGGTGTTATTATTACTGGGGGCACTCTAGGGGACATTATAATTGCTGTAGACACTATATGGACCTTTGGGGTAATTTATCAAGCTGGTGTAAAGTAAAACTGGGCTAATTACCCATAGCAACAGATTCCACCTTTCATTTTTGACAGCTCCTTTGGAAAATAAAAGGTGGAATCTGATTGGTTGCTATGGGCACCTAAGTCAGTTGTACTTTACAGCAGTTTGATAAATGACCCCAATTATGAGCGTCTGTGTAACAAACTCTGTAGAGAGGAGATGCGGCTGAAAGAATTAGTGATGGCGGTCTGGGTCAAATGGAGGAGAAGAGAAAAGAGAATAACTACATGACAGGAGATGTCACTGGATGTAACTGGTGCTGTATACCCCTATATGTAGAGCTGGTTCACTACTGTGAACTGCGTCTCATCTCCTCCAAGTCTTTTTTTTATCATAATCGTATGTATTTTAAATTTGGCAACTAAAATTATAATTTGTCACCTGCGGTCCTATGTAACAGCCCAGATAACAGTTATAACTTTCTTTGTACAGATAATGTAGTAGACAGCTCCGGGCATATCATGCGCTTAATCCTCCCCTGCCAAATGATCTAGAGTCCACGAAACATATAGTATGAAAGCAATTGTAGAGCAATAGTATACAAATGAAAAATGAAAAAGGCAATCGTATTCAGCAGTTAGTTTCACTTATCCTGTGGTAACTCAGAGGTTAGCTATTGTACCATTACACCACATGTTTCATCAAATAACAACTTTGATTGTCGGGTACTTTACCGCTCCTGTAGCCCGTCCACTATGCTAGATAGTTGACTGCGGAGTTTGTATGTTCCACGTGGCGTCCCAAGTGTTCCTGGCGTCTTACGTGGTGTCCCACGTGATGCCGGGAGTAGACCGCTATTGGTTCCTCGGAAGCGAGCTATTTGAAAAATTAAGGAAGATGGCTACTTAGTTATTGTGGGCTGGTATGCGTTGCTAAATTTTCTGTAGTACCCAAAAAGCAGGATGATGTGTGCAGATCTGCTTGTATCACTGTTTGTTCACCAGACGCTTTTCAGAGCGGAGATGGTCCTTCTTCAGTGGTCAAAAGTGGTCACTGAATAGATGGAGTCAGTGCTATCCATCTATTGTATGTCTGTCCAGGGAAAACTGGAATGGTAATAAAAGTCTTCACTAGCATAGTTCTTAAAGAATAGGATGGGATATCCCATAAGCTTGAAGAAGAGTTTGCTATAGACCTATAGAGGCTATTAGAATGTATAACTGTCTTTGAGATCAGACTAGTTTCACTCCTCATTACATTTCTGTTTTGTGTTTCTGACAGTAGTTCCACATATGACAGTTCAATTTGGTTGGGTAAGGTCAAAAACCCGGTCATCTGCTATCCACTGTTGACACTAGCTATCAGTTTAATGAGTGTTTTATAATTACATTGAGCATAGATTCACATGCTAGACCTTGAATAGGACACATAATGACTGCACTGCAAATCGACATAGATTTATACCACTGCATCTGTGTGACCCAGTGAACTCCGAGTCAAAGATTCATGCCTGGATTTAGCAAATCAAACCGTGCAAAACTATGTCACATTGGATTCATCCGTCTTGACACATCATATGTTTTTTAGTTTAATTTTAGCTCCTTTACATTAGAGATTGTGCGATCAGGGGTAATCCTGATATATTTCTTTATGCATTGTGAAGAATATGGTCTAGACACATTGGCACAGATGGATCCCATTACTAGTAAAGGAAGTAAACAAGTTGCAATCAGTAAATGTAACATTTTTACTATTTTTTGCAATTTTGTGTAAAATGTACAGAAAAACACTGTTCTGCCATTTTTGCAAAGGTATGTAGCAAAATGCAATGGTGAACTTGCTTTGAATGTACCCATAGGAGTACCATGGGCTTTGAAAAAAGTCCACTTCAGCCAACCTGCAGTCATATGGCTAGAATTACACACGTAGGGGCACATTTATTTATTAATAAAGGCCCATAGCTGACGGAGTATACTTTAAAGTTATGAAGAGATGCAGGCCTCTCCATAACTTTGGCGCGTATTTCCTTGCTCTCTTACATTTAGACCATTTTCTACACCTAAAACACATGTAGAAAATGATGAATAAGACAGGCTTGCCTGCCCATCCCCTCCCCCCCCCCCCCCCCCACGCCACTCCCACAATTTTAGACCTGGTGTGAGCGTGGAGAAGTCACAGATAGCATGTAAAATGTGCCTAATATAGGCTTATTTCAGTATAATAAATGACCCCCGTCGTTTCTGGTGCTGATTGATGAGCCAAAGCCAGAAGAGCTTCCAACATGGAAACATGTCTTTCCTTTATGCTCTCTGCCTTTTGTACCCAGTCCTGGCTTTGACTGCAAAATCTGAGGGCCACATTAATAGGCTGATTCCAGACTTACAAGTTTTCTGTGTTTTTTATTTTGCAAGTTTTTGCGGTCAAAAACATTGCAGTCTATGTACACTGCATTTACAAACCAGTTGCAAACTAGTTGGAAAGCCCGTTACAGATGCAGAAAGAAAGTATGAAATGCTTTTCATCTTGAATTGATTCTCATTTGTGACCTCATTAATCTACTGTATATGAAGGAAACTTGTGTCATTTATAGTACAAACAAGATAAGGCAGTTACACCAAAATGTAATAGGGATACAGGAGTCAGAAGGAGAGCTGTTTTTAATAAAGACAAGGTATAGGAAATGGACATCATTAGAAGCGATGAACACCGGTCATTGATGAAAGTCTTCAGAGGAAGTGAGGGGGAGAAAATGAGAAACTCTACATACAAAGATGCATTAATATTACTATTAAAGCCATGTAACAGCAGGGCAGTCGCCTAGGAGGAAAGTGGAGGTTGTAGCAGATGACATATATTCTAATGGTGCCTGTTGATCATTATAATGGCAACTGATCCATGGGCCACGAACGGACTATAGGCAGCAGATTGAGAACAAATGATTTATATTATGTTTTAACATTATTTGCAGAGCCTTAATTAACCCTTAGGATACCAGAGGTTTTTTCATTTTTGCATTTTCATTTTTGTTCCCTAATTTCTAGAAATAAGCGAATCGAAGTTGATGAAGTCGAATTCGATTTGAATTTCAGTAAAAATTCGATTTGCACCGAATCCAAATGTAAATTTTTTTCCCTAAAATGGCTGCTGCACGTGTTAGGACATGGAGCACGGAACTCTGGGAACGAGGGATCACCCCCAATGCCATGCATGCAGCCAATCAGCAGCCAGCCAGCCCTGTGATGTCACAGCCCAATAAATAGCCTCAGCCATCTTGGATTCAGCCATTTTCCAGTGTACTTAGTGCAGGGAGAGAGACGTTAGCAGGCGCTAGGGACAGTAGTAGAAAAGACTTTAAAACTTTTATTTTGCTGTATAGAAGTTCAGGGAAAGGATAGGGAGGAATCATTCCACAGTATTGAAACAGAACAGGGTTCAGGAAGGGAGGTTACAGCCTGGGTAATAGGAACAATCCTATTACACCTTGCTGCACTGACTGGGGATCCAAATTGCCATTATACAGCTCTGTAATTCCAGAAAACCATTCCTGTTATTGGTGTGAAAGTGCTGTTTGATACAGCCATTAACAGGGTTTATTAAAAGGAAATATTTCTATGTCTTATTTGCCATTCTGCGGTGCAGTTATATGTTCTAAAGCATTTTTCGGCTTGGATTAGTAGAAAAAAGGGGCTTATTAGCCATTGTGTGGTGAAGTGAGAAAATTACAGCCCTTCTAGGTGTGTATTAGTGGCAAAAAATATATATTATTTGCCGTTCAGCTATGCAGTTATATGTTCCAAAGCCCTTTTTGGCGTGTATTAGTGGCACAAAAATATATATTATTTGCCGTTCAGTGTTGCAGTTATATGTTCTAAAGCATTTTTTGGCGTGTATTAGTGGCACAAAAAAAAGTATTTGCCATTGTGTGGTGAAGTGAGAAAATTACAGCCCTTTTTGGCGTGTATTAGTGGCAAAAAAATATATATATTTGCCGTTCAGCGGTGCAGTTATATGTTCTAAAGCCCTTTTTGGCGTTTATTATTGGCAAAAAGAATATATTATTTGTCATTCAGCAGTGCAGTTATATGTTCTAAAGCCCTTTTTGGCACGTATTAGTGGCAAAAAAAAGTATTTGCCATTTTGTGGTGAAGTGAGAAAATTACAGCCCTTTTTGGTGTGTATTAGTGGCAAAGAAATATATATATATTTGCCGTTCAGCTGTGCAGTTATATGTTCTAAAGCCCTTTTTGGCGTCTATTAGTGGCAAATAAAATATATTTGCCGTTCAGCGGTGCAGTTATATGTTCTAAAGCCCTTTTTGGTGTCTATTAGTGACAAATAAAATATATTTGCTGTTCAGCGGTGCAGTTATATGTTCTAAAGCCCTTTTTGGCACGTATTAGTGGCAAAAAAAATATATGATTTGCCATTCAGCGGTGCAGTTATATGTTTTAAAGCCTTTTGTGGCATGTATAGTGGAAAAAATAAGGGCCTATTTGCCGTTCAGCGGTGCAGTTATATGTTCTATGGCCCTTTTTAGCGTGTATTAGTGGCAAAAAAATATTTATTATTTGCCATTCAGTGGTGCAGTTATATGTTCTAAAGCCCTTTTTGGCGTGTATTAGTGGCACAAAAAAAGTATTTGCCATTGTGTGGTGAAGTGAGAAAATTACAGCCCTTTTTGGCGTGTATTAGTGGCAAAAAAATATATATATTTGCCGTTCAGCTGTGCAGTTATATGTTCTAATGCCCTTTTTGGCGTCTATTAGTGGCAAATAAAATATATTTGCCGTTCAGCGGTGCAGTTATATGTTCTAATGCCCTTTTTGGCATCTATTAGTGACAAATAAAATATATTTGCTGTTCAGCGGTGCAGTTATATGTTCTAAAGCCCTTTTTGGCACGTATTAGTGGCAAAAAAAATATATGATTTGCCATTCAGCGGTGCAGTTATCTGTTTTAACCACTTCAGCCCCCCTAGCTTAAACACCCTTAATGACCAGGCCACTTTTTACACTTCTGACCTACCCTACTTTCACCGATTATTGCTCGGTCATGCAACTTACCACCCAAATGAATTTTACCTCCTTTTCTTCTCACTAATAGAGATTTCATTTGGTGGTATTTCATTGCTGCTGACATTTTTAATTTTTTTGTTATTAATCGAAATTTAACGATTTTTTTGCAAAAAAATGTCATTTTTCACTTTCAGTTGTAAAATTTTGCAAAAAAAACGAGATCCATATATACATTTTTCTCTAAATTTATTGTTCTACATGTCTTTGATAAAAAAAAATGTTTGGGTAAAAAAAAAATGGTTTGGGTAAAAGTTATAGCGTTTACAAACTATGGTCCAAAAATGTGAATTTCCGCTTTTTGAAGCAGCTCTGACTTTCTGAGCACCTGTCATGTTTCCTGAGGTTCTACAATGGCCAGACAGTACAAACACCCCACAAATGACCCCATTTCGGAAAGTAGACACCCTAAGGTATTTGCTGATGGGCATAGTGAGTTCATAGAACTTTTTATTTTTTGTCACAAGTTAGCGGAAAATGTTTTTTTTGTTTTTTTCTTACAAAGTCTCATATTCCACTAACTTGTGACAAAAAATAAAAACTTCTATGAACTCACTATGCCCATCAGCGAATATCTTGGGGTGTCTTCTTTACAAAATGGGGTCACTTGTGGGGTAGTTATACTGCCCTGGCATTCTAGGGGCCCTAATGTGTGGTAAGTAGTTTGAAATCAAAATGTGTAAAAAATGGCCGGTGAAATCCGAAAGGTGCTCTTTGGAATATGGGCCCCTTTGCCCACCTAGGCTGCAAAAAAGTGTCACACATGTGGTATCTCCGTACTCAGGAGAAGTTGGGCAATGTGTTTTGGGGTGTCATTTTACATATACCCATGCTGGGTGAGAGAAATATCTCGGCAAAAGACAACTTTTCCCCCTAAAAAGCCAGGGCAGTATAAATACCCCACATGTGACCCCATTTAGGAAAGAAGACACCCTAAGGTATTCAATTAGGGGCATGGCGAGTTCATAGAATTTTTTTTTTTTTTGGCACAAGTTAGCGGAAATTGATATATTTTTTTTTCTCACAAAATCTCCCTTTCCGCTAACTTGGGACAAAAATTTCAATCTTTCATGGACTCAATATGCCCCATTCCGAAATGGGGTCACATGTGGGGTATTTATACTGCCCTGGCATTCTATGGGCCCTAAAGTGTGAGAAGAAGTCTGGAATATAAATGTCATAAATTTTTTACGCATTTGGATTCCATGAGGGGTATGGTGAGTTCATGTGAGATTTTATTTTTTGACACAAGTTAGTGGAATATGAGACTTTGTAAGAAAAAAAAAAAATTTCCGCTAACTTGGGCCAAAAAAATGTCTGAATGGAGCCTTACAGGGGGGTGATCAATGACAGGGGGGTGATCAATGACAGGGGGGTGATCAGGGAGTCTATATGGGGTGATCACCCCCCTGTCATTGATCACCCCCCTATAAGGCTCCATTCAGACGTCCGTATGTGTTTTGCGGATCCGATCCATGTATCAGTGGATCTGTAAAAATCATACGGACGTCTGAATGGAGCCTTACAAGGGGGTGATCAATGACAGGGGGATGATCAATGACAGGGGGGTGATCAATGACAGGGGGGTGATCAGGGAGTCTATATGGGGTGATCACCCCCCTGTCATTGATCACCCCCCTATAAGGCTCCATTCAGATGTCCGTATGTGTTTTTTTGCGGATCCGATCCATGTATCAGTGGATCCGTAAAAATCATACGGACATCTGAATGCAGCCTTACAGGGGGGTGATCAATGACAGGGGGGTGATCAATGACAAGGGGGTGATCAGGGAGTCTATATGGGGTGATCACCCCCCTGTCATTGATCACCCCCCTATAAGGCTCCATTCAGACGTCCGTATGTGTTTTGCGGATCCGATCCATGTATCAGTGGATCCGTAAAAATCATACAGACGTCTGAATGGAGCCTTACAAGGGGGTGATCAATGACAGGGGGGTGATCAATGACAGGGGGGTGATCAATGACAGGGGGGTGATCAGGGAGTCTATATGGGGTGATCACCCCTCTGTCATTGATCACCCCCCTATAAGGCTCCATTCAGATGTCCGTATGTGTTTTGCGGATCCGATCCATGTATCAGTGGATCCATAAAAATCATACGGACATCTGAATGCAGCCTTACAGGGGGGTGATCAATGACAGGGGGGTGATCAATGACAGGGGGGTGATCAATGACAGGGGGGTGATCAGGGAGTCTATATGGGGTGATCACCCCTCTGTCATTGATCACCCCCCTATAAGGCTCCATTCAGATGTCCGTATGTGTTTTGCGGATCCGATCCATGTATCAGTGGATCCGTAAAAATCATACGGACATCTGAATGCAGCCTTACAGGGGGGTGATCAATGACAGGGGGGTAATCAATGACAGGGGGGTGATCATGGAATCTATATGGGGTGATCACCCCCCTGTCATTGATCACCCCCCTATAAGGCTCCATTCAGATGTCCGTATGTGTTTTGCGGATCCGATCCATGTATCAGTGGATCCGTAAAAATCATACGGACATCTGAATGCAGCCTTACAGGGGGGTGATCAATGACAGGGGGGTGATCAATGACAGGGGGGTGATCATGGAGTCTATATGGGGTGATCACCCCCCTGTCATTGATCACCCCCCTATAAGGCTCCATTAAGATGTCCGTATGTGTTTTGCGGATCCGATCCATGTATCAGTGGATCCGTAAAAATCATACGGACATCTGAATGCAGCCTTACAGGGGGGTGATCAATGACAGGGGGGTGATCAGGGAGTCTATATGGGGTGATCACCCCCCTGTCATTGATCACCCCCCTGTAAGGCTCCATTCAGACGTCCGTATGTGTTTTGCGGATCCGATCCATGTATCAGTGGATCCGTAAAAATCATACGGAGGTCTGAATGGAGCCTTACAAGGGGGTGGTCAATGACAGGGGGGTGATCAGGGAGTCTATATGGGGTGATCACCCCCCTGTAAGGCTCCATTCAGACGCCTGTATGTGTTTTGCGGATCCGATCCATGTATCCGTGGATCCGTAAAAAAACATACGGACATCTGAATGCAGCCTTACAGGGGGGTAATCAATGACAGGGGGGTGATCAATGACAGGGGGGTGATCAGGGAGTCTATATGGGGTGATCACCCCCGTCATTGATCACCCCCCTGTAAGGCTCCATTCAGACGTCCGTATGCGTTTTGCGGATCCGATCCATGTATCAGTGGATCCGTAAAAATCATACAGACATCTGAATGGAGCCTTACAGAGGGGTGATCAATGACAGGGGGGTGATCAATGACAGGGGGGTGATTAGGGAGTCTATATGGGGTGATCAGGGGTGAATAAGGGGTTAATAAGTGACGGGGGGGTGTAGTGTAGTGTGGTGCTTGGTGCTACTTATTACAGAGCTGCCTGTGTCCTCTGGTGGTCGATCCAAACAAAAGGGACCACCAGAGGACCAGGTAGCAGGTATATTAGACGCTGTTATCAAAACAGCGTCTAATATACCTGTTAGGGGTTAAAAAAATCACATCTCCAGCTTGTCAGCGAACGATCGCCGCTGGCAGGCTGGAGATCCACTCGCTTACCTTCCGATCCTGTGAACGCGCGCGCCTGTGTGCGCGCGTTCACAGGAAATCTCGCGAGATGACGCGTATATGCGGGACTCTGCGCAGCGCTGCCACCTCCGGAACGCGATCCTGCGTTAGGCGGTCCGGAGGTGGTTAAAGCCTTTTGTGGCATGTATAGTGGAAAAAAATAAGGGCCTATTTGCCATTCAGCGGTGCAGTTATATGTTCTAAAGCCCTTTTTAGTGTGTATTAGTGGCAAAAAAATATTTATTATTTGCCATTCAGTGGTGCAGTTATATGTTCTAAAGCCCTTTTTGGCGTGTATTAGTGGCACAAAAAAAGTATTTGCCATTGTGTGGTGAAGTGAGAAAATTACAGCCCTTTTTGGCGTGTATTAGTGGCAAAAAAATATATATATTTGCCGTTCAGCTGTGCAGTTATATGTTCTAGAGCCCTTTTTGGCATGTATTAGTGGCACTAAAAAAGTAATTTGCCATTGTGTGGTGAAGAGAGAAAATTACAGCCCTTTTTGGCATGTATTAGTGGCAAAAATATATATATATTTGCCGTTTAGCTGTGCAGTTGTATGTTCTAAAGCCCTTTTTGGCGTGTATTAGTGGCAAAAAAATATATATTATTTGCTGTTCAGCGGTGCAGTTATATTGTTTAAATCCCTTTTTGGCGTGTATTAGTGGAAAAAAATATATATTATTTTCCGTTCAGCTGTGCAGTTATATGTTCTAAAGCCCTTTTTGGCGTGTATTAGTGGCAAAAAATATATATTATTTGTCGTTTAGCGGTGCAGTTATATGTTCTAAAGCCTTTTGTGGTGTGTATAAGTGGAAAAAAATCAGGGCCTATTTTCCGTTCAGCGGTGCAGTTATATGTTCTAAAGCCCTTTTTGGCGTTTATTATTGGCAAAAAGAATATATTATTTGTCATTCAGCAGTGCAGTTATATGTTCTAAAGCCCTTTTTGGCGTGTATTAGTGGCACAAAAAAAAGTATTTGCCGTTTTGTGGTGAAGTGAGAAAATTACAGCCCTTTTTATTGTGTATTAGTGGCAAAGAAATATATACAGTACAGACCAAAAGTTTGGACACACCTTCTCATTCAAAGAGTTTTCTTTATTTTCATGACTATGAAGGCATCAAAACTATGAATTAACACATGTGGAATTATATACATAACAAACAAGTGTGAAACAACTGAAAATATGTCATATTCTAGGTTCTTCAAAGTAGCCACCTTTTGCTTTGATTACTGCTTTGCACACATTCTCTTGATGAGCTTCAAGAGGTAGTCCCCTGAAATGGTCTTCCAACAGTCTTGAAGGAGTTCCCAGAGATGCTTAGCACTTGTTGGCCCTTTTGCCTTCACTCTGCGGTCCAGCTCACCCCAAACCATCTCGATTGGGTTCAGGTCTGGTGACTGTGGAGGCCAGGTCATCTGGCGCAGCACCCCATCACTCTCCTTCATGGTCAAATAGCCCTTACTTTCAAACTTTTCCCAATTTTTCGACTGACTGACTGACCTTCATTTCTTAAAGTAATGATGGCCACTCGTTTTTCTTTACTTAGCTGCTTTTTTCTTGCCATAATACAAATTCTAACAGTCTATTCAGTAGGACTATCAGCTGTGTATCCACCTGACTTCTCCTCAACGCAACTGATGGTCCCAACTACATTTATAAGGCAAGAAATCCCACTTATTAAACCTGACAGGGCACACCTGTGAAGTGAAAACCATTTCATGGGACTATCTCTTGAAGCTCATCAAGAGAATGCCAAGAGTGTGCAAAGCAGTAATCAAAGCAAAAGGTGGCTACGTTGAAGAACCTAGAATATGACATATTTTCAGTTGTTTCACACTTGTTTGTTATGTATATAATTCCACATGTGTTAATTCATAGTTTTGATGCCTTCAGTGTGAATCTACAATTTTCATAGTCATGAAAATAAAGAAAACTCTTTGAATGAGAAGGTGTGTCCAAACTTTTGGTCTGTACTGTATATATTTGCTGTTCAGCTGTGCAGTTATATGTTCTAAAGCCATTTTTTGGCGTCTATTAGTGGCAAATAAAATATATTTGCCGTTCAGCGGTGCAGTTATATGTTCTAAAGCCCTTTTTGGCACTTATTAGTGGCAAAAAATATATATGATTTGCCATTCAGCGGTGCAGCTATATGTTTTAAAGCCTATTGTGGCGTGTATAAGTAGATAAAAGGTAAGGGCCTGTTTGCTGTTCAGTGGTGCAATTATATGTTCTAAAGCCTTTTTTAGCCTGTATTAGAGGGGAAAAAGGGCTTATTAGCCAATGTGTGGTGAAGTGAGAAAATTACTGAATTTTTTAGGGTGTTTTAAGAGTGGCAGAGGCCTAAATGTTTCTGGCGCAGGCACAGGTCACAGCAAAGTAAGGGAGCGTGGCAGCAGGAGTCGCAGTGAGAGGCCTGAGCTCCCAGTGTCATCTAGCAGTCGTGTCTTGTCCTGCAACCCAGCGGTTCTTGAATGGTTGACTCGGTAATCCACTTTGTCCCAAGTGACATCAGACACACCCAGACAAAAGTCGGTGGGTTCGTCAGACACAACCCCTAGTTGGCATGGCCTGGGAGCAGGCCCTGTGCCCTCACCTGTCCTCTATCCTTTTCTGTTCCCTCAGCCAGCAAATATTATATGCTGTGGGCTCAGCTCTACTATACAGCAAAAACAAGCTACTAGAGGACAGTCAGCAGCTTCTGGCCAGCCAAGATGTGGAGGAGACATCCGCCGCTTCCTCCGGTAGGCGGGCAAGTAGTGAGGAGGAGAGTTGGGAGCTGGTGTTGCAAGCGGTCAGCCTCCTGACCCAGAGACCGTTGAGGAGGACATCAGTGACATGCAGACACTACTTGATGATGATGATGTAGCTGATCGCACTTGGGAGCCGGGTGATGAAGGGGTTTCATCATAATCGGGAGAAGAGGGTGGCAGCTTGCCCGTGAGGCAGCGGCGGAGCCAGCAAGTCGCAAGCGTGGCCGGGAGTCAGCAGGGTGGCAGCAGTGTGAGGTCGGGAGCCAAACGTGCCCAGGGTAGACCACCCGCTTCGCAGGAGCCTACCTGCCCTGAAAGTAATGGTGCAAGGGTTCACAGAAGCAGCGGCTGTAGCAGTCAGTCAATGCGGAGTGTTGGGGATAAAATTACCTACTCGACGGTGTGGCAGTTTTTGTTAAGCTGCCGGAGGAGGTGAACATGGCCATTTGTAGAATCTGTGTGCAAAAGGTGAAGCGTGGCCAGGGTGCCATGGCCCTGCATTAACATAAGCAGTATCACCATAAAGTGGCCTCGGAGAACCGTGGCTCCGATGTGGTGGTCCAGCCTGCGACAGCAACCGCTGCATCATCCAGTGGCACGCACCCGTTTTCAGGCAGTCAAGGCTTCACCATCTCAGCCGAAGGGAGCTGTCTGTCATTACCATCATTTGCTAGTCCTGATGCTCCTGCTCCTACTCCTCATCAGTCATTCCGTCAGCAATAGATCACCGACGCGATTGCCAAGAGACAACAGTATGTGTGCACCCATCCAACGGTGCAGAAGCTGAATGTGCTTCTGGCCAAGTTGCTGGTGCTGCAGTCCCTCCCTTTCCAAGTGGTGGACTCTGCACCTTTCAGAGAACAGATGGCTTGTGCGGAGAGTCCCAAGCCACGCATTTCTTTGCCAAAAAGGCAGTACCAGCCCTGCACACATATGTAGAACAGAAGGTGGGCCAGTCCTTGAGCCTGTGGAGCTGTAACTACGGTGAGGGACAATACATGTCCTTTATGGCCCACTGGCTGAATGTGGTTCTGCACAGCCACACCAGCAACTTGACAAGGTGACGCCACTTCTGCCTCCACGTTCTCACGCCATTGGTCCTGCGACAATATCTGCCTCTGCCTCCTCATACTCTACCGTGTCCTCAGCCTTCACTGCAGGGACAATTCACAGTGCCCCTCCAGCATACCACATGTGCAGGGCACAGCGGTGTCACGCAGTGGAGGAACTGCTCCGTGTCCTTCATCAAGAAATTGAATCTTGGCTTTCTCCGTGAAAATCAAAATTGGAACCATGGTGACCGACAACGGGAAGAACATGGTGTCAGCGCTGCGTCAAGGAGGGCTGAACCATGCGCCCTGCATGGCACACGTGTTCAATCTGGTTGCCAAGCGGTTCCTGAAGTCTTTCACCCATCTGCAAGACATCCTTAAAATGGCCAGGAAACTTAGCATGCACTTTAGCCACTCGTACACCGCCAAGCACACCCTCCTTGAGCTGCAGTGGCAGAATGGCATCCCCCAACATAGGCTGATATGTGACGTTTCCACCGGTTGTAATTCCACCCTCCATATGTTGGACCGACTATATGAACAGAGAAAGGCCATCAACGATTTCTTGATGATCCAAGCGGACCGGAGTACTCCCCTGTGTAACTTCGATGTCAGCCAGTGGCAGCTCATGCGTGACACCTGCCGTTTGCTCAGGCCTTTTGAGGAGGCCACGTTATTTGTCAGTCGCCAGGACTACGGGATGAACAATGTAATTCCACTGCTTCATGTCCTGGAACAGATGCTGATAAATCTGTCTGGTCAGGGGACTGGAGACGTGGCGACCTAGATCTCACGGCCACATGAGTCCTATGGGGGCTGAACTGGAGGAGGAAGAGGACATTGGAGCACAAGCAATGTGTAACAAAATGGGTGGTTTTTCTACATAGGTGACAAGAGAGGAGGAGCAGGAGCAGCCAAAGGAGCTACAGGGCGATGAGGAAGAGGAGGCAGAGGACCCAAACACACCGTGGCAGTATGCAGTGGAGATGGAGGCAGGGAGTCCCTCCGAGTCACTTGCACAAATGGCCCGATGCATGCTCACTTACTTGCGTAGTGACAGCCGAATTATCACCATTCGGCAGAGGGATGACTTCTGGATCTCTACCTTGTTGGATCCTCACTACCAGTCCAAAAGGGGGGCCTTTTTTACACCCGTTGAGAGGGAGGACAAACTAACCTACTATAGAGACATCCTATGTAGTCAGTTGGCTGCTGCCTATCTGCGCCATCGTCCATCCTCTTGCAGGTCTGACCGGGGGGAAAGGGCCCTCTGCGCTAACGTTCATCTGCCATGGCTGCTGTGGCAGGGTGGGGGGTAGAATCAGTTTCAGCTCCATCAGCATCAACTTGAGTCTAGAGTCACTGATGAGCAGCTTTCTTCACCCGCCTAGTGAAGAAACTACTCACCAGCAGAAGCAGCAGCTAGACCTGGAGCAGAACCTGAACCAGCAGGTGGTGGCATACTTGGACAGCACCCTGCCACCTCACATTGAAGATCCGCTGGACTACTGGGCAGCCAAACTGGATTTGTGGCGGCAACTGGCAGAGTTTGCCCTGGAAAAGCTGTCCTGCCCGGCCAGTAGTGTGGCATCAGAGCGGGTGTTTAGTGCAGCGGGGGGCATAGTTACCCTAAGAAGAACTCACCTGTCCACCCAAAATGTGGAGAAACTGACCTTTGTCAAGATGAATCAGGCGTGGATCAGCTAGGATTTCCACCCACCAATGCCTGATGCATTAGACTAGATCATCCATGGTGCCACACCAACACTTTGACAAAAGAGACTGGTTTCTTCTGGCTACCTGCCTCAGCTACTATTCTGATGCTGCCACCCGCCTGATGCCACACATCTGATTCTAAGTGCTCTTTGTGCTGTTCCTTTCATATTGAATTTCTGCACTGTATTATTTCTTGTTTTTACCTATGTTGTTTAAATCTATTGTTCTCTGCTGCCATCTGCTGGCCGGAATTTGTATGCTGCACGCTTCGTTCGTTGTCTATAAAGTTTTATGTCTGGGCGTGGTTTTAGCAGCCTTGGGCCTGGTCACTTCCTGTAGCCTTTTTCAGTGCTGCATTCTTTGTGACTGGAGACACACACCTCGGCTTGTGAAGGCATCAGTTTTTGACCAGCAGTTGCCTCAGCAGTTAGCCTCAGAAAAGACATCCACATCACAGCATCTACTGCATTCCTGTATTGTATCACTGTATGACACTGCTCTGGATCAAATAAACCCACGTTTGATTGCATCCTCATGTCTACGTCTGGATCCATCTAACCTGAGCATCTGCCGGTCCGGTCTGCTCCACTGCTTGGATACGAAGGTAGGACAGTCACAAAGTCATTATCAGTTACACCTTCAATCGCCTTCATGTGGGGACAGAACAGTCAAAAACTGCCTTAAAGCCTTATACCCCAGTAAATACCCGTCTGAATGTCCAATGCCCGGCTACAGGTTCCCTCAGAGCCCAGCGCCACACTCAGGAACCTCCCCTGCAACAGGCCCACTCCCAGCAAATCTGCCCGGCAACAGTGCATGTCCCATAAGCCTAAGGGGAAGCACGGCGTGTCCGCAGTAGATATACTCTCGCCTGGAAGTCCTCCACTACTCGCCAAGCCACTTTCTACATCCTATATTAACCCTTGCTTGCATGATATAAGAACTGTTCATGCACGCGGGGCCTCCCTTGAACCAAAACCCCGCAATTCACTAAAAGGACTTTAGGAAACTCATCGGGGTGCCTCATCCGAGCCGCACTGCAATTTTCAGCCCCCAATTCAAAAGTTCGATTTCTTAAAGAGACAGCGCACCTTAAATCAAAATGTCCGAAAAGGACCTTGTACAGTTCCCCAGCGATGAAACAAAGCAAATGCAACCTGATACTGATCATTATGAAGAGCTGGAGGTAGAAACCACACTTCCAGCAGACCAAGTCACGCGACCAAGGCGCTCTCTCAAACCAACTATAAAGATCACAGAAAACTATCACACCAGGAAAGATGAGCTATGTGACGACCTGGAAGATCTATGGGAGCGAGTTTCCTCCCTCATATCAGGACTCAAGTCCTCCTCAGGCGATGCCACCAGCTTACAAGTTACCGTCGTGCGGCTGAACGCAGCCCATGAAAGATACAAGAGACTGTCCACAAGGTATATAACCTTTCTAAAAGACTCTAATATTGAAGAAGCCCCATCAGAATTGTGCAAGGCAGAATCAATAGACAGACAAAGAGACGCCATGGTGCTGGATGCTAAAGATAAAGTGGAACTCCGTATCTCTCATTTGCAAGAAACTAGATCACACAGATCGCATTCATCCAAACATTCCTCGCGGTCCTACAGATCATCATGCTCTAGAAGCTCCGCCCTGAGCGACAGATTACTAGAGGCCCGCATAAATGCAGAGCAATCCAAAGTGAGGCGTTCCTTCACCGAAAAAGAAGTCCTTGCGAGGGCAGAGGCACAGACGGCGGCCAAGAGGGCTGAAGCGGAGGTAGAAGCCAAGAGGACAGAAGCAGAGGCGGCGGCCAAGAGGGCTGAAGCGGAGGCAGAAGCCAAGAGGGCTGAAGCAGAAGCCAAGAGGGCAGAAGCGGAGGCGGCGGCCAAGAGGGCTGAGGCGGCGGCCAAGAGGGCTGAAGCAGAGGCAGAAGCCAAGAGGGCTGAAGCAGAGGCAGAAGCCAAGAGGGCTGAAGCAGAGGCAGAAGCCAAGAGGGCAGAAGCAGAGGCTCGAATAAAGATCCTTGAATCAGAGAGGGAAGAGGAAATCGCATTAGCAAAAGTAAGACTACTTGAGCAAGCATTGAGCCAAGGCCTTGATTCAGTCTGCTTACCACCAGAGGAGATAGACGATCCAGTTGATCGCACCAGCGACTACGTACTGAAACAGTTATCTGCAACACCCCCAGTGTGCAGCACTGTCCAAGCCAACAACACTGAAACCTCCAAGTCAGCTCTACCTGCAGTGCCAGTGACACCCACAGCACCCGAGCAATCCAATAACAGTCGCCCAGACGCGCTCTCTCAAGGGCAGTTATTACAGCAAGATGGCTACCAGGTGTTTCCTGGCCTACGTCCACAGCTCAAGCAGCAGTCATCAGAATCGACAGAGGCTAGACCACAGCTCAACCCTGCAGCAACATCATTCTACCCGGAAGCATCTCACCCTTTCACGCCACGCAGCCTATACGCCCCAGGGGCATCACAAGTTGTCATGGCAACAAGCAGTGAGAAATCAGATATGTCTGAGTTTGCCAGGTTTATGGTGAGCAGAGAGCTAATTAACACCAGTCTCTCAAAATTTGATGACCATGCGGAGAGCTACAGAGCCTGGAAGGCAACCTTCAAAGCCGCCATCGCCAACCTCAACCTAACTGCAGAGCAGGAGCTCGACCTCTTGATCAACTGGCTGGGCCCAGGCTCCACAAATCGCATCAAGAGCCTTAGAACTGTCTATGTAGGACAAGCAGAAGCAGGTCTCGCTGCAGCCTGGCAGAGACTCGAACGCACCTTTGGCAGTGCAGAAGCAATAGAGAAGGCACTATTCAGGAGACTGCAGAACGTCCCCAAGATCAGTCTCAAGGATGTCCATAAGCTTCAGGATTTAAGTGATTTGCTCATGGAACTGGAGCTTGCCAAAAGAGACCCTCGTCTGTCCGGGCTGTGCTACCTCGATACAGCCCATGGGGTGAACCCAATTGTCGTGAAGTTACCATACAGCCTGCAAGAGAAGTGGGCGGCATCAGTCTCAAGGTACAAAAGAGTGCATGACGTCACTTTTCCCCCATTTATTCATTTCTGTAGGTTCATCGATGAACAGTCCCAGATGAGGAATGACCCCAGCCTCGACTTCCTGGAGTTCAATACTACAGCCTCAGTGACACCATCATCAAGGTATGAAAGTATTGTACATAAACACAGAGACTTTAAGAGCAGCGTGAATGTTAGAAAGACTAACCTACCATCATCTGCAGTACCCACTGGTAAACAGTACACTACCTCATCAGGAGACAAGGCCTTCAATCGTGAATGTCCCATTCATAAAAAACCACACTCACTGAACAAATGCAGAGGATTTAGATCCAAAACCATACAGGAGCGCAAGAAAGTCCTCACCGAGCTTGGGGTATGCTTTAGGTGCTGCGCTTCATTGGAGCACATGGCTAAGGACTGTAAATCCATTATTAAGTGTGAGGAGTGTCATAGTGAAAGACATGCCTCAGCTATGCACCCAACTCCACTCACAAGGGATTCACCTGCTGCCGTCACCACCAGTCCTGCTCCAAGTCATGGCGGGGAGCCCCAGAACCACGCTAACACAGCCACTGCTGTTTCCTGCTCATGCTTGGACGTATGTGGGGAGGGCCAGAGTGAGAAATGTTGTGCCCGCATATGCCTAATCAAGGTCTACCCGGAGGGGCTACCAGAAAAGGCAGTAAAAATGTATGCCATCATTGACGACCAAAGCAACCGCTCCCTAGCAGGACCTAAATTCTTTGAAGCCTTTGGAATAAAGGGACCGTCAGAACCCTACATCTTAAACACCTGCTCGGGTCGCATAGAGACTAGCGGCAGGAGGGCACAAGGATTCATCGCTTGTTCCGTCAGTGGAAATACGGAAATACCTCTACCGACGCTGATCGAATGCGATCAAATACCCAACCATAGGGATGAAATTCCTACCCCGGAAGCTGCATTTCACCATCCACACCTAAGGCACCTAGCCAACGTTATCCCACCTATGGACAACAACGCCGAGATTCTACTCCTGCTTGGCAGAGACAATCTAAGGGTACACAAGGTGCGTCAACAGTGTAATGGTCCCGACTATGCACCATACGCCCAGAGACTGGACTTGGGATGGGTAGTCATAGGAAATGTATGCTTGGATCAACCAAAAATCCGCTCATTCAAAACGTACGTGCGTGGAGATGGACGCACAACTTGCATTAAGCCTTGCCCTCATCACTATGAGGTGAAAGAGAAGCCTCCAGACCTCATACAACCACCTGACGACATTCCCTACTTTGCTGACAACTTGGGAAGATTAGTCTTTCATACCAGCAAGGACGATGATAAAGTAGCTTTGTCAGTAGAGGACAGAGAATTTATCAAGATAATGGACAATGAGTTCCTTAAAGACGAAACCAATCACTGGGTTTCTCCATTACCCTTCCGAGCTACCAGGGTGAGACTCCCGAACAATAGGGAACAAGCTCTGTCTAGATTTAACTCTCTTCAGCGTACCATGAACAGTAAGCCTGAGATGAGAGAACACATCGTTGCCTTTATCGACAAAATATTCCGCAACAACCATGCAGAACCAGCTCCATCCTTAGGGAAGAACGACGAGTGCTGGTACTTGCCTTCATTTGGAGTGTATCACCCACGGAAACCTAATCAAATTAGGGTTGTTTTCGACTCAAGTGCCAAACATCAAGGTGTATCTCTTAATGATGTCCTTCTCACAGGTCCTAATCTGACGAATAACCTAGTTGGAGTGCTGATGAGGTTCAGAAAAGAGCTCGTTGCCATCACCGCCGACATTGAACAGATGTTCCACTGTTTCGTAGTCAGAGAGGACCACCGGAATTTCCTCAGGTTTCTGTGGTACAAGAATAATGACACCAACGCAGAGATGGCAGAATATCGTATGAGGGTACACGTATTTGGAAACAGCCCTTCACCTGCCGTGGCAACTTACGGCCTTCGGCGCACTGCATTAGAGGGAGAATTCGAGTACGGTAAAGACGCCAGAGACTTTGTAGAAAAGGACTTCTACGTAGACGATGGACTCAAATCACTACCCACTGAAGAAGCGGCTATCGATCTGCTCAAAAGGACTCAAAGTATGTTGTACCAAGCTAAACTTAGACTACACAAAATTGCTTCAAACAGCCTGGCCGTTATGAGGGCCTTCGAATCAGGCGATCATGCACCAGGATTCAAGGACATTAACTTGGGACTGGACAGTCCACCTGTGCAGAGGAGCTTGGGCCTCAGATGGGATCTCTCGGCTGACTCCTTCGGTTTTCAGATAAGTTGTGCAGACAAGCCATTCACAAAACGAGGCGTCCTATCAGTGGTAAACAGCCTATTTGATCCGCTGGGATTTGTAGCGCCCATCACCATACAAGGTAAATCTCTACTGAGACAGTTTTCTGAAACAGTCAAGGATTGGGATACCCCACTTCCCTCCGAGAAAGAGCAAAAATGGGAAGCCTGGAAGCGATCCTTGTGTGCCTTGGATGAGATCCACATCCCGAGATGCTATATTAAAACTTCACTTTCCTCTAGCATAAAGAAAGAACTCCACGTGTTCTCGGACGCCTCCACGGAGGCCATCGCAGCGGTTGCCTATCTGAAAGTGACAGAACCTAACAACCAAAACCACGTTGGATTCGTCTTTGGTAAGGCTAAGTTAGCCCCCAAGCCCGATCATACCATTCCCAGACTGGAACTTTGTGGGACTGTGTTGGCAGTTGAGATTGCGGATTTCATACAACAAGAACTGGCTGTCGACATAGCTGAAGTCCAGTATTACACCGACAGTAAGGTCGTTTTAGGTTACATCCACAATCGGACCAAGCGATTCTATGTGTACGTTAGTAACCGCATAGAGAGAATCAGGAGGTCCTCCAAACCTGAACAATGGCACTACGTACCATCCGAACTTAATCCAGCAGATCACGCCACTAGGCCTATGTCTATAGGTTCCTTTATTAACTCTACTTGGCTTACAGGTCCAGAGTTTCTGCTTGAAGAGGCGGACGAATGTGTACAGGAAGTTTTCAGCATCCAGGATCCGGATAATGATCCAGAAATCCGCGCTGAAGTTAGTGCATTAGTCACTGGAACAAAGCAAACCGCCAGCTTCGGTTGTCAGCGCTTTGAACGTTTCTCCAGCTGGATGAGACTCGTCAGAACTATTGCAAGGTTAGTGCACATTGCAAGATGTTATCATAATACTCACCAAGATAAAGATTGTCATGGTTGGCATGCCTGTCATAAACCCTTCTCTGCTGAGGACATCTCTCATAGTGAGTACCTCATATTACGTCACGTCCAGCAGGAAAATTTC
Source organism: Bufo bufo (assembly GCF_905171765.1). Lineage (NCBI taxonomy): Eukaryota > Metazoa > Chordata > Amphibia > Anura > Bufonidae > Bufo > Bufo bufo. The sequence continues at coordinate 329,883,423 of NC_053390.1, forward strand.
AACATAGAATGGAAGTGCTTGTACAACAAACAGCAGATTCCTTTAAAAAGCCCTCTTGCCAACTTAAATCCAGTTATCGACAGTTTTGGCTTGCTAAGAGTTGGTGGTCGTTTGAATCAAGCCCACCTGGGAATTGCAGCACAAAATCCTCTCATCATTCCCAGCAAACATCATATCACCGTCTTGCTAATCCGACACTACCACGAAAGGGCCGAACACCAAGGCAGGCAAATTACTGAGGGCAAAATACGGTCTGCTGGCCTTTGGATTATAGGTATGAAAAAACGCGTGGCCCAAGTATTGCATGAATGTGTGCACTGTCGTAAAGCAAGAGGAAAACAACTACATCAACAAATGGCCGACTTGCCTGCGGACAGACTATGTACAGAGCCGCCTTTCACCTATGTTGGCCTAGATGTCTTTGGGCCATGGATGGTATCCGCACGCAGGACTCGCGGCGGTCACGCAAACAGTAAGCGTTGGGCTGTACTATTTACTTGCATGAGTGTGCGAGCAGTTCACATAGAGGTGATAGAATCTATGGACACATCCAGCCTTATCAATGCCTTAAGACGGTTCTTCGCAATCAGAGGACCAGTAAAACAATTGAGGTCTGACCAGGGAAGCAACTTCATCGGAGCTTGTAGAGAACTTAACATCGACACCAAGTCCATTCAAGATCAGTTGGCGGAAAAAGGTTGCACCTGGATTTTCAATCCTCCTCATAGTTCCCACATGGGGGGCTCCTGGGAGAGAATGATCGGCGTCTCGCGCAACATCTTAAATTCTATGCTGATGGATGTAAACTCGTCAAGACTCACACATGAGACTCTAGTCACCCTTCTTGCCGAAGTTTCGGCTATTATCAACTCAAGACCCCTTGTGCCAGTGTCTATGGATCCTGAAACACCTGCCATACTGACTCCGGCTATTCTACTTACCCAAAAGACTGAGAGTACGCTAACACCTAGTGGAGAATTTACTCATGCTAACATCTACCAAAAACACTGGAAACGTGTACAATATCTAGCAGATTACTTCTGGAACAGGTGGCGAAAGGAGTACCTCAGTATTCTTCAAGGAAGAAGAAAATGGCAACACAACAAACCAAACTTGAAGGAAGGGGACCTTGTATTGATGAAAGAGCAACAAACCGAAAGGATTGACTGGCCTATCGGACTAATTTCAAAGGTTTTCCCTAGCAAGGATGGCAAGGTCCGGAAGGTGGAGTTGAAGATCTTCAGGAAAGGCGAGCTTAAAACGTTCTCAAGACCAATCAACGAACTCATTTTAATATTACCCGTCGAGAACGTCCCTGCAGGGTGAACAGGACTAATCTGTGTTTGCATTCTAACATGTTTTTCTTTTACAGGTTGTTTATATTTTATGGACATTCGTCATAGTGAAATCCCCTAAGTGAATTTCAGACGGGGAGTGTGCTGTTCCTTTCATATTGAATTTCTGCACTGTATTATTTCTTGTTTTTACCTATGTTGTTTAAATCTATTGTTCTCTGCTGCCATCTGCTGGCCGGAATTTGTATGCTGCACGCTTCGTTCGTTGTCTATAAAGTTTTATGTCTGGGCGTGGTTTTAGCAGCCTTGGGCCTGGTCACTTCCTGTAGCCTTTTTCAGTGCTGCATTCCTTTGTGACTGGAGACACACACCTCGGCTTGTGAAGGCATCAGTTTTTGACCAGCAGTTGCCTCAGCAGTTAGCCTCAGAAAAGACATCCACATCACAGCATCTACTGCATTCCTGTATTGTATCACTGTATGACACTGCTCTGGATCAAATAAACCCACGTTTGATTGCATCCTCATGTCTACGTCTGGATCCATCTAACCTGAGCATCTGCCGGTCCGGTCTGCTCCACTGCTTGGATACGAAGGTAGGACAGTCACAAAGTCATTATCAGTTACACCTTCAATCGCCTTCATGTGGGGACAGAACACTCTTTCTTTCACCCACCATCTTCAGCTGGTACTGGTATTGCCACCCACCTACCCACTCAGTCAACTGGTCACTCTGTGGTCTTCTGATGCTGCTGCTACTTCACCACTCAGATCTCCTGATGCTGCTGCTGCCACCTCCACACTGTCATTGTACCTCTCTGTAGCCTGCTTGTGATGCTGCTGCTGTCAGCACCTCCACTCTCTGTCATTGTGCCACTCTGTGGCCTCCTGATGCTGTTGCTGCCACCTCCACACTGTTATTGGGCCACACTGTGGTCTCCTCATGCTGCTTCCACCTAACTAGTATGTCATAGGGCCACTCTGTGGACTTCTCATGCTGTTCCCACCCTCCCTACTTCATGACTGGGCCACTATTTTGCCTTTCAGCCTGACTGACATCATAATTTATTTGTCCCTTCTTCTGATCTGTCAGAAGGAAGGAAAAATGAGACGCACAACGGATCCTATCTATGTAACAGCTGTAAGGCCTGCATGACATGGTCCCATTTTGCATCAGAATTGGCTTATGATTTGGTAGCCAAAAGCAGGAGTGGGTACGAAACACAAAAGACATGCAAATATTCCATTCACATGTAATCTCTGTTTTGGATCCACTCCTGTTTTTTTGGGCTTTAGCAATACTGATGGATTACTGACCAAATGCTGACCGAGTGAGGGCGGTTGCTCCACACACAGGATCCGTTTTTTTGGGGTTATTGTTCTGACGGATCAGAGGAAGGGCAAAATAATGAGTGACATCAACGCAAACTTACTGCTGACAAACACTCCACTTTGTCGGGGGGCTCTACTTGTATAATCATTTAATAGAACAGGTTTTGTAGAAATATATATGGAATCAGCTGCCGATGGTGTAAGGGTACTTTCACACTAGCGTTGTTAGAATCTGTCAGAAGCGGACACCGTCTATGGAAAAATTACATTGTATGTGACAGATACATTTTTGAAGCGCACACGTTACACTGCAGATGTGGCCCTGGTAAGGTCACTGTCAGAAGCAGACACCGTCTACCGAAAAAGTACACTGGATGTCACTGATATTTTAGGGATGCGCACACTTTACACAGGAGACGGGGCTCAGCTAATCTCACTGTCTGCAGCGGACACCATCTATTGAAAAACTACTCTGGATTTCACAGATATTTTTTGGATGCTCACACTTTACACTGGAGATGTGGCGCAGCTAATCTCCCTGTCCGCAGCGGACACCGTCTATTGAAATAGTACACTGGATGTCACAGATATTTTTTGCACACACCTTACACAGGAGATGTGGCACGGATAATTTAACTGTCCGCAGCGGTCACCGTCTACGGAAAAAGTACACTGGATGTCACTGAAATTTTAGTGATGCGCACACTTTACACAGGAGATGTGGCGCGAATTATTTAACTGCCCCCAGCAGCCTATTACACGGTATTTAGAGCAGGATAAAAATATATATTGCTGCTGTCACACACAATAGTCCTTAAAATAGTCCTTAAAAGGACTTTTGGGTCCCTGAAAAGTTTTTTGCATAAAAATCTTCCTATTACACTCCCTACACTGTCTGTCCCTTCCTATGCACAGCTCTCCCTAACACTGAGTAATTTAGTGCAGGTTGCGCTACAAACATATATTGCTGCTGTCACACACAATAGTCCTTACAAGGACTTTTGGGTCTATGAAACGTTTTTGTACAAAAAAAATATTTAATTAAACTCCCTACACTCTTTGTCCCTTCCTATGCTCAGCTCTCCCTGACTACGAATTAGCCGAACATGCGTCATCGGGTGCTATATAGCACCCGATGACGCGTTCCGGCCAGCCAATCACTGTGATGCCAGTAGCCAACATGGCTACTGGCATTACAGTGAGGGCAGTACTTACCTGCACGTTTATTGTCTGGTACGGGGAGGAGACTCGAGCAAGGCACTCGAGCACATGCGGTACTCGGCCAAGTACCGCCATGTGCCGAGCATGCTTGATCACAACTAAAGATGCCATCTGGGTGATGTGAAAAACTTTGGATATGGATGAGGTTTTGAAAATGAGAGATGGGTTTGTACTGGTGTGTGTGTGTGTGTGTGTGTGTGTGGGGGGGTTTATTACATTTACTTTTTGATGTTCATGTTATATGATATTTGTAGTGCACTTTGTTAATACATTAATGGCTATATCCTGAGACACATCTTTTTATGTCAATTTGATCTATTATTGTGCACATTAGGCCGAATGCACACGTCCGTGGTATCCCGGCCTGGCATCCTGCTGACAGCATGAGCGCACGGCGTCATTGGTTACTATGACGCCGTGCGCTTCATGCCGCCGCTGCACTACAGTAATACACTGGCATGATCTATACGAGTGTATTACTGTAGTGCAGTGGCAGCATGAAGCGCACGGCGTCATAGCAACCAATGACGCCGTGCGCTCCTGCTGTCAGCAGGATGCCAGGCCGGGATACCACAGACCACTCACGTCCGTGTTCCACAGCCGTGTGCATTTGGCCTTACTTTGTATTGTTTCCAGATGTGATGAAATTTTCATTTTCTAATCTGTTTTATTGTTGAAATATCCAATAAAATAATGTCTTATTTGTATATTCACACTTTGCTCTTCAATGGCAAAGCTATTGCAATACTTTGATTCATGTGGAGGACCAAACATGGCCACTGAAGTCTATGGGTCCATGAAAACACTGATAGAACATGCATGGCACCTGTGTTCTATCAGTGGCTTTCACTAACCATTGGTAGCAGATGCTCTGGAAAGCCCTTTTTCAACCTATCAGTTCATGTTGAAAACGGATGACACTCAGAGGGCAAAAATAGACACGGACCAGCAATGGATCCTTCACGGACACTGTCACAGATGAAACACTGGCCATTTTGTCATGGATGGCTTCACAGGCACAAACACGTTAGGGCAAAAATGATCAGTTACAGCTGTGACACTACACTTGAGAACAATGGCAGACATTGCATTTAGGAGATACAGGATAATTCGATTATAAAGTGTCTTTGTAGCTTGTACTTTAGAAAATATGTTCAATAAAGAAACACTAGACAGGGTCTGAAACATCTGACTATGATATAAAATGGGCACCAGATCAACTCTGCTTGAATGTGAGAATTACTGGAGAACAACGAAAGTGAATCATAAATTAACTTGCATCAATATTAAAGAAATGTTACGTATTAATGTATCATTGAGGCCCTGTCATATCTATCAGTTTTATTATGCTTTCCCCCCCATCCCCTTTGTCCTGCTCAGATGCAGTTTCATGATATGGATTACATTACTGTCATCATAGTTTTTTGACATTTCTATTTTAAAGTGCAAGTCGGTTAAATAGTTTAATGATCAAATATAGCAGTGCTACAGTCTACAAAAAGGCTTTTATGTCTTATCTCTTTCCCTGCTGGTCTTAAAATCTACAGCTCTCCATGGAATTGATACTGCAGTTTTAAGGTACCCATATACTTGTTGGCTCGTTTGGCTGACAGCTATCTCTTCCTATTCTCCCATACATATACATGCTCAACTTGTTTTCAGTGAGTAAAGAGGAGAAGGCTGCTGCCAGAAACATCTGCTGGCAATGTATCTCACAGGAGAACAAAAGGATTGGCTACTACAATTCATATCTTGGTAGAGAGTTAGAGAGTTAGGAGCTCCCTATACACGTTAGATTGTTGGCCCGTCCTGCCAAAATGGCAGGCAATGTGTATGGGGACCTCTACTCTATTCTATCTGTCTCCTGCTTCCTGCTATTGAATGTTCATTAGCAGGGGTGTAGCTAAAGGCTCATGGGCCCTGGTGCAAAACTTCAGCTTGGCCCCCCCCCCCATTCACTCAGCACTGGTACACCTAGCTTTTCTGCTGCCCAAGGCAAATATTGAAATCCCCCCTTCCCTCCAGTCCTACTGTTAAAGGGGTTGTCCTCTTTTTACTACTGATGACCTAGGTCATCAATATCAGATCAGTCCTCTGGCACCCCCGACGATCAGCTATTTAAAGAGAGGGCAGCGCTTATATGAGAGCTGCTTTCTCTGTTCTGTTCACCTGCTCGCCGTAGCATTTGCAGTGATGAGCAGGTAAACAGAGCAGAGAAGGCAGCGCTCATACAAATAAAAAAACGGACAACCCCTTTAAAGACATACTTGGAAAACATTACATACAACGCTACAGAACATACAGGATAATACAGCGCCATATATGTACCTCTTACATCCAGTGACTTCTCTTCTCTGATGTAGATATTCTCTTTCCTCTTTTTCTCCTGTCAGACCAGACCGCCATTGTGACTTCTTTCAGCCGCGCCTCGTCTCTGCAGAGTTTAACAAACAGACATCTTACTTTCCTACTTTTCCATACTTCTCCTCACCTTCTCAACACCCCATCCTGCCACCCCCAATACTGTGTCCACTGTGCTCCCCAATACTTTCCTGCGGAAACAGTCCCCCTGAAAATACTGGTACACACACCCCTTCATATTGTGCGCTAGTACAAAAAAATCCCCCCTTCCTTTCAGATCAAACCCCCATATAAAACCCTAAATGAGATCCCCCCCATCTCAGACCAAACCCCCTTTAGACCTCTATGTCAGACCCCATATAAGACCCCAGTTTTAGATCTCAGATCAGACCCCCATTAGAGCTCCATGTAAGACCCCGACCCAATATCAGGCCTCAGATAAGACCCCCATTAGACCTCCAGACCCCCATACAAGACCCCTATTAGACCTCCAGACCCTTATTAGACCTCCAGACCCCTATATCAGACCTCCAGACCCCCATATAAGACCCCCATTAGATCTCTAGACAACCATTAGATCTCCAGACTCCCACTAGACCTCCAGACTCCCATATCTGACCCCCATTAGACCTATAGACCCCCAATCAGATCCCCATTAGACCTCCAGATCCCTAGTCAGACCTCTCGAGACCCCTCAGTCAGACCTCTCCAGAACCCCCAGTCAGACCTCTCCAGACCCCCCAGTCAGACCTCCAGATCCCCCTGTCAGACCTCCAGACCCCCAGTCAGACCTCCAGACCCCCCATTAGACCACTTCAGACCCCCAGTCAGACCTCCAGACCCCCAGTCAGACCTCCAGACCCCCCCAGTCAGACCTTCAGACTCCCCATAGACCACTCCAGACCCCCATTAGACCTCTCCAGACCCCCAGTGAGACCTCTCCAGACCCCCCATTAGACCTCCATATCAGACCTCAAATCAGACTGTAAAAAAATAAAGTAACTTACCTCTCCTGCCACCACTCTCCTCGTCCTGGCTGTCTTCTCTTCTCAGGGCCCGCTCTGCAGTCACTTGACCTCCTGCACCTTCAGGTCAGAGTGCGCTCTGTACGTCTTGACGCTGCAGGCAGCCAGGACACAGCAGCGCCAGCCCTGAGAAGAGCAAGCAGGAGGAGGGGTAAGTACTGGACAGTGCTCACAGCGCTTCTCTCCCCCTCCTCCTGCAAACTAGTGAGCGCTTCCATTATGGAAAGTACAGTACGACTGGCAAGGGCCCCCCTGGCTTAGGGGCCTAGTCGCAACCACTACCGCTGCGACCCCTATAGTTACGCCAGTGTTCATTAGGATACCAAGAAGTATGGTAGGAGCTTCCTCCATATTGATTCATTTCGGTCCAGTTCATTATGATTGGCCACTTAGTGGTGGTCCAGTGATGGGTGTCTGATCCCTGATAGCAGCTTTTAGGAGTGAAATCTTGTGAATGATCAGTAACTATTTCCCTTGAGAAACTAAGTGGGAATAGGACATCTCCTTAAAGGCGTTAGTGCTGTGCCTCCTGTCCCTGCCGCTTCCAATTCCCACCAGACTGGAAGTGATGCTTGCCATCTACATTCACATCACTGCTACTGGTCAATGACTTCAGCAATGATGTGTCGGTAACAGCATGTTACCATTAATTCTCAGTAGTCATGTGCCTTTCCTGCACATGTCACCACTGAGGCCATTGATTGGTTGGCAACAGTGATGTGCATGTACACATTTTTTTAAAATATTGCTTTGTACAAAGCCATATTCAGTACTCTATTCTATGAGATCCCACCCTTACCTGCTGGGACTCCTACCTATGATTAAAATATTGCCACCCACTCCACTGCATTCAGGTATTCTGCAGCCAAGCCACTAGACTGCTTTACACACAGTCGATTGCAATGCTAAATATAACCGGAAAACACAGCAGCTATTAAACTTAACGGTCTAATATGATTTAATAACAGTACATACAGTCCTGATCAAAAGTTTAAGACCACTTGAAAAATGGCAAAAAATCATATTTTACATTGTTGGATCTTAACAAGGTTCCAAGTAGAGCTTCAACACGCAACAAGAAGAAATGGGAATGAGACTAAACATTTTTTGGGCATTCAATTTAATGAAAACAACGAATAAACTGAAACAGGCTGTTTTTTAGCTGATCAAAAGTTTAAGACCACATGCCTTTAAAAGGCAAAATATGTGCAAAGATGTGGATTTATTGTCATTTTCTGTCAGGTAGTCACACGTTGTGATGGCAAAGGCAAAAAAAACTCTCCCTTTTTGAACATGGTCGGGTTGTTGAGCTGCATAAGCAGGGTCTCTCACAGCGCACCATCGCTGCTGAGGTGGGACGCAGTAAGACAGTCATTTGGAATTTCTTAAATGATCCTGAGGGTTATGGAACAAAAAAAATTCACCAGCACTGAGCCGGAGGATCCAATTGGCTGTCCGTCAAGACACTGGACGATCCTCGACCCAAATTAAGGCCCTTACTGGTGCTGACTGCAGCCCCATAACCATAAGACGGCATCTGAGACTGAAGGGCTTCAAAAACAAAAAACCTCTTCAAAGACCTTGTCTCCTTGAACGCCACAGAACTGCTCGTTTGGACTTTGCAAGAGAGCACCAAACATGGGACATTCTAAGGTGGAAGAAAGTTTTTTTCTCTGATGAGAAAAAATTTAACCTTGATGGTCCTGATGGTTTCCAACGTTACTGGCATGACAAGCAGATCCCACCTGAGATGTTTTTTACACGCCACAGTGGAGGGGGCGCCATAATGGTCTGGGGTGCTTTTTCCTCCAGTGGAACAATGGAGCTTCAGGAAGTGCAGGGGCGTCAAATGGACACTGGCTATGTCCAGATGTTGCAGAGAGCATTCCTCATGACTGAGGGCCCTCGTCTGTGTGGTAACGACTGGGTTTTTCAACAGGACAACGCTACAGTACACAATGCCCGCAGGATAAGGGACTTCTTCCAGGAGAATAACATCACTCTTTTGGCCCATCCTGCGTGTTCCCCTGATCTAAATCCAATTGAGAACCTTTGGGGATGGATGGCAAGGGAAGTTTACAAAAATGGACAACAGTTCCAGACAGTAGATGGCCTTCGTGTGGCCGTCTTCACCACTTGGAGAAATGTTCCCACTCACCTCATGGAAACGCTTGCATCAAGCATGCCGAAACAAATTTTTGAAGTGATCAACAATAATGGCGGAGCTACTCATTACTGAGTTCATGTTTGGAAGTTGGATTTCTGTTTTGGGGGGGGTTTAGTTTTTTTTTGGAGGTGTGGTCCTAAACTTTTGATCAGCTGAAAAACAGCCTGTTTCAGTTTATTCGTTGTTTTCATTAAATTGAATGCTCAAAAAATGTTTTGTCTCACTCCCATTTCTTCTTGTTGCATGTTAAAACTCTACTTGGAACCTTGTTAAGATCCAGCCATGCTAAATCAGATTTTTTTGCCATTTTTCAAGTGGTCTTAAACTTTTGATCAGGACTTGTACAAGTTACGATTACTGAAAGAAACAATACAAAGGGGTAAAAAAAAAAGGGGGATTACATAAAAACTAAAGTTATGTCCCATCTGTGTTTTTACTTTCCGGTATTGAGATCTATCATAGGATCTCAAAACCGGAGGAAAGCGCTTCAGTTTTGTCCCCATTCATTGTCAATGGGGACAAAACTGAACTGAACAGAATGGGATGCATCGTTCCATTTCGTTGCGTTCCCATGTCGCACACAAAAACGCTGCAAGCGTCTTGCATGGAACACAATGCAAGACATTGGTGCCGGATCCATTTTCTCAGATACAAAAGAAAAGGTCTTGGTCATTTTAGAGATAATACAACTGGATCCGTTCATAAAGGATGCAAACGGTTGTATTATCATAATGAAGCGTTTTTGCTGATCCCTGACGGATCCAGTAAAAATGCTGATGTGAAAGTAACCTAAAAGACGTCCTTTACCCAGGATGCTGTGGATTGTTGTTATAGAATAGCGCCACATACACAGACTCTCCCCCACACATATCCAGATGGGGTGTTTTAACTTTTCCTAGGCAAGCACACCCTATATTTCCTTTGCCTGATCATATGGTTAACAGATAATGTTATCAAATGTGTTCTGCCCTCTAGTCAATCAATTTGGCGATAGGGAATAAAAGGAGCCTAAAACAAAGGCAATATGGAGCCCAACAATCCCATAAACATCCACTGACCTTGCCCAGAGTCAGAGAAAAAATGTGAGACCATAAACCTGCAGGACGTCATTAACTGGCCAGCACACTGCAATTCAGCCATTATCTCTAATACTGAGCATGAATATAAGAAAACACAAAAATTTCATGTTTGTCAAACATATTTTAGTCCCTCTTGGGGACCTTAACCTGCAATAGTTCAATCACTTGTACTATGCACTGTAATACTTCTGTATTACAGTATATAGGGATATTTACCAACATTCTAATTCATCCTGCCAGAGGCATGGTATAAGAGGTGCCATAACACGACAGGCCTGGGGACCCTTGGAAGGCCGTGAAAACTACTGTGCAACTGATTATTGCATTTGCAGGGACAGTAGAACAGATGGAGCTTCCTAGTCTAATAGCTCAGATGCCGCGGTCGCTATTGACCACGGCGTCTGAGGGGTTAAACTGCTAGGATCAGTTATCTTCGTTTCCTGCAGTCAACACCGGGTGTCAGCCGTATAATACAGTTGGCGTTCAAAAGCAATGGTGTTTGCTCAGCTCCTAAGCCCATGCTATCACAGTGTTGTACTGCAATGGTGTAACGGACCGTTTCAGCAGACAAGGGGGTTAAAATCCGTTTAGGCGATAAGCCCCTTTCTGAGAGACAGGCACAGCTACTTGCAGAACACCAAACGACCGAACTGGATACAAGATAGCACTCCAAACTGGAACCTCACGAATCGCTGCTAGCAGACGAACAGGAATCAGCTTACACTTCTGGCAATCGGTCTTCTAACAGCATACAGTGAATCCCCCCAATAACGAGACAAGGCTCCGTGTTGAGGGTCAAGCAGTGGTCTGACTGTACTTCACGTACAGCCTCTTTTATTCATAAACCACAAACATAGTACTGCCCACAGGGGTTTGAAATACAACATATTGGCCTAGTGTTTAATTATTCTTTAGATTGTATTATCACGTGGGTTTTTAAGTATATTGCTATTCAAAGAAAGTGACTTTTAAAAATACCTTTAATAGTGATACAGTGGGTATAGGTATGTATATACCAACAGTGAATACTACAGTTTCAAAAGGGTTATATATAAATTTATTTTGACAGGGGAGTAGTAACCCCTAACTAAAATCATATGCTAGTGATACAGAAACTATCAATAGACTTTCGGCGGTTCGAGGATCGAATCAATATATATATATATATATATATATACATACACGATAGGGTCTGAGGGAAAGAGGGCAGGGCAGACCGAGTGCTTACCCTAAATGCCCTAAATGCTGCTCAGCCCAGGGTAACCCCCTGATGGTGGAGGATCCCTGTCCCTGAACCTAAACCTGTCAACTCCCTAGTTTGACCCTAGCCAGGGAATAGTGATAGATACACAATAATAATATCAAGATATTACGGGGGGAACAGGTGGCTCAGGTGATTAGGGTCACCACCCGTCCTCTCCGAAATTCAAATCAACATATAAGAGATACTGAAAAAAAAAAAAAAGGGGGGGGAGTGGGGATGGGTCCAGATACTTAGGAAATCACCAATCCTTACAGATAAATAATACGCACGTTTTAAAATATGCACATCTTATTTACACAGACCTCAACGCGTTTCACCTGTATAAAATCAGGCTCATCAGGAGGTAGGTAGAAAAATGGACAAAATCCAGTAAAGATACAGATGTGACCAATGATGGCGTTAATATAGATGGAACGATACTTAGCTATAGATGTTCAACAAGAGGAGGCGTAGATATAATGTTACCAGATGGCAGGATAGCTACATCAATACGTGATACCTGAAAAGAGTGTATATACAGAGGGACATTTCAGTATATAATAATAACGTTACTCACAGCTCTATAATTGACTCTCACGGATTCGAGTAGTGTAATAAAAACTTACATGGTGTTGATGCTGGCCATTTACTCCCCCAGTAGCCTGCTTAGGGCCCAGGTGGAGTACCAGTAGAAATAAGACCTATTTATACGGTCTAAGGAATACATCCGGACGCCGGAAAACACTTCCGGTCCTGTGGAGCGCAGGGTGGAACGCACAGGGCTTCCGGCCTACGTCACTTCCGGCACCGTGGAACGCATCGTGAGCCGCATAGGGCCCGATGCCGGCGCCGGAAGATAGACGCTCTGGTGTAGAGACTGGCCAGTGGCTCCCTCGGTGGCCTGCTTAGGGCCCAGGTGGAATGCCAAAAAATAATAAAACCTGTCCAGAATGCGTCCGGTTGCCGAAGGCCACTTCCGGTCCCAAGGAGCGCATGGTGGAACGCATAAGGCTTCCGGCCTGCGTCACTTCCGGTACCGTGGAACGCATCGTGAGCTGCATAGGGCCCGATGCCGGCGCCGGAAGATAACACAGGCCTTGCTATCAAAACAGAAGGGATCGCAGAGGGTTTGGTAAAAAGGCCAGTAAGTAAGAGCGGAAAACGAACGGCTGTGAATGATATGCCCGAAGTATCAATGTGCCAACAGATAGATGAATAAATATATATACACACATATATCCTGGGGGCGCAATCATTTTGGGGAACCCTCAGGGACAGCCCCCTTGGACAGAAACGAATCACATAGCAGAAACAAAGTGTGATATTAATAAAGGATATTAGTCATGATACATCCACAAACCTGCCTCTACATTGGTATTAATAAAATTGGGAGGTACCAGGTATTGTTATTTGTAGATATAGGGATTCAGTCTTAGATACCCCTAATTATGGTGGTGCTTTTCGCACTGATAAGCCCAGAGACCCTGGGTCGCATACCGGTGATGTATGGAAAAATTAATGAGAGATGTCAAAGTTAACACCATGACAGGGAAAATATTTAGATAAAGCATGCAAAGTTTAATCTTTCATTAAGACCGAGGGGGGACTGGGATTGAAAGCGATAAATCCAGGAGGACTCTTTTTGAAGAATCCTTCTGTCCCAGTCACCTCTCCTCTCAGGGAAGGGGACCACCTCCAACACCGAGAAACGGGCCGAGCTTACATCCCCTTTATGGCAATTATTAAAATGGTGGGCCACTGGGGTGTCTTTTAATTTTTTAATGTCGTTCAGGTGTTCGCAGATTCTTCTCCGTAATTCCCTCTTTGTTTTGCCAATGTAGTCAAGTGGGCAGCTACATTGGCAAATATAAACTACGCCTTTGGTTTTGCAATTGGCGAAGTCACGAATCACAAACGGTCGTTGGGTCACCGAGCAAATTATTGTTTTAGATGAATTAATAAAATTGCACGCTTTGCAGGAACCACATTTAAAGACACCGAGGGGCCTACGATCTAGCCATGTGCCTTCTCTTTTTGGGCCCTCATAATGACTATGGACTAGCCGATCTCATAGGCTTCTCCCTTTACGGTAGGTTATTTGCGGGTAATTCCCAATTGCCTGTGTGAGGTCAGGGTCCATAGTCAGAATTGCCCAGTGCCTTTTGAGTATAGATACCACTTCGCTGTTCCCAGAGTCGAAGGTGGAGACCAGACGTATCAGGTGGTCACCAGTGTCTCTCACTCTTGGTATTAAAAGTTCATCTCTTTTCTTAGACTCTGCGAACTGAAAGGACTCCCTAAGAATCCTAGAGGGATAGCCCCTTTCTCTCAGTCTCTTCCTGAGTTTTCCTGACTCTTGATAAAAGTTGACTCCCGAGGAACAATTCCTACGGACTCGCAGGTATTGTCCCCTTGGGATCCCTCTTTTGACTGCGGTAGGGTGGTGGCTCTCCCAATGGAGGATACTGTTGGTTGCCGTGGGTTTCCGAAAGACTGAGGTATTTAAGGTACCCTCTACTTTAGTCACCACCACATCCAAAAAGGTGATCTGCTCTAGTTGGGTTTCGTAGGTAAAACTCAGGCTGAGATCATTATGGTTAAGGGTATCGATAAATCTGTGGAAAGCTGGAATACTGCCCTCCCAGATCAGGAAGACATCGTCGATATAACGTGTCCAAAAGGAGATGTTCTCACTCCACCATGAATACTGATCTGGGAAGACAACGGTATCCTCCCACCAGCCCAGGAGGAGATTCGCATAGGTGGGGGCACAGGAATTCCCCATAGCGGTCCCCCTGAGCTGGTGGTAAAAGGAGCCGTTAAACAGAAAAAAATTATGAGTAAGAATGTATTCCAGTAATTGCAAAATAAAACCATTATGTGCAATAAACTGGGTTCCTCTCATATTTAAAAAGTAGTTCACAGCTGAGATTCCTTTGTCGTGTGGAATCGAGGTATACAACGATTCCACATCGATGCTCGCCAAAATGCTTTTTGGATTTATCGTGAGGGTTTCAATTTTACGGAGAAAATCCATAGTATCCCGGGTAAAGGATGGTAGACTAAAGACAAAATCACGGAGTACCTTGTCAAGGTAGATTCCACCGTGATGCGTCAAAGAATTAATACCCGAGACAATGGGGCGTCCTTTCAAGGGGTGTAACCCCTTGTGGATTTTTGGAAGACAATAAAAGGTGGCCGTTTGGGGGGTTTTTGGAAAAAGAAAATCAAATTCAGTTTTACTTATGACACCCTGTTGAAGGCCCTGACTGAGAATTCCAGTGAGATCAGTACGGAATACCTCGGTCGGGTCTGCAGGGATTTTTTTGTAGTTATTTTTGTCATTAAGTAAGGACAGACACATTGATTGATACTTGTGATGGTCCAAGAGCACCAGGTTGCCACCTTTGTCAGATTGTTTGATGATCAGGTCCTTGTTATTTTCTAAGTTCCTAAGGGCCTGGAACTCTAATGTGGACAAATTTGAGTGGAAGGGCATACCCTGTATCCTCTCAATGTCGGAAATAACAAGACGTAAAAAGATATCGATGTGCTCAGTACTGACCGGTGGTGGCAATCTGGAGCTTCGTGGCCGCAATTCAGTAAAAGGGCCTTTTCCTGGGACCCTGGTTCCCTCATCACAAAGTTCTATTAGATTTTGGAGGTCTTGGAAATCATCAGGGTTGATTCCCAGGTCCAAACATGTTTTTATATTATGATTTTTAAAGAATTTATGCCATTTTAATTTTCTGGTAAATAAATTCAAATCCTTTACCCAGGTAAAGGTATCATGTTTGGTTGTCGGCACAAAGGACAGGCCCTTCTGGAGTAAGATAGTCTCAGCGGGGGTCAGATTGTATTCTGACAGGTTAATTACCTGCAGTTGGTCAGTCAATTGTTGCGACTGCGGTCCCTTAATTGGTAAGCGGCCTGGCCCTTGGCTAAAAAAGAAGAAGAAGAGGAAGATGAGGAGGAAGGTGGAGGGTTGGGATCTACTGACGAGGTGGCAGCAGCGATGTTGTTTACGGGCAGGCCTTGATAGGGGATATACTGGGAGGGGTTGTCCGTTTGTGTACGGTATTGTTGTCCTGGTGGTCCAGATCCTTTGTTTCCGGATCCCCGTCCCCCCCAAAAGTTGCCCCTCTGCCCCCTTGCACCTCTCCATCTTTGTCCTGACCCTCTCCCTTTAGAATAGCGACCTCCTCTAATGGTTCCTCGTGTATAGGACACACCGGTAATCTCTGAGTCTGAAAATTCCTGATCAGAGGATGATATCTCTGACTCAGTCACCGAGTTTTTAGTGCTTAGAGAGGTGTATGCTCTATTGTCTCTAAATTCGCCCAAATCTTTGATAAACTGTCGATGTTTCCTCTCCTTGATGAGGTTCTGGAACCTTTCAACAGCTGATTGTAATGAGGATTCCCGTTTATCAAAATCGGGATCCGATTTAAGTTTTAACGCTGACTCAATGAGTCCCTTCAGTTTGGATGATGTATTCTCAAAAATTAATTTTTCCTCACCAAGGAGAAGTGACATCAGTCTTAGGGAACTACTTGTGATCTCTTCTTCCCACTTGGACACAAATTCTGGAGACTGAACGCGTTCCGCTGGTCTAAGGGGAATACGTAGTCCTCTCGGCACAATTTTATTTTCCAAATAATTTTCTAACGATTTGATTTCCCACCACGATTTTATATTATCCTTGTATCCCTGATAGAGATCCTTGAAAACAATTTTGCAACTAGCTGCAGACGTCAGTCCAGCAACCTCCCTGTCTGAGAAAATATCTTTGACTTCATTAATAAGATCCTCAGTAAAAATGGTACCCGTCAGGAAACTGGCCATACTTAATTTCAAACAATATATTGGCCTAGTGTTTAATTATTCTTTAGATTGTATTATCACGTGGGTTTTTAAGTATATTGCTATTCAAAGAAAGTGACTTTTAAAAATACCTTTAATAGTGATACAGTGGGTATAGGTATGTATATACCAACAGTGAATACTACAGTTTCAAAAGGGTTATATATAAATTTCTTTTGACAGGGGAGTAGTAACCCCTAACTAAAATCATATGCTAGTGATACAGAAACTATCAATAGACTTTCGGTGGTTCGAGGATCGAATCAAAATATATATATATATATATATACATACACGATAGGGTCTGAGGGAAAGAGGGCAGGGCAGACCGAGTGCTTACCCTAAATGCCCTAAATGCTGCTCAGCCCAGGGTAACCCCCTGATGGTGGAGGTTCCCTGTCCCCGAACCAAAACCTGTCAACTCCCTAGTTTGACCCTAGCCAGGGAATAGTGATAGATACACAATAATAATATCAAGATATTACGGGGGGAACAGGTGGCTCAGGTGATTAGGGTCACCACCCATCCTCTCCGAAATTCAAATCAACATATAAGAGATACTGAAAAAAAAAAAAAAAAAAAAAAAAAAAAAAAGGGGGGGGGGGGGGGGAGTGGGGATGGGTCCAGATACTCAGGAAATCACCAATCCTTACAGATAAATAATACGCACGTTTTAAAATATGCACATCTTATTTACACAGACCTCAACGCGTTTCACCTGTATAAAATCAGGCTCATCAGGAGGTAGGTAGAAAAATGGACAAAATCCAGTAAAGATACAGATGTGACCAATGATGGCGTTAATATAGATGGAACGATACTTAGCTATAGATGTTCAACAAGAGGAGGCGTAGATATAATGTTACCAGATGGCAGGATAGCTACATCAATACGTGATACCTGAAAAGAGTGTATATACAGAGGGACATTTCAGTATATAATAATAACGTTACTCACAGCTCTATAATTGACTCTCACGGATTCGAGTAGTGTAATAAAAACTTACATGGTGTTGATGCTGGCCATTTACTCCCCCAGTAGCCTGCTTAGGGCCCAGGTGGAGTACCAGTAGAAATAAGACCTATTTATACGGTCTAAGGAATACATCCGGACGCCGGAAAACACTTCCGGTCCTGTGGAGCGCAGGGTGGAACGCACAGGGCTTCCGGCCTACGTCACTTCCGGCACCGTGGAACGCATCGTGAGCCGCATAGGGCCCGATGCCGGCGCCGGAAGATAGACGCTCTGGTGTAGAGACTGGCCAGTGGCTCCCTCGGTGGTCTGTGTAAATAAGATGTGCATATTTTAAAACGTGCGTATTATTTATCTGTAAGGATTGGTGATTTCCTGAGTATCTGGACCCATCCCCACTCCCCCCCCCCTTTTTTTTTTTTTTTTTTCAGTATCTCTTATATGTTGATTTGAATTTCGGAGAGGACGGGTGGTGACCCTAATCACCTGAGCCACCTGTTCCCCCCGTAATATCTTGATATTATTATTGTGTATCTATCACTATTCCCTGGCTAGGGTCAAACTAGGGAGTTGACAGGTTTAGGTTCGGGGACAGGGAACCTCCACCATCAGGGGGTTACCCTGGGCTGAGCAGCATTTAGGGCATTTAGGGTAAGCACTCGGTCTGCCCTGCCCTCTTTCCCTCAGACCCTATCGTGTATGTATATATATATATATATATATATATATTTTGATTCGATCCTCGAACCACCGAAAGTCTATTGATAGTTTCTGTATCACTAGCATATGATTTTAGTTAGGGGTTACTACTCCCCTGTCAAAAGAAATTTATATATAACCCTTTTGAAACTGTAGTATTCACTGTTGGTATATACATACCTATACCCACTGTATCACTATTAAAGGTATTTTTAAAAGTCACTTTCTTTGAATAGCAATATGTTTGAAATACAACCAATCAGTAATTTACAACACATACAATGTACTTACAGCAACCAATCGTTCACACCCCCAGAGGACCAGAATGAAGACTGTGACATAGGACAAATACAACATATCCCCACAATGCATCATGGTCCCCTCCTCTCTGTCCCGGAGACAACCTGAGGAGCAATCCAATTATCTC
This sequence comes from Bufo bufo, assembly GCF_905171765.1. Classification (NCBI taxonomy): domain Eukaryota; kingdom Metazoa; phylum Chordata; class Amphibia; order Anura; family Bufonidae; genus Bufo; species Bufo bufo. Next base: position 329,902,106 of record NC_053390.1, read on the forward strand.
CGAGGACAAAGGGAGATCGCCAATACACATGTGAGGACAACAGAACAGACATCACCATTTAAACAGACAATGGGACAATGGCACAATAGAAACACACCCAGCATTTTCCTCCCAAGCTGACAATTTACACTTATGATAAATTGTTACAACTTTGTGAGTTTACATTGGCCATACATATAACTTACATCAATTTAAACAGTATAACTTGGGGACAAACCTATCCAAAATTCACTTGAATCGGTTCAGGGGTTTAAAAGTTAGTATATGGCCCATAATCCTGGGGCAAGAGGCCAGCAGCCAGTCCTCTCCAAAACCCAGTGGCGAGGTCGGTTTCGCCACACATCTCCCCCCCCCCAGGGAAGACTAACCAGATACCTGACCTCACGCCGGTCGGTACCTGAGTTAGTCTGGCAGCCCACCCACAACCAAATACTGGACCTGTTGACTTTAGTAGCCTGTCTCTGTCCAGTGAGTCCACCAAGGTTATGTTGGAATCTGGTACTCTCGGTCTCTGTGTTGCTCCCTGGCTTGGAGTGGAGGTTGCTTTGTGGACAGGGATCAGCGGTACTCTGCCCTGGTGCCAGCGCTACCACAGAAGAAGCCTGGTTGGAGCCTGGTTGTTGGAGGGGGAGACTGACTGTCTCTACCCCCTGTGCTGTAAGTGCAGAGACCACGGTCCCATCTGCACTGTTGTGGGGCTTACTGTCTCCCCCTGGTGCGTTAAGTTGCCGCTGGGGAGAGGGGGTAACAAGCTCCTCTCCCATACATACTTCCAGCCGCTGGGGAGGGCGACCGACCGTCTCCGCTCCCAATACAGTGTCCTGTTGCTGGGGAAAGGAGACTGGGCTCTCTATTCCCTGCTGGACACTCTGCCGCTGGGAACAGGACCGACTGTCTCTGCCCCCTGTAACTCCGCCTGCCGCTGGGGAAAGGAGACTGGGCTCCCAATCCCCAATAATTCATACGGCCGCTGGGGAATGGAGACTGGGCTCCCAATTCCCAAAAAATCATGCTGCTGCTGGCGGGCAGGAACAACTACCTCTGCCCAGTGTAACTCAGCCTGCCGCTGAGGAGGGAGGACGCTGCTCTCCTCTCCCTGCATTTCACACTGCCTTCCCGGCATATCACTCTGCTGCTGGGGGGCAGGAACAACTACCTCTGCCCCCTGTAACTCAGCCTGCCGCTGGGGAGGGAGGACGCTGCTCTCCTCTCCCTGCACTTCACACTGCCGCTGGGGAATGGAGACTGGGTTTGTCACCTTACTGTCCTGCTGAGCCTTCTCACTGGCATGGAACAGCTTCTGGTAGCCCTGTTCCAGCTCCATCTCCCGGGTCACCAGGTGGACCAGGTCCTGCTCAATCTCAAGAGTGTCGTCCCAGTCATACCTGCTCTCCCTCCATTCCAAGAGATCATGGAACCGGGCTTGTGTAGGGCTCCCAAACTCCAGCTCTGAAAAAGTCTCCCATAACAAGCCAGGACCATCAAACTCCTCTCCCTCCGGCTTGTCATGCTCAGCTGTCCTGGGTAGGTACTGTACCCCATACCACCAGAGCGCCTGGTAGGCATCTTCCAGCCACAGCTCCCGCCATGCTAGGAGTTCCAATTCCTTTACCCATTCCTCCCGGGGCTGCTCTCCCAGGAAGGGCATCCGCAGGGCTACTCGCTTCTGCAACCGCTGGTCTTCCGTGGGGAGTCTCTCGTCCTGCATATACTCCACAATACCCAGTACCTGGTACCAGATGCCTTTGCGGACTGCATCTCGGTCATCCATGACACCCTCATCGTACTCCACTGCTGTTTCCATTCTGGTGCTGTCAGGGTCGCTGTACTGGGACATGCGTTGCCCTCAAATTGTAATTCCAGGGAATGATGTTTCTTTGTAGCTGTCCTTCTGGACTGTGGGAACGATCCCGCTGCTTGCCACCAATGTAACGGACCGTTTCAGCAGACAAGGGGGTTAAAATCCGTTTAGTCGATAAGCCCCTTTCTGAGAGACAGGCACAGCTACTTGCAGAACACCAAACGACCGAACTGGATACAAAATAGCACTCCAAACTGGAACCTCACGAATAGCTGCTAGCAGACGAACAGGAATCAGCTTACACTTTTGGCAATCGGTCTTCTAATAGCATACAGTGAATCCCCCCAATAACGAGACAAGGCTCCGTGTTGAGGGTCAAGCAGTGGTCTGACTGTACTTCACGTACAGCCTCTTTTATTCATAAACCACAAACATAGTACTGCCCACAGGGGTTTGAAATACAACCAATCAGTAATTTACAACACATACAATGTACTTACAGCAACCAATCGTTCACACCCCCAGAGGACCAGAATGAAGACTGTGACATAGGACAAATACAACATATCCCCACAATGCATCATGGTCCCCTCCTCTCTGTCCCGGAGACAACCTGAGGAGCAATCCAATTATCTCCGAGGACAAAGGGAGATCGCCAATACACATGTGAGGACAACAGAACAGACATCACCATTTAAACAGACAATGGGACAATGGCACAATAGAAACACACCCAGCATTTTCCTCCCAAGCTGACAAGTTACACTTATTATAAATTGTTACAACTTTGTGAGTTTACATTGGCCATACATATAACTTACATCAATTTAAACAGTATAACTTGGGGACAAACCTATCCAAAATTCACTTGAATCGGTTCAGGGGTTTAAAAGTTAGTATATGGCCCATAATCCTGGGGCAAGAGGCCAGCAGCCAGTCCTCTCCAAAACCCAGTGGCGAGGTCGGTTTCGCCACAAATGGCTCTAAGCGTTAACCCGCTACTTACAGCAATGTAATAGCAGAATGGCAGTGAGCTAAAAGGGGTTTATAAATGTGGCATGAGGCATGTGCACCAGAATTCTGCATTAAAGGGGTTGTCTCACCTCCTTGTTTCTGCTCTCTCATGCTGTTCCCAAGGCCCACTAAGCAGAGTTGCGGGGGGCGTTTACTCCTGCCTTTATTGATGGCAGAGGCAAGTGGTGCTGGGATAATGTAATCCCTCCCCTTGCCTCTGCAGTGCACACTCCTGGGGCTGGCTCAAGTTTCAGGAGTGTGTCCTCTCCAAATACCACAGTGTTATCTATATATTTGAATATATAGATAACAGTGTGTTGGAACATAGCAGCACAGTGTAGAGCGCAACACTCCTACTACAAAAAATAAAGAAAGACCAACATACCTGAAGAGCTGTCATGTATCAGCAGGCAGTCGCTACCAGGCCCAGGAGACTGAGGGGGCCCAAAGACCCTTGTGCTGCATAAGTAGACACCAGAATTATAGAATATGCATACTGGTGAAGTTATACCTCTGGCTGGAGGGAAGGGGTTAGGTCAAGAATTTGGCATGGGGGGGTGCCTTTTCAAATTTTGCCTCAGGCAGCAGTAAGGCTATGTGCTCCCCTGCCCCTGGCCTCAAAGCACTGAGGCATGGAGGGACCAAGCTGAACTCTTGCACCAGCGCCTATGAGCCTTTAGCTATGCCCCTGTCAGCAGATGACAGCTACGACTAACCCAGGCTGTCATATATTACTAGATGACAGCCTTTCGCCCTGGACATCTTCCCCCCTACATGCTTTGACCTGTTTTTTCCTATGTTGAACAGCTCTGAGGCTTCTGTCATTGCCGGGAGCTGCTCACCACAGCATCTACAAGGTGGCCGGGAGGGGAGCTACTGCACATGTACTGCTAGGTGCGCTCCCTGATCCTGGCCACCAAAGGTCTTGCTCTTTGTGTGTAGTGAGCAGACGCGGCCACCTCTGCTGAATTGCAGTGGTGGCCTTAACCCCTGAAAACGAGCAGTCTATAAAGGAATAGAAAATGACACACAATATGGAACTATATATATATATATTGTAAGCATGCAGTGGGTGACATCATAGATGGTAGGTATGTGTCACTGAGGCTGCTACGCTCAGTGATGTAAATCCCGGAGGTAAGTAGTGACCAGTGGTGGTAGATCACTGAGTTGGTGGTAGCTGGAATTTGGGTCCGGGATTTAGGAGTGACTGAAGAGCTTGGGTGGGAAGGTCACTCCCATACTCCATCTCGGGTGTTACCGCCACACACACAGGTGCGAGGGTGATTTTTAAAAAGACACTCTGCCAGAGAGCAGTGTGTGTGGATGGTGGTCTGAGAGGAAGACTACTGAACCAAACCTCTTGGCAGTGAGGATTTGCTGGGAGAAAACTGCAGCTGGTGAGAAGCCTGTATCACTGTGTTTTGTTATTTCATTTGAACTGTTCTGTTATTTGAAGAAAGCAAGCCTGTAGGGTACTGTGTGCCTAATAAACCCTGAAAAGAGACTGTTTGAGTGGTCCCGTCTCACATATGGTGGAGGATGCGGGCAATTGATTGCTAGGAGCAACGACATGAAAACCTGTCAGTGGTGAATGTCGTGGGTTAAGGCAGCAGCAGGATTGCAACAAGAATCTGTTGAAATGGAGGAGCTCCTCAAGCAGATGGTGCAGAGCAATCTGCAGCAGCGGCAGGCACTGGAGCAGCAGCAAAGAGCCCATACAGAGGCTTTACAGGCTCAACGGCAGGCTAATGCGCAGCAACACGAGACTAACCGTCTATTGACTGAGCAAATTGCGGCCCTCAGAGATGCTGTGACAGCACCACAAGTGGTGCATATGGCTGGGCAAGCTTCAGGTGGTGTTTGGAAAACTGTACAGCAGGGGCGTACACAGAAATCATTGGGCCCCATAGCAAGAATTTAGATTGGGCCCCCATGCCTGTTCCTAGTCCCTCCCACTATGCGCCCTGGCTCCTCTCACTACCCTCCCTAACTTCTCCCCTGCCCCATCTCGTGCAGCAGTACTCACGTTGGAACCCAACAGACCCATTATAGTGAATGGGATCCGGTAGGTTCCAGCAGTGTTCAGCATATATTGACAAAAATCTGGGGCATTACATGATGTAATACCACCCAACTTTCCTGCTGTCCAGCATGGCACATGCACATGAGAAAAGACATGAGAAAAGTTTGATGAAGTGAGTGTCCCCCTTTCCCCATCCTCTGTGTCTTGCAGGACAGCTGGCATACAGTGACATTACTTGCTATCCTGCATAACACATGTGCAGAGACATGAGTCTTTGGGAAAGCTGAGTGACCCCTCCCCTCTGCCTTTCCATGTTCTTATCTGCTTTTATGCCTTGCAGGATAGCAGAAAATCTGAGTGACATTACATGATGTAATAGCACCCAGCTTTTCTGCTCTCCTGCATGGCACATGTGGAGAGACATGAGAAAGCTGAGTAACACAACCCTCATATCTTCTCATGCCTCTGCACTTGTGCCATGCAGGACATCAGGAAAGCTGAGTCACATTACATAATGTAGTGACACCCAGCTTCCCTCCTGTTCTGAATGGCATATGTGCAGAGGAATAGCCTGGGAAAGCTGAGTGACCTTGCCCCCTTCCACACACATACACCTCTGCACTGTCCTCACCTACAAGTCATCACTTACTTCATTACTGGTTGTGGCAATCCAGCGGAATCAGGCGGGGGTGGAGCTAACAGGCAGGAGGCGGAGCTAGGAGGCGGGGCTAGCAGACGGGAGACAGTTAGGAAGATAGACAGGGGCGGGGACTCTCCTCCACTGCAGGGCCCCCCCTTCCTCACGGGCCCCATAGCAGCTGCGTGGTCTGCCTATATGGTAGGTACGCCACTGCTGTGCAGTCTGCTTTACAGAGAATGACAAATGAGGACGACTTGGAGGCTTATTTAACTGTCTTTGAACGTATTGCAGACAGAGAGAAACTGCCTGTAGAGCAGTGGGCTGAGGTGCTGGCTCCATATTTGACTGAGGAGCCGCAGAAAGCATACTATGACCTGACCTTGCAGGATTCGAGAGACTACCGCAAATTAAAACTGGAAATACTGGCTCGCATGGGAGTCAGTCCTGCACTCCAGGCCCAGCGGGTACAACAGTGGATCTTTTGCCAAGACAAACCACCGAGGTCACAGATGTTTGATCTGTTCCACTTGGTACGGAAGTGGTTGCAACCAGAGTCGTCGTCCCCAGAGCAGATGGTAGAAAAAGTGGTAATGGATCGTTACCTGCACTCTCTTCCCGGGCCAGTACAACGCTGGGTTGCCCAGGGAGATCCCCAGAATGCTGACCAGCTGATAAACCTGGTTGAGAGGTACACTGCAGCGGAGAACCTCCTTGCAGGAGCTGAGAAAATAAAAAAAACTCCCGGTAATCCCAAGGTTTATGCGGAACCCAGTAAGAGGGGGTTTAAACCCAGGGGAGAGCGGGGACAAGTGCCCGTGGAAACGAAAAAAAAATCACCAGAAACTGGTTCTAGACCTCCACCCCGCCGTCTTGTTTGTTGGAGGTGTCATAACCTGGGGCACATTGCAGCTCACTGTCCCATGACAAATGAACATATGGATTGTGATATGGCACGACGGTGCTCCCTGTTTGCCCATCCCGCCTGCAGTGCCATCCAGTACCAGGCAACCGGGCCTCATATGTGCCAGGTGACTGTCAATGCTAGCCCTGTGACTGCACTACTAGACTCAGGAAGCCTGGTTACACTTGTTAGAGAAAATCTTGTTCCCGTATTGCCGGCACCTGGTCAGGGCATGGGGGTGATGTGTGTGCATGGGGATGTTAAGAACTATCCAGTTGCTCAGGTCACCATAGCCACTGAATGTGGGACTGTATTGCATACGGTGGGCATGGTGAAGAACTTATTGCATGCCATGATAATAGGGCGGGATCTTCCGTTGTTTTGGGAACTGTGGGGTAAAATGTCACCCAAACAAGTAAAATTTTGAGGAAATCACAAACCAGGCTATGCCTAGTGAACCAGCTGAGATAGTTGAGGGATTTCCGCTATCTGTCTTGGTGGGAGACGAGAGTGAGTCCGTAGAATCTGAGCAGACCATACCCGTTCTGGATATCCCGCAAGGGAATTTTGGGACGGCCCAGGCGCAAGACCCTACTCTAAAAGGGGCTTTAGCAAATGTGACTGTTCTAAATGGTGTTCCCCAAGAGCCGGGTGCTGACCACAGGTATCCGTATTTTGAAATGCACAATGACCTCTTATATCGGGTTACCAAAGCTCACAATGAGGTGATAGAACAGTTAGTGGTTCCCGGGCCCTATAGAAAAATGGTCCTAGAAATGGCCCATACTCATGTGTTAGGGGGTCACCTAGGTACAGATAAAACCCGCGAACGAATATTTCAGAGGTTCTATTGGCCGGGGTGTTATAAAGAAATAGACGAATACTGCAAATCCTGCCCTACATGCCAATTAAAGGCCCCACTGTCTCATTTTAAAAGTCCGTTGGTGCCACTTCCTATTATTGAGATACCATTTGAAAGGATCGCCATGGACTTAGTGGGACCATTAGACAAATCAGCTAGGGGACACCAGTATATTCTAGTAGTGCTGGATTATGCTACCCGGTATCCAGAGGCCGTGCCGTTACGAAACTCCTCCGCTAAAACTATTGCTCGGGAGTTGTTTCATATATGCACGAGAGTGGGACTCCCCAAAGAAATCTTGACTGACCAAGGGACCCCATTTATGTCCAGGGTCATGGTCGAGCTGTGTAAACCACTGAAAATTAAATAGTTAAAAACTTCAGTGTACCATCCCCAAACTGATGGCCTTGTAGAAAGGTTCAATAAAACCTTGAAAGCCATGTTGAAAAAGGCCATTGAGAAATATGGCAAGGATTGGGATTGTTTGTTGCCATATCTGTTGTTTTCAATCCGGGAAGTTCCTCAAGTTTCTACAGGGTTCTCGCCTTTTGAGTTGCTTTATGGTAGACACCCTCTGGGTTTGCTTGATATAGCTAAGGAGACATGGGAGACTGAAGTTACTCCATACAGAAGTGTCATTGATCATGTGGTACAAATGCAAGAGAGAATTGCCAAGGTGATGCCCATAGTGAAGGAACATCTCCAGAGGGCCCAAGAAGCTCAGAGAAGTGTGTACAACCGTTCTGCCAGAATCAGAGAGTTCAAGCCAGGGGATCGGGTATTAATTCTGGTACCTACGGTTGAGAGCAAGTTATTGGCTAAATGGCAGGGACCTTTTGAGGTGATGGAAAAAGTTGGGGAAGTAAATTATAGAGTCCATCAGCCAGGGAAAAGGAAACCAGTGCAGGTCTATCATGTAAACTTAATGAAACCTTGGAGAGAACGGGAGTCCTTGTCAGCTACGCTCTTATCTCCCACTGTTTCCGGTCCTGAGTTTGGAAAGGTGACAATTGCTAGTTCCTTATCACGTCCCCAAAGACAGGAAACTAAAGAGTTGTTGCAACGTAATACGGACATATTCTCTAGCTTACCAGGTTGCATTAATGTGGTGGAACATGATGTCATCACTGAACCCCACATAAGGGTTAAAGTAAAACCATATCGCATCCCAGAAGCCCGTAGACAAGCAGTCTCAGAAGAGGTTCAGAGGATGTTACAATTAGGGGTAATTGAAAGGTCCAAAAGTGAATGGTCCAGCCCAATTGTGTTGGTCCCAAAACCAAATGGAAGCTGGCGCTTTTGTAATGACTTTCGGAAACTTAATGAGGTTTCCAAGATGGATGCTTACCCTATGCCTAGGGTGGATGAACTGGTTGAAAGGTTGGGTCCCGCCAGGTATATAACCACATTAGACCTCACCAAAGGGTATTGGCAAATACCATTAGCAAAAGAGGCCCGAGAGAAAACAGCCTTTTCTACGTCAAAGGGATGTTTCCACTATGTGAGGATGCCATTTGGGTTGAAAGGGGCCCCTGCTACATTTCAAAGGGCAATGGATGACATTTTGCTTCCCCACAGGGAATATGCAGCAGCCTACTTAGATGACATTGTTATCTACAGCCTGGATTGGAAACGCCATTTAAGTAAAGTCCAGGCCGTTCTAGACTCACTCAGAGAAGCAGGGTTTACAGCCAACCCAGAGAAGTGTGCCATAGGTATGGAGCAGGCCAAATACTTGGGTTATGTTGTGGGAAGAGGCATGATTAAACCCCAGGCCAACAAGGTAGAAGCCATACAGAGTTGGCCCCGGCCTCTTAAAAAAAAACAAGTTCAGGCTTGCTTAGGGATAGTCGGTATTACCGGCGGTTTGTCCCCAACTTTGCCAGTATTGCTGCTCCTTTGTCTGACCTCACGAAAGGGAAAAAGTCAGTTATGGTTCAGTGGTCCCCGGAGGCAGAAAAGGCATTTGTAGAACTAAAGTCCGTTCTTTTTTATATAAATTTCTTTATTCATTTTTCTTAGTATAAAGGACAACATAACATTGGGCAATACGCCCCACATATTACAAACATGTAACATAATAGATATATTCGTGTTCATAATCAGTTAGCGGGGTACACAGACCCCAGGTAAAGTCCGTTCTTTGTAGGCAACCAGTGCTAATAGCGCCAGATTTCTCCAAGGAATTTATAGTACAGACAGATGCATCAGAGGTGGGACTAGGGGCTGTTATGTCCCAGGAGGTTAACAGAGAAGAGCATCCTGTCATGTATCTAAGTAGGAAACGGAACCCCTGTGAGAGGAATTACTCGATTGTGGAACGGGAATGTCTGGCAATAAAATGGGCCCTAGAGTCCCTAAGGTATTACCTGCTAGGCAGAAAGTTCAGACTCGTCTCAGACCATGCCCCACTGAAGTGGATGAGTCAAAACAAGGGAAATAATGCTAGGGTAACAAGGTGGTTCCTGGCATTACAGGATTTTGACTATGTGGTGGAACACAGGCCAGGTAAATTGCACATCAATGCAGATGCCCTGTCAAGAGTCCATTGTTTGGTTATGGAAGGTGCCAAGCCCCCCGCTTTAGGCAGAGAGGGGGGGGATATGTAAGCATGCAGTGGGTGACATCATAGATGGTAGGTATGTGTCACTGAGGCTGCTACACTCAGTGATGTAAATCCCGGAGGTAAGTAGTGACCAGTGGTGGTAGATCACTGAGTTGGTGGTAGCTGCAGGGGTCGAGTCGAGGGGGAACGCGTGGGAACGGCGTTCCTGCACTTTTTTCATGGCAGGAACGCCGTTCCCTTTCAGGGCAAAAGGACCAGGAGGGGAAGCGGTGAAATCAGATTCACAGGGGGCGGAGCGTAGGCGAGGCCCTGCGTGACTCGCACCTTGCAGGGCAGGCTGAGGCTAAGTGAGGAGGGAAGGGGAGCGGCTTCAGTTGAGGACGGAAGACTCACTGACTGACTCCCCCCCTCCTCCTGGCTGAGAGCTCCCCTCCTCCTATCTTGAGCCTGCGACCTACCATATAGGCAGACCACGTAGCTGCTATGGGGCCCGTGAGGAAGGGGGGGCCCTGCAGTGGAGGAGAGTCCCCGCCCCTGTCTATCTTCCTAACTGTCTCCCGTCTGCTAGCCCCGCCTCCTAGCCCCGCCTCCTGCCTGTTAGCTCCGCCCCTGACTGATTCCTCTGGATTGCCACAACCAGTAATGAAGTAAGTGATGACTTGTAGGTGAGGACAGTGCAGAGGTGTATGTGTGTGGAAGGGGGCAAGGTCACTTAGCTTTCCCAGGCTATTCCTCTGCACATATGCCATTCAGAACAGGAGGGAAGCTGGGTGTCACTACATTATGTAATGTGACTCAGCTTTCCTGATGTCCTGCATGGCACAAGTGCAGAGGCATGAGAAGATATGAGGGTTGTGTTACTCAGCTTTCTCATGTCTCTCCACATGTGCCATGCAGGAGAGCAGAAAAGCTGGGTGCTATTACATCATGTAATGTCACTCAGATTTCCTGCTATCCTGCAAGGCATAAAAGCTATGGGGCCCAATGATTTCTGTGTACGCCCCTGCCTGACTGTCTGCTGAGGTGAGCGTGGCTGGACCATCCAACCGGACCGGGGTCCTGGTGGTCCGGTCCAGGCCAGTCTAAGTGTCTGTGACTGTCCCTGAGTGGTCTGGTGGGAGTGCCGGTGGCCAGCAGCCCCAGACCAGACCAGTAAATACCCCCTCTTTTATCTCAGTCAGTACTCTCATCAGATGTGACTGCAGGCAGCACAGCAGCAGGCCAGAAGAGATCGATCAGCCAGGATTAATGTGCACAGCCTGGGTGGGAGGCCCCCCTTACCCTGGCCTTAGGCAAGTGACAAACTGCCCCCCCTCCTCAATCTTAGGCAAGTGACAAACCCAGCTCTGCTACATCTACAACGAGCAACTACAACAAATGTAATGCCAAACTGCAGTTCCTCTATGCAATTGTGATGCCTCAGATAGCTTCCACTGGACCCACAGCCTGTGGGTCCAGTGGAAGCTATCCAAGGCATCACATAGAGGAACTGCAGTTTGGCATTACATTTGTTGTAGTTGCTCATTGTAGATGTAGCATAGCTGAGTTTGTCACTTGCAGTTTGTCACTTGCCTAAGCGAGGCCTCCCACTGTGCACATTAATCCTGGCTGATCGATCGCTGCTGCTCTCACATCTGATGAGAGATTTCCTAAGGGGGTATTGACTGGCATTAGGGACGGGCTGGTGGATGAGGGCAGCCACCCGGTCCTGCCTATGGATCACCCAGTTTGCACTTAGCTATGCCCAGGCCCCATGCCAGGGGGTCCCTGATGTATTAACTGACTAATAACATGGAGATCCCAGTGCCAGCTGCCTTGCTGGTGGACGATTGGCAAATACTTATGCTGTGGGCCACAGCAGAAGTATATGCCAATCGTCCACCAGCAAGGCAGCTGGCACTGGGATCTCCATGTTTATTTCATGTTAATTTTGCAGTTGTTTGTGTAAACTGGCACTACAATAAATTTTGCACTGAATTTTCAGCGAAATAAAAAAAAAAAAATTTTTGGGGGGTGGGGGAAAGGGGTTGCAGTGGATCTTGGGTGAGTTCCCACACTTTTTTCCCCAGGACTTGACCCCTGGGTAGCTGGAATTTGGGTCCGGGATTTAGGAGTGACTGAAGAGCTTGGGTGGAAAGGTCACTCCCATACTCCATCTCGGGTGTTACCGCCACACACACAGGTGCGAGGGTGATTTTTAAAAAGACACTCTGCCAGAGAGCAGTGTGTGTGGATGGTGGTCTGAGAGGAAGACTACTGAACCAAACCTCTTGGCAGTGAGGATTTGCTGGGAGAAAACTGCAGCTGGTGAGAAGCCTGTATCACTGTGTTTTGTTATTTCATTTGGACTGTTCTGTTATTTGAAGAAAGCAAGCCTATACGGTACTGTGTGCCTAATAAACCCTGAAAAGAGACTGAGTGGTCCCGTCTCACAATATATATATATATATATATATATATATATATATAGCGTTAACCTATATAGCAATGTACAAGGTGAGACAACCCCTTTACCTTAATTAGTAAATCTATCCTTTAATAATACAGTAATTGGAATATTTTACGGAAAAAGACACAGGACTACATTAAAAATATCACAATAATATAAACCATGTTTTAGACCACATCACAAAACTAAGCATTGAGTTCCCCATCCAGTCACAAAGCAAAGCACTGCTGACAGCAGCGTGTTAAGAGAAGACTCGTAGAAGTCCAGAAACTGACTGCATTGATTTCAGGGAAGGAAAACGTGCTTAGTAATGTGCTAATATTTGCTATGGGAATATCTTGTTTAGTAGGGAAAGAAATATGAGTCATTCTGAGGTTGGTAGGAATATGACCCAGTTCTCTATTACCAGCAGACTCATCAACTTAATGAGTACTACCCTTCTGTTTTTGACATTCTTTTGAGTGAAGGCTATATAAGTCATTCAGTATCTAACAAATGATCCAAAGGATTTTACAATACTGATGTTGGATATATTGTACACTTCAACTCAAAGGCTAAGCAACAGGAAAAGACCATCAACTTAGAACAAAGGGGCCGTAACACTCTTTCAAGCCCCATACCCATCATTTTCTGACTTTGGATCTTTGACTCTGTAGTTATAGTTTCCCCATTCACTCAGTTTCGGTGACATGTCAAAACATGATTAACCCTTAGGATACTGGAGGATTTTTTTTTTTCACTTTTGCCTTTTCATTTTTCTTGCCAGTCTTCCTAAAACCATAATTTTTATATTTTTCCATTCACATATCAAAATAAGGGCTTGTTTTTTCGAGGACAAGTTTTACTTTCTAATGCCACCATTTAATATGGCATACAATGTAGTGGGGAGCGGGAAAGAAATTCCATTTCCTCCACAGTTTTACAGGTTTTGTCCCTACGGCATTCTCTTTGCGGCAAAACTGACCTGTGCCCTTCACTACGAATACAACGATATCACATATGTATAGGTTTTATATTTTTTAAATCACCATATTCTGACCCCCATAACTTTTTTATAGTTATGTCTACAGAGCTGTGCTAGGACACACAGTTTTTAGCGATACCATTTTGGAGTGTGTGTGACTTTTTGATCACATTTTATAAAAAACTTTGGGGTAAGAGCAGCGATGAAAAAATGCTGAATTGGCCATTTTGATACTTTTTTCTGTTACGCCATTCACCTTATTGGAAAAATATTTTTATATTTTAATAGTATGGGCATTTTTGGATGCGATGATGCCCATGATTAGTTCACACTGGAGAAAATCTGAGCGAATCAGTGAGAAATGCATTACTGAAGTGCATGTGCTGATTACTGTAATGGAGTGCTCCTCTGTAGTATAAGTACTGTACTGCATTCTACCTGTGCTATGTGTACTGTACTGCTTTCTATCTGTGCTATGTGTACTGTACTGTTTTCTATCTGTGCTATGTGTACTGTACTGCTTTCTACCTGTGCTATGTGTACTGTACTGCTTTCTACCTGTGCTATGTGTACTGAACTGCTTTCTACCTATGCTATGTGTACTGTACTGCTTTCTACCTGTGCTATGTTTGCTGTACTGCTGTATACCTGTGCTATGTGTACTGTACTGCTTTCTATCTGTGCTATGTGTACTGTACTGTTTTCTATCTGTGCTATGTGTACTGTACTGTTTTCTATCTGTGCTATGTGTACTGTACTGCTTTCTACCTGTGCTATGTGTACTGTACTGCTTTCTACCTGTGCTATGTGTACTGTACTGCTTTCTACCTGTGCTATGTTTGCTGTACTGCTGTATACCTGTGCTATGTGTACTGTACTGCTTTCTATCTGTGCTATGTGTACTGTACTGTTTTCTATCTGTGCTATGTGTACTGTACTGTTTCTATCTGTGCTATGTGTACTGTACTGCTTTCTACCTGTGCTATGTTTGCTGTACTGCTTTCTACCTGTGCTATGTGTACTGTACTGCTTTCTACCTGTGCTATGTTTGCTGTACTGCTGTATACCTGTTCTATGTATACTGTACTGCTTTCTACCTGTGCTATGTGTACTGTACTGCTCTTTACAGGTATTATTATCAGCTGCTCATTAGAAGACCATGTGAGGGTGACTTTCATTTTTCTGGTACACTGTTTGAACTGTAAAGGACCCTTAAGAGGCTCCTGTCCTTTTCTTAGAGAGCGATTTACTGCTTCCAGTAGCTAGTTCTGACTTTATCTGCACTAGTTGTCTGCTTGTTTGTCACTAGTGGCCATTGTAGGAAGGAACAAGAGTCTATCATTGATGGTCGGTACTGATTTTACAAACGTTGTTAACCCTTTAAGTGTTTTTTTTGGTCAAAGAAATTTCCGAATTTTACTTTTTGGGCAGATTTTCCATTTTAAGCATTTTTTTCCACTAACAAATCAAGGATTAACAGCCAAACTAAACTCAATATTTATTGCCCTGATTCTGTAGTTTACGGAAACACCCCATATCTGGTCATAAACTGCTGTACGGACACATGGCACGGCGCAAAAGGAAAGGAACACCATATGGTTTTTGGAGGGCAGATTTCACTGGGATAATTTTAACTTGCCATGTCACATTTAAAGACCCCCTGATGCACCCCTAGAGTAGAAACTCCAAAAAAGTGACCCCATTTTGGAAACTATGGGATAAGGTTGCAGTTCTGTTGGTACTATATTAGGGTACAGATGATTTTTGGTTGCTCTATATTAAACTTTTTGTGAGGCAAGGTAACAAAAAAATAGCTGTTTTGGCACTGTTTTTATTTTTTGTTATTTACAACATTCATTTGACAGGTTAGATTGTGTTGTATTTTTATAGAGCAGGTTGTTATGGACGCGACAATACCAAATATGACTACTTTTTTGTTGTTGTTTGTTTCAGTTTTATATAATAAAGCATTTATGAAAAAAAAAAATTTTTAGTGTCTCCATATTCTGAAAGCCAATTTTTTTTAATTTTTTGGGTGACTGTCTTATGTAGGGGCTTATTTTTTTCGGTATGAGATGATGGTTTGATTGGTACTATTTTAGGGTGCATATGACTTTTTGATTGCTTGCTATTACACTTTTTGTGATGTAAGGTGACAAAAAAAAGCTTTTTCAACACCGTTTTATTATTATTTTTTTACGGTGTTCACCTGAGGGGTTAGGTCATGTAATATTTTTATAGAGAAGGTTTTTATGGACGCGGCGATATCTAATATGTCAACTTTTTTTTATTTACACTAATATCATTTTTGAAACAAAAATAAATCATTGAAACAAAAATAAATCATGTTTTAGTGTCTCAATAGTCTGAGAGCCATAGTTTATTTATTTTTTGGGGCGATTGTCATATGTATATCAACAACTCACTACTTTGTCCCCTACAGTGTAAGGATACGGTGTATTATACTTAATATACTAATACCACTAGTGTCCTTAGGACTAAATTACACCTCTTGTTCCTACACCTACTTTCTCACTAAGACTTAACTTTTAATGATATCTAACTTAATATATTATTTAAAAAAAAAATAGGTGATTGCTAAAATTTCCAGCTGACCTCTCAGCTAACGCTCCTATATATTTCTTGTAATTTCCTGCTATTCCTTCTTAGCTAGGATTAATAACATTGTTTCCCTACTGGCTGCGCGCTGCCAGTTACACATATGGGTACAATGTATCTTTAACTTGCTATTCTATGTGATAGTACTGGCGCTTTACTGAGTGCTTTGCTGAATTAAAACATATGATCAACGCTGCCCCCCGACATGTTTCGCCGAGTATCGGCGTCTTCAGGGGTTAGGGCAGTGTGTGTGCGCACTCCTTGTTCGGCAATTTGTAATCTCTGTCAACGTGTCATCACGGAAGCATGTTCACTACCTATCCAATGAAGATGTGTTTCGTCAGTGGATTTCAATTCAAATTGGTGGCGGTGGGGTCCTTCCCCTCCACTGTCATCACTTACCTGTCCCATCTTCTTCTATTGGTTACAGTTCGTGCGTGTCATCTGCAAACTTAGTCTACTGCACTGCTGCCCGTGCTGTTCCGCATGTCTTGGGACTTAATCTGCCTCACTCACGAACTATCCCATATATTGGATACTTTATATAACTAGTATCATTTTGATTGCTTCATCATTCATATGCTTCTTCATTATGCACTAACCAAATGATAATATTGCTTCTGAAAAGCCTCATGGGCCAATCATTGACTTGTTTTACTTTTGGCCATGTAGATGATATTCATACAGATTTTTAATTTTTATTTTTGTTGTAATTTATCATTAATGTTTCACACTTTCTGTTAGACAGTTGGCACTTATTGTTTGTTCTTATTTTATTTGTCATTATAGGTTGGCAACCATTGACGCCATTCTACGATCACATACTGGTGGCGATTCAACAATACTACACTCACAGTTTTGATATATTAATAGAGTGTATGATTAACTTATTTAGATATCGGCCTTCATACATTATATTGATTAGACTACTATTGCCGATCAATTCCTCTATTTCCATTAATGATACTTTTTTTGTCCTATGTAGGGGCTCATTTTTTGCGTGATGAGGTGATGATTAGATTGGTACTATTTTGGGGGGCATATGCCTTTTTGATCGCTTAGTGTTGCACTTTTAGTGATGTAAGGTGACAAAAATTGCTTTTTCTACACAGGTTTTTATTTTTATTTTTTTTATGGTGTCTATCGGACGGGGTGGATCATGTGATATATTTATAGAGCCGGTCGTTACGGACGAGGCAATATCTAATATGTGTGTTTTTTCAATTTTATTCTATCTTTTATTATAAGATTAGGGGGAAGGGGCGTTTTTTCTTTTTTTTAACTTGAAACTTTCTTTTATTTATTGAAAACACTTTTTTTTTTTTTTACTTTATTTCTGTCCCACTCTCGGAATTCAACTTTTGGGGGCCTGATCCCCTCTGCAATGCATTACAGTACATCTGTATTGTAATGCATTGCCTGTTAGTGTACGACACTGAGCCATACACTAACAGGTTGCCTAGGAGACCCAGCCTGAGGCTGGATCTCCTCGGCTCCCGTAGAAGGCAGGTCCCGATGCTGTGCAAGGCATTGGGCAGCCTCTGCACCGCATCTGGCTGCCTTGTCACGCATCGGGTCCCCGCCACAGCAGCGTGGGGACTCGATATGCTCACTCAAGCACAAACAACTTCTATGTCGCGATCAGCGCGGACTGTGGCATAGAAGGACGCCCTGTGTCCGTAAGAGGTTAAAAGCAGTCAGCACTGTTAGGTGGTGTGGATTATCTCCCTCTGACAGTGAAGCTTTGGAGATCTCTGCGCTGAGGTCTGAAGACAGTGTGTCAGGCGAGCAGGCTGCCTTACAGCCTGCAAGTGGACTTTCTGAGACTGAGCATTCACCCGGGTGTGAACTGACAGCCAGGATACCAGGTGAACGTTATTTTGTTTTTTCTGTGTGTGAACAAGCACCAAGCCTGAAAAGGGACTGTTGTGTTATGTTATGAGTGTGAATAAACACTAAAGATTGATTTAAAACCTGGTCCGTTGCCTCTATACTGCGTCCGCTAACCTGCCTACCAGAGTGAATCCCCACATTTGGTGGAGGATGCGGGTCTACGGAGTGAGGCTGGCCTGAAGGCAGAAAAGTTTTGGGTTTTTTCCCCGGGCACGGGTGTATGTCCTATATCAAGCCGGCAATATTACGACCTGTGTCTCCTGACAAAATGGAGGCGGTCGTGAAAGCCCTCATGAAGGCTAACTTGCAGCAGCGGGAGGCTAACAAGCAGCAGCAGGAAACCAACCAGCTGCTATTACAGCATGTGATGGTATTACAAGCAGCAGTAGCATCTTAGAACGTCCACGATGCCCGGAGAACTGTCCATGCGGTGATCCCTAAGTTGACCACCTCGGACGACGTCGAGACCTATCTGGCGGTATTCGAAAAGGTTGCCGTGAGGGAGAAGTTACCCCAAGACCAATGGGCTGAGGTCGTCGCTCCGTTCCTGGCATCTGGACCCCAGCAGGTGTTTTTCGACCTACCAGATGATCAAGCAGCCAACTACCCGTCCATAAAGGGTGAGATTCTGGCAAGACTGGGCGTGAATGTATTGGTCCGGGCCCAGCGGGTGCATAAGTGGGAATTTAACCTGGTTGAACTCGCCAGACCGCAGTATTATGATCTGCTACACCGGTTGCAAAAATGTCTGCAGCCTGACGTACTGAGTCCCATTGCTATGCTGGGCCATCTGTTGGCTGATGTGTTCTGGAGGGCTTTGCTTTTCTGGATTGTCCAGGTGTCCCCTGGTAATGCCCTAGAGATTGTCGACCTGGTAGAGCGCTATGAGGCCAGCAGAAATCTACAGGCAGGTTCTTTTGGGAGGGGGCCAGTTAAACCCTGGAAATCTCCACCCTCAACCAGGCGGCCAGTGCCAGCAAAACCCAATCGGGATATACTCCCTACAGACCCAGCTCCGATGGTCTGTTGGCGGTGTCAAGAGCCTGGTCACATAAGGGCCGACTGTCCCCATCGGGGGGAACCCATGGACACTAACTATGGCTATCGCCCCTCAATGTATGCCAGGAGGCTGTGTGCAACCGGTACTCCAGAGACAATAGACAGTAGTCACCTGTGCCAGGTGCAAGTGGGAGATACCCTGGCTGTGGCACTGCTGGACTCAGGGAGCCTGGTGTCCCAGGTAAGAGCTACCCTGGTGCGGCCCACTGAGTATACTGGCCGAAAAGTAGGCATCGTGTGCAACTATGGAGACTTAAAGGACTATCCCACCGATCTGATGTCTCTATCCACGGTGGCCGGCAGGTGGACTCATAAGGTGGCCGTCGCCACAAAGTTAAATTATGAACTAATAATTCGGAGAGACTTCTCCGATTTCCCGTCACTATGGCCTGAGGCGAGAGTCACCGATACCCATGGGGCAGGAGTAGCCCCAATAGAATGGCCTTGCTCAGGGGGGAAACCAAAACCCTTAGAACCATCAGCAGCATCAGAAGACCAAAGAGTGGCAAGGTGACATAGTGTGGAGATGGCAGTAGCAGCAGCAGCATCAGGATACCACAGAGTGGCAAGGTGACATAGTGTGAAGATGGCAGCACCAGCAGGATACCACAGAGTGGCAAGGTGACATAGTGTGGAGATGGCAGTAGCAGCAGCAGCAGCATCAGGAGACCACAGAGTGGCAAGGTAACATAGTGTGGAGATGGCAGTAGCAGCAGCATCAGGATACCACAGAGTGGCAAGGTGACATAGTGTGGAGATAGCAGCAGCAACAGGAGACTACAGAGTGGCAAGGTGACATAGTGCGGAGATAGCAGCAGCAGCATCAGGAGAACACAGAGTGGCAAGGTGACATAGTGTGGAGATGGCAGCAGCAGCAGCATCAGGAGACCACAGAGAGGCAAGGTGACAGTCTGGAAATGGCAGTAGCAGCATCAGTATACCACAGAGTGGCAAGGTGACATAGTGTGGAGATGGCAGCAGAAGGAGGATACCACAGAGTGGCAAGGTGATGTGTGGAGATGCAGAAAACCTCAGGGATTAGCAGCACTACTTATCCCACATACTTGGGTACGGACCAGTAGACAGACTTCAAGCCGGATGGTGCACGGGTGGTGCACGCAGATAGGGATCCTGGCTGGGGGTCCCGACTCATCCAGATGCTTCAATAATCCGCAGCACTCGCCAGTAGTTGGTGTAAAATGGGGATTTCTTCACTCAGACAGCTAGATTACAGCGACGTTTCGACCTTGGTGGGTCTTTATCAAGCAATGACCTTGATAAAGACCAACCAAGGTCGAAACGTCGCTGTAATCTAGCTGTCTGAGTGAAGAAATCACCATTTTACACTAACTACTGGCGAGTGCTGCGGATTATTGAAGCATCAAAGTGTGGCGATGGCAGTAGCAGCAGCATCTGGAGACCACAAAGTGACAGAGTGGGGCGGTGGGTGGCAATACCAGTACCCGCTGACGAAGTTGGGTGAAAGATGGAGCTCTTGGCATCAGATGTGTGGCATCAGGTGGGTTGTAGCATCAGAGTAGTAGCTGAGGCAGGTAGTCAGAAGAAACCGGTCTCTTTTATCAAAGTGTTAGTGTGGCATCATGGATGATCTAGTCTGATGCATCAGGAATTGGTGGTTGGAAATCCTCGCTGATCCACACCTGATTCATTTTGACAAAGGTCAGTCTCTCCACATTTTGGGTGGATAGGCGAGTTCTCCTTGGGGTAACTATGGCCCCCACTGCACTAAACACCCGCTCTGATGCCACACTACTGGCCGGGCAGGAGATGGCAGTAGCAGCAGCAGCATCAGGATACCACAGAGTGGCAAGGTGACATAGTGTGGAGATGGCAGTAGCAGCAGCATCAGGATACCACAGAGTGGCAAGGTGACATAGTGTGGAGATGGCAGAAGCAGCTGCATCTGGAGACCACACAGTGACCCGGTGACAGAGTGGGGTGGTGGGTGCTAATACCAGTACACACTGACGAAGTTGGGTGAAACAAGGAGCTCTTAGCATCAGATGTGTGGCATCAGGCGGGTTGCAGCATCAGAGTAGTAGCTGAGGCAGGTAGTCAGAAGAAACCGGTCTCTTTTATCAAAGTGTTAGTGTGGCATCATGGATGATCTAGTCTGATGCATCAGGAATTGGTGGTTGGAAATCCTCACTGATCCACGCTTGATTCATTTTGACAAAGGTCAGTCTCTCCACATTTTGGGTGGAAAGGCGAGTTCTCCTTGGGGTAACTATGGCCCCCACCACACTAAACACCCGCTCTGATGCCACACTACTGGCCGGGCAGGACAGCTTTTCCAGGGCAAACTCTTCTAGTTGCGGCCACAAATCCAGTTTGGCTGCCCAGTAGTCCAGTGGATCTTCAATGTGGGTTGGCAGGGTGCTGTCCAAGTATGCCACCACCTGCTGGTTCAGGTCCTGCTGCTGCTGGTGAGTAGTTTCTTCACTATGGGGGGGAAGAAAGCTACTCATCAGCGACTGTAGACTCAGGTTGCTGCTGATGGAGCTGGTACTGCTCCTGCCAACCCACCCTTCCTCAGAAGCCTTGGCAATGGAACGTGAGCGCAGAGGGTCAGACCTGCGAGAGGATGGACGATGGCGCAGATAGGCAGCGGCCAACTGACTAAATAGGATGTCTCTGTAGTAGTTAAGTTTATCCTCCCTCTCAGTGGGTGTAAAAAAGGCCCCCATTCTTGACCGGTAGCGAGGGTCTAACAAGGTGGAGAGCTAGAAGTCATCCCTCTGCCGAATGGTGACAATTCGGCTGTCACTACGCAAGAAAGTGAGCATGCATCGGGCCATTTGTGCAAGTGACTCGAAGGGACTCCCTGCCTCCAGCTCCACTGCATACTGCCACGGTGTGTCTGGGTCCTCTGTCTCATCTTCCTCATCGCCTTGTAGCTTCTCTGGCTGCTCCTGCTCCTCCTCTCCTGTCACCTGAGTAGAAAAACCAACCTTTTTGCTACACATTGCCTGTGCGCCAATGTCCTCCTCCCCCTCCTCCTCCTCCTCTTCCAGTTCAGCTCCCACAGGGCTCATGTGCCCTTGAGATCTAGGCGCCATGTCTCCAGTCCCCTGACCAGCTATTGTTACCACCATCTGTTCCAGGACATGAAGCAGTGGAATGACGTTGTTCATCCCGTAGTCCTGGCGACTGACAAATAACGTGGCGTCCTCAAAGGGCCTGAGCAAACGGCAGGTGTCACGCATGAGCTGCCACTGGCTGACATCGAAGTTGCACAGGGGAGCACTCCTATCCGCTTGCATTATCAAGAAATCGTTGATGGCCTTTCTCTGTTTGTATAGTCAGTCCAACATATGCAGGGTGAAATTCCAACAGGTGGAAACTTTGCATATTAGCCTATGTTGAGGGATGCTGTTCTTCCGCTGCAGCTCAAGGAGGGTGTGCTTTGCGGTGTACGAGTGGCTGAAGTGCATGCAAAGTTTCCTGGCCATTTTAAGGATGTCTTGCACATGGATGAAAGATTTCAGGAACAACCAGATTGTACACGTGTGCCATGCAGGGCACATGGCTCAGCCTTCCTTGATGCAGCGCCGACACAATGTTCTTCCCATTGTCGGTCACCATAGTTCCGATTTTGACTTGTCGGGGAGAAAGCCAGGATTCGATTTCTTGACAACGGACGTGGAGCAGTTCCTCCCCTGTGTGACTCTGTTCGCCCAGGCAAACGAGGTGCAGAACAGCGTGACACCGCCGTGCCCTGCACATGCACTTTGGCAGACACTGACAAGCTCAAGGACTGGCCCACCTTCTGTTCTACAGATTTGTGCAGTGCTGGTACTGCATTTTTCGCAAAGAAATGACGGCTTGGGACTCTCTACCTCGGCTCGGCACAAGCCATCAGTTTTGTGAAAGATGTAGAGTCCACCACTTGGAAAGGGAGGGACTGCAGCACCAGCAACTTGGACAGGAACACATTCAACATTGGCACCCTGGCCACGCTTTACCTTCTGCTCACATATTCTACATATGGCCACGTTAACCTCTTCCGGCGGCTTAACAAAAAACTTCCACACCGCCGAGTAGGTGATTTTCCCCCCAACAATCCGCACTGACTGACTGCTACCACTGCTGCCTCCGTGAACCCCTGCACCACTACTTCCCTGGCAGGTAGGCTGCTGCGAAGCAGGTGGTCTACCCAGGGCACGTTTGTCTCCCGACCTCCCACTGCTGCCCCCCTGCTGACTTCCGGACACTTCCACGCGACCTCCCACTACTTGCCCGCCTAGCGGTGAGGGAACAGAAAAGGACAGAGGCAGGTTGAGGACAGGTGAGGGCACAGGGCATGCTCCCAGGCCATGCCAACTAAGGGTTGTGTCTCACGAACCCACCGACTGTTGGCTGGGGGTGTCTGATGTCACTTGCAATAAAGTGGATGACCAAGTTAACCAATCAAGAACTTCTTGGTTGCTGGTCAAGACACAACCACTAGATGATTCCGGGAGCACAGGCCTCTCGCTGCGACTCCTGCTGCCACGCCCCCTTACTCGGCTGTGACCTGTGCCTGCACCAGAAAACATTTATGCCTCTGCCACTACTCTGTGTATGGCCTGGCACATCTCTGTCTGACATACTTTTAGCTGAACTAAATAAATTAAAAGCAAATTAAAACACCCCTAAAAACGACAAAAATATATATTTTTTTGTACTAAAGTAGGCCACAAAACGATTTCACCACAAATAAATGCGCCAGTAAAGTGCGTATATAGTTTTCTTTCTGTACTGAAATAGGCCACTAAACGCTTTTGCCACAAATAAGTGCACATGTGAAGTGTGTATGTGTTTTTCTTTCTGTACAATTTCAACACATATAACTGCAGAAGTGAACTGAGAATATATTTTTATTTTTGTTCTGAAATCGGCCAGTAAACGCTTTTAGCAGAAATAAGTGCACCAGTGAACTGCGTATATATTTTACTTTCTGTACTGAAATAGGTCAATAAATGCTTTCAACACATATAACTGCAGAAGTGAACAGAGAATATATTTTTCTTTTTGTACTGAAATAGGCCACTATAGTCTTTCACAACAAATAAATGCAACAGTGAAGTGCGTATATTTTTTTCCTTATTGTACTGAAATAGGACACTGAACGCTTTCACCACATATAACTGCAGAAGTGAAATGCGCATATATTTTTCCTTTTTGTACTGAAATAGGCCACTAAACTCTTTCACAAATAAATGCAACAGTGAAGTGCCTATATTTTTTCCTTTTTGTACTGAAATAGGACACTGAACGCTTTCACCACATATAACTGCAGAAGTGAAATGCGTATATATTTTTTCCTTTTTATACTCAAAATAGGCCACTAAACTTTCACCACAAATAAATGCAACAGTGAAGTGCGTATATTTTTTTCTTTTTTGTACTGAAATAGGCCATTAAACAGTTTCACAAATAAATGCAACAGTAAAGTGTGTATATTTTTTTCCTCTTTGTACTGAAATAGGACACTGAACGTTTTCACCATATATAACTGCAGAAGTGAAATGCGTATAACTTTTTCCTTTTTGTACTGAAATACGCCACTAAACTCTTTCTACACAAATAACTGCAGAAGTGAAATGTGTATATATTTTTATTTTTCCACAGATATAAGCCACTAAAGGCTTTTCAACATACAGTTGCAAGAAAAAGTATACTTTTTCTTGCAACTGTAGCACTTGCACTCCAATAACAAGAACAAATTGCTGGAATGCCAGAGCTGTATAATGGCTATTTGGATCCCCCCAAAAAGTTTCCCGCTTGTAAATCGCTTTTTTTTTTCACAATGATGTTTTTCTAGCACTGTCCCAAGCGCCTTTTGATGTCTCTCCCTGCAATAAGATGCTGTGAAATGATTCCTCCCTATCCTTTCCCTGCACTTATAAATCATTTTTTCATTTATTTTTTTTTCACAATAAAGTTTTACCTATTGCTGTGCCTTTTCAAGTCTGTCCCTGCACTCAGAATGCTGGAAAATGGCTGACTCTAAGATAGTCACCGTATTTATAGGGCTGTGACATCACAGGGCTGGCTGGCTGCTGATTGGCTGCATGCATGCATGTCAATCTGGGTGATCCCGCCTTCCCAGAGTTCCTTGCCCCATGTCCTCAGTCCTGACACGTGTAGCCGCCATTTTAGGAAAAATTGTGATTTGTTACCACAAAGCGCGAGGAAATTCGTATTAGTTGCAAATCAAATTTTTCCTGAAATTCGGATCGAATTCCTCTTCGTCTGATTCGATACGCTCATCTCTAGCCATAATGGAAAAAAAATTGAAAACACACAATTCGCCATTTTTTTGTCACCTTGTCCCCCCCAAAAATACAATGATCAAAAAGTCATATATACCACATAAATGGTACCAATAAAAACTACAGTTCGTCCTGCAAAAAAAAAGCCCTAATACAGCAGTGTGGACAGAAATATAAAAAAAAAGTTATGGCTGTCAGAAAATGGCAAAGCAAAAAAAATTGTAATTTTAAATTTTTTAAATCTAGCAAAATAAAAAAAATATACAAATTTGGTATTGCAGTATTCGTATTGATCTGCTGAATAAGGATGTCATGTCATTTTTAGTGCACACTTATTGCCATAATATCAAAACCTATAGTTGGAAGTAAAAGGAGTTAGGCCTCTTTCACACTTGCGTTGTTGGGATCCGGCATGCACTTGCCGGAGGTGCCTGCCGGATCCGGAAAAACGCAAGTGTACTGAAAGTGTTACTATGGCACCCAGGACGCTATTAAAGTCCTGGTTGCCATAGTAGGAGCGGGGAGCGGGGGAGCGGTATACTTACAGTCCGTGCGGCTCCCCGGGCGCTCCAGAATGACGTCAGAGCGCCCCATGCGCATGTATGACGTGATCCATGCGATCACGTGATCCATGCGCTTGGGGCGCCCTGACGTCACTCTGGAGCGCCCGGGGAGTCGCACGGACGGTAAGTATGCTGCTCCCCCGCTCCCCGCTACACTTTACCATGGCTGCCAGGACTTTAGCGTCCCGGCAGCCATGGTAACCATTCAGAAAAAGCTAAATGTCGGCTCCGGCAATGCGCCGAAACGACGTTTAGCTTAAGGCCGGATCCGGATCAATGCCTTCCAATGGGCATTAATTCCGGATCCGGCCTTGCGGCAAGTGTTCCGGATTTTTGGCCGGAGCAAAAAGCGCAACATGCTGCGGTATTTTCTCCGGCCAACAAACGTTCCGTACCGGAACTGAAGACATCCTGATGCATCCTGAACGGATTACTCTCCATTCAGAATGCATTAGGATAATCCTGATCAGGATTCTTCCGGCATAGAGCCCCGACGACGGAACTCTAGGCCGGAAGACAATAACGCAAGTGTGAAAGAGCCCTTAAACAATAAACATCACAGAAAGATGTTCAGGGCAATACCATAACTGTAGAAGACAATTTTTTATGAATCACATCTTCATCTGGACTAAATTTACATTGCAATAATCATGTCGAGATTAGGGTTGAGCGAACCCGAACTGTAAAGTTCGGGTTCGTACCGAACTTTAGAATTTTTGGACCCCGGACCCGAACCCAAACTTTTCAGTAAACGTTTGGGTTCGAGTTCGTGTTCGGCGATTTAATGGCGCTTTTTGAAAGGCTCCAGAGCAGCCAATCAACAAGCGTTTAACTCTTGTGCCCTTAGAATCCATCACAGCCATGCCTACTAATGGCATGGCTGTGATTTGCCAGTGCAGCATGTGACCCAGCCTCTATATAAGCTGGAGTCAAGTAGCGCTGTACGTCACTCTGCTCTTACTAGTGTAGGGATAGGATGCTGCTGCTTTGAGGGAGAGAATAGGAAAGAAGAATCTATCTGTTATCAGAACTTGTTAACTCTGCAATCTACAGCGATTTTGTTTTGTGGGTGCAGTGCAACATTTTTTTACCCTGCCCTGAGCCCAGTGACACAGAAAAAGAACTTTGATCCGTCTGTTAGTTTTGTGGGGGTCGGCGACCATTTTGTGCAAGTTCAGTGCACCAGCACAGCATACTGTATGTGCCAGGGACAATAATTTAACCCTGTTCTTTTAGTTCAGTGGGCAACATATACCCATTTTTTAAGTGCACCTGCACTGCATATGTTCCAGGGGAAGGCAAAATAATATAGGGAATCGTTCTGTGAATTCAGGGACCCAGGGGGTTACATATTCACATTTTTTTCTGTAAAGTACAATGCAAGTAAATCCATCTGTTAGATTCTGTGGGGACAAATTTTTATTGTTTTGCTAAAAAGTACATTTGCGCCTTGTACTGCATTTGTGACTTCCAATACAAGTGTTAAATACCGCTGTTATATTCTGGTTTTAAAAAAACACCAATTTTGTACAAGACCCTACATTTGGGGCCTTTGCTGCATTTGTGACAGTCAAATACAAGATTTAAATACTGCAATTATATTCTGGGTTTAAAAAAACACCCATTTTGTGCAAGACCCTACATTTGGGACCTTTGCTGCATTTGTCACAGTCAAATACAAGAGTTAGATACTGCTGTTATATTCTGGTTTTAAAAAAACACCCATTTTGTGCAAGACACTATTTGGGGTCTTTGCTCCATTTGTCACAGTCAAATACAAGCTTTAAATACTGGAGTTATATTTTAGGTTTAAAAAAACACCCATTTTGTGCAAGACCCTACATCTGGGGCCTTTGCTGCATTTGTCACAGTCAAATACAAGCGTTAGATACTGCTGTTATATTCTGGGTTTAAAAAAAACACCCATTTTGTGCAAGACCCTACATCTGGGGCCTTTGCTGCATTTGTCACAGTCAAATAAAAGCGTTAGATACTGCTGTTATATTCTGGTTTTAAAAAAACACCCATTTTGTGCAAGACACTATTTGGGGTCTTTGCTACATTTGTCACAGTCAAATACAAGCTTTAAATACTGGAGTTATATTTTGGGTTTAAAAAAACACCCATTTTGTTCAAGACCCTACATCTGGGGCCTTGGCTGCATTTGTCACAGTCAAATACAAGCGTTAGATACTGCTGTTATATTCTGGGTTTAAAAAAAAACACCCATTTTGTGCAAGACCCTACATCTGGGGCCTTTGCTGCATTTCTGACAGTCCAATTCAAGCGTTAGATACTGCTGTTATATTCTGGTATAAAAAAAAACACCCATTTTGGGCAAGACAATACATTTGCGGCCTTTGCTGCTTTTGGCACAGTCAAATATAAGCTTTAAATACTGCAATTATATTCTGGGTTTAAAAAAACACCCATTTTGTGCAAGACCCTACATTTAGGACCTTTGCTGCATTTGTCACAGTCAAATACAAGAGTTAGATACTGCTGTTATATTCTGGTTTTAAAAAAACACCCATTTTGTGCAAGACACTATTTGGGGTCTTTGCTACATTTGTCACAGTCAAATACCAGCTTTAAATACTGGAGTTATATTTTGGGTTTAAAAAAACACCCATTTTGTGCAGGACCCTACATCTGGGGCCTTTGCTGCATTTGTCACAGTCAAATACAAGCGTTAGATACTGCTGTTATATTCTGGGTTTAAAAAAAACACCCATTTTGTGCAAGACCCTACATCTGGGGCCTTTGCTGCATTTGTCACAGTCAAATAAAAGCGTTAGATACTGCTGTTATATTCTGGTTTTAAAAAAACACCCATTTTGTGCAAGAAACTACATTTGAGGCCTTTACTGCTTTTGGCACAGTCAAATATAAGCTTTAAATACTGCAATTATATTCTGGGTTTAAAAAAACACCCATTTTGTGCAAGACCCTACATCTGGGGCCTTTGCTGCATTTGTCACAGTCAAATACAAGAGTTAGATACTGCTGTTATATTCTGGTTTTAAAAAAACACCCATTTTGTGCAAGACACTATTTGGGGTCTTTGCTACATTTGTCACTGTCAAATACAAGCTTTAAATACTGGAGTTATATTTTGGGTTTAAAAAAACACCCATTTTGTGCAAGACCCTACATCTAGGGCCTTTGCTGCATTTGGCACAGTCAAATACAAGCGTTAGATACTGCTGTTATATTCTGGGTTTAAAAAAAACACCCATTTTGTGCAAGACCCTACATCTGGGGCCTTTGCTGCACTTCTGACAGTCAAATACAAGCGTTAGATACTGCTGTTATATTCTGGTTTTAAAAAAACACCCATTTTGTGCAAGACACTACATTTGGGGCCTTTAGTGCTTTTGGCACAGTCAAATATAAGCTTTAAATACTGGAGTTATATTTTGGGTTAAAAAAAACACCCATTCTGGTCAAGAATCTACATTTGGGGACTTTGCTGAATTTGTCACAGTCAAATACAAGCTTTAAATTCTGCAATTATATTCTGGGTTTAAAAAAATACCCATTTTGTGCAAGACCCTACATTTGGGGCCTTTGCTGCATTTGTCACAGTCAAATACAAGCTTTAAATACTGCAGTTATATTCTGGGTTTAAAAAAACACCCATTTTGTGCAAGACCCTACATCTGGGGCCTTTGCTGCATTTGTCACAGTCAAGTACAAACTTTAAATACTGCAGTTATATTCTGAGTTTAAAAAAACACCCATTTTGTGCAAGACACTACATTTGGGGCCTTTGCTGCATTTCTGACAGTCCAATACAAGCGTTAGATACTGCAGTTATATTCTGGGTTTAAAAAAACACCCATTTTGTGCAAGACCCTACATCTGGGGCCTTTGCTGCATTTGTCACAGTCAAGTAAAAACTTTAAATACTGCAGTTATATTCTGAGTTTAAAAAAACACCCATTTTGTGCAAGACACTACATTTGGGGCCTTTGCTGCATTTCTGACAGTCCAATACAAGCGTTAGATACTGCAGTTTTTATTCTGGGTTTAAAAAAACACCCATTTTGTGCAAAACCCTACATCTGGGGCCTTTGCTGCATTTGTCACAGTCAAATACTGTACAAGCTTTAAATACTGCAGTTATATTCTGAGTTTAAAAAAAAACACCCATTTTGTGCAAGACACTACATTTGGGGCCTTTGCTGCATTTCTGACAGTCCAATTCAAGCGTTAGATACTGCTGTTATATTCTGGTATAAAAAAAAACACCCATTTTGGGCAAGACAATACATTTGCGGCCTTTGCTGCATTTCTGACAGTAAAATGCAAGCGTTAGACACTGCTGTTATATTCTGGTATTAAATACCCATTTTGGGCAAGACAATACATTTGCGGCCTTTGCTGCATTTCTGACAATCCAAAACAATCAGTTAATACTGCTGTTACATTGTTGGTTGACAAATTAAAAAATGTTGTGACCGTGAAGTAATTGTATAAAATTTGCCTGTCACACTGTTGTGTGACCTCAAGAAATGTTTCCTCTTTATGACACCGGCACTGCCTTACTGTCAGTAAACTTAATTGTAGTGATGTCCCGAACTATTCGCCGGCGAACAGTTCACGGCGAACATGGCTTGTTCGCGTTCGCCGTGGCGGGCGAACATTTGCGATGTTCGGTCCGCCCCCTATACATCATCATTGAGCAAACTTTGACCCTTTACCTCACAGTCAGCAGACATATTGCAGCCAATCAGCAGCAGACCCTCCCTCCCAGACCCTCCCACCTCCTGGACAGCATCCATTTTAGATTCATTCGGAAGCTGCAGTCTTAGTGAGAGGAGGGACAGTGCTGCTGCTGCTGATTTAATAGGGAAAGCGTTAGCTAGGGCAGTGTTCTGTGTCCACAGACTCATCTGCTGTAAGGACAGCGTCCTGACAGCACCCCAAAAAGCCCTTATTAGGGCTGGTACATCAGTCTGCTTTTGATTTTTATTATATATATATATATATATATATATATATATTGCAGTTGCCTGCCCGTGTGTGAGAGGCTGCAGGCCCACAGACTGTACTGTGTGCACACCACTCATATAGGGTGTCACAGTACCTTGCAGATAAGACTAAAGTCAATTTATTTTTTTCTCTGTAATAAATATAATCGCAGTTGCAAGCCAGTGAGTGTCTGGCCCACAGACTGTACTGTGGCCACTGGCCAGGCCACCACTCATACCGTTACAGGGTGTCACAATACCTTGCAGATAAAACTAAAGTCAATTTATTATTTCTCTGTAATAAATATAATCGCAGTTGCAAGCCAGTGAGTGTCTGGCCCACAGACTGTACTGTGGCCACTGGCCAGGACACCACTCATACCGTTACAGGGTGTAACAATACCTTGCAGATAAAACTAAAGTCAATTAATTTTTTTCTCTGTAATAAATATAATCGCAGTTGCAAGCAAGTGAGTGTCTGGCCCACACAGACTGTACTGTGGCCACTGGCCAGGCCACCACTCATACCGTTACAGGGTGTCACAATACCTTGCAGATAAAACGAAAGTAATTTTTTTTTTCTCTGTGATATAATCGCAGTTGCAAGCCAGTGAGTGTCTGGCCCACAGACTGTACTGTGGCCACTGGCCAGGCCACCACTCATACCGTTACAGGGTGTCACAATACCTTACAGATAAAACTAAAGTCAATTTATTTTTTTCTCTGTAATAAATATAATCGCAGTTGCAAGCCAGTGAGTGTCTGGCCCACAGACTGTACTGTGGCCACTGGCCAGGCCACCACTCATACCGTTACAGGGTGTCACAATACCTTTCAGATAAAACTAAAGTCAATTTATTTTTTCTCTGTTATATAATCGCAGTTGCAAGCCAGTGTGTGTCAGGCCCACGCAGACTGTACTGTGCCCACTGCCCACCACTTATATAGGGTGGCACAGTACCTTGCACGCATATTACTACTTATCTAAAAAAAGACAGGCAGAGGCAAGCCACCCCGCAGGGGCCATCGTGGTCGTGGTGCTGTGATTTCCACTGGCCCTGGAATAATGCCCAGTGTTCAGAGGCCACGTACCCTGAACCCAAAAAATTCTAAGGACATAGTTGACTGGCTTACACAGGACACCCAATCTTCAACAGCTTCCGCTAAGAACCTTGATGCACCATCATCCTCCAGCTCAGCTTCGATCACCTGCTCTCAAGTTACCACTCTTCCGCCCGCCGTCACCACCACCACTACCACCACAGCCGCTTCACTTGATCCTTCAGAGGAGTTATTTACACATCAGTTGGATGAAATTAGTGATGCGCAACCATTATTGCCAGAGGATGTAGATAACAGGGATATGTCTCAGTCAGGCAGATTACACACATGGACGTACAGTGTGATGATGATGATGATGATGATGTTGTACCCGCTGCTGCTTCCTTTGCTGAGGTGTCAGATACAAGTGAAGTGGTTGATGATGATGATGTGTCCGTGGATGCCACGTTGGTGCCTGCTCGAAGAGAAGAAGAAGAGGGGGAAAGTTCAATAGGGGAGACAGAGAGAAGGAGGAGACGAGTTGGAAGCAGGGGAACGTCGTCGCAAGGAGCTAGTGGCGCAGTCAGACAGCATGTATCGGCACCCAGGATTAGCCAGACAGCACGCCAATCAATGCATGCTGTTGCCGTCATTTCAAGCTCAACAGTGTGGCATATTTTTTGTGTGTGTCTGCCTCTGATAACAGCAATGCCATTTGCAACCTGTGCCAAAAGAAACTGAGTCGTGGGAAGTCCAACACCCACCTAGGTACAACTGCTTTGCGAAGGCACATGATCTCACATCACAAACGCCAATGGGATCAACACATAAGTACAAGCAGCACACAAACTCAAAGCCACCATCCTCCTCCTGGTCCAGCATCTTCAGCCACGTCAACCACTGCTGTCCTCCTTGCCCCCTCTCAACCACCCGCCACTCCGCCTCTCACCTTCAGCAGTTCCATCTCATCTGCCCACAGTCAGGTGTCTGTCAAGGAAATGTTTGAGTGTAAGAATCCAATGTCACAGAGTCACCCCGTTGCCCGGCGTCTGACAGCTGGCTTGACGGAACTCTTAGCCCGCCAGCTTTTACCATACCAGCTGGTGGAGTCTGAGGCCTTCAAAAAATTTGTCACTATTGGGACACCACAGTGGAAGGTACCCGGACGATTTTTTTTTTCAAAAAAGGCAATCCCAAACCTCTACTCTTATTATTGAAAAGGAAGTCATGGCATCTCTGGGATACAGTGTTGGGGCAAGGGTCCATCTGACCACTGATACCTGGTCTGCAAAGCATGGTCAGGGCAGGTATATCACCTACACTGCGCATTGGGTCAACCTGCTGACGGCTGACAAGCATGGAATGCGTGGCTCTGCAGCGGAGTTGGTGACACCGCCACGACTTGCAGGCAGGCCTACTGCCACCTCCTCTACTCCTCCTACTCCATCCTCTTTGATAACCTCCTCGGCTGAGTCCTCTTCTGCTGCGGCGTCTGGCTGCACATCAACTGAATCCCCCCAGCTCCCCAGGGGCTATTCCACATCCCAGATACGACAGTGTCACGCTGTCTTGGGGTTGACTTGCCTGAAAGCAGAGAGCCACACCGGACCAGCACTCCTGTCCGCCCTGAACGCACAGGTGGATCAGTGGCTGACCCGCACCAACTGGAGATCGGCAAAGTGGTGTGTGACAATGGAAGCAATTTGTTGGCGGCATTGAATTTGGGCAAGTTGTCACATGTGCCGACATGGCACATGTGTTGAATCTCATCGTACAACGCTTTGTGTCTAAGTACCCAGGCTTACAGGACATCCTCAAGCAGGCCAGGAAGGTGCGTGGCCATTTAAGGCGTTCCTACACGGCCATGGCGCACTTTTCCGATATTCAGCGGCGAAACAACATGCCAGTGAGGCGCTTGATTTGCGACAGCCCGACACGTTGGAAATCAACACTCCTAATGTTCGGCCGCCTGCTCCAACAAGAAAAAGCCGTCAACGAGTATTTGTATGACCGGGGTGCTAGGACAGCCTCTGCGGAGCTGGGAATTTTTTTGCCACGTTACTGGACGCTCATGCGCAATGCCTGTAGGCTCATGCGTCCTTTTGAGTCAGTCAGTCAGTCGCACCGAAGGCACCATCAGCGACCTCATCCCATTTGTTTTCTTCCTGGAGCGTGCCCTGCGAAGAGTGCTGGATCAGGCTGTAGATGAGTGTGAAGAGGAAGAGTTGTGGTCACCATCACCACCAGAAACAGCCTTGTCATCATCGCTTGCCGGACCTGCGGCAACGCTGGAAGAGGAGTATGAGGAAGAGGAGTCAGAGGAGGAATGTGGCTTTGAGGAGGAGGAAGACCAACGACAGCAGGCATCCCAGGGTGCTCGTTGTTGTCACCTATCTGGGACCCGTGGTGTTGTACGTGGCTGGGGGGAAGAACAGACCGTCAAAGACATCAGTGAGGACGAGGAACGGGACATGAGTAGCTCGGCATCCAACCTTGTGCAAATGGGGTCTTTCATGCTGTCATGTCTGTTGAGGGACCCTCGTATAAAAAGGATGAAGGAGAACGACCTGTACTGGGTGGCCACGCTACTAGACCAGTGGCGTCGCCAGGGGGGGGGCCAGAGGGGGCCACGGCCCCCCCCTACATCATGCTGTGCCCCCCCCATGTGCCCCCCCAACTAAAATGCCCCCCTAAGTGAGCCGCCAGCGTCTTCACACAGCGTCCGGCTGCAGAGCAGAGTGAGGAGGGGAGAGGGGGCGGGGCATGCACGGCAGTTCCCCATAGGGTCCGCCCACCTCCCAGGCTGGAAAGGCAGTGCAGAACCAGTAGCCGGAGCAAGAATGAACTGAAGATGCAGAACTGAAGTCCAGACTCCAGGCAGAGAGTGATTCAAGCGACCCAGAGTGAGTGACAGTCTGAGTCAGTGACTGTCCCTGAGTGCAGAGTCCCACCCTGTGTAATTAGGTGAGAGGAGGGGAGAGGCGGCCATTATATTAATAACAAAGAGGGGGACATTATATTAATAATAAATAGGGGGCCAATGCATTAGTATTAATGTAATGACCCCCTCTTTATTATTAATATAATGGCCCCCTCTTTATTATTAATGTAATGGCCCCCTCTTTATTATTAATATAATGGCCCCCTCATTATTATTAATATAATGGCCCCCTTTTTATTATTAATGTAATGGCCCCCTCTTTATTATTAATGTAATGGCCCCCTATTTATTATTAATATAATGGCCCCCTCTTTATTATTAATGTAATGACCCCCTATTTATTATTAATGTAATGGCCCCCTTTTTAATAACAACGAGGGGGCCATTATATTAATAATAAAGAGGGGGCTATTATATTAATAATAAAGAGGGGGCCATTATATTAATAATAAAGAGGGGCCATTATATTAATAATAAAGAGGGGCCATTATATTAATAACAAAGAGGGGCCATTATATTAATAACAAAGTGGGGGACATTATATTAATAACAAAGAGGGGGCCATTATATTAATAACAAAGAGGGGCCATTATATTAATAACAAAGTGGGGGACATTATATTAATAACAAAGAGGGGGACATTATATTAATAATAAAGAGGGGGACATTATATTAATAACAAAGAGGGGGCTATTGTATTATTAACAAAGAGGGGGACATTATAATATACAGGGGGAATAATATTATGGGGAATGGGGGACTATCTGTCTGGCTCTAGCACAGTATTGGGGGGCAGCAGGATGACAGTGTTGAGACACCAGGAAGGAGAGGATGAGAGTAAAGTGAGGAACCTAAAAAAAATTCTGTGAAACTCTGCAGAGACGAGAAGCGGCTGAAAGAAAGTATCATGGCGGTCTTATCTCTGAATGAAGACGTCAAGGAGAGTCTACATCACAGGAGACGTCACTGGATGTAACAGGTATGGGGCGGTATTATACTGTAATAATAATGTCCATCCACATATCTGTTTCACAGTAGGGTTGGGGGAGGAGATTGAGAATATGGCCCATCCTGCCGCATTCGGCCCCAGACTTCAGGTCACACTGTGTGTGTTCTGAATTCTGGGGGCTTACACCCATCTACTACATTATCTGTACTCAGAGTTATCACTATATCTGTGGTGTTACATAGGACTGCAGGTGATCTACTACAGTATCTGTTAAAAGGGGCGTGCCTGGGGTAGGGGGGGGGGTGCAATTTTTGGCTTGCCCCGGGTGCTGGCAACCCATGCTACGCCACTGGGGGAGGGAGAGGCGTGTCCCTTCCCCTTCCTCTGATAGGCTGCCGGCCTAGTGCCTGCAGCCTATCAGAGGCCGGCGCAGGCGGCGCGATGACGTCATCGTGCCGCCTGAGCCTTACAGCGCGGGACACAGAAAGAGTCTGCATCGCATCGCTGACACTGAGGTAAGTATAAGTGTTTTTTTTTTGTTGTTTTTTTTTACAATAGTGTTACTGGCACATTATGGGGGCTTATTACAATGGGGGGGACTTAATACTGGCACATGATGGGGGGACTTAATACTGGCACAGCACATGATGATGGGGGGGACTTAATACTGGCACATGATGATGGGGGGACTTAATACTGGCACATGATGGGGGGGACTTAATACTGGCACATGATGGGGGGGACTTAATACTGGCACATGATGATGGGGGGACTTAATACTGGCACATGATGGGGGGGACTTAATACTGGCACATGATGATGGGGGGGACTTAATACTGGCACATGATGATGGGGGGGACTTAATACTGGCACATGATGATGGGGGGGACTTAATACTGGCACATGATGATGGGGGGGACTTAATACTGGCACACGATGATGGGGGGGACTTAATACTGGCACATGATGATGGGGGGACTTAATACTGGCACATGATGGGGGGCTTAATACTGGCACGTAATGGGGGGCTTATTACTAGCACGTAATGGGGGCTTATTACTGGCACATTGGGGGGCTTATTACTGGCACGTGATGGGGGGGCTTATTACTGGCACGTGATGGGGGGCTTATTACTGGCACGTGATGGGGGCTTATTATTGGCACATTGGGGGGCTCCTGTTACTGGCAGTGGCACATTATTGAGGGCACTTATTACTGGCACATTATTGGTGGGCACTATAGCGGCATCTATTGAGGCCACAAAGAAGGGGTGTTTTATATGGGGGGCTCTGTACAGTAGCATTTTATACTGGGACACATTATGGTGGGTACTATGGAGAAGGGGAGACAGGAGTACTCTGGAGTCATCTACGGGGGGCAGTAAGAAAGGGTATTTTATACTTGCAAATTATGGGGGACACTGAGGGCATCTACTGGGGCACGATATATGGGGCATTTTATACTGGTACATTATGGGGGGCACTAGCAGGAAGGGGGGAGAGGAGCACTATGGAAGCATTTACTGGGGCACTATATAGTTTTTTTTTTATACTGGCACATTATGGGGGACATTAGCTCAACTGGGGGCATAAGGGGGTATGTTTTGCACATTATAAGGAGAATTATTTCTACTGGGGGGCATTATGGTGGGTTTTATTACTCCCCCATGGTATGACCCCCTAGTAGCTGTGAGTGGCCCACAGTGAGAGAGTGTGGGGAAATATCCTTATAAAATATAACCTTTATATAATATACATTAAAATATACACCTGAAGATGCATCACAATACAAAACATATAGTCAAGGGGTTTCTAAGGTGGATACCCCACTGCTGGTAGAGAAAAAAGACAAAACTTAGCACTGATGCGCCTGTGTGAACGCTAACAGTGTTACCCAGCCAACACAAATATACAACATGTATTGGGGTTCTATGACGGATACCCCACTTCTGGTGGAGCAAGGATAAGTAATGTAACTGCTGCGCCTGTGTGGACGCGAGCAGTCTTACCTGACCGACCAGGTGACTAGGATCAGCGTGGCAGGGGAATCAGGCCTGATGGAAGGGAGTGTAGACAAGGAATCCAGTCATGAGAGTATAGATGCTGTGCCCTATATCACCCTATATACTTGGTAGGATTGGGGCCTACTCCCATGCTGCCTGTCTACACAGAGCACTCGCCCTGAAAAGAGCGACCCCGTCCGGATACCTGTCCCTAGTTATGGACCTGAACCCTAGTGTATTAAACAAAAAATAAAGTGACTACAGGCCTCCCGACGTGGCACGTTTCTGTCGTGTCGACTCCTCAGGGGGATTCAGTACATGTAGAAACAAAACACAAAAAATACCGTGTATGACCGCAGGTAGCAGTTAAACATATGCTGCAGTTGGACGGTTGCATTAAAGACTAGACCCAAAAATCAAAGTCAAAGTCTAGGGGCAGGCATCCATGGTGCAGGATTGCCATGCTACAGAGGAATAGATGCTTCTCTGCTCCTTGGTGTGTGAGGATCTGGTGGTCCTCGCTAAAGGTAATATCCCTATTGTTAAGGTAGTTCCTCAACCTATACCAGCCACACTGACACATACCTTCATGGAGTTTAAATAAAGCCCCAGCGCGCCTCTTCCAGGGAGACCGCCCTGTCAGCATCAGCGTCGGCGTGTGACGCCACCGCATGCGCCGCGACGCACCAGACGCCGCCGCCGATGCCACATGATTGCGGCGACCAATCGGATCAGGAGGCGGAGGGAGATAGCGGTTACCTAGGAGAATATGTCAACAGAAGGTAACCTCACAGTGCGTCCCATAGTAGAGGCGTCCGTGACAACGCTACAAAACAAAATCGTAGCAGAATAGAACTGACATTTCTTGCAGGTTCGCAGCGACAGGAACTAATCAGGGAGAACTGGACATAGTACCAAGTAAAATTTAAAATATTTTGAATTAGTAATATGTCTCATATATGTGCGTCCCTTCCAGAAGAATAGGATGCCACCGTTAATATGAGCATTACTCCTGTTGAAGAGAGAGCTTCACCACAAACTATATAAAGCACCCATAGTCCAGCCTTTCATTAAGGCCCAGGGGTGCAGATGTTTTGAGATGGAAAATCCATCGGGATTCTTGTTGAAGCAGACATTTGTCCCAATTACCCCCTCTCACAGGCGGTTTGACCAAATCAAAACCCAGGAACTTCAAGGAGGCTTTACCATTGTGCACAGTGTGGACATGTTTTGAGATTGGGGTATCTCGTTTGTGTGAGATGTCCCCCATGTGCTCCCCTATCCGCCTCCTGAATTCCCGTATCGTTTTGCCAACATATTCAATCCCACATTCACATTGGATCCGATAAATGACCCCTCTGGATTTACAATTAATGAAATGTGGGATTGAATATGCTTTGCCTGTTACATTGCTCACAAATGACTTGGCAACCTGTATGCGTTTACACGCTATACAATTACCACATCTATAACATCCCACAGTCCTGCATCGCAACCAGGTGGTCTTGGTGCGATCGGGTGCATAGTGACTATGCACTAACTTATCGCGTATGTTCGGCCCCCTACGATAGGTTATTTGTGGTTGGTCACCCAAAACGTCTTTTAAGTCAGGGTCCATTTTAAGGACTTGCCAATGGCGCCCTATAATCTGCCTGACTTGTTTGGACCCCTATCGAAATTGGTGATGATTCTCATGACCTTAGTTTGCGGAGTGGATGGTTGATTAGAAGTGAGCAATGAACATCTTGGTCGGGACAGGGCTGTCTGATACGCTGATCTCAAAACAAAGTCGGGGTATCCCCTGGACAAAAATCTCATCCTCAGATCAGCTGCTTGGTGGATAAAATCATGCTTGTCTTAGCAATTGCGTCTGAGTCGCAAATATTGGCCTCTAGGAATTCCTCTCCTAAGTGGGAGAGGGTGGTTACTCTCCCACCTCAGGAGGGAATTCGTAGAGGTAGCCTTCCTGTAAATTGACGTGTCCAGTTCCCCCTTCGCGTTCCTGGAGATTTTAATATCCAGGAATGGCAAGGTCGTAGGGTGCGACTCACAAGTGAAGCGCATACCAATTTTGTTCTGGTTGAGATGCTGGACGAAGGCTTCAAAGGTCCCCTGATCTCCATTCCAGAGTATGAAGATGTCGTCGATGTATCGCGCCCACAAGCCAATTTCATAAGTGTCCAGAGCTTCGTCTTCCTTAAAAACGATGGTCTCCTCCCACCAGCCCAGGAATAGATTAGCGTACGATGGGGCGCAGGGACTCCCCATCGCAGTACCCCTGAGCTGGTGGTAGGTCCTCCCGTCAAAGGTGAAGAAATTACGTGTTAGCGTAAACTCTAAAAGACGCAGGACAAATTGGCTGTGGGCGCGATACTGACATCCCCGTGATCGAAGGAAATGTTCTACTGCAGTGAGGCCCAAATTGTGTGGTATCGATGAATATAGAGCCTCCACGTCAATACTGGAAAGGAGACATGTCTCCTCCAATGTCAGACCCTCCAAACGCTTAAGGAGGTCAGTGGTGTCTCTGACATGGGAGGGGAGAGCCGTAACAAACGGTGCCAATATCCGGTCAATGTAAATACCCAAATTCTGGTTGAGATTGTCCACCCCCGAAACAATAGGTCTCCCCTTCAGAGGACTGACCCCCTTATGCACCTTGGGGAGACTATAGAATGTAGATTTGCGGGGATGCAAGGGAAAGAGAAAAGCAAATTCCTCAGCGTTGATGATATTGGTAGCTTTCGCTTCATCCAAAATATTTTTAAGTTCCCGCCTATACCCCTCAGTGGGGTCATTGTACAATATTTCATACGTCCCTGTGTCTGATAGTATATTCCTACACATATTCTCATATTGCGCCGAGTCCATGACCACGATGTTCCCCCCCTTGTCAGCGGGTTTGATGACTATTTGGTGGTCATCAGCTAATGATGAAATAGCAGTGGTCACGGACTCGGCGCAGTTGGAATGATGCGTGGATACTCTAAGGTCCTCCAGATCCCTGGTGACCATATTTAGGAATACATCTATACATGATACTTCATTCGCAGTGGGTGGCATCTTGGTACTTTTCACTTTTAGATTGGTAAAAGGACCGTTACCCTGAGTACTGTCCTCATTAGAGTTTAAGGACTGTAGGAGTTGTACATCCTTTAATAAATCAGTTGGAATCCCCAGTTCGAGGCATTGGCGACGGTCCATAAGTCTAAAGTGCTTATGCCACCTTAATTTGCGAATAAATAGATTGATGTCTTTGACAGATAAAAATCTGTCAAATTTTGGGGTGGGTACAAAAGTCAGGCCTAGTTCTAGGGCTTTAGTCTCATCAATGCTGAGGACACGTGAAGAAAGATTTATGACTTGTGGTCCTAAAACTAGTTCGGAGGTTTCTGTGTGCGACTGCGTAGCGGATATTCCATAGTTTGATTGAACTGGCCTAAAAAACGGTTATCCTGGCCTCTGTATGAGCCCCGACCTTTACCCTTCCTGTACCTGCCCCTGTTGGGGTGTTGACTCACTTTAGGGACAGTTTCTCTCTCCGAGTCGGATAGGTCAGTTTCAGTAGAAGATCTCTCAGAGTTGCTTGGTACGGTATCTCTTCTTGTGTTACCAAGAGAGGAGTATATACGGTTTTCTTTAAAATCTGAGAGATCTCTAATAAACTGCCGGTGTTTCCTTTCTTTGAGGTGGTATTGATATTTTTCTAAGGTAAGTTGGAGCTGCTTTTCTTTGTTCTGGAATTCCGCTTCCTGTGAAAAAGTCTGCACAACCTCCGTGTACTCTGTCAATTTCTGACTAAGGGTGGCAAGATTAGCTCTCTCCTCATCCAGCAGAAGCCTCATAAGCCTGAGGGAACTACTGGTGGCTTCCTGCTCCCACTTAGTTAGAAAGCCGGGATGTTGTCGTAGACGAGCCGCTGGGAGGAGAGAGATACGCAGCCCCCTTGGGACAATATTGTTTTTAATGTAGTTGTCCAGACTTTGCACCTCCCACCAGGACGTAATCTGTTCTTTATAGACCTGGGTAAGATCTACAAAGGCGGTTTGGAAAGATGGTAAATACTTTTTCTGATTAAACTGTTTATCAGAGAATATATCCTTGGCCTCATGTAACCAGTTCTCTGCATCAAATCCCGTCGCCAGGAATCCTGCCATATCAGTAGGAATGATTAATATCTGATTGAGACTATTGGTGACAACAGTCCCACTGATATTTCAAGATTTCAAAGCTGTGAGTGGCCCACAGTGAGAGAGTGTGGGGAAATATCCTTATAAAATATAACCTTTATATAATATACATTAAAATATACACCTGAAGATGCATCACAATACAAAACATATAGTCAAGGGGTTTCTAGGGTGGATACCCCACTGCTGGTAGAGAAAAAAGACAAAACTTAGCACTGATGCGCCTGTGTGAACACTAACAGTGTTACCCAGCCAACACAAATATACAACATGTATTGGGGTTCTATGACGGATACCCCACTTCTGGTGGAGCAAGGATAAGTAATGTAACTGCTGCGCCTGTGTGGACGCGAGCAGTCTTACCTGACCGACCAGGTGACTAGGATCAGCGTGGCAGGGGAATCAGGCCTGATGGAAGGGAGTGTAGACAAGGAATCCAGTCA
Source organism: Bufo bufo (assembly GCF_905171765.1). Taxonomy (NCBI): domain Eukaryota; kingdom Metazoa; phylum Chordata; class Amphibia; order Anura; family Bufonidae; genus Bufo; species Bufo bufo. The sequence continues at coordinate 329,944,283 of NC_053390.1, forward strand.
TGAGAGTATAGATGCTGTGCCCTATATCACCCTATATACTTGGTAGGATTGGGGCCTACTCCCATGCTGCCTGTCTACACAGAGCACTCGCCCTGAAAAGAGCGACCCCGTCCGGATACCTGTCCCTAGTTATGGACCTGAACCCTAGTGTAATAAACAAAAAATAAAGTGACTACAGGCCTCCCGACGTGGCACGTTTCTGTCGTGTCGACTCCTCAGGGGGATTCAGTACATGTAGAAACAAAACACAAAAAATACAGTGTATGACCGCAGGTAGCAGTTAAACATATGCTGCAGTTGGACGGTTGCATTAAAGACTAGACCCAAAAATCAAAGTCAAAGTCTAGGGGCAGGCATCCATGGTGCAGGATTGCCATGCTACAGAGGAATAGATGCTTCTCTGCTCCTTGGTGTGTGAGGATCTGGTGGTCCTCGCAAAAGGTAATATCCCTAATGTTAAGGGGGTTCCTCAACCTATACCAGCCACACTGACACATACCTTCATGGAGTTTAAATAAAGCCCCAGCGCGCCTCTTCCAGGGAGACCGCCCTGTCAGCATCAGCGTCGGCGTGTGAAGTCACGCGCATGCGCCGCGACGCACCAGACACCGCCGATGCCACATGATTGCGGCGACCAATCGGATCAGGAGGCGGAGGGAGATAGCGGTTACCTAGGAGAATATGTCAACAGAAGGTAACCTCACAGTGCGTCCCATAGTAGAGGCGTCCGTGACAACGCTACAAAACAAAATCGTAGCAGAATAGAACTGACATTTCTTGCAGGTTCGCAGCGACAGGAACTAATCAGGGAGAACTGGACATAGTACCAAGTAAAATTGAAAATATTTTGAATTAGTAATATGTCTCATATATGTGCGTCCCTTCCAGAAGAATAGGATGCCACCGTTAATATGAGCATTACTCCTGTTGAAGAGAGAGCTTCACCACAAACTATATAAAGCACCCATAGTCCAGCCTTTCATTAAGGCCCAGGGGTGCAGATGTTTTGAGATGGAAAATCCATCGGGATTCTTGTTGAAGCAGACATTTGTCCCAATTACCCCCTCTCACAGGCGGTTTGACCAAATCAAAACCCAGGAACTTCAAGGAGGCTTTACCATTGTGCACATATTGTTGTATATTTGTGTTGGCTGGGTAACACTGTTAGCGTTCACACAGGCGCATCAGTGCTAAGTTTTGTCTTTTTTCACTACCAGCAGTGGGGTATCCACCCTAGAAACCCCTTGACTATATGTTTTGTATTGTGATGCATCTTCAGGTGTATATTTTAATGTATATTATATAAAGGTTATATTTTATAAGGATATTTCCCCACACTCTCTCACTGTGGGCCACTCACAGCTTTGAAATCTTGAAATATCAGTGGGACTGTTGTCACCAATAGTCTCAATCAGATATTTATGACCCCCTAGTAGCAGCACCAGCCTCTCCCTGCTCTGCTATCCCTCTGCCCCTTCTCCAAATCCTTATTATGAAATCTTTCTCATTAGGATAAAACACAACATCAGCTTTGCCGAGCCCCCGGCCAAAGTGTGGAAGTGGCGTCCGAGATCCCCAAGGGCCAAGCCAAGTAACTGTAAGTGTTCATGTGAAATATGTTTATTTTATATATGTACACTCCTGTGAGAGGCGGGGAGGGAGATCTGTGGATGACACTGTTATTGGGAGGGAGATCTGTGGATGACGCTGTTATGGAGGGGGAAATGGGGATGACACTGTCATGGGGTGGATCTGTGGATGACACATATAGCATAAGATGCTATATACGGTATGTGGCATCCACAGATCCCCCCCATAGCAATATCATCCACAGATCCCCCTCTCTATAAAAGTGTCATCCACAGACAGCTGGACTTTTCTTCCCTGTTGCGGTTTTAGGTATTGGGTAAAGTATTTCAGCATTTCTAAGCATACTTGTGTAAATGTATCGTTGTTATAGCTGCCCCCCCCTACTTTTGTCCTGGCCCCCAGTGTGCCCCCCCAAAATTTGAAAGCTAGAGACGCCACTGTACTAGACTCCCGGTATAAGCAGAAAGTGGCAGAAATGTTACCAAATTACCGAAAGTCGGAAAGGATGCAGTAGTTCAAAACCAAACTAAAAAATATGCTTTACACAGCTTATGTCACAGCACAACGGGAATCTAACTGGGGAAAAGGTGAAAGTAATCCTCCTCCTAACACGACCACGGCGTCAAGGACAGGACGCTTTACAGATGTGTTGTTGATGGAGTCCTACACATCGCCACAGCCCTTTGGGATCCAGCCTTAGAGAACGACTGGACCGACTGGTAGCAGACTACCTCGCCTTAACTGCAGATATCGACACTCTGAGGAGCGATGAACCCCTTGACTACTGGGTGTGCAGGCTTGACCTGTGGCCTGAGCTATCCCAGTTTGCGATAGAACTTCTGGCCTGCCCCGCTTCAAGTGTCCTGTCAGAAAGGACCTTCAGTGCAGCAGGAGGCATTGTCACTGACAAGAGAAGTCGCCTCGGTCAAAAAAGTGTTGATTACCTCACCTTCATTAAGATGAATGAGGCATGGATCCCGAAGGGACTGACAGTGGGGGATACGTTTGACTAACAAAAGGCCTGATGACATGCCTTGGCCTCAAAATGGTCCCCACACTGCTGTATTTAATGTCTGCATACCGGATGACTTTCGTGAATTCTCCGCCACCAACTAGGGTTCAAGCCGCAATGTTTTAGTCACCTTTCTGCCTGGAAAACATCAATTTTTCCGGCCCCTGCTACAACAGCGGCTGCAACAATACCATTATTTTTCAGGCATTTGTACATGCCTAATTTTTCTGTCCTCTGGTGCTGCACTGTGGCTGCAAAAACAAAACAAAAAAAGGCACATACAAGTGTCAATTCCCCTTCGTGATTGTTAACTTGTTATGGTGAAAGGGCTTGCGTATCACAATAAAGCGATCATCATTTTATTTTATTTTTTTAATTGTATGGGTTTTTAATACATAAAATAAAAAAATCATAATAAAGTCTCTTAATATGTGGGTGATTCAGTCAGCACAACCCTGTATGCAGGTGCACATCGCTATGACGAAATACATATACAAACGCAAAATACAAATGCAATAGCACTCTGCAACCAGCAATCTGCCCTGCCTCTATGCTGGATGAGGCATTGGTGTACATTTTGGCCAAAGCGTAATAAGCCACTCACCATGTCAAGGTCGCCTCTATGGAGTGTAGTGTCCCACTAGGTAGGCGTGGGCACTACACAAGGGTCAATTGGGTGACGTGTTACTCCTGCTCCCAAGGGACAGTAATATTACATTTAACTGTGTACTTTAATGTATTTTTCTAAGTGTTTTTACATGCAATGTTTCCCCTGTGTTATGCATAGCAGGCCTATTAGGGTGTAGTTAGGCATCCTAGACACTAGAGGGAGATAGGGAGCCCCTAGTATAAATGTCCAGGCCCACACAGGGAGGAGTTAGGTCATAGTCAGGAGTCTGTGGAGACAGAAGTGAGAAGGCACCAGCCCAAGATATGCTGAGAGCCTCCACCTGACATGCAGCTAGATAGTCCTGGTTTCTAGTTGCACTAGGAGGCTAGGAAGAGTACAGCCTGCCTGGAGACCAGTCATCCAGCCAACACAGATGAGATACCCCAGTAGTAGGACAGCACCTCCTGGGAGAAACCTGCAGCCACCTTTCAAATGCAGCAATAAAGACAGCTAGGAAAAGAAGGTATTGTAACCTTAAGCAAGTGCCAATACTGGAGGAAGGATTTTATACCAAGGATTTAAGCCAGCAATTAGGCATCCGGGCCTTGGGATCCAGCCAGCTAGAATAGCTGTGGGGATAGAGCAGCATTGCACTGCAAAGCATTAACTGTTTGCCCTCCAAGTATCTTGCAAGATTGAAACCTGCTGTGAAGTAAATCTGCTGTGCATTTAGTATTGTAAAGGACTGCATTATCATCTACTGCAACTGTATGTATAAAGTTGGACTGTTTCCTGAAGTAAAGCAACGTTTGGTTTACCAACTGCGTACTCTATTAATTCTCCTACAAATCGGTGTACCACCGTTACAGGCACTGGCGTCACGATTCTTAAAGGGACCTTACCTAAGGCACTCAAAACACCTACAACATCCAGGGCACCTCACACACCATCAGGCCTGGTCCCTATCTACAGAGTGTGCCCCAGAGGAACTAGTGTCTGCCTCTCCTTTCACTGTTGCATGCCTGCCCAGGGTTCTCCTCAGAAAAGTGAGTAACCCTCGATTGCCCATACCGTGACCTCACTGTCGCTGTACCCTGCAGGTCTGGCGTGCTGCATAAATTGGCGTCACAAACAGGATACGATCAATCCTGCGCCATTGCGGATACAAAAACTGTGTGCCGTTATTTACCTTAAAGTGACCAAGCCCTAATTGCTTTATTAAAAATTGCTGGGCCAAAGAGAACTGTAATAATTTGCGGTGTGAAGATTATATTGTATGGACTGTTTGCCGTTTGCGTAAGCCACCGCTTGCTGTCAGTGAATAGACAGCGTTTTGCTCAAGATGGCCGCTTAGCTTGCTTGGATTTATTGCTGCGTCATCTTCATACTTTGTTTGGCGGTAAAAATTGGCGCCTTCTGCTGAAAAGTGCGGGAAAGGCTATATATCCACGCCACCGCCCTGTCTGGAAATTTACATGTCTGCTGAAATAGACTCCGCCTCCCCCATGTTGGAGTACCCGGGGGGCGGCCTCCCGGAGCAGTGGCAGGTCTTGACTGAATTAATGTGTGCCGCCCTGTCGCTCTCCAGAGAAGGATCGAGCGTGTTGGAAAAATGGGCGAGTCCGTGGCCCTCACCTGAGCTGCCTCGCAGAGAAAAGACCATCCGAGAATTAGAAGATGTGGAAAGATTCCATGCTGCCCTGGACAACATCCGAAAAGGATAGAGAGCGGACGCCTCACCTGAACCTGCAGCGGCTGTGCAGGATGTGCCCTCTACTTCACAAGTGCCGGCGGCGACATCGGAGGACAGCGATCCCGAATCCGAAAGCCTGGACGACCAGATTGTGCGGCTGGAGAAGCAGTTACGTGAGCTGCGCCAGATTGCCTCCGCCAGGATCCAGACTCCACCTAACCAGAAGGAAAGTGGACTTAAGGACTCGGACGTCTCCGGGTCTGAGGTGAGAGTACCTGTCCCTGCCAGCCGGCCACCTTTAGTATCAGCACCTGCGGTGAGGCCCTCTTACACTGTATCCCGCTGTGCAGAGCCAGTTGTCCCGAAACCCACCGGACCGCTTGCAGCAGCGGTATCTAGGCCAGTGCAGCAGCCCACAATTGTCATGCCTGCACCGGTGCGGTCAGCAACTGTGATCACCCCTAGGCCTATGGGGCCAATACCAATTTGGGGTCCTTCCATGCTGCAGTTGCCCCCCAATACTGTGTTGTGGGCACATCCGCCTGTTGACTCTCACTACAGGCCCAATCTACAAATGAGTCAGGGAGCACCACTGTGATGCCAAGTGACATGCCCCTGTGAATTGGCCTGCTAGGCCATTGATTTGTTTTCTTTTGCCAAGGGACCTTATTGCTGAGAATTTAACCCTTCCAGGACAGGAGTCCTTTGTTTTGGTCCTCTGTTGCTGCTGCCAGTTACCCACGGCTCAGTGGTAATGGTCGTCCGCTGAAATACAAATTGCATCAAGGCCATATTGTTTACAGGACCTCCTGCCTGCTTCAAGTATTCTGCAAGCCAAGTTGTGCCTATTTTTGTTTGCACCTTTAACCCTTTTTAACCCCCTTTTCAGGTTGATTAGAGGGATCTTGCAGCACTTATTTTATACGCCATTGTGAATAATGTGGATTATTTTTATTGTGCTATAACTTTTATTATGCAACTTTAGTTCCAAGGAAATGCGCCCAGGGATAGACTCAAATGCACACGAGCCTCTGAGATATTGCTACTTTAAAGAAATGTGCCCAGAGATGGACTCCACTGTATGCGAGCCTCTGTGATCATATACCTTCGCCACTGCTGGATTGAAACACTTGCTATGAATAAGAAAGGAACCTGGGTATGGACTCATGTTTGTTCTTTGAGCCTCCAAGAATTGTTATCTAATTGTTTTATATTTTTCTATGGACTACTACTGTTCTATTATGGACAATTTGTACTTAAAATATTATATGGACTATCCTGGTATTATTGATACGCTGCACCAGGTCAGCGCCCCTGTTCCCTTACATTATCCTGAGAGGAGAGAAGAGAACGACGCCCCTTTTCACCGTACTTGCTCCTAAGCCGGTGGAACTGCCTGATGTATACATATAATGTATTTTGCAAATGTAGATGTATTTTCCTGCTTTGCCTTATTTCTCTTTTTCAGGTGCAGTATCCAGCTGGGCAGGGCCCCTCCATGTTGCGCCGAGGACGGGCAACGTCATAGCGTGGGGGTATGTAGTGTCCCACTAGGTAGGCATGGGCACTACACAAGGGTCAATTGGGTGACGTGTTACTCCTGCTCCCAAGGGACAGTAATATTACATTTAACTGTGTACTTTAATGTATTTTTCTATGTGATTTTACATGCAATGTTTCCCCTGTGTTATGCATAGCAGGCCTATTAGGGTGTAGTTAGGCATCCTAGACACTAGAGGGAGATAGGGAGCCCCTAGTATAAATGTCCAGGCCCACACAGGGAGGAGTTAGGTCATAGTCAGGAGTCTGTGGAGACAGAAGTGAGAAGGCACCAGCCCGAGATATGCTGAGAGCCTCCACCTGACATGCAGCTAGATAGTCCTGGTTTCTAGTTGCACTAGGAGGCTAGAAAGAGTACAGCCTGCCTGGAGACCAGTCATCCAGCCAACACAGATGAGATACCCCAGTAGTAGGACAGCACCTCCTGGGAGAAACCTGCAGCCACCTTTCAAATGCAGCAATAAAGACAGCTAGGAAAATAAGGTATTGTAACCTTAAGCAAGTGCCAATACTGGAGGAAGGATTTTATACCAAGGATTTAAGCCAGCAATTAGGCATCCGGGCCTTGGGATCCAGCCAGCTAGAATAGCTGTGGGGATAGAGCAGCATTGCACTGCAAAGCATTAACTGTTTGCCCTCCAAGTATCTTGCAAGATTGAAACCTGCTGTGAAGTAAATCTGCTGTGCATTTATTATTGTAAAGGACTGCATTATCATCTACTGCAACTGTATGTATAAAGTTGGACTGTTTCCTGAAGTAAAGCAACGTTTGGTTTACCAACTGCGTACTCTATTAATCCTCCTACAAATCGGTGTGCCACCGTTACAGGCACTGGCGTCACGATTCTTAAAGGAACCTTACCTAAGGCACACAAAACACCTACAACATCCAGGGCACCTCACACACCATCAGGCCTGGTCCCTATCTACAGAGTGTGCCCCAGAGGAACTAGTGTCTGCCTCTCCTTTCACTGTTGCATGCCTGCCTAGGGTTCTCCTCAGAAAAGTGAGTAACCCTCGATTGCCCATACCGTGACCTCACTGTCGCTGTACCCTGCAGGTCTGGCGTGCTACAGGAGTGGTCCCTAACACTAGTTCCTACCTGTTTATGGGCCATGACAGCCACACAAAGTCCAGGGAATGCAGATGCAGCATGCACGCCAAGCACACTCTGCTTTTAACCCCGTCCGGTGCCATTACAGCTTTCATCGGATCCAGGGATGCAAGTACCAACATGCATGCTGAGCCCACTATATATTTCTCCTGGAGCCAAATGGCTACTGGTAGGTGCTATATAAGCAGACTCAGTTTTATACTGACTTTAAAACCAGCCTCCAGGACAGATTGACTGGTCAGGTGTGCATGACTGCATGGAGATCGCCACGCCTCCAATATATACTACAAAGAAATCACCCACATTTTCTCTTTGTAGTATATATTGGAGGCGTGGCGATCTCCATGCAGTTATGCACACCTGACCAGTCAATATGTCCTGGAGGCTGGTTTTAAAGTGCATGCTGGAGGCTGGTTTTAAAGTGCATGCTGCACCTGCATTCCCTGGACTTTGTGTGGCTGTCATGGCCCATGGACAGGTAGGAACTAGTGTTAGGGACCACTCCATAGAGGCGACCTTGACGTGGTGAGCTGCTTATTACGCTTTGGCCAAAATGTACACCAATGCCTCATCCAGCATAGAGGCAGGGCAGAATGCTGGTTGCAGAGTGCTATTGCATTTGTATTTTGCATTTTTAATTTAAGTTTATTAGAAATAATGCAGACAATTAAAAAAATCCCCATCAATTCCAATACAAAGCAAGTACAGAGCTCAGAACTAAATTATTTCAGGATGTCGTAATGGTTTGTTAATTTGACAATGGTTAATCAATTCGACACACTCTGGTGTATCAGAGTTTGGTCTGTCACTGTGAAGGCAGTCGAAGGTACCCGGCCTACATTTTTTTTCACAAAAGGCAATCCCTGATATGGGACGTAACAGGGATTAAACTGATAGGAATAGTATTAGTTAAGACACCACTCATATAGGGTGTCACAGCACATTGCTCTGTGCATGCGCAGTGCCCCAACTTGGTAGTAAGAGGTCCGACCAAGCTGCTTTTTCCATCTCCCGGTTCCTAAAATCAATTCAACACAAGTCCCCAGATAGGGGACGTAACAGGGATTAAACTGATAAGAATAGTACTAGTACGACTTATACCGTGTGGCAGAGTACATTGCATGGCACACGCGCAGTGCCCCAAATTGGAAGTAACAAGAAGGACGCACACAGATAAATCACATTTCTGCAAGGAGTTTGTCAACTTTTGACAACTGTTTGCGGTTGTCTAAAATCCATTCAATACACGTCCTGATAGGGGACGTAACAGGGATTAAACTGATGAGAATAGTACTACAGAAAATACCACTCATATCGGGTGTGACAGTAAATTGCACGGTGCAGACGCAGTGACCGTGGATTAAAACAAAAGGGAGGGAGCCAGCGTTTTTTTAACCATCTCCCCGTTCGAAAAATCTATTCAATAAATGTGGACCCCAGATTGGGGACGTAACAGGGATTAAACAGATGAGAAGAGAACTACAGAAAATAACACTCATATCGGGTGTGAGAGTAAATTGCACGGCGCAGACGCAGTGACGTGGATTCAAACAAAGGGGAGGGAGCCAGCGTTTTTTTAACCATCTCCCCGTTTGAAAAATCAATTCAATAAATGGACCCCAGATTGGGGACGTAACAGGGATTAAACTGATGAGAAGAGAACTACAGAAAATAACACTCATATCGGGTTGAGAGTAAATTGCACTGCGCAGACGCAGTGACCGTGGATTCAAACAAAGGGGAGGGAGCCAGCGTTTTTTTAACCATCTCCCCGTTCGAAAAATCAATTCAATAAATGGACCCCAGATTGGGGACGTAACAGGGATTAAACTGATGAGAAGAGAACAACAGAAAATAACACTCATATCGGGTGTGAGAGTAAATTGCATGGCGCAGACGCAGTGACCGTGGATTCAAACAAAAGGGAGGGAGCCAGCGTTTTTTTAACCATCTCCCCGTTCGAAAAATCAATGCAATTCACCTTTTGGGGACCCTTGGTGTTGTACGTGGCTGGGTGGAGGAAGAAACCTTCAATGACATCAACGGGACAGGGCTAGCCTGGTATCCAACCGTGTGCAAATGGGGCGTTTGCGGTTGGGCAAATGGACTGTTTGCGGTTGTTTGCGGTGCATTAAAAGGGGAGTTTGGTCTGTCAATGTCTGTGAAGCGGGCGTAACCCTTACACTACCTGATCGATACAACATCATACCTGATCGTATACACACACTGGATGTTTTAAACCACGTTGTTCAAAAAATTTTTGGATTGTTAGGTGATTTATGCCCTTTATGGATTAAAACCCAACTCTGCGTCAACTATGTAATTTTCCATGGGACCCCCCTCCGGCATGCCACAGTCCAGGTGTTAGTCCCCTTGAAACAACTTTTCCATCACTACTGTGGCTAGAAAGAGTCCCTGTGGGTTTTAAAATTCGCCTGCCTATTGAAGTCTATGGCGGTTCGCCCGGTTCGCCCGTTTGCGAACATTTGAGGAGATTCGCATTCGCCGTTCGCAAACTGAAAATTTTATGTTCGCGACATCTCTACTTAATTGTTGACTATTGGCGGTTACATTGTCGACTGACATAAACCATCTGTTAGTTTGGTGGGTGAACGCAAAGAATGAGGAGAGTGTCAAATAAGGGACGTGGCCCCGGTCGGAACCTTCAGCATAATTTGGTAGGGCCGAATGTGGCTCTACGAATGGTGAGGCCAGAACAAGTACAGGCAATAGTAGATTGGGTGGCTGACAGTGCCTCCAGTTCCTTCACATTGTCTCCCACCCAGTCTCCTGCTGAAAGATCAGAGTTGGCACCTGCAGCCGATGTCCATCAGTCTTTCACTTCACCCCCTTACAAATCAGCCAAGCAGTCTGAGCCCCAAGTCATGCAGCAGTCTCTTCTGCTTTTTGATGACTCTGCTAGCAGGGTTTCCCAGGGCCATCCACATAGCCCTGCCCCAGAAGTGGAAGAGATTGAGTGCACCGATGCCCAACCACTTATGTTTCAGGATGAGTACATGGGAGGGCCACGGCTGCACGTCTCGGATGATGAAGAAACACAGGTGCCAACTGCTAGGGCTTTCGAAAGTGTGCAGACCGACAAGCAGGGCAGGGGTGAAGACTGGGTGGAAGATGATGTGGAGGACGATGAGGTCCTCGACCCCACATGGAATCAAGGCCATGCGAGTGACCTATGTAGTTCAGAGGAAGAGGCGGTGGTCGCACAGACCCACCAGCACAGCAGAAGAGGGAGCAGAGTGCAAAAGCAGAGCGGCCGTCCCCTAGACAGTACGCCTGCTACTGCTCACCGCACCAAGGGACCGAGCACACCAAAGCCAGCTCCAAGGAGTTCCCTGGCGTGACAGTTCTTCAGACAATGTGCTGACGACAAGACAGGAGTGGTTTGAATGCTGTGCAATCAAAGCCTGAAGCGAGGCATAAATGTTCTCAACTTGAGCACAACCTGCATGACCAGGCATCTAAGTGCAAAGCACAAGCTGCAGTTGAGTAGACACCTCTAAAAAACCAAGAAAGGTCTCTGGCTCCACCTGCTTCCTCTTCTGCTGCAGTCTTGGCCTCTTCATCCCCCTCAGGAGTGACAGTGGCACCTGCCACCCCGCAAACAGAGGATGTGCCAGCAACGCCACCACCTGGGTCAACAAGCATCTCCACAATGTCCCATGGAAGCGTTCAGCTGTCTATCTCCCAAACACTGGAGAGAAAGAGGGAGTACCCCCCTACCCACCCACGATCCCTGGCCCTGAATGCCAGCATTTAAAAATTACTGGCCTTTGAAATGCTGTCATTCCATCTGGTGGAGACGGAGAGTTATAAAAGCCTTATGGTGGTGGCTGTCCCACAGTACGTCGTGCCCAGCCGCCACTAGTTTTCCAGGTGAGACATCTCTTCCCTGCACAACCAAGTGGGGGACAAAATCAGGTGTGCACTGCGCAACGCCATCTGTGGCAAGGTCCACCTAACTACGGATACGTGGACCAGTAAGCACGGTCAGGGCCGTTATATCTCCAGAACAGCACACTGGGTTAATGCAGTGGCGGCTAGGCCTGAGGCGGATAGCAATTTGGCGCATGTCCTTCCACCAGCGAGGATTGCAGGGCACTTCTCTTTGCCTCCTGTTGCTTCTTCCTCCTACTCCATTTTCTCGTCCTCTACCGCCTCCTCATCCGGTCAGCGTAACACCTTCACCACCAACTTCAGCACAGCCAGGGGTAAACGACAGCAGGCAGTTTTAAAACTTATCTATTTGGGGGACAAACCCCACATCGTGCAGGAGCTGTGGACGGGCATAGAACAACAGACCGATGAGTGGTTGGTGCCAGTGAGCCTCAAGCCCGGCCTGGTGGTGTGCTATAATGGGCAAAATCTCGTAGCAGCTCTGGGACTAGCCGGTTTACGCACATCCCTTGCCTGGTGCATATGCTGAATTTGGTGGTGCAGAGGTTCCTGAAAAATTACCCCAATATGTCAGAGCTGCTGCAGAAAGTGCAGGCTGTCTGTGCGCGTTTTCTCACCCTGCTACTGCTCGCCTGTTAGCGCCTTCCCGCTCACCACCTCATATGCGACGTGCCCACAAGGTGGAACTCCCCCTTGCATATGCTGGCCAGACTGTGCGAGCAGCAGCAGGCGATAGTGGAGTTTCAGCTGCAGCACGCATGGGTGAGTCGCTCTGCGGAACAGCACCACTTCACCACCAATGACTGGGCTTCCATGCGAGACCTGTGTGCCTTGTTGCGCTGTTTCGAGTACTCCACCAACATGGCCAGTGCCTAATTTAAGCAAAAAACAAAACAAAAAAATGCAATTAAATTAAAAACAAAAACCAGTGTTGGCTACCTCCTCCTCCTCCACCACCGCTTCCACCTATACCGCTACGTCCACTGCCTCCTCAACCTACTACTCCATATGGACCTCCACCTCCTAGATAAAAATTATTATTTTTAATTTTTACGTATTTTATTTTAAGTCATTTCACTAATTTGTCTGATACATTATTGGGTGACATATCCCACATTTTTGGCTGTGATATGCCCCTGCTCTACATTGTGGACAGGGAAATACCTTTCACAAATTCATCTGTTACATTGTTGGGTGACATTCAGCAATTTTTGGCTGTGATTAGAGTTGAGCGAACACCTGGATGTTCGGGTTCGAGAAGTTCGGCCGAACTTCCCGGAAATGTTCGGGTTCGGGATCCGAACTTCGTCCCGAACCCGAACCCCATTGAAGTCAATGGGGACCCGAACTTTTGGGCACTAAAAAGGCTGTAAAACAGCCCAGGAAAGAGCTAGAGGGCTGCAAAAGGCAGCAACATGTAGGCAAATCCCCTGCAAACAAATGTGGATAGGGAAATGAATAAAAAAAAAATTAAAAAAAAAATGACCCAATATCAATTGGACAGAGGTCCCATAGCAGAGAATCTGGCTTCACGTCAGCAGAGAATCAGTCTCTTCATGCCATAGCAAAGAATCTGGCTTCATGTCAGCAGAGAATCAGTCTCTTCATGCCATAGCAGAGAATCTGGCTTCATGTCAGCACAGAATCAGTCTTCATGTCATAGCAGAGAATCAGGCTTCACGTCACCCACCACTGGAACAGGCCACTGTCACACATTTAGGCCCAGGCACCCAGGCAGAGGAGAGAGGTCCCGTAACAGAGAATCTGGCCTTATGTCAGCGCAGAATCAGTCTTCATGTCATAGCAGAGAATCAGGCTTCACGTCACCCACCACTGGAACAGGCCACTGTCACACATTTAGGCCCAGGCAGAGGAGAGAGGTCCCGTAACAGAGAATCTGGCCTTATGTCAGCACAGAATCTGTCTTCATGTCATAGCAGAGAATCAGGCTTCACGTCACCCACCACTGGAACAGGCCACTGTCACACATTTAGGCCCAGGCACCCAGGCAGAGGAGAGAGGTCCCGTAACAGAGAATCTGGCCTTATGTCAGCGCAGAATCAGTCTTCATGTCATAGCAGAGAATCAGGCTTCACGTCACCCACCACTGGAACAGGCCACTGTCACACATTTAGGCCCAGGCAGAGGAGAGAGGTCCCGTAACAGAGAATCTGGCCTTATGTCAGCACAGAATCTGTCTTCATGTCATAGCAGAGAATCAGGCATCACGTCACCCACCACTGGAACAGGCCACTGTCACACATTTAGACCCAGGCAGAGGAGAGAGGTCCCGTAACAGAGAATCTGGCCTTATGTCAGCGCAGAATCAGTCTTCATGTCATAGCAGAGAATCAGGCTTCACGTCACCCACCACTGGAACAGGCCACTGTCACACATTTAGGCCCAGGCACCCAGGCAGAGGAGAGAGGTCCCGTAACAGAGAATCTGGCCTTATGTCAGCACAGAATCTGTCTTCATGTCATAGCAGAGAATCAGGCTTCACGTCACCCACCACTGGAACAGGCCACTGTCACACATTTAGGCCCAGGCACCCAGGCAGAGGAGAGAGTTCCCATAACAGAGAATCTGGCCTTATGTCAGCGCAGAATCAGTCTTCATGTCATAGCAGAGAATCAGGCTTCACGTCACCCACCACTCGAACAGGCCACTGTCACACATTTAGGCCCAGGCAGAGGAGAGAGGTCCCGTAACAGAGAATCTGGCCTTATGTCAGCACAGAATCTGTCTTCATGTCATAGCAGAGAATCAGGCTTTACGTCACCCACCACTGGAACAGGCCACTGTCACACATTTAGGCCCAGGCACCCAGGCAGAGGAGAGAGGTCCCGTAACAGAGAATCTGGCCTTATGTCAGCACAGAATCTGTCTTCATGTCATAGCACAGAATCATGCATCACGTCACCCACCACTGGAACAGGCCACTGTCACACATTTAGGCCCAGGCACCCAGGCAGAGGAGAGAGGTCCCGTAACAGAGAATCTGGCCTTATGTCAGCGCAGAATCAGTCTTCATGTCATAGCAGAGAATCAGGCTTCACGTCACCCACCACTGGAACAGGCCACTGTCACACATTTAGGCCCAGGCATAGGAGAGAGGTCCCGTAACAGAGAATCTGGCCTTATGTCAGCGCAGAATCAGTCTTCATGTCATAGCAGAGAATCAGGCTTCACGTCACCCACCACTGGAACAGGCCACTGTCACACATTTAGGCCCAGGCACCCAGGCAGAGGAGAGAGGTCCCGTAACAGAGAATCTGGCCTTATGTCAGCACAGAATCTGTCTTCATGTCATAGCAGAGAATCAGGCATCACGTCACCCACCACTGGAACAGGCCACTGTCACATATTTAGGCCCAGGCACCAAGTCAGTGGTGTAGTACAGTCGATATGAACCACATGAAGTTTCACCAAATATCCAGTCTGCAGGTTTGCAATAGGGTCATACCAATATACAGGAGCTGCAGCAATGATCACTTGTTAAATATAGTTCCATATATTCATAAGCTGTTAGCAGAGAGTCAGGACATGCTAAATAAACCTCTTCAAATGTGCTATTAGATAACTGAGGAAAGTTTTAACAGAGTCTTTACAGTGGACTCTTCCAGAAAGCCCCCTGTGTATTCTGCTACTTGGTTTGGTCTCCTCAGTGCAGACATTTACTGTGAAGGAGGTAGGATCTCTGTCTAAGTTCTCTAAAGCTAAAGTTAATTTATCTATTGTAAAAAGTTATAATATATACCCATAATAGTTCTGTAGAATGTAAAGAGGTGACTGTATGTTTTTTAGCAGCCTTTAAACCAGGGGTGCACAACCTGCGGCCCGGGGGCCACATGCGGCCCTTGATACCATTCTGTGCGGCCCCCAACCATCTGGTAACAGACATGTATGCCTATGTCTTGTGGCTGCTCACATATATTTTTCATGTATTTCTCCCATTAGATGGGAGTCCTGGAAGTGTAACTAGACATTAATGGTATATAATGTGTGTTCAATATGCCATAAGTACAATATTTCAGTTGTTAATACACCTTTAAATTTTAATTTCGGCCCTCGTCATTGGTTCAGTCTGGCAATGTGGCCCCCAACCAGGAAACGTTGTGCACCCCTGCTTTAAACCCTGCAGCACATGCTAGGCTGAGTAGATGATGTACAGTTAGAGAGCCATGTGTTCTTCCTAAAATGGCTGCAAGACATGCTGTATTCCAGGTCACCCTGCTGCAATATCTTTGTAAATGATTTTCTCTTGTTCATTTTTCTGTATGCTTTGTTATAGCCTGTAACATGTATGTGGGAATGTAATATACAGGGAGTGCAGAATTATTAGGCAAGTTGTATTTTTGAGGATTAATTTTATTATTGAACAACAACCATGTTCTCAATGAACACAAAAAACTCATTAATATCAAAGCTGAATATTTTTGGAAGTAGTTTTTAGTTTGTTTTTAATTTTAGCTATTTTAGGGGGAAATCTGTGTGTGCAGGTGACTATTACTGTG